>NW_028295696.1:0-699133 GCF_964341445.2 Mesoplodon mirus
GTGACACTGCTCATGGTGGCAGTGCTCGTGGTGACAGTGCTCATGGTGGCAGTGCCCATGGTGAGACTACCGATGGTGACACTGCCCATGGTGACAGTGCACATGGTCATGGTGCATCTGCTGGCAGTGCAAAATAGTGAGAGTGCCCATGATGATATTGCTCATGGTGATAGTGCCCATGGTGAGAGTGCCCATGGTTCCAGTGCTCATGGTGACAGTGCCCATTGTGACAGTGGCCCTGGTGACAGTGCACACCGTGAGAGTGCCCATGGTGTCTGTGCCCATGGTGACAGTTCTTATCATGAGAGTGTTCACGGTAGCAGTGTTCATGGTAATAGTGCTCACGGAGACATTGCCCACAATGAGAGTGCCCATGGTGAGAATACTGACTGTGACAGTGTCCATGATGACTTTTCTCTCTGCGACAGTGCCCATGGGGACAGTTAGCAGGGTGAGATTTCTCACAGTGATAGTGCACATTGTTTCAGTGCTAATAGTGAAAAGACCCATGGCGCCAGTGCCCATCATGGCATTGCTCACAGTGATAGTTCTCACGGTGACAGTGCCCATGGTGATATTACCCATGGTGACAGTACTCAGTGATCAAGTGCTCATGGTGACAGTGCCTAAGGTGATAGTGCACACGGTGGCAGTGCAAAATGGCGACAGTGCCCATTGTGACATTGCTTAAAGTGATAGTCCTTGTGGTGACATTGCGCATGGTGACATTGCCCACCACGACAGTTCTCTTGTTGACAGTGCTCATGGTGATAGTGTCAATGTTGGAAGTGCCCATCGTGAAAGTGCCCATGGTGACAGTTCTTATGATGAGAGTGGTCAGAGTGGCAGTGCTCATGGTGAAAGTGCCCATGGTGACAGAGCCCACTGTGACAGTGTCCATAGTTATAGTGTCCACGGTGACAGTCCTAACAGTGAAATTGTCCATGGGGACACTGCCCATGGTGAAAGTGCCCATGGTCACAACACTCACGGTGATAGTGCTCACGGTGAGAGTGGCCATGTTGACAGTGACCACGGTGACAGTTCTAATGGTGATACTGCCCATGATGACAGTGCTCATGGTGACAGTCCACATTGTGCCAGTGCCCAAGGTGACAGTGCTCATGGTGACAGTGCCCAAAGTCACAATACCCATGGTGACAGTGCCCAGGCTGACATTTCTCAAGGTCGTAGTGCCCATGGTGACAGTGCACATGGTGATACAGAGAATGGGGACAGTGCTTATGGTGACAGTGGTCATGGTTGCAGTACCCATGGTGATAGTGCTGAAACTGACAGTGCCCTTGGGGATAGTGCCCATGGTGAGTGTGCTCGTGTTAATAGTGCCCATGGTGGCAGTTCCCATTGTGAAAGTGCTCATGATGACAGTGCCCATGTTGGTAGTTCCCATGGTGACAGTGCTCATGGTGATAGTGACCATGTTAACAGTGCACATGGTGGCTGTGCCCTTGGTGACAGTGCCCATGATGACTGTATTCATGGTGACAGTGCTCACGGTGATAGTGCCCATGGTGACAGTGCACATGGTGGTAGTCCACATGGTGGCAGTGAAAAATGGTGACAGTTCCCATGCTGACAGTTCTCATTGTGACAATGTACACGGTCACAACCGATGCTAACACTGCTCATGGTAGCTGTACCCGTGGTGACAGGGCTCATGGTGATAGTGCCCATGTTAACAGTGCCCATGGTGACACTGCCCATGGTGACAATGCCCATGATGACAGTGCCAATAGAGTCAGTACCCACGCAGCCATTGCCTATGGTAACAGTGTTCACAGTGACAGTACCCATGGTAACAGTGACCACGGTGAGAGTGCTCATGGTGATAGTGGCTATGGTGACAGATCACACTGTGACAGTCCGCATTGTGCCAGTACCAATAGTGACAGTGCCCATGGTGACATTGACCACGGTAAGAGTGCTCACGGTGCTAGTGCTCACAGTAATAGTGCTCATGGTGACAGTGCCAACAGTGACGGTGCTCACGGTGACAGTGCCCATGGTGATAGTGCCCATGGTGAGAGTCCGCCCATTGATAGTGCCCATGGTGGCAGTTCCCATTGTGAAAGTGCACATGATGACATTGCCCATGTTGGTAGTTCCCATGGTGACAGTGCTCACGGTGATAGTGACCTTGGTAACTGTGCACATGGTGGCCGTGCCCTTGGTGACAGTGCCAATGATGACAGTACTCATGGTGACAGTTCCCATGGGGACAAGGCACAGGTTGGCAGTGAAAAATGGTGAAAGTGCCCATGTTGACAGTTCTCATGGTGACAGTGCACACGGTGACAACCCATGCAGACAGTACTCACGGTGACAGTTCTCATGGTTGCAGTACCCATGGTGACAGTGCTCACAGTGATACTGCCCATAGTGGCAATGCCCATGATGACAGTGCCCATGGTGACACTGCCCATGATGACAGTGCCCATGGTGAAAGATCCCACGGCGCCATTGCCTATTGTGACAGTGCTCATGGTAACAGTGCCCATGGTGACAGTGACCATGGTGAGAGTGCTCACACTGATAGTGCCCATGGTGACAGGGCTCATGGTGCCAGGCCGCATTGTGCCAGTACCCATGGCGACAGTGGTCATGGTGACACTGACCACAGTGAGAGTGCTCACTGTGATAGAGCTCACGGTAATAGTGCTCATGGTGACAGTGCAAATGGTGACAATACCCATGGTGACAGTACTCATGTTGAAAATACCCATGGTGGCAGTTCTCATGGTGACAGTGCTCATAATAGCAGTGCCCAAGGTGGCAGTCCTCGTGGTGACAGTGCTAATGGTGACAGTGCTCTTGGTGGCAGTTCCCATGGGGACAGTACCGATGGTGACACTGTGCATTGTTACAGTGCCCATGGTAACCGTGCTCACGGTGGTAGTGCACATCGTGACAGTGCCCATGGTGGTAGTTCACCTGGTGACAGTGCTAAATAGTGACAGTGCACATGCTGACAGTGCTCACGGTGATAGTGCCCATGGTGACAGTGCCCACGGTGATAATGGGTATTATTACAGTGTTCATCGTGACAGAGCCCAAGGTGGCAGTGGCCATGGTGACAGTGCCCACAATGACAGTGCCCATGGTAACAGTGCCGACAGTGACAGTGCCCATGGTTACACTTCTCACAGTGAATGTGCCCATGGGGACAGTTACCATGATGAGATTTCTCACGGTGATAGTGCCCGTTGTGACAGTGCTCACAGTGACAATGCCCGTGGTGCCAGTGCCCATAGAGACATTCCACACGGTCACATTTCTCACGGTGAAAGTGCCTATGGTGACACTGCACCTGGTGGCAGTGCAAAATGGTGGCAGTGCCCATGGTGACATTGCTCATAGTGACTTTGCTTACAGTGATAGTCCTTACGGTGACAGTGTGCTGGTGACACTGCACACAGTTGCAGTGTTTATGGTGACAGTGTTCACGGTGATAGTTTCCATGGTGATAGTGCCCATGGTGACACTGCACATGGTGGCAGTGATAAATGGTGACAGTGCCCCTGTTGACAGTTCTCATGGTGAGAGTGCACATGGTGACAACCCGTGAAGGCTGTACTCATGGTGACAGTACTCACGGTGACAGTTCTCATGTTTGCAGTATCCATGGTGACAGTGCTCACAGTGATAGTGCCCATGGTGAGAGTGCCCATGATGACAGGGCCCATGGTGCCATTGCCTATGGTGACAGTGCTCATGGTAACAGTGCCCAAGGTGACAGTGACCATGGTGAGAGTGCTCACACTGATGGTGCCCATGGTGACAGTGCTCACGGTGCCTGTCTACATTGTGCCATTACCCATGGTGACAGTGCTCATGGTGACAGTGACCACAGTGAGAGTGCTCATAGTGATAGTGCTCACGGTAATAGTGCTCATGGTGACAATGCAAATGGTGACAATACCATGGTGACAGTACTCATGTTGAAAATACCCATGGTGGCAGTTCTCATAGCGACAGATCTCATGGTGACAGTGCTCATAATAGCAGTGCCCAGGTGCCAGTGCTCGTGGTGACAGTGCTAATGGTGACAGTGCTCTTGGTGGCAGTTCCCATCGGGACAATACTGATGGTGACGCTGTGCATTGTTACAGTGCCCATGGTAACCGTGCTCACGGTGATAGTGCACATCGTGACAGCGCCCATGGTGGTAGTTCACCTGGTGACAGTGCTAAATAGTGACAGTGCACGTGCTGACAGTGCTCACGGTGATAGTGCCCATGGTGACAGTGCACACGGTGATAATGGGCATTGTTACAGAGTTCATGGTGACAGCACACGGTGGTAGTGGCCATGGAGACAGTGCCCACAATGACAGTGCCCATGGTGACAGTGCCGACAGTGACAGTACCCATGGTGACACTTCTCACGGTGACAGTGCCCATGGGGACAGTTAGCATGGTGAGATTTCTCACGGTGACAGTGCCCGTTGTGACAGTGCTCACAGTGACAATGCCCATGGTGCCAGTGCCCATAGAGTCATTCCGCACGGTCTCATTTCTCACAGTGAAAGTGCCTATGGTGATATTAACCATGGTGACACTGCACATGGTGGCAGAGCAAAATGGTGACAGTGCCCATGGTGACATTGCTCATGGTGACTTTCCTTATGGTGATAGTCCTTACAGTGACAGTGCGCATGGTGACACTGCACACAGTGACAGTGTTCATGGTGACAGTGTTCACAGTGATAGTTCCCATGGTGAGATTGTCCATGGTAACAGTGCCCATAGTCACAATTCTCATGGTGTAGTGCTCACAGTGACAGTGCCCATGGTGTCATGCCCATGGTGACAGTGCTCATCTTGACAGTGCTCATGTGGGCAGTGCCATAAATAACAGTGCTCATTGTGGCAGTGCTCATGGTGTCCGTGCTCATGGTGACAGTGCCCATGTTTACAGTGTTTATGGTGATAGATGTCACGGTGTCAGTGCCCACGGGGACAGTGCCAAGGCTGACAAAGCCCAGGGTGATGCTTCCCATTGGGACAGTGCCCACGGTGACAGTGCCCATGGTGACAGCGCCCAGTGTGACAAGGCTCATGGTGACAGTGCTCACGGTGACGGTGCCCATGGTGACAGTGCCGATGGTGAGAGTGCCATTAGTGACAGTGCTCATGGTGAAACTGCCCATGGAGACATCGCCCATGGTGATAGTGCTCGTGGTGACAACCCCACGGTGACAGTGCCAATGTTGATAGTCCCCGTGGTGACAGGTCTTACATTGAATGTGACCATGGTGTCTGTGCTCATGGTGACAGTGCTCAAGGTTATAGTCTCCATGTTGACAGTGCCGATGGTGACAATTCTCACGGTGACAGGGCCTATGGTGTAAATTCACATAGTGACAGTGTTCACGGTGACAGTGCCCATGGTGCTATTACCCATGGTGACAGTTCTCATAGTGAAACTGCCCATGGTGACACTGCACATGGTGGCAGTGCAAAATGGAGACAGTGCCCATGGTGATATTGCTCATGGTGACATTGCTTACGGTGATAGTGTGTATGGTGAAACTGCACACAGTGACATTGCTCATGGTGACAGTGTTCACGGCGTTAGTTCCTATCGTGAATGTGACCATGGGGACAGTGCCCATTGTCACAATTCTCATGGTGTAGTGCTCACGGTGACAGTGCCCATGGTGACAATACACAGGGTGACACTATTCATGGTGACATTGCTCATGGTGAGAGTGCCCATGTTCACAACGGTCACGGTGATAGTTCCCATGGTGACAATACCCAGGGTAACAGAGCTGATGGTAAAAGTGTTCACGGTGACAGTGCCCATGATGACAGTACCTAAGGTGACAATTCCCATGGTGAGACTGCTCATAGACAGTGCCCATGGTGACAATACCCAGCGTGTCCTGTCCATGGTGACAGTGATCATGGTGACACTTCTCATGAGGACAGTGCCATAAGTGACAGTGCTCATTGTGGCAGTGCTCATGGTGACTGTGCTCATGGTGACAGTGCCCATGGTGACAGTGCCTATGGTGATAGATATCATGGTGGCCGTGCCCAGGGTGACATTGCCCACGCTGACAAAGCCCATGGTGATACTTCCCATTGTGACAGTGCCAACGGTGGCAGAGCCCATGGTGACAGTGCCCAAGATCACAGTGTCCATGGTGAGAGTGCTAACGGTGACTGTGCCCATGGTGACAGCACCCAGTGTGACAATGCCCATTGTGACAGTGCTCACGGTGACCATGCCGATGGTGATAGTGCCAATAGTGAGAGTGCTCACGGTGACACTGCCCATGGAGACACTGCCCATGGTGATAGTGCTCATCATGACAACCCCTCGGAGGCAGTGCCAATGGTGAGAGTCCCCGTGGTGACAGTTCTCACGGTGAAAGTGATCCTATTGATATTTCTCATGGTGACAGTGCTCTTGGCGACAGTGCTCAAGGTGATAGTCTGAATGTTGACAGTGCCCATGGTGACTCTTCTCACGGTGACAGTGCCTATGGTGATTATGCTCTTAGTGACAGTGCTCATGGTGACAGTGCCCATGGTGACAGTGACCACGGTGACTGTTCTCACCGTGGTAGTGCCCATGGTGACAGTGTTCATGATGACAGTCCGCATTAAGGCTGTGCCGTGGTGACAGTGCTCATGGTGATAGTTCTCACGGTGATAGTACGCACGTTGACAGTGCCAAAGGTGACAATACCCAGGTGATAGTAATCATGGTGAAAGTGCCCATGGTGGCAGTTCTCATACTGACAGTTCTTGTGACAGTGCTCATGGTGGCAGTGCTCGTGGTGACAGTGCTCTTGGTGACAGTGCTCATGGTGGCAGTGCCCATGGTGAGACTCCCGTTGGTGACACTGCCCATGGTGACAGTGCACATGGTCATGGTGCATCTGGTGGCAGTGCAAAATAGTGAGAGTGCCCATGATGATATTGCTCATGGTGATAGTGCCCATGGTGAGAATGCCCATGGTTCCAGTGCTCATGGTGACAGTGCCCATTGTGACAGTGGCCCTGGTGACAGTGCACACCATGAGAGTGCCCATGGTGTCTGTGCCCATGGTGACAGTTCTTATCATGAGAGTGTTCACGGTAGCAGTGTTCATGGTAATAGTGCTCACGGAGACATTGCCCACAATGAGAGTGCCCATGGTGAGAATACTGACTGTGACAGTGCCCATGATGACTTTTCTCTCTGCGACAGTGCCCATGGGGACAGTTAGCACGGTGAGATTGCTCACAGTGATAGTGCACATTGTTTCAGTGCTAATAGTGAAAAGACCCACGGCGCCAGTGCCCATCATGGCATTGCTCACGGTGATAGTTCTCACGGTGACAGTGCCCATGTTGATATTACCCATGGTGACAGTACTCAGTGATCAAGTGCTCATGGTGACAGTGCCTAAGTTGATAGTGCACACGGTGGCAGTGCAAAATGGCGACAGTGCCCATGGTGACATTGCTTAATGTGATAGTCCTTGTGGTGACATTGCGCATGGTGACATTGCCCACCACGACAGTTCTCTTGTTGACAGTGCTCATGGTGATAGTGCCAATGTTGGAAATGCCCATCGTGAAAGTGCCCATGGTGACAGTTCTTATGAAGAGAGTGGTCAGAGTGGCAGTGCTCATGGTGAAAGTGCCCATTGTGACAGAGCCCACGGTGACAGTGTCCATAGTTATAGTGTCCACGGTGACAGTCCTAACAGTGAAATTGTCCATGGGGACACTGCCCATGGTGAAAGTGCCCATGGTCACAACACTCACGGTGATAGTGCTCACGGTGAGAGTGGCCATGTTGACAGTGACCACGGTGACAGTTCTAATGGTGATACTGCCCATGATAACAGTGCTCATGGTGACAGTCCACATTGTGCCAGTGCCCAAGGTGACAGTGCTCATGGTGACAGTGCCCAAAGTCACAATACCCATGGTGACAGTGCCCAGGCTGACAGTTCTCAAGGTGATAGTGCCCATGGTGACAGTGCACATGGTGATACAGAGAATGGGGACAGTGCTTATGGTGACAGTGGTCATGGTTGCAGTACCCATGGTGATAGTGCTGAAACTGACAGTGCCCTTGGGGATAGTGCCCATGGTGAGTGTGCTCGTGTTAATAGTGCCCATGGTGGCAGTTCCCATTGTGAAAGTGCTCATGATGACAGTGCCCATGTTGGTAGTTCCCATGGTGACAGTGCTCATGGTGATAGTGACAATGTTAACAATGCACATGGTGGCTGTGCCCTTGGTGACAGTGCCCATGATGACAGTATTCATGGTGACAGTGCTCACGGTGATAGTGCCCATGGTGACAGTGCACATGGTGGTAGTCCACATGGTGACAGTCCCATGCTGACAGTTCTCATTGTGACAATGCACACGGTCACAACCGATGCTGACACTGCTCATGGTAGCTGTACCCGTGGTGACAGGGCTCATGGTGATAGTGCCCATGATAACAGTGCCCATGGTGACACTGCCCATGGTGACAATGCCCATGATGACAGTGCCCATAGAGTCAGTGTCCACGGAGCCATTGCCTATGGTAACAGTGCTCACAGTGACAGTACCCATGATAACAGTGACCACAGTGAGAGTGCTCATGTGATAGTGGCTATGGTGACAGATCACACTGTGACAGTCCGCATTGTGCCAGTACCAATAGTGACAGTGCCCATGGTGACATTGACCACGGTGAGAGTGCTCACGGTGCTAGTGCTCACAGTAATAGTGCTCATGGTGACAGTGCCAACAGTGACGGTGCTCCGGTGACAGTGCCCATGGTGATTGTGCCCATGGTGAGAGTCCGCCCATTGATAGTGCCCATGCTTGCATTTCCCATTGTGAAAGTTCTCATGTTGACATTGCCCATGTTGGTAGATCCCATGGTGACAGTGCTCACGGTGATAGTGACCTTGGTAACTGTGCACATGGTGGCCGTGCCCTTGGTGACAGTGCCAATGATGACAGTATTCATGGTGACAGTTCTCATGGTAATAGTTCCCATGGGGACAAGGCACAGGTTGGCAGTGAAAAACGGTGAAAGTGCCCATGTTGACAGTTCTCATGGTGACAGTGCACACGGTGACAACCCATGCAGACAGTACTCACGGTGACAGTTCTCATGGTTGCAGTACCCATGGTGACAGTGCTCACAGTGATACTGCCCATAGTGGCAATGCCCATGGTGACAGTGCCCATGGTGACACTGCCCATGATGACAGTGCCCATGGTGAAAGTTCCCACGGCGCCATTGCCTTTGGTGACAGTGCTCATGGTAACAGTGCCCATAGTGACAGTGACCATGGTGAGAGTGCTCACACTGATAGTGCCCATGGTGACAGGGCTCATGGTGCCAGGCCGCATTGTGCCAGTACCCATGGCGACAGTGGTCATGGTGACACTGACCACAGTGAGAGTGCTCACTGTGATAGAGCTCACGGTAATAGTGCTCATGGTGACAGTGCAAATGGTGACAATACCCATGGTGACAGTACTCATGTTGAAAATACCCATGGTGGCAGTTCTCATGGTGACAGTGCTCATAATAGCAGTGCCCAAGGTGGCAGTCCTCGTGGTGACAGTGCTAATGGTGACAGTGCTCTTGGTGGCAGTTCCCATGGGGACAGTACCGATGGTGACCCTGTGCATTGTTACAGTGCCCATGGTAACCGTGCTCACGGTGGTAGTGCACATCGTGACAGTGCCCATGGTGGTAGTTCACCTGGTGACAGTGCTAAATAGTGACAGTGCACATGCTGACAGTGCTCACGGTGATAGTGCCCATGGTGACAGAGCCCACGGTGATAATGGGTATTATTACAGTGTTCATCGTGACAGAGCCCAAGGTGGCAGTGGCCATGGTGACAGTGCCCACAATGACAGTGCCGATGGTAACAGTGCCGACACTGACAGTGCCCATGGTGACACTTCTCACAGTGAATGTTCCCATATGGACAGTTACCATGATGAGATTTCTCACGGTGATAGTGCCCGTTGTGACAGTGCTCACAGTGACAATGCCCATGGTGCCAGTGCCCATAGAGACATTCCGAACGGTCACATTTCTTACGGTGAAAGTGCCTATGGTGACACTGCACCTGGTGGCAGTGCAAAATGGTGACAGTGCCCATAGTGACATTGCTCATAGTGACTTTGCTTACAGGGATAGTCCTTACGGTGACAGTGTGCTGGTGACACTGCACACAGTTGCAGTGTTTATGGTGACAGTGTTCACGGTGATAGTTTCCATGGTGATAGTGCCCATGGTGACACTGCACATGGTGGCAGTGATAAATGGTGACAGTGCGCCTGTTGACAGTTCTCATGTTGAGAGTGCACATGGTGACAACCCGTGCAGACTGTACTCATGGTGACAGTACTCATGCTGACAGTTCTCATGTTTGCAGTATCCATGGTGACAGTGCTCACAGTGATAGTGCCCATGGTGAGAGTGCCCATGATGACAGGGCCCATGGTGCCATTGCCTATGGTGACAGTGCTCATGGTAACAGTGCCCAAGGTGACAGTGACCATGGTGAGAGTGCTCACACTGATGGTGCCCATGGTGACAGTGCTCACGGTGCCTGTCTACATTGTGCCAGTACCCATGGCGACAGTGCTCATGGTGACAGTGACCACAGTGAGAGTGCTCATAGTGATAGTGCTCACGGTAATAGTGCTCATGGTGACAATGCAAATGGTGACAATACCATGGTGACAGTACTCATGTTGAAAATACCCATGGTGGCAGTTCTCATAGCGACAGATCTCATGGTGACAGTGCTCATAATAGCAGTGCCCAGGTGCCAGTGCTCGTGGTGACAGTGCTAATGGTGACAGTGCTCTTGGTGGCAGTTCCCATCGGGACAATACTGATGGTGACGCTGTGCATTGTTACAGTGCCCATGGTAACCGTGCTCACGGTGAAAGTGCACATCGTGACAGTGTCCATGGTGGTAGTTCACCTGGTGACAGTGCTAGATAGTGACAGTGCACATGCTGACAGTGCTCACGGTGATAGTGCCCATGGTGACAGTGCACACGGTGATAATGGGCATTGTTACAGAGTTCATGGTGACAGCACACGGTGGCAGTGGCCATGGAGACAGTGCCCACAATGACAGTGCCCATGGTGACAGTGCCGACAGTGACAGTGCCCATGGTGACACTTCTCACGGTGACAGTGCCCATGGGAACAGTTAGCATGGTGAGATTTCTCACGGTGACAGTGCCCGTTGTGACAGTGCTCACAGTGACAATGCCCATGGTGCCAGTGCGCATAGAGTCATTCCGCACGGTCTCATTTCTCACAGTGAAAGTGCCTATGGTGATATTAACCATGGTGACACTGCACATGGTGGCAGAGCAAAATGGTGACAGTGCCCATGGTGACATTGCTCATGGTGACTTTGCTTATGGTGATAGTCCTTACAGTGACAGTGCGCATGGTGACACTGCACACAGTGACAGTGTTCATGGTGACAGTGTTCACGGTGATAGTTCCCATGGTGAGATTGTCCATGGTAACAGTGCCCATAGTCACAATTCTCATGGTGTAGTGCTCACAGTGACAGTGTCCATGGTGTCATGCCCATGGTGACAGTGCTCATGGTGACAGTGCTCATGTTGGCAGTGCCATAAATAACAGTGCTCATTGTGGCAGTGCTCATGGTGTCCGTGCTCATGGTGAGAGTGCCCATGTTTACAGTGTTTATGGTGATAGATGTCACGGTGTCAGTGCCCACGGGGACAGTGCCAAGGCTGACAAAGCCGAGGGTGATACTTCCCATTGGGACAGTGCCCACGGTGACAGTGCCCATGGTGAGAGCGCCCAGTGTGACAAGGCACATGGTGACAGTGCTCACGGTGACGGTGCCCATGGTGACAGTGCCGATTGTGAGAGTGCCATTAGTGACAGTGCTCATGGTGAAACTGCCCATGGAGACATCGCCCATGGTGATAGTGCTCATGGTGACAACCCCACGGTGACAGTGCCAATGTTGATAGTCCCCGTGGTGACAGGTCTTACATTGAATGTGACCATGGTGTCTGTGCTCATGGTGACAGTGCTCAAGGTTATCGTCTCCATGTTGACAGTGCCGATGGTGACAATTCTCACGGTGACAGGGCCTAAGGTGAAAATTCTCATAGTGACAGTGTTCACGGTGACAGTGCCCATGGTGCTATTACCCATGGTGACAGTTCTCATAGTGAAACGGCCCATGGTGACACTGCACATGGTGGCAGTGCAAAATGGTGACAGTGTCCATGGTGCTATTGCTCATGGTGACATTGCTTACGGTGATAGTGTGTATGGTGAAACTGCACACAGTGACATTGCTCATGGTGACAGTGTTCACGGCGTTAGTTCCTATCGTGAATGTGACCTTGGGGACAGTGCCCATTGTCACAATTCTCATGGTGTAGTGCTCACGGTGACAGTGCCCATGGTGACAATACACAGGGTGACAGTATTCATGGTGACATTGCTCATGGTGAGAGTGCCCATGTTCACAACTGTCACGGTGATAGTTCCCATGGTGACAATACCCAGGGTAACAGAGCTGATGGTAAAAGTGTTCACGGTGACAGTGCCCATGGTGACAGTACCTAAGGTGACAATTCCCATGGTGAGACTGCTCATAGACAATGCCCATGGTGACAATACCCAGCGTGTCCTGTCCATGGTGACAGTGATCATGGTGACACTTCTCATGAGGACAGTGCCATAAGTGACAGTGCTCATTGTGGCAGTGCTCATGGTGACCGTGCTCATGGTGACAGTGCCATGGTGACAGTGCCTATGGTGATAGATATCATGGTGGCCGTGCCCAGGGTGACATTGCCCATGCTGACAAAGCCCATGGTGATACTTCCCATTGTGACAGTGCCAACGGTGGCAGAGCCCATGGTGACAGTGCCCAAGATCACAGTGCCCATGATGAGAGTGCTAACGGTGACTCTGCCCATGGTGACAGCACCCAGTGTGACAATGCCCATTGTGACAGTGCTCACGGTGACCATGCCGATGGTGATAGTGCCAATAGTGAGAGTGCTCACGGTGACACTGCCCATGGACACACTGCCCATTGTGATAGTGCTCATCATGACAACCCCTCGGAGGCAGTGCCAATGGTGAGAGTCCCCGTGGTGACAGTTCTCACGGTGAAAGTGATCCTGTTGAAATTGCTCATGGTGACAGTGCTCATGGTGACAGTGCTCAAGGTGATAGTCTCCATGTTGACAGTGTCCATGGTGACTGTTCTCACGGTGACAGTGCCTATGGTGATTATGCTCTTAGTGACAGTGCTCATGGTGACAGTGCCCATGGTGACAGTGACCACGGTGACTGTTCTCACCGTGGTAGTGCCCATGGTGACAGTGTTCATGATGACAGTCCGCATTAAGGCTGTGCCCACGGTGACACTGCTCATGGTGATAGTTCTCACGGTGATAGTACGCACGGTGACAGTGCCAAAGGTGACAATACCCAGGTGATAGTAATCATGGTGAAAGTGCCCATGGTGGCAGTTCTCATACTGACAGTTCTTGTGACACTGCTCATGGTGGCAGTGCTCGTGGTGACAGTGCTCATGGTGGCAGTGCCCATGGTGAGACTACCGATGGTGACACTGCACATGGTGACAGTGCACATGGTCATGGTGCATCTGCTGGCAGTGCAAAATAGTGAGAGTGCCCATGATGATATTGCTCATGGTGATAGTGCCCATGGTGAGAGTGCCCATGGTTCCAGTGCTCATGGTGACAGTGCCCATTGTGACAGTGGCCCTGGTGACAGTGCACACCGTGAGAGTGTCCATGGTGTCTGTGCCCATGGTGACAGTTCTTATCATGAGAGTGTTCACGGTAGCAGTGTTCATGGTAATAGTGCTCACGGAGACATTGCCCACAATGAGAGTGCCCATGGTGAGAATACTGACTGTGGCAGTGCCCATGATGACTTTTCTCTCTGCGACAGTGCCCATGGGGACAGTTAGCACGGTGAGATTTCTCACAGTGATAGTGCACATTGTTTCAGTGCTAATAGTGAAAAGACCCACGGCGCCAGTGCCCATCATGGCATTGCTCACTGTGATATTTCTCACGGTGACAGTGCCCATGGTGATATTATCCATGGTGACAGTACTCAGTGATCAAGTGCTCATGGTGACAGTGCCTAAGGTGATAGTGCACACGGTGGCAGTGCAAAATGGCGACAGTGCCCATGGTGACATTGCTTAATGTGATAGTCCTTGTGGTGACATTGCGCATGGTGACATTGCCCACCACGACAGTTCTCTTGTTGACAGTGCTCATGGTGATAGTGCCAATGTTGGAAGTGCCCATCGTGAAAGTGCCCATGGTGACAGTTCTTATGATGAGAGTGGTCAGAGTCGCAGTGCTCATGGTGAAAGTGCCCATGGTGACAGAGCCCACGGTGACAGTGTCCATAGTTATAGTGTCCACGGTGACAGTCCTAACAGTGAAATTGTCCATGGGGACACTGCCCATGGTGAAAGTGCCCATGGTCACAACACTCACGGTGATAGTGCTCACGGTGAGAGTGGCCATGGTGACAGTGACCACGGTGACAGTTCTAATGGTGATACTGCCCATGATGACAGTGCTCATGGTGACAGTCCACATTGTGCCAGTGCCCAAGGTGACAGTGCTCATGGTGACAGTGCCCAAAGTCACACTACCCATGGTGACAGTGCCCAGGCTGACAGTTCTCAAGGTGGTAGTGCCCATGGTGACAGTGCACATGGTGATACAGAGAATGGGGACAGTGCTTATGGTGACAGTGGTCATGGTTGCAGTACCCATGGTGATAGTGCTGAAACTGACAGTGCCCTTGGGGATAGTGCCCATGGTGAGTGTGCTCGTGTTAATAGTGCCCATGGTGGCAGTTCCCATTGTGAAAGTGCTCATGATGACAGTGCCCATGTTGGTAGTTCCCATGGTGACAGTGCTCATGGTGATAGTGACCATGTTAACAGTGCACATGGTGGCTGTGCCCTTGGTGACTGTGCCCATGATGACTGTATTCATGGTGACAGTGCTCACGGTGATAGTGCCCATGGTGACAGTGCACATGGTGGTAGTCCACATGGTGGCAGTGAAAAATGGTGACAGTTCCCATGCTGACAGTTCTCATTGTGACAATGCACACGGTCACAACCGATGCTGACACTGCTCATGGTAGCTGTACCCGTGGTGACAGGGCTCATGGTTATAGTGCCCATGTTAACAGTGCCCATGGTGACACTGCCCATGGTGACAATGCCCATGATGACAGTGCCAATAGGGTCAGTACCCACGCAGCCATTGCCTATGGTAACAGTGCTCACAGTGACAGTACCCATGGTAACAGTGACCACGGTGAGAGTGCTCATGGTGATAGTGGCTATGGTGACAGATCACACTGTGACAGTCCGCATTGTGCCAGTACCAATAGTGACAGTGCCCATGGTGACATTGACCACGGTAAGAGTGCTCACGGTGCTAGTGCTCACAGTAATAGTGCTCATGGTGACAGTGCCAACAGTGACGGTGCTCACGGTGACAGTGCCCATGGTGATAGTGCCCATGGTGAGAGTCCGACCATTGATAGTGCCCATGGTGGCAGTTCCCATTGTGAAAGTGCTCATGATGACATTGCCCATGTTGGTAGTTCCCATGGTGACAGTGCTCACGGTGATAGTGACCTTGGTAACTGTGCACATGGTGGCCGTGCCCTTGGTGACAGTGCCAATGATGACAGTACTCATGGTGACAGTTCTCATGGTAATAGTTCCCATGGGGACAAGGCACAGGTTGGCAGTGAAAAATGGTGAAAGTGCCCATGTTGACAGTTCTCATGGTGACAGTGCACACGGTGACAACCCATGCAGACAGTACTCACGGTGACAGTTCTCATGGTTGCAGTACCCATGGTGACAGTGCTCACAGTGATACTGCCCATAGTGGCAATGCAAATGGTGACAGTGCCCATGGTGACACTGCCCATGATGACAGTGCCCATGGTGAAAGTTCCCACGGCGCCATTGCCTATTGTGACAGTGCTCATGGCAACAGTGCCCATGGTGACAGTGACCATGGTGAGAGTGCTCACACTGATAGTGCCCATGGTGACAGGGCTCATGGTGCCAGGCCGCATTGTGCCAGTACCCATGGCGACAGTGGTCATGGTGACACTGACCACAGTGAGAGTGCTCACTGTGATAGAGCTCACGGTAATAGTGCTCATGGTGACAGTGCAAATGGTGACAATACCCATGGTGACAGTACTCATGTTGAAAATACCCATGGTGGCAGTTCTCATGGTGACAGTGCTCATAATAGCAGTGCCCAAGGTGGCAGTCCTCGTGGTGACAGTGCTAATGGTGACAGTGCTCTTGGTGGCAGTTCCCATGGGGACAGTACCGATGGTGACCCTGTGCATTGTTACAGTGCCCATGGTAACCGTGCTCACGGTGGTAGTGCACATCGTGAGAGTGCCCATGGTGGTAGTTCACCTGGTGACAGTGCTAAATAGTGACAGTGCACATGCTGACAGTGCTCACGGTGATAGTGCCCATGGTGACAGTGCCCACGGTGATAATGTGTATTATTACAGTGTTCATCGTGACAGAGCCCAAGGTGGCAGTGGCCATGGTGACAGTGCCCACAATGACAGTGCCCATGGTAACAGTGCCGACAGTGACAGTGCCCATGGTGACACTTCTCACAGTGAATGTGCCCATGGGGACAGTTACCATGATGAGATTTCTCACGGTGATAGTGCCCGTTGTGACAGTGCTCACAGTGACAATGCCCATGGTGCCAGTGCCCATAGAGACATTCCGCACGGTCACATTTCTCACGGTGAAAGTGCCTATGGTGACACTGCACCTGGTGGCAGTGCAAAATGGTGACAGTGCCCATGGTGACATTGCTCATAGTGACTTTGCTTACAGTGATAGTCCTTACGGTGACAGTGTGCTGGTGACACTGCACACAGTTGCAGTGTTTATGGTGACAGTGTTCACGGTGATAGTTTCCATGGTGATAGTGCCCATGGTGACAGTGCACATGGTGGCAGTGATAAATGGTGACAGTGCCCCTGTTGACAGTTCTCATGGTGAGAGTGCACATGGTGACAACCCGTGAAGGCTGTACTCATGGTGACAGTACTCACGGTGACAGTTCTCATGTTTGCAGTATCCATGGTGACAGTGCTCACAGTGATAGTGCCCATGGTGAGAGTGCCCATGATGACAGGGCCCATGGTGCCATTGCCTATGGTGACAGTGCTCATGGTAACAGTGCCCAAGGTGACAGTGACCATGGTGAGAGTGCTCACACTGATGGTGCCCATGGTGACAGTGCTCACGGTGCCTGTCTACATTGTGCCATTACCCATGGCGACAGTGCTCATGGTGACAGTGACCACAGTGAGAGTGCTCACTGTGATAGAGCTCACGGTAATAGTGCTCATGGTGACAGTGCAAATGGTGACAATACCCATGGTGACAGTACTCATGTTGAAAATACCCATGGTGGCAGTTCTCATGGTGACAGTGCTCATAATAGCAGTGCCCAAGGTGGCAGTCCTCGTGGTGACAGTGCTAATGGTGACAGTGCTCTTGGTGGCAGTTCCCATCGGGACAATACTGATGGTGACGCTGTGCATTGTTACAGTGCCCATGGTAACCGTGCTCACGGTGAAAGTGCACATCGTGACAGTGCCCATGGTGGTAGTTCACCTGGTGACAGTGCTAGATAGTGACAGTGCACATGCTGACAGTGCTCACGGTGATAGTGCCCATGGTGACAGTGCACACGGTGATAATGGGCATTGTTACAGAGTTCATGGTGACAGCACACGGTGGCAGTGGCCATGGAGACAGTGCCCACAATGACAGTGCCCATGGTGACAGTGCCGACAGTGACAGTGCCCATGGTGACACTTCTCACGGTGACAGTGCCCATGGGGACAGTTAGCATGGTGAGATTTCTCACGGTGACAGTGCCCGTTGTGACAGTGCTCACAGTGACAATGCCCATGGTGCCAGTGCCCATAGAGTCATTCCGCACGGTCTCATTTCTCACAGTGAAAGTGCCTATGGTGATATTAACCATGGTGACACTGCACATGGTGGCAGAGCAAAATGGTGACAGTGCCCATGGTGACATTGCTCATGGTGACTTTGCTTATGGTGATAGTCCTTACAGTGACAGTGCGCATGGTGACACTGCACACAGTGACAGTGTTCATGGTGACAGTGTTCACGGTGATAGTTCCCATGGTGAGATTGTCCATGGTAACAGTGCCCATAGTCACAATTCTCATGGTGTAGTGCTCACAGTGACAGTGTCCATGGTGTCATGCCCATGGTGACAGTGCTCATGGTGACAGTGCTCATGTTGGCAGTGCCATAAATAACAGTGCTCATTGTGGCAGTGCTCATGGTGTCCGTGCTCATGGTGAGAGTGCCCATGTTTACAGTGTTTATGGTGATAGATGTCACGGTGTCAGTGCCCACGGGGACAGTGCCAAGGCTGACAAAGCCGAGGGTGATACTTCCCATTGGGACAGTGCCCACGGTGACAGTGCCCATGGTGAGAGCGCCCAGTGTGACAAGGCACATGGTGACAGTGCTCACGGTGACGGTGCCCATGGTGACAGTGCCGATTGTGAGAGTGCCATTAGTGACAGTGCTCATGGTGAAACTGCCCATGGAGACATCGCCCATGGTGATAGTGCTCATGGTGACAACCCCACGGTGACAGTGCCAATGTTGATAGTCCCCGTGTTGACAGGTCTTACATTGAATGTGACCATGGTGTCTGTGCTCATGGTGACAGTGCTCAAGGTTATCGTCTCCATGTTGACAGTGCCGATGGTGACAATTCTCACGGTGACAGGGCCTAAGGTGAAAATTCTCATAGTGACAGTGTTCACGGTGACAGTGCCCATGGTGCTATTACCCATGGTGACAGTTCTCATAGTGAAACTGCCCATGGTGACACTGCACATGGTGGCAGTGCAAAATGGTGACAGTGTCCATGGTGCTATTGCTCATGGTGACATTGCTTACGGTGATAGTGTGTATGGTGAAACTGCACACAGTGACATTGCTCATGGTGACAGTGTTCACGGCGTTAGTTCCTATCGTGAATGTGACCTTGGGGACAGTGCCCATTGTCACAATTCTCATGGTGTAGTGCTCACGGTGACAGTGCCCATGGTGACAATACACAGGGTGACAGTATTCATGGTGACATTGCTCATGGTGAGAGTGCCCATGTTCACAACTGTCACGGTGATAGTTCCCATGGTGACAATACCCAGGGTAACAGAGCTGATGGTAAAAGTGTTCACGGTGACAGTGCCCATGGTGACAGTACCTAAGGTGACAATTCCCATGGTGAGACTGCTCATAGACAATGCCCATGGTGACAATACCCAGCGTGTCCTGTCCATGGTGACAGTGATCATGGTGACACTTCTCATGAGGACAGTGCCATAAGTGACAGTGCTCATTGTGGCAGTGCTCATGGTGACCGTGCTCATGGTGACAGTGCCATGGTGACAGTGCCTATGGTGATAGATATCATGGTGGCCGTGCCCAGGGTGACATTGCCCATGCTGACAAAGCCCATGGTGATACTTCCCATTGTGACAGTGCCAACGGTGGCAGAGCCCATGGTGACAGTGCCCAAGATCACAGTGCCCATGATGAGAGTGCTAACGGTGACTCTGCCCATGGTGACAGCACCCAGTGTGACAATGCCCATTGTGACAGTGCTCACGGTGACCATGCCGATGGTGATAGTGCCAATAGTGAGAGTGCTCACGGTGACACTGCCCATGGACACACTGCCCATTGTGATAGTGCTCATCATGACAACCCCTCGGAGGCAGTGCCAATGGTGAGAGTCCCCGTGGTGACAGTTCTCACGGTGAAAGTGATCCTGTTGAAATTGCTCATGGTGACAGTGCTCATGGTGACAGTGCTCAAGGTGATAGTCTCCATGTTGACAGTGTCCATGGTGACTGTTCTCACGGTGACAGTGCCTATGGTGATTATGCTCTTAGTGACAGTGCTCATGGTGACAGTGCCCATGGTGACAGTGACCACGGTGACTGTTCTCACCGTGGTAGTGCCCATGGTGACAGTGTTCATGATGACAGTCCGCATTAAGGCTGTGCCCACGGTGACACTGCTCATGGTGATAGTTCTCACGGTGATAGTACGCACGGTGACAGTGCCAAAGGTGACAATACCCAGGTGATAGTAATCATGGTGAAAGTGCCCATGGTGGCAGTTCTCATACTGACAGTTCTTGTGACACTGCTCATGGTGGCAGTGCTCGTGGTGACAGTGCTCATGGTGGCAGTGCCCATGGTGAGACTACCGATGGTGACACTGCCCATGGTGACAGTGCACATGGTCATGGTGCATCTGCTGGTAGTGCAAAATAGTGAGAGTGCCCATGATGATATTGCTCATGGTGATAGTGCCCATGGTGAGAGTGCCCATGGTTCCAGTGCTCATGGTGACAGTGCCCATTGTGACAGTGGCCCTGGTGACAGTGCACACCGTGAGAGTGTCCATGGTGTCTGTGCCCATGGTGACAGTTCTTATCATGAGAGTGTTCACGGTAGCAGTGTTCATGGTAATAGTGCTCACGGAGACATTGCCCACAATGAGAGTGCCCATGGTGAGAATACTGACTGTGGCAGTGCCCATGATGACTTTTCTCTCTGCGACAGTGCCCATGGGGACAGTTAGCACGGTGAGATTTCTCACAGTGATAGTGCACATTGTTTCAGTGCTAATAGTGAAAAGACCCACGGCGCCAGTGCCCATCATGGCATTGCTCACTGTGATATTTCTCACGGTGACAGTGCCCATGGTGATATTATCCATGGTGACAGTACTCAGTGATCAAGTGCTCATGGTGACAGTGCCTAAGGTGATAGTGCACACGGTGGCAGTGCAAAATGGCGACAGTGCCCATGGTGACATTGCTTAATGTGATAGTCCTTGTGGTGACATTGCGCATGGTGACATTGCCCACCACGACAGTTCTCTTGTTGACAGTGCTCATGGTGATAGTGCCAATGTTGGAAGTGCCCATCGTGAAAGTGCCCATGGTGACAGTTCTTATGATGAGAGTGGTCAGAGTCGCAGTGCTCATGGTGAAAGTGCCCATGGTGACAGAGCCCACGGTGACAGTGTCCATAGTTATAGTGTCCACGGTGACAGTCCTAACAGTGAAATTGTCCATGGGGACACTGCCCATGGTGAAAGTGCCCATGGTCACAACACTCACGGTGATAGTGCTCACGGTGAGAGTGGCCATGGTGACAGTGACCACGGTGACAGTTCTAATGGTGATACTGCCCATGATGACAGTGCTCATGGTGACAGTCCACATTGTGCCAGTGCCCAAGGTGACAGTGCTCATGGTGACAGTGCCCAAAGTCACACTACCCATGGTGACAGTGCCCAGGCTGACAGTTCTCAAGGTGGTAGTGCCCATGGTGACAGTGCACATGGTGATACAGAGAATGGGGACAGTGCTTATGGTGACAGTGGTCATGGTTGCAGTACCCATGGTGATAGTGCTGAAACTGACAGTGCCCTTGGGGATAGTGCCCATGGTGAGTGTGCTCGTGTTAATAGTGCCCATGGTGGCAGTTCCCATTGTGAAAGTGCTCATGATGACAGTGCCCATGTTGGTAGTTCCCATGGTGACAGTGCTCATGGTGATAGTGACCATGTTAACAGTGCACATGGTGGCTGTGCCCTTGGTGACTGTGCCCATGATGACTGTATTCATGGTGACAGTGCTCACGGTGATAGTGCCCATGGTGACAGTGCACATGGTGGTAGTCCACATGGTGGCAGTGAAAAATGGTGACAGTTCCCATGCTGACAGTTCTCATTGTGACAATGCACACGGTCACAACCGATGCTGACACTGCTCATGGTAGCTGTACCCGTGGTGACAGGGCTCATGGTGATAGTGCCCATGTTAACAGTGCCCATGGTGACACTGCCCATGGTGACAATGCCCATGATGACAGTGCCAATAGGGTCAGTACCCACGCAGCCATTGCCTATGGTAACAGTGCTCACAGTGACAGTACCCATGGTAACAGTGACCACGGTGAGAGTGCTCATGGTGATAGTGGCTATGGTGACAGATCACACTGTGACAGTCCGCATTGTGCCAGTACCAATAGTGACAGTGCCCATGGTGACATTGACCACGGTAAGAGTGCTCACGGTGCTAGTGCTCACAGTAATAGTGCTCATGGTGACAGTGCCAACAGTGACGGTGCTCACGGTGACAGTGCCCATGGTGATAGTGCCCATGGTGAGAGTCCGACCATTGATAGTGCCCATGGTGGCAGTTCCCATTGTGAAAGTGCTCATGATGACATTGCCCATGTTGGTAGTTCCCATGGTGACAGTGCTCACGGTGATAGTGACCTTGGTAACTGTGCACATGGTGGCCGTGCCCTTGGTGACAGTGCCAATGATGACAGTACTCATGGTGACAGTTCTCATGGTAATAGTTCCCATGGGGACAAGGCACAGGTTGGCAGTGAAAAATGGTGAAAGTGCCCATGTTGACAGTTCTCATGGTGACAGTGCACACGGTGACAACCCATGCAGACAGTACTCACGGTGACAGTTCTCATGGTTGCAGTACCCATGGTGACAGTGCTCACAGTGATACTGCCCATAGTGGCAATGCAAATGGTGACAGTGCCCATGGTGACACTGCCCATGATGACAGTGCCCATGGTGAAAGTTCCCACGGCGCCATTGCCTATGGTGACAGTGCTCATGGCAACAGTGCCCATGGTGACAGT
This sequence comes from Mesoplodon mirus, assembly GCF_964341445.2. Lineage (NCBI taxonomy): Eukaryota > Metazoa > Chordata > Mammalia > Artiodactyla > Ziphiidae > Mesoplodon > Mesoplodon mirus. The sequence continues at coordinate 22,900 of NW_028295696.1, forward strand.
GACCATGGTGAGAGTGCTCACACTGATAGTGCCCATGGTGACAGGGCTCATGGTGCCAGGCCGCATTGTGCCAGTACCCATGGCGACAGTGGTCATGGTGACACTGACCACAGTGAGAGTGCTCACTGTGATAGAGCTCACGGTAATAGTGCTCATGGTGACAGTGCAAATGGTGACAATACCCATGGTGACAGTACTCATGTTGAAAATACCCATGGTGGCAGTTCTCATGGTGACAGTGCTCATAATAGCAGTGCCCAAGGTGGCAGTCCTCGTGGTGACAGTGCTAATGGTGACAGTGCTCTTGGTGGCAGTTCCCATGGGGACAGTACCGATGGTGACCCTGTGCATTGTTACAGTGCCCATGGTAACCGTGCTCACGGTGGTAGTGCACATCGTGAGAGTGCCCATGGTGGTAGTTCACCTGGTGACAGTGCTAAATAGTGACAGTGCACATGCTGACAGTGCTCACGGTGATAGTGCCCATGGTGACAGTGCCCACGGTGATAATGTGTATTATTACAGTGTTCATCGTGACAGAGCCCAAGGTGGCAGTGGCCATGGTGACAGTGCCCACAATGACAGTGCCCATGGTAACAGTGCCGACAGTGACAGTGCCCATGGTGACACTTCTCACAGTGAATGTGCCCATGGGGACAGTTACCATGATGAGATTTCTCACGGTGATAGTGCCCGTTGTGACAGTGCTCACAGTGACAATGCCCATGGTGCCAGTGCCCATAGAGACATTCCGCACGGTCACATTTCTCACGGTGAAAGTGCCTATGGTGACACTGCACCTGGTGGCAGTGCAAAATGGTGACAGTGCCCATGGTGACATTGCTCATAGTGACTTTGCTTACAGTGATAGTCCTTACGGTGACAGTGTGCATGGTGACACTGCACACAGTTGCAGTGTTTATGGTGACAGTCTTCATGGTGATACTTTCCATGGTGATAGTGCCCATGGTGACAATGCACATGGTGGCAGTGATAAATGGTGACAGTGCCCCTGTTGACAGTTCTCATGGTGAGAGTGCACATGGTGACAACCCGTGCAGACTGTACTCACGGTGACAGTTCTCATGTTTGCAGTATCCATGGTGACAGTGCTCACAGTGATAGTGCCCATGGTGAGAGTGCCCATGATGACAGGGCCCATGGTGCCATTGCCTATGGTGACAGTGCTCATGGTAACAGTGCCCAAGGTGACAGTGACCATGGTGAGAGTGCTCACACTGATGGTGCCCATGGTGACAGTGCTCACGGTGCCTGTCTACATTGTGCCAGTACCCATGGCGACAGTGCTCATGGTGACAGTGACCACAGTGAGAGTGCTCATAGTGATAGTGCTCACGGTAATAGTGCTCATGGTGACAATGCAAATGGTGACAATACCATGGTGACAGTACTCATGTTGAAAATACCCATGGTGGCAGTTCTCATAGCGACAGATCTCATGGTGACAGTGCTCATAATAGCAGTGCCCAGGTGCCAGTGCTCGTGGTGACAGTGCTAATGGTGACAGTGCTCTTGGTGGCAGTTCCCATCGGGACAATACTGATGGTGACGCAGTGCATTGTTACAGTGCCCATGGTAACCGTGCTCACGGTGATAGTGCACATCGTGACAGCGCCCATGGTGGTAGTTCACCTGGTGACAGTGCTAAATAGTGACAGTGCACGTGCTGACAGTGCTCACGGTGATAGTGCCCATGGTGACAGTGCACATGGTGATAATGGGCATTGTTACAGAGTTCATGGTGACAGCACATGGTGGCAGTGGCCATGGAGACAGTGCCCACAATGACAGTGCCCATGGTGACAGTGCCGACAGTGACAGTGCCCATGGTGACACTTCTCACGGTGACAGTGCCCATGGGGACAGTTAGCATGGTGAGATTTCTCACGGTGACAGTGCCCGTTGTGACAGTGCTCACAGTGACAATGCCCATTGTGCCAGTGCCCATAGAGTCATTCCGCACGGTCTCATTTCTCACAGTGAAAGTGCCTATGGTGATATTAACCATGGTGACACTGCACATGGTGGCAGAGCAAAATGGTGACAGTGCCCATGGTGACATTGCTCATGGTGACTTTGCTTATGGTGATAGTCCTTACAGTGACAGTGCGCATGGTGACACTGCACACAGTGACAGTGTTCATGGTGACAGTGTTCACAGTGATAGTTCCCATGGTGAGATTGTCCATGGTAACAGTGCCCATAGTCACAATTCTCATGGTGTAGTGCTCACAGTGACAGTGCCCATGGTGTCATGCCCATGGTGACAGTGCTCATGGTGACAGTGCTCATGTTGGCAGTGCCATAAATAACAGTGCTCATTGTGGCAGTGCTCATGGTGTCCGTGCTCATGGTGACAGTGCCCATGTTTACAGTGTTTATGGTGATAGATGTCACGGTGTCAGTGCCCATGGGGACAGTGCCAAGGCTGACAAAGCCCAGGGTGATACTTCCCATTGGGACAGTGCCCACAGTGACAGTGCCCATGGTGACAGCGCCCAGTGTGACAAGGCACATGGTGACAGTGCTCACGGTGACGGTGCCCATGGTGACAGTGCTGATGGTGAGAGTGCCATTAGTGACAGTGCTCATGGTGAAACTGCCCATGGAGACATCGCCCATGGTGATAGTGCTCGTGGTGACAACCCCACGGTGACAGTGCCAATGTTGATAGTCCCCGTGGTGACAGGTCTTACATTGAATGTGACCATGGTGTCTGTGCTCATGGTGACAGTGCTCAAGGTTAGAGTCTCCATGTTGACAGTGCCGATGGTGACAATTCTCACGGTGACAGGGCCTATGGTGTAAATTCACATAGTGACAGTGTTCACGGTGACAGTGCCCATGGTGCTATTACCCATGGTGACAGTTCTCATAGTGAAACTGCCCATGGTGACACTGCACATGGTGGCAGTGCAAAATGGAGACAGTGCCCATGGTGATATTGCTCATGGTGACATTGCTTATGGTGATAGTGTGTATGGTGAAACTGCACACAGTGACATTGCTCATGGTGACAGTGTTCACGGCGTTAGTTCCTATCGTGAATGTGACCATGGGGACAGTGCCCATTGTCACAATTCTCATGGTGTAGTGCTCACGGTGACAGTGCCCATGGTGACAATACACAGGGTGACAGTATTCATGGTGACATTGCTCATGGTGAGAGTGCCCATGTTCACAACTGTCACGGTGATAGTTCCCATGGTGACAATACCCAGGGTAACAGAGCTGATGGTAAAAGTGTTCACGGTGACAGTGCCCATGATGACAGTACCTAAGGTGACAATTCCCATGGTGAGACTGCTCATAGACGGTGCCCATGGTGACAATACCCAGCGTGTCCTGTCCATGGTGACAGTGATCATGGTGACACTTCTCATGAGGACAGTGCCATAAGTGACAGTGCTCATTGTGGCAGTGCTCATGGTGACTGTGCTCATGGTGACAGTGCCCATGGTGACAGTGCCTATGGTGATAGATATCATGGTGGCCGTGCCCAGGGTGACATTGCCCACGCTGACAAAGCCCATGGTGATACTTCCCATTGTGACAGTGCCCACGGTGGCAGAGCCCATGGTGACAGTGCCCAAGATCACAGTGTCCATGGTGAGAGTGCTAACGGTGACTGTGCCCATGGTGACAGCACCCAGTGTGACAATGCCCATTGTGACAGTGCTCACGGTGACCATGCCGATGGTGATAGTGCCAATAGTGAGAGTGCTCACGGTGACACTGCCCATGGAGACACTGCCCATGGTGATAGTGCTCATCATGACAACCCCTCGGAGGCAGTGCCAATGGTGAGAGTCCCCGTGGTGACAGTTCTCACGGTGAAAGTAATCCTATTGATATTTCTCATGGTGACAGTGCTCTTGGTGACAGTGCTCAAGGTGATAGTCCGAATGTTGACAGTGCCCATGGTGACTCTTCTCACGGTGACAGTGCCTATGGTGATTATGCTCTTAGTGACAGTGCTCATGGTGACAGTGCCCATGGTGACAGTGACCACGGTGACTGTTCTCACCATGGTAGTGCCCATGGTGACAGTGTTCATGATGACAGTCCGCATTAAGGCTGTGCCCACGGTGACAGTGCTCATGGTGATAGTTCTCACGGTGATAGTACGCACGGTGACAGTGCCAAAGGTGACAATACCCAGGTGATAGTAATCATGGTGAAAGTGCCCATGGTGGCAGTTCTCATACTGACAGTTCTTGTGACAGTGCTCATGGTGGCAGTGCTCGTGGTGACAGTGCTCTTGGTGACAGTGCTCATGGTGGCAGTGCCCATGGTGAGACTCCCGATGGTGACACTGCCCATGGTGACAGTGCACATGGTCATGGTGCATCTCCTGGCAGTGCAAAATAGTGAGAGTGCCCATGATGATATTGCTCATGGTGATAGTGCCCATGGTGAGAGTGCCCATGGTTCCAGTGCTCATGGTGACAGTGCCCATTGTGACAGTGGCCCTGGTGACAGTGCACACCGTGAGAGTGCCCATGGTGTCTGTGCCCATGGTGACAGTTCTTATCATGAGAGTGTTCACGGTAGCAGTGTTCATGGTAATAGTGCTCACGGAGACATTGCCCACAATGAGAGTGCCCATGGTGAGAATACTGACTGTGACAGTGCCCATGATGACTTTTCTCTCTGCGACAGTGCCCATGGGGACAGTTAGCACGGTGAGATTTCTCACAGTGATAGTGCACATGGTTTCAGTGCTAATAGTGAAAAGACCCACGGCGCCAGTGCCCATCATGGCATTGCTCACGGTGATAGTTCTCACGGTGACAGTGCCCATGGTGATATTACCCATGGTGACAGTACTCAGTGATCAAGTGCTCATGGTGACAGTGCCTAAGGTGATAGTGCACACGGTGGCAGTGCAAAATGGCGACAGTGCCCATGGTGACATTGCTTAATGTGATAGTCCTTGTGGTGACATTGCGCATGGTGACATTGCCCACCACGACAGTTCTCTTGTTGACAGTGCTCATGGTGATAGTGTCAATGTTGGAAGTGCCCATCGTGATAGTGCCCATGGTGACAGTTCTTATGATGAGAGTGGTCAGAGTGGCAGTGCTCATGGTGAAAGTGCCCATGGTGACAGAGCCCACGGTGACAGTGTCCATAGTTATAGTGTCCATGGTGACAGTCCTAACAGTGAAATTGTCCATGGGGACACTGCCCATGGTGAAAGTGCCCATGGTCACAACACTCACGGTGATAGTGCTCACGGTGAGAGTGGCCATGGTGACAGTGACCACGGTGACACTTCTAATGGTGATACTGCCCATGATGACAGTGCTCATGGTGACAGTCGACATTGTGCCAGTGCCCAAGGTGACAGTGCTCATGGTGACAGTGCCCAAAGTCCCAATACCCATGGTGACAGTGCCCAGGTTGACAGTTCTCAAGGTGATAGTGCCCATGGTGACAGTGCCCATGGTGATACAGTGAATGGGGACAGTGCTTATGGTGACAGTGGTCATGGTTGCAGTACCCATGGTGATAGTGCTGAAACTGACAGTGCCCTTGGGGATAGTGCCCATGGTGAGTGTGCTCGTGTTAATAGTGCCCATGGTGGCAGTTCCCATTGTGAAAGTGCTCATGATGACAGTGCCCATGTTGGTAGTTCCCATGGTGACAGTGCTCATGGTGATAGTGACCATGTTAACAGTGCACATGGTGGCTGTGCCCTTGGTGACAGTGCCCATGATGACAGTATTCATGGTGACAGTGCTCACGGTGATAGTGCCCATGGTGACAGTGCACATGGTGGTAGTCCACATGGTGACACTCCCATGCTGACAGTTCTCATTGTGACAATGCACACGGTCACAACCGATGCTGACACTGCTCATGGTAGCTGTACCCGTGGTGACAGGGCTCATGGTGATAGTGCCCATGATAACAGTGCCCATGGTGACACTGCCCATGGTGACAATGCCCATGATGACAGTGCCCATAGAGTCAGTGTCCACGGAGCCATTGCCTATGGTAACAGTGCTCACAGTGACAGTACCCATGGAAACAGTGACCACGGTGAGAGTGCTCATGGTGATAGTGGCTATGGTGACAGATCACACTGTGACAGTCCGCATTGTGCCAGTACCAATAGTGACAGTGCCCATGGTGACATTGACCACGGTAAGAGTGCTCACGGTGCTAGTGCTCACAGTAATAGTGCTCATGGTGACAGTGCCAACAGTGACGGTGCTCACGGTGACAGTGCCCATGGTGATTGTGCCCATGGTGAGAGTCCGCCCATTGATAGTGCCCATGCTTGCAGTTCCCATTGTGAAAGTGCTCATGATGACATTGCCCATGTTGGTAGTTCCCATGGTGACAGTGCTCACGGTGATAGTGACCTTGGTAACTGTGCACATGGTGGCCGTGCCCTTGGTGACAGTGCCAATGATGACAGTACTCATGGTGACAGTTCTCATGGTAATAGTTCCCATGGGGACAAGGCACAGGTTGGCAGTGAAAAATGGTGAAAGTGCCCATGTTGACAGTTCTCATGGTGACAGTGCACACGGTGACAACCCATGCAGACAGTACTCACGGTGACAGTTCTCATGGTTGCAGTACCCATGGTGACAGTGCTCACAGTGATACTGCCCATAGTGGCAATGCCCATGGTGACAGTGCCCATGGTGACACTGCCCATGATGACAGTGCCCATGGTGAAAGTTCCAACGGCGCCATTGCCTTTGGTGACAGTGCTCATGGTAACAGTGCCCTTAGTGACAGTGACCATGGTGAGAGTGCTCACACTGATAGTGCCCATGGTGACAGGGCTCATGATGCCAGGCCGCATTGTGCCAGTACCCATGGCGACAGTGGTCATGGTGACACTGACCACAGTGAGAGTGCTCACTGTGATAGAGCTCACGGTAATAGTGCTCATGGTGACAGTGCAAATGGTGACAATACCCATGGTGACAGTACTCATGTTGAAAATACCCATGGTGGCAGTTCTCATGGTGACAGTGCTCATAATAGCAGTGCCCAAGGTGGCAGTCCTCGTGGTGACAGTGCTAATGGTGACAGTGCTCTTGGTGGCAGTTCCCATGGGGACAGTACCGATGGTGACCCTGTGCATTGTTACAGTGCCCATGGTAACCGTGCTCACGGTGGTAGTGAACATCGTGACAGTGCCCATGGTGGTAGTTCACCTGGTGACAGTGCTAAATAGTGACAGTGCACATGCTGACAGTGCTCACGGTGATAGTGCCCATGGTGACAGTGCCCACGGTGATAATGGGTATTATTACAGTGTTCATCTTGACAGAGCCCAAGGTGGCAGTGGCCATGGTGACAGTGCCCACAATGACAGTGCCCATGGTAACAGTGCCGACAGTGACAGTGCCCATGGTGACGCTTCTCACAGTGAATGTGCCCATGGGGACAGTTACCATGATGAGATTTCTCACGGTGATTGTGCCCGTTGTGACAGTGCTCACAGTGACAATGCCCATGGTGCCAGTGCCCATAGAGACATTCCGCACGGTCACATTTCTCACGGTGAAAGTGCCTATGGTGACACTGCACCTGGTGGCAGTGCAAAATGGTGACAGTGCCCATGGTGACATTGCTCATAGTGACTTTGCTTACAGTGATAGTCCTTATGGTGACAGTGTGCATGGTGACACTGCACACAGTTGCAGTGTTTATGGTGACAGTGTTCACAGTGATACTTTCCATGGTGATAGTGCCCATGGTGACACTGCACATGGTGGCAGTGATAAATGTTGACAGTGCCCCTGTTGACAGTTCTCATGGTGAGAGTGGACATGGTGACAACCCGTGCAGACTGTACTCATGGTGACAGTACGCATGCTGACTGTTCTCATGTTTGCAGTATCCATGGTGACAGTGCTCACAGTGATAGTGCCCATGGTGAGAGTGCCCATGATGACAGGGCCCATGGTGCCATTGCCTATGGTGACAGTGCTTATGGTAACAGTGCCCAAGGTGACAGTGACCATGGTGAGAGTGCTCACACTGATGGTGCCCATGGTGACAGTGCTCACGGTGCCTGTCTACATTGTGCCAGTACCCATGGCGACAGTGCTCATGGTGACAGTGACCACAGTGAGAGTGCTCATAGTGATAGTGCTCACGGTAATAGTGCTCATGGTGACAATGCAAATGGTGACAATACCATGGTGACAGTACTCATGTTGAAAATACCCATGGTGGCAGTTCTCCTAGCGACAGATCTCATGGTGACAGTGCTCATAATAGCAGTGCCCAGGTGCCAGTGCTCATGGTGACAGTGCTAATGGTGACAGTGCTCTTGGTGGCAGTTCCCATCGGGACAATACTGATGGTGACGCTGTGCATTGTTACAGTGCCCATGGTAACCGTGCTCACGGTGATAGTGCACATCGTGACAGTGCCCATGGTGGTAGTTCACCTGGTGACAGTGCTAAATAGTGACAGTGCACGTGCTGACAGTGCTCACGGTGATAGTGCCCATGCTGACAGTGCACACGGTGATAATGCGCATTGTTACAGAGTTCATGGTGACAGCACACGGTGGCAGTGGCCATGGAGACAGTGCCCACAATGACAGTGCCCATGGTGACAGTGCCGACAGTGACAGTGCCCATGGTGACACTTCTCACGGTGACAGTGCCCATGGGGACAGTTAGCATGGTGAGATTTCTCACGGTGACAGTGCCCGTTGTGACAGTGCTCACAGTGACAATGCCCATGGTGCTAGTGCCCATAGAGTAATTCCGCACGGTCACATTTCTCACAGTGAAAGTGCCTATGGTGATATTAACCATGGTGACACTGCACATGGTGGCAGAGCAAAATGGTGACAGTGCCCATGGTGACATTGCTCATGGTGACTTTGCTTATGGTGATAGTCCTTACAGTGACAGTGCGCATGGTGACACTGCACACAGTGACAGTGTTCACAGTGATAGTCCCCATGGTGAGATTGTCCATGGTAACAGTGCCCATAGTCACAATTCTCATGGTGTAGTGCTCACAGTGACAGTGTCCATGGTGTCATGCCCATGGTGACAGTGCTCATGGTGACAGTGCTCATGTTGGCAGCGCCATAAATAACAGTGCTCATAGTGGCAGTGCTCATGGTGTCCATGCTCATGGTGACAGTGTCCATGTTTACAGTGTTTATGGTGATAGATGTCACGGTGTCAGTGCCCACGGGGACAGTGCCATGGCTGACAAAGCCCAGGGTGATACTTCCCATTGGGACAGTGCCCACGGTGACAGTGCCCATGGTGAGAGCGCCCAGTGTGACAAGGCACATGGTGACAGTGCTCACGGTGACGGTGCCCATGGTGACAGTGCCGAAGGTGAGAGTGCCATTAGTGACAGTGCTCATGGTGAAACTGCCCATGGAGACATCGCCCATGGTGATAGTGCTCATGGTGACAACCCCACGGTGACAGTGCCAATGTTGATAGTCCCCGTGGTGACAGGTCTTACATTGAATGTGACCATGGTGTCTGTGCTCATGGTGACAGTGCTCAAGGTTAGAGTCTCCATGTTGACAGTGCCGATGGTGACAATTCTCATGGTGACAGGGCCTAGGGTGAAAATTCTCATAGTGACAGTGTTCACGGTGACAGTGCCCATGGTGCTATTACCCATGGTGACAGTTCTCATAGTGAAACTGCCCATGGTGACACTGCACATGGTGGCAGTGCAAAATGGTGACAGTGTCCATGGTGCTATTGCTCATGGTGACATTGCTTACGGTGATAGTGTGTATGGTGAAACTGCACACAGTGACATTGCTCATGGTGACAGTGTTCACGGCATTAGTTCCTATCGTGAATGTGACCTTGGGGACGGTGCCCATTGTCACAATTCTCATGGTGTAGTGCTCACGGTGACAGTGCCCATAGTGACAATACACAGGGTGACAGTATTCATGGTGACATTGCTCATGGTGAGAGCGCCCATGTTCACAACTGTCACGGTGATTTTTCCCATGGTGACAATACCCAGGGTAACAGAGCTGATGGTAAAAGTGTTCACGGTGACAGTGCCCATGATGACAGTACCTAAGGTGACAATTCCCATGGTGAGACTGCTCATAGACAGTGCCCATGGTGACAATACCCAGCATGTCCTGTCCATGGTGACAGTGATCATGGTGACACTTCTCATGAGGACAGTGCCATAAGTGACAGTGCTCATTGTGGCAGTGCTCATGGTGACCGTGCTCATGGTGACAGTGTCCATGGTGACAGTGCCTATGGTGATAGATATCATGGTGGCCGTGCCCAGGGTGACATTGCCCACGGTGACAAAGCCCAGGGTGATACTTCCCATTGTGACAGTGCCAAAGGTGGCAGAGCCCATGGTGACAGTGCCCAAGATCACAGTGCCCATGGTGAGAGTGATAACGGTGACTGTGCCCATGGTGACAGCACCCAGTGTGACAATGCCCATTGTGACAGTGCTCACGGTGACCATGCCGACGGTGATAGTGCCAATAGTGAGAGTGCTCACGGTGACACTGCCCATGGGGACACTGACCATGGTGATAGTGCTCATCATGACAACCCCTCGGAGGCAGTGCCAATGGTGAGAGTCCCCGTGGTGACAGTTCTCACGGTGAAAGTGATCCTGTTGAAATTTCTCATGGTGACAGTGCTCATGGTGACAGTGCTCAAGGTGATAGTCTCCATGTTGACAGTGTCCATGGTGACTGTTCTCACGGTGACAGTGCCTATGGTGATTATGCTCTTAGTGACAGTGCTCATGGTGACAGTGCCCATGGTGGCAGTGACCACGGTGACTGTTCTCACCGTGGTAGTGTCCATGGTGACAGTGTTCATGATGACAGTCCGCATTAAGGCTGTGCCCACGGTGACACTGCTCATGGTGATTGTTCTCACGGTGATAGTACGCACGGTGACAGTGCCAAAGGTGACAATACCCAGGTGATAGTAATCATGGTGAAAGTGCCCATGGTGGCAGTTCTCATACTGACAGTTCTTGTGACACTGCTCATGGTGGCAGTGCTCGTGGTGACAGTGCTCTTGGTGACAGTGCTCATGGTGGCAGTGCCCATGGTGAGACTCCCGATGGTGACACTGCACATGGTGACAGTGCACATGGTCATGGTGCATCTGCTGGCAGTGCAAAATAGTGAGAGTGCCCATGATGATATTGCTCATGGTGATAGTGCCCATGGTGAGAGTGCCCATGGTTCCAGTGCTCATGGTGACAGTGCCCATTGTGACAGTGCCCCTGGTGACAGTGCACACCGTGAGAGTGTCCATGGTGTCTGTGCCCATGGTGACATTTCTTATAATGAGAGTGTACATGGTAGCAGTGTTCATGGTAATAGTGCTCACGGAGACATTGCCCACAATGAGAGTGCCCATGGTGAGAATACTGACTGTGACAGTGCCCATGATGACTTTTCTCTCTGCGACAGTGCCCTTCAGGACAGTTAGCACGGTGAGATTTCTCACAGTGATAGTGCACATGGTTTCAGTGCTAATAGTGAAAAGACCCACGGCGCCAGTGCCCATCATGACATTGCTCACGGTGATAGTTCTCACGGTGACAGTGCCCATGGTGATATTACCCATGGTGACAGTACTCAGTGATCAAGTGCTCATGGTGACAGTGCCTAAGGTGATAGTGCACACGGTGGCAGTGCAAAATGGCGACAGTGCCATGGGGACATTGCTTAATGTGATAGTCCTTCTGGTGACATTGCGCATGGTGACATTGCCCACCATGACAGTTCTCTTGTTGACAGTGCTCATGGTGATAGTGCCAATGTTGGAAGTGCCCATCGTGATAGTGCCCATGGTGACAGTTCTTATGATGAGAGTGGTCAGAGTGGCAGTGCTCATGGTGAAAGTGCCCATGGTGACAGAGCCCACGGTGACAGTGTCCATAGTTATAGTGTCCACGGTGACAGTCCTAACAGTGAAATTGTCCATGGGGACACTGCCCATGGTGAAAGTGCCCATGGTCACAACACTCACGGTGATAGTGCTCACGGTGAGAGTGGCCATGGTGACAGTGACCACGGTGACACTTCTAATGGTGATACTGCCCATGATGACAGTGCTCATGGTGACAGTCGACATTGTGCCAGTGCCCAAGGTGACAGTGCTCATGGTGACAGTGCCCAAAGTCACAATACCCATGGTGACAGTGCCCAGGCTGACAGTTCTCAAGGTGATAGTGCCCATGGTGACAGTGCACATGGTGATACAGAGAATGGGGACAGTGCTTATGGTGACAGTGGTCATGGTTGCAGTACCCATGGTGATAGTGCTGAAACTGACAGTGCCCTTGGGGATAGTGCCCATGGTGAGTGTGCTCGTGTTAATAGTGCCCATGGTGGCAGTTCCCATTGTGAAAGTGCTCATGATGACAGTGCCCATGTTGGTAGTTCCCATGGTGACAGTGCTCATGGTGATAGTGACCATGTTAACAGTGCACATGGTGGCTGTGCCCTTGGTGACAGTGCCCATGATGACAGTATTCATGGTGACAGTGCTCACGGTGATAGTGCCCATGGTGACAGTGCACATGGTGGTAGTCCACATGGTGGCAGTGAAAAATGGTGACAGTTCCCATGCTGACAGTTCTCATTGTGACAATGCACACGGTCACAACCGATGCTGACACTGCTCATGGTAGCTGTACCCGTGGTGACAGGGCTCATGGTGATAGTGCCCATGTTAACAGTGCCCATGGTGACACTGCCCATGGTGACAATGCCCATGATGACAGTGCCCATAGAGTCAGTGCCCACGGAGCCATTCCTATGGTAACAGTGCTCACAGTGACAGTACCCATGGTAACAGTGACCACGGTGAGAGTGCTCATGGTGATAGTGGCTATGGTGACAGATCACACTGTGACAGTCTGCATTCTGCCAGTACCAATAGTGACAGTGCCCATGGTGACATTGACCATGGTGAGAATGCTCATGGTGGTAGTGCTCACAGTAATAGTGCTCATGGTGACAGTGCCAACAGTGACGGTGCTCACGGTGACAGTGCCCATGGTGATAGTGCCCATCGTGAGAGTCCGCCCATTGATAGTGCACATGGTTGCAGTTCCCATTGTGAAAGTGCTCATGATGACATTGCCCATGTTGGTAGTTCCCATGGTGACAGTGCTCACGGTGATAGTGACCTTGGTAACTGTGCACATGGTGGCCGTGCCCTTGGTGACAGTGCCAATGATGACAGTACTCATGGTGACAGTTCTCATGGTAATAGTTCCCATGGGGACAAGGCACAGGTTGGCAGTGAAAAATGGTGAAAGTGCCCATGTTGACAGTTCTCATGGTGACAGTGCACACGGTGACAACCCATGCAGACAGTACTCACGGTGACAGTTCTCATGGTTGCAGTACCCATGGTGACAGTGCTCACAGTGATACTGCCCATAGTGGCAATGCCCATGGTGACAGTGCCCATGGTGACACTGCCCATGATGACAGTGCCCATGGTGAAAGTTCCCACGGCGTCATTGCCTATGGTGACTGTGCTCATGGTAACAGTGCCCATGGTGACAGTGACCATGGTGAGAGTGCTCACACTGATAGTGCCCATGGTGACAGGGCTCATGGTGCCAGGCCGCATTGTGCCAGTACCCATGGCGACAGTGGTCATGGTGACACTGACCACAGTGAGAGTGCTCACTGTGATAGAGCTCACGGTAATAGTGCTCATGGTGACAGTGCAAATGGTGACAATACCCATGGTGACAGTACTCATGTTGAAAATACCCATGGTGGCAGTTCTCATGGTGACAGTGCTCATAATAGCAGTGCCCAAGGTGGCAGTCCTCGTGGTGACAGTGCTAATGGTGACAGTGCTCTTGGTGGCAGTTCCCATGGGGACAGTACCGATGGTGACCCTGTGCATTGTTACAGTGCCCATGGTAACCGTGCTCACGGTGGTAGTGCACATCGTGACAGTGCCCATGGTGGTAGTTCACCTGGTGACAGTGCTAAATAGTGACAGTGCACATGCTGACAGTGCTCACGGTGATAGTGCCCATGGTGACAGTGCCCACGGTGATAATGGGTATTATTACAGTGTTCATCGTGACAGAGCCCAAGGTGGCAGTGGCCATGGTGACAGTGCCCACAATGACAGTGCCCATGGTAACAGTGCCGACAGTGACAGTGCCCATGGTGACACTTCTCACAGTGAATGTGCCCATGGGGACAGTTACCATGATGAGATTTCTCATGGTGATAGTGCCCGTTGTGACAGTGCTCACAGTGACAATGCCCATGGTGCCAGTGCCCATAGAGACATTCCGCACGGTCACATTTCTCACGGTGAAAGGGCCTATGGTGACACTGCACCTGGTGGCAGTGCAAAATGGTGACAGTGCCCATGGTGACATTGCTCATAGTGACTTTGCTTACAGTGATAGTCCTTACGGTGACAGTGTGCATGGTGACACTGCACACAGTTGCAGTGTTTATGGTGACAGTCTTCACGGTGATACTTTCCATGGTGATAGTGCCCACGGTGACACTGCACATGGTGGCAGTGATAAATGGTGACAGTCCCCCTGTTGACAGTTCTCATGGTGAGAGTGCACATGGTGACAACCCGTGCAGACTGTACTCATGGTGACAGTACTCACGGTGACAGTTCTCATGTTTGCAGTATCCATGGTGACAGTGCTCACAGTGATAGTGCCCATGGTGAGAGTGCCCATGATGACAGGGCCCATGGTGCCATTGCCTATGGTGACAGTGCTCATGGTAAAAGTGCCCAAGGTGACAGTGACCATGGTGAGAGTGCTCACACTGATGGTGCCCATGGTGACAGTGCTCACGGTGCCTGTCTACATTGTGCCAGTACCCATGGCGACAGTGCTCATGGTGACAGTGACCACAGTGAGAGTGCTCATAGTGATAGTGCTCACGGTAATAGTGCTCATGGTGACAATGCAAATGGTGACAATACCATGGTGACAGTACTCATGTTGAAAATACCCATGGTGGCAGTTCTCCTAGCGACAGATCTCATGGTGACAGTGCTCATAATAGCAGTGCCCAGGTGCCAGTGCTCGTGGTGACAGTGCTAATGGTGACAGTGCTCTTGGTGGCAGTTCCCATCGGGACAATACTGATGGTGACGCTGTGCATTGTTACAGTGCCCATGGTAACCGTGCTCACGGTGATAGTGCACATCGTGACAGTGCCCATGGTGGTAGTTCACCTGGTGACAGTGCTAAATAGTGACAGTGCACGTGCTGACAGTGCTCACGGTGATAGTGCCCATGCTGACAGTGCACACGGTGATAATGCGCATTGTTACAGAGTTCATGGTGACAGCACACGGTGGCAGTGGCCATGGAGACAGTGCCCACAATGACAGTGCCCATGGTGACAGTGCCGACAGTGACAGTGCCCATGGTGACACTTCTCACGGTGACAGTGCCCATGGGGACAGTTAGCATGGTGAGATTTCTCACAGTGACAGTGCCCGTTGTGACAGTGCTCACAGTGACAATGCCCATGGTGCCAGTGCCCATAGAGTCATTCCGCACGGTCTCATTTCTCACAGTGAAAGTGCCTATGGTGATATTAACCATGGTGACACTGCACATGGTGGCAGAGCAAAATGGTGACAGTGCCCATGGTGACATTGCTCATGGTGACTTTCCTTATGGTGATAGTCCTTACAGTGACAGTGCGCATGGTGACACTGCACACAGTGACAGTGTTCATGGTGACAGTGTTCACGGTGATAGTTCCCATGGTGAGATTGTCCATGGTAACAGTGCCCATAGTCACAATTCTCATGGTGTAGTGCTCACAGTGACAGTGTCCATGGTGTCATGCCCATGGTGACAGTGCTCATGTTGGCAGTGCCATAAATAACAGTGCTCATTGTGGCAGTGCTCATGGTGTCCGTGCTCATGGTGACAGTGCCCATGTTTACAGTGTTTATGGTGATATATGTCACGGTGTCAGTGCCCACGGGGACAGTGCCAAGGCTGACAAAGCCCAGGGTGATACTTCCCATTGGGACAGTGCCCACAGTGACAGTGCCCATGGTGACAGCACCCAGTGTGACAAGGCTCATGGTGACAGTGCTCACGGTGACGGTGCCCATGGTGACAGTGCCGATGGTGAGAGTGCCATTAGTGACAGTGCTCATGGTGAAACTGCCCATGGAGACATTGCCCATGGTGATAGTGCTCGTGGTGACAACCCCACGGTGACAGTGCCAATGTTGATAGTCCCCGTGGTGACAGGTCTTACATTGAATGTGACCATGGTGTCTGTGCTCATGGTGACAGTGCTCAAGGTTAGAGTCTCCATGTTGACAGTGCCGATGGTGACAATTCTCACGGTTACAGGGCCTATGGTGTAAATTCACATAGTGACAGTGTTCACGGTGACAGTGCCCATGGTGCTATTACCCATGGTGACAGTTTTCATAGTGAAACTGCCCATGGTGACACTGCACATGGTGGCAGTGCAAAATGGAGACAGTGCCCATGGTGCTATTGCTCAGGGTGACATTGCTTACGGTGATAGTGTGTATGGTGAAACTGCACACAGTGACATTGCTCATGGTGACAGTGTTCACGGCGTTAGTTCCTATCGTGAATGTGACCTTGGGGACAGTGCCCATTGTCACAATTCTCATGGTGTAGTGCTCACGGTGACAGTGCCCATGGTGACAATACACAGGGTGACAGTATTCATGGTGATATTGCTCATGGTGAGAGTGCCCATGTTCACAACTGTCACGGTGATTGTTCCCATGGTGACAATACCCAGGGTAACAGAGCTGATGGTAAAAGTGTTCACGGTGACAGTGCCCATGATGACAGTACCTAAGGTGACAATTCCCATGGTGAGACTGCTCATAGACAGTGCCCATGGTGACAATACCCAGCGTGTCCTGTCCATGGTGACAGTGATCATGGTGACACTTCTCATGAGGACAGTGCCATAAGTGACAGTGCTCATTGTGGCAGTGCTCATGGTGACTGTGCTCATGGTGACAGTGCCCATGGTGACAGTGCCTATGGTGATAGATATCATGGTGGCCGTGCCCAGGCTGACATTGCCCACGCTGACAAAGCCCATGGTGATACTTCCCATTGTGACAGTGCCAACGGTGGCAGAGCCCATGGTGACAGTGCCCAAGATCACAGTGTCCATGGTGAGAGTGCTAACGGTGACTCTGCCCATGGTGACAGCACCCAGTGTGACAATGCCCATTGTGACAGTGCTCACGGTGACCATGCCGATGGTGATAGTGCCAATAGTGAGAGTGCTCACGGTGACACTGCCCATGGAGACACTGCCCATGGTGATAGTGCTCATCATGACAACCCCTCGGAGGCAGTGCCAATGGTGAGATTCCCCGTGGTGACAGTTCTCACGGTGAAAGTGATCCTATTGATATTTCTCATGGTGACAGTGGTCTTGGTGACAGTGCTCAAGGTGATAGTCCGAATGTTGACAGTGCCCATGGTGACTCTTCTCACGGTGACAGTGCCTATGGTGATTATGCTCTTAGTGACAGTGCTCATGGTGACAGTGCCCATGGTGACAGTGACCACGGTGAATGTTCTCACCATGGTAGTGCCCATGGTGACAGTGTTCATGATGACAGTCCGCATTAAGGCTGTGCCCACGGTGACAGTGCTCATGGTGATAGTTCTCACGGTGATAGTACGCACGGTGACAGTGCCAAAGGTGACAATACCCAGGTGATAGTAATCATGGTGAAAGTGCCCATGGTGGCAGTTCTCATACTGACAGTTCTTGTGACACTGCTCATGGTGGCAGTGCTCGTGGTGACAGTGATCTTGGTGACAGTGCTCATGGTGGCAGTGCCCATGGTGAGACTCCCGATGGTGACACTGCCCATGGTGACAGTGCACATGGTCATGGTGCATCTCCTGGCAGTGCAAAATAGTGAGAGTGCCCATGATGATATTGCTCATGGTGATAGTGCCCATGGTGAGAGTGCCCATGGTTCCAGTGCTCATGGTGACAGTGCCCATTGTGACAGTGCCCCTGGTGACAGTGCACACCGTGAGAGTGTCCATGGTGTCTGTGCCCATGGTGACAGTTCTTATCATGAGAGTGTTCATGGTAGCAGTGTTCATGGTAATAGTGCTCACGGAGACATTGCCCACAATGAGAGTGCCCATGGTGAGAATACTGACTGTGACAGTGCCCATGATGACTTTTCTCTCTGCGACAGTGCCCTTCGTGAGAGTTAGCACGGTGAGATTTCTCACAGTGATAGTGCACATGGTTTCAGTGCTAATAGTGAAAAGACCCACGGCGCCAGTGCCCATCATGGCATTGCTCACGGTGATAGTTCTCACGGTGACAGTGCCCATGGTGATATTACCCATGGTGACAGTACTCAGTGATCAAGTGCTCATGGTGACAGTGCCTAAGGTGATAGTGCACACGGTGGCAGTGCAAAATGGCGACAGTGCCCATGGGGACATTGCTTAATGTGATAGTCCTTGTGGTGATATTGCGCATGGTGACATTGCCCACCACGACAGTTCTCTTGTTGACAGTGCTCATGGTGATAGTGCCAATGTTGGAAGTGCCCATCGTGAAAGTGCCCATGGTGACAGTTCTTATGATGAGAGTGGTCAGAGTGGCAGTGCTCATGGTGAAAGTGCCCATGGTGACAGAGCCCACGGTGACAGTGTCCATAGTTATAGTGTCCACGGTGACAGTCCTAACAGTGAAATTGTCCATGGGGACACTGCCCATGGTGAAAGTGCCCATGGTCACAACACTCACGGTGATAGTGCTCACGGTGAGAGTGGCCATGGTGACAGTGACCACGGTGACACTTCTAATGGTGATACTGCCCATGATGACAGTGCTCATGGTGACAGTTCACATTGTGCCAGTGCCCAAGGTGACAGTGCTCATGGTGACAGTGGCCAAAGTCACAATACCCATGGTGACAGTGCCCAGGCTGACAGTTCTCAAGGTGATAGTGCCCATGGTGACAGTGCACATGGTGATACAGAGAATGGGGACAGTGCTTATGGTGACAGTGGTCATGGTTGCAGTACCCATGGTGATAGTGCTGAAACTGACAGTGCCCTTGGGGATAGTGCCCATGGTGAGTGTGCTCATGTTAATAGTGCCCATGGTGGCAGTTCCCATTGTGAAAGTGCTCATGATGACAGTGCCCATGTTGGTAGTTCCCATGGTGACAGTGCTCATGGTGATAGTGACCATGTTAACAGTGCACATGGTGGCTGTGCCCTTGGTGACAGTGCCCATGATGACAGTATTCATGGTGACAGTGCTCACAGTGATAGTGCCCATGGTGAGAGTGCACATGGTGGTAGTCCACATGGTGGCAGTGAAAAATGGTGACAGTTCCCATGCTGACAGTTCTCATTGTGACAATGCACACGGTCACAACCGATGCTGACACTGCTCATGGTAGCTGTACCCGTGGTGACAGTGCTCATGGTAATAGTGACCATGATAACATTGCCCATGGTTACACTGCCCATGGTGACAATGCCCATGATGACAGTGCCCATGGAGTCAGTGCCCACGGAGCCATTGCCTATGGTAACAGTGCTCACAGTGACAGTACCCATGGTAACAGTGACCACGGTGAGAGTGCTCATGGTGATAGTGGCTATGGTGACAGATCACACTGTGACAGTCCGCATTGTGCCAGTACCAATAGTGACAGTGCCCATGGTGACATTGACCACGGTGAGAGTGCTCACGGTGCTAGTGCTCACAGTAATAGTGCTCATGGTGACAGTGCCGACAGTGACGGTGCTCACGGTGACAGTGCCTATGGTGATAGTGCCCATGGTGAGAGTCCGCCCATTGATAGTGCCCATGGTGGCAGTTCCCATTGTGAAAGTGCTCATGATGACATTGCCCATGTTGGTAGTTCCCATGGTGACAGTGCTCACGGTGATAGTGACCTTGGTAACTGTGCACATGGTGGCCGTGCCCTTGGTGACAGTGCCAATGATGACAGTACTCATGGTGACAGTTCCCATGGGGACAAGTCACAGGGTGGCAGTGAAAAATGGTGATAGTGCCCATGTTGACAGTTCTCATGGTGACAGTGCACACGGTAACAACCCATGCAGACAGTACTCACGGTGACATTTCTCATGGTTGCAGTACCCATGGTGACAGTGCTCACAGTGATACTGCCCATGGTGGCAGTGCCCATGGTGACAGTGGCCATGGTGACACTGCCCATGATGACAGTGCCCATGGTGAAAGTTCCCACGGCGCCATTGCCTATTGTGACTGTGCTCATGGTAACAGTGCCCATGGTGACAGTGACCATGGTGAGAGTGCTCACACTGATAGTGCCCATGGTGACAGGTCTCATGGTGCCAGTCTGCATTGTGCCAGTACCCATGGCGACAGTGGTCATGGTGACACTGACCACAGTGATAGTGCTCACTGTGATAGAGCTCACGGTAATAGTGCTCATGGTGACAGTGCAAATGGTGACAATACCCATGGTGACAGTACTCATGTTGAAAATACCCATGGTGGCAGTTCTCATGGTGACAGTGCTCATAATAGCAGTGCCCAAGGTGGCAGTCCTCGTGGTGACAGTGCTAATGGTGACAGTGCTCTTGGTGGCAGTTCCCATGGGGACAGTACCGATGGTGACCCTGTGCATTGTAACAGTTCACATGGTAACCGTGCTCACGGTGGTAGTGCACATCGTGACAGTACCCATGGTGGTAGTTCACATGGTGACAGTGCTAAATAGTGACAGTGCACATGCTGACAGTGCTCACGGTGATAGTGCCCATGGTGACAGTGCCCACGGTGATAATGGATATTATTACAGTGTTCATCATGACAGAGCCCAAGGTGGCAGTGGCCATGGTGACAGTGCCCACAATGACAGTGCCCATGATAACCGTGCCGACAGTGACAGTGCCCATGGTGACACTTCTCACAGTGAATGTGCCCATGGGGACAGTTACCATGATGAGATTTCTCATGGTGATAGTGCCCGTTGTGACAGTGCTCACAGTGACAATGCCCATGGTGCCAGTGCACATAGAGACATTCCGCACGGTCACATTTCTCACGGTGAAAGTGCCTATGGTGACACTGCACCTGGTGGCAGTGCAAAATGGTGACAGTGCCCATGGTGACATTGCTCATAGTGACTTTGCTTACAGTGATAGTCCTTACAGTGACAGTGTGCATGGTGACACTGCACACAGTTGCAGTGTTTATGGTGACAGTCTTCACGGTGATATTTTCCATGGTGATAGTGCCCATGGTGACACTGCACATGGTGGCAGTGATAAATGGTGACAGTGCCCCTGTTGACAGTTCTCATGGTGACAGTGCACATGGTGACAACCCGTGCAGACTGTACTCATGGTGACAGTACTCACGGTGACAGTTCTCATGTTTGCAGTATCCATGGTGACAGTGCTCACAGTGATAGTGCCCATGGTGAGAGTGCCCATGATGACAGGGCCCATGGTGCCATTGCCTATGGTGACAGTGCTCATGGTAACAGTGCCCAAGGTGACAGTGACCATGGTGAGAGTGCTCACACTGATGGTGCCCATGGTGACAGTGCTCACGGTGCCTGTCTACATTGTGCCAGTACCCATGGCGACAGTGCTCATGGTGACAGTGACCACAGTGAGAGTGCTCATAGTGATAGTGCTCACGGTAATAGTGCTCATGGTGACAATGCAAATGGTGACAATACCATGGTGACAGTACTCATGTTGAAAATACCCATGGTGGCAGTTCTCATAGCGACAGATCTCATGGTGACAGTGCTCATAATAGCAGTGCCCAGGTGCCAGTGCTCGTGGTGACAGTGCTAATGGTGACAGTGCTCTTGGTGGCAGTTCCCATCGGGACAATACTGATGGTGACGCTGTGCATTGTTACAGTGCCCATGGTAACCGTGCTCACGGTGATAGTGCACATCGTGACAGCGCCCATGGTGGTAGTTCACCTGGTGACAGTGCTAAATAGTGACAGTGCACGTGCTGACAGTGCTCACGGTGATAGTGCCCATGATGACAGTGCACATGGTGGTAGTCCACATGGTGGCAGTGAAAAATGGTGACAGTTCCCATGCTGACAGTTCTCATTGTGACAATGCACACGGTCACAACCGATGCTGACACTGCTCATGGTAGCTGTACCCGTGGTGACAGTGCTCATGGTGATAGTGACCATGTTAACAGTGCCCATGGTGACACTGCCCATGGTGACAATGCCCATGATGACAGTGCCCATGGAGTCAGTGCCCACGGAGCCATTGCCTATGGTAACAGTGCTCACAGTGACAGTACCCATGGTAACAGTGACCACGGTGAGAGTGCTCATGGTGATAGTGTCTATGGTGACAGATCACACTGTGACAGTCCGCATTGTGCCAGTACCAATAGTGACAGTGCCCATGGTGACATTGACCACGGTGAGAGTGCTCACGGTGCTAGTGCTCACAGTAATAGTGCTCATGGTGACAGTGCCGACAGTGACGGTGCTCACGGTGACAGTGCCTATGGTGATAGTGCCCATGGTGAAAGTCTGCCCATTGATAGTGCCCATGGTGGCAGTTCCCATTGTGAAAGTGCTCATGATGACATTGCCCATGTTGGTAGTTCCCATGGTGACAGTGCTCACGGTGATAGTGACCTTGGTAACTGTGCACATGGTGGCCGTGCCCTTGGTGACAGTGCCAATGATGACAGTACTCATGGTGACAGTTCCCATGGGGACAAGGCACAGGTTGGCAGTGAAAAATGGTGAAAGTGCCCATGTTGACAGTTCTCATGGTGACAGTGCACACGGTAACAACCCATGCAGACAGTACTCACGGTGATATTTCTCATGGTTGCAGTACCCATGGTGACAGTGCTCACAGTGATACTGCCCATGGTGGCAGTGCCCATGGTGACAGTGCCCATGGTGACACTGCCCATGATGACAGTGCCCATGGTGAAAGTTCCCACGGCGCCATTGCCTATGGTGACTGTGCTCATGGTAACAGTGCCCATGGTGACAGTGACCATGGTGAGAGTGCTCACACTGATAGTGCGCATGGTGACAGGGCTCATGGTGCCAGTCTGCATTGTGCCAGTACCCATGGCGACAGTGGTCATGGTGACACTGACCACAGTGAGAGTGCTCACTGTGATAGAGCTCACGGTAATAGTGCTCATGGTGACAGTGCAAATGGTGACAATACCCATGGTGACAGTACTCATGTTGAAAATACCCATGGTGGCAGTTCTCATGGTGACAGTGCTCATAATAGCAGTGCCCAAGGTGGCAGTCCTCGTGGTGACAGTGCTAATGGTGACAGTGCTCTTGGTGGCAGTTCCCATGGGGACAGTACCGATGGTGAACCTGTGCATTGTTACAGTGCCCATGGTAACCGTGCTCACGGTGGTAGTGCACATCGTGACAGTGCCCATGGTGGTAGTTCACCTGGTGACAGTGCTAAATAGTGACAGTGCACATGCTGACAGTGCTCACGGTGATAGTGCCCATGGTGACAGTGCCCACGGTGATAATGGGTATTATTACAGTGTTCATCGTGACAGAGCCCAAGGTGGCAGTGCCCATGGTGACAGTGCCCGCAATGACAGTGCCCATGGTAACAGTGCCGACAGTGACAGTGCCTATGGTGACACTTCTCACAGTGAATGTGCCCATGGGGACAGTTACCATGATGAGATTTCTCATGGTGATAGTGCCCGTTGTGACAGTGCTCACACTGACAATGCCCATGGTGCCAGTGCCCATGGAGACATTCCGCACGGTCACATTTCTCACGGTGAAAGTGCCTATGGTGACACTGCACCTGGTGGCAGTGCAAAATGGTGACAGTGCCCATGGTGACATTGCTCATAGTGACTTTGCTTACAGTGATAGTCCTTACGGTGACAGTGTGCATGGTGACACTGCACACAGTTGCAGTGTTTATGGTGACAGTCTTCACGGTGATACTTTCCATAGTGATAGTGCCCATGGTGACACTGCACATGGTGGCAATGATAAATGGTGACAGTGCCCCTGTTGACAGTTCTCATGGTGACAGTGCACATGGTGACAACCCGTGCAGACTGTACTCATGGTGACAGTACTCACGGTGACAGTTCTCATGTTTGCAGTATCCATGGTGACAGTGCTCACAGTGATAGTGCCCATGGTGAGAGTGCCCATGATGACAGGGCCCATGGTGCCATTGCCTATGGTGACAGTGCTCATGGTAACAGTGCCCAAGGTGACAGTGACCATGGTGAGAGTGCTCACACTGATGGTGCCCATGGTGACAGTGCTCACGGTGCCTGTCTACATTGTGCCAGTACCCATGGCGACAGTGCTCATGGTGACAGTGAACACAGTGAGAGTGCTCATAGTGATAGTGCTCACGGTAATAGTGCTCATGGTGACAATGCAAATGGTGACCATACCATGGTGAGAGTACTCATGTTGAAAATACCCATGGTGGCAGTTCTCATAGCGACAGATCTCATGGTGACAGTGCTCATAATAGCAGTGCCCAGGTGCCAGTGCTCGTGGTGACAGTGCTAATGGTGACAGTGCTCTTGGTGGCAATTCCCATCGGGACAATACTGATGGTGACGCTGTGCATTGTTACAGTGCCCATGGTAACCGTGCTCACGGTGATAGTGCACATCGTGACAGTGCCCATGGTGGTAGTTCACCTGGTGACAGTGCTAAATAGTGACAGTGCACGTGCTGACAGTGCTCACGGTGATAGTGCCCATGGTGACAGTGCACACGGTGATAATGGGCATTGTTACAGAGTTCATGGTGACAGCACACGGTGGCAGTGGCCATGGAGACAGTGCCCACAATGACAGTGCCCATGGTGACAGTGCCGACAGTGACAGTGCCCATGGTGACACTTCTCACGGTGACAGTGCCCATGGGGACAGTTAGCATGGTGAGATTTCTCACGGTGACAGTGCCCGTTGTGACAGTGCTCACAGTGACAATGCCCATGGTGCCAGTGCCCATAGAGTCATTCCGCATGGTCACATTTCTCACAGTGAAAGTGCCTATGGTGATATTAACCATGGTGACACTGCACATGGTGGCAGAGCAAAATGGTGACAGTGCCCATGGTGACATTGCTCATGGTGACTTTGCTTACGGTGATAGTCCTTACAGTGACAGTGCGCATGGTGACACTGCACACAGTGACAGTGTTCATGGTGACAGTGTTCACGGTGATAGTTCCCATGGTGAGATTGTCCATGGTAACAGTGCCCATAGTCACAATTCTCATGGTGTAGTGCTCACAGTGACAGTGTCCATGGTGTCATGCCCATGGTGACAGTGCTCATGGTGACAGTGCTCATGTTGGCAGTGCCATAAATAACAGTGCTCATTGTGGCAGTGCTCATGGTGTCCGTGCTCATGGTGACAGTGCCCATGTTTACAGTGTTTATGGTGATAGATGTCACGGTGTCAGTGCCCACGGGGACAGTGCCAAGGCTGACAAAGCCCAGGGTGATACTTCCCATTGGGACAGTGCCCACGGTGACAGTGCCCATGGTGACAGCACCCAGTGTGACAAGGCACATGGTGACAGTGCTCACGGTGACGGTGCCCATGGTGACAGTGCCGATGGTGAGAGTGCCATTAGTGACAGTGCTCATGGTGAAACTGCCCATGGAGACATCGCCCATGGTGATAGTGCTCATGGTGACAACCCCACGGTGACAGTGCCAATGTTGATAGTCCCCGTGGTGACAGGTCTTACATTGAATGTGACCATGGTGTCTGTGCTCATGGTGACAGTGCTCAAGGTTAGAGTCTCCATGTTGACAGTGCCAATGGTGACAATTCTCACGGTGACAGGGCCTAAGGTGAAAATTCTCATAGTGACATTGTTCACGGTGACAGTGCCCATGGTGCTATTACCCATGGTGACAGTTCTCATAGTGAAACTGCCCATGGTGACACTGCACATGGTGGCAGTGCAAAATGGTGACAGTGTCCATGGTGCTATTGCTCATGGTGACATTGCTTACGGTGATAGTGTGTATGGTGAAACTGCACACAGTGACATTGCTCATGGTGACAGTGTTCACGGCGTTAGTTCCTATCGTGAATGTGACCATGGGGACAGTGCCCATTGTCACAATTCTCATGGTGTAGTGCTCACGGTGACAGTGCCCATGGTGACAATACACAGGGTGACACTATTCATGGTGACATTGCTCATGGTGAGAGTGCCCATGTTCACAACTGTCACGGTGATTGTTCCCATGGTGACAATACCCAGGGTAACAGAGCTGATGGTAAAAGTGTTCACGGTGACAGTGCCCATGATGACAGTACCTAAGGTGACAATTCCCATGGTGAGACTGCTCATAGACAGTGCCCATGGTGACAATACCCAGCGTGTCCTGTCCATGGTGACAGTGATCATGGTGACACTTCTCATGAGGACAGTGCCATAAGTGACAGTGCTCATTGTGGCAGTGCTCATGGTGACCGTGCTCATGGTGACAGTGCCCATGGTGACAGTGCCTATGGTGATAGATATCATGGTGGCCGTGCCCAGGGTGACATTGCCCACGCTGACAAAGCCCATGGTGATACTTCCCATTGTGACAGTGCCCACGGTGGCAGAGCCCATGGTGACAGTGCCCAAGATCACAGTGTCCATGGTGAGAGTGCTAACGGTGACTGTGCCCATGGTGACAGCACCCAGTGTGACAATGCCCATTGTGACAGTGCTCACGGTGACCATGCCGATGGTGATAGTGCCAATAGTGAGAGTGCTCACGGTGACACTGCCCATGGAGACACTGCCCATGGTGATAGTGCTCATCATGACAACCCCTCGGAGGCAGTGCCAATGGTGAGAGTCCCCGTGGTGACAGTTCTCACGGTGAAAGTGATCCTATTGATATTTCTCATGGTGACAGTGCTCTTGGTGACAGTGCTCAAGGTGATAGTCTGAATGTTGACAGTGCCCATGGTTACTCTTCTCACGGTGACAGTGCCTATGGTGATTATGCTCTTAGTGACAGTGCTCATGGTGACAGTGCCCATGGTGACAGTGACCACGGTGACTGTTCTCACCGTGGTAGTGCCCATGGTGACAGTGTTCATGATGACAGTCCGCATTAAGGCTGTGCCGTGGTGACAGTGCTCATGGTGATAGTTCTCACGGTGATAGTACGCACGGTGACAGTGCCAAAGGTGACAATACCCAGGTGATAGTAATCATGGTGAAAGTGCCCATGGTGGCAGTTCTCATACTGACAGTTCTTGTGACAGTGCTCATGGTGGCAGTGCTCGTGGTGACAGTGCTCTTGGTGACAGTGCTCATGGTGGCAGTGCCCATGGTGAGACTCCCGATGGTGACCCTGCCCATGGTGACAGTGCACATGGTCATGGTGCATCTGGTGGCAGTGCAAAATAGTGAGAGTGCCCATGATGATATTGCTCATGGTGATAGTGCCCATGGTGAGAGTGCCCATGGTTCCAGTGCTCATGGTGACAGTGCCCATTGTGACAGTGGCCCTGGTGACAGTGCACACCGTGAGAGTGCCCATGGTGTCTGTGCCCATGGTGACAGTTCTTATCATGAGAGTGTTCACGGTAGCAGTGTTTATGGTAATAGTGCTCACGGAGACATTGCCCACAATGAGAGTGCCCATGGTGAGAATACTGACTGTGAAAGTGCCCATGATGACTTTTCTCTCTGCGACAGTGCCCATGGGGACAGTTAGCACGGTGAGATTTCTCACAGTGATAGTGCACATGGTTTCAGTGCTAATAGTGAAAAGACCCACGGCGCCAGTGCCCATCATGGCATTGCTCACGGTGATAGTTCTCACGGTGACAGTGCCCATGGTGATATTACCCATGGTGACAGTACTCAGTGATCAAGTGCTCATGGTGACAGTGCCTAAGGTGATAGTGCACACGGTGGCAGTGCAAAATGGCGACAGTGCCCATGGTGACATTGCTTAATGTGATAGTCCTTGTGGTGACATTGCGCATGGTGACATTGCCCACCACGACAGTTCTCTTGTTGACAGTGCTCATGGTGATAGTGCCAATGTTGGAAGTGCCCATCGTGAAAGTGCCCATGGTGACAGTTCTTATGATGAGAGTGGTCAGAGTGGCAGTGCTCATGGTGAAAGTGCCCATGGTGACAGAGCCCACGGTGACAGTGTCCATAGTTATAGTGTCCACGGTGACAGTCCTAACAGTGAAATTGTCCATGGGGACACTGCCCATGGTGAAAGTGCCCATGGTCACAACACTCACGGTGATAGTGCTCACGGTGAGAGTGGCCATGGTGACAGTGA
The DNA here is from genome assembly GCF_964341445.2 of Mesoplodon mirus. Classification (NCBI taxonomy): domain Eukaryota; kingdom Metazoa; phylum Chordata; class Mammalia; order Artiodactyla; family Ziphiidae; genus Mesoplodon; species Mesoplodon mirus. Next base: position 51,289 of record NW_028295696.1, read on the forward strand.
CCACGGTGACACTTCTAATGGTGATACTGCCCATGATGACAGTGCTCATGGTGACAGTCCACATTGTGCCAGTGCCCAAGGTGACAGTGCTCATGGTGACAGTGCCCAAAGTCACAATACCCATGGTGACAGTGCCCAGGCTGACAGTTCTCAAGGTGATAGTGCCCATGGTGACAGTGCACATGGTGATACAGAGAATGGGGACAGTGCTTATGGTGACAGTGGTCATGGTGATAGTGACCATGTTAACAGTGCACATGGTGGCTGTGCCCTTGGTGACAGTGCCCATGATGACAGTATTCATGGTGACAGTGCTCACGGTGATAGTGCCCATGGTGACAGTGCACATGGTGGTAGTCCACATGGTGGCAGTGAAAAATGGTGACAGTTCCCATGCTGACAGTTCTCATTGTGACAATGCACACGGTCACAACCGATGCTGACACTGCTCATGGTAGCTGTACCCGTGGTGACAGTGCTCATGGTGATAGTGCCCATGTTAACAGTGCCCATGGTGACACTGCCCATGGTGACAATGCCCATGATGACAGTGCCCATGGAGTCAGTGCCCACGGAGCCATTGCCTATGGTAACAGTGCTCACAGTGACAGTACCCATGGTAACAGTGACCACGGTGTGAGTGCTCATGGTGATAGTGGCTATGGTGACAGATCACACTGTGACAGTCCGCATTGTGCCAGTACCAATAGTGACAGTGCCCATGGTGACATTGACCACGGTGAGAGTGCTCACGGTGCGAGTGCTCACAGTAATAGTGCTCATGGTGACAGTGCCGACAGTGACGGTGCTCACGGTGACAGAGCCTATGGTGATAGTGCCCATGGTGAGAGTCCGCCCATTGATAGTGCCCATGGTGGCAGTTCCCATTGTGAAAGTGCTCATGATGACATTGCCCATGTTGGTAGTTCCCATGGTGACAGTGCTCACGGTGATAGTGACCTTGGTAACTGTGCACATGGTGGCCGTGCCCTTGGTGACAGTGCCAATGATGACAGTACTCATGGTGACAGTTCCCATGGGGACAAGGCACAGGGTGGCAGTGAAAAATGGTGAAAGTGCCCATGTTGACAGTTCTCATGGTGACAGTGCACACGGTGACAACCCATGCAGACAGTACTCACGGTGACAGTTCTCATGGTTGCAGTACCCATGGTGACAGTGCTCACAGTGATACTGCCCATAGTGGCAATGCCCATGGTGACAGTGCCCATGGTGACACTGCCCATGATGACAGTGCCCATGGTGAAAGTTCCCACGGCGCCATTGCCTATTGTGACAGTGCTCATGGTAACAGTGCCCATGGTGACAGTGACCATGGTGAGAGTGCTCACACTGATAGTGCCCATGGTGACAGGGCTCATGGTGCCAGGCCGCATTGTGCCAGTACCCATGGCGACAGTGGTCATGGTGACACTGACCACAGTGAGAGTGCTCACTGTGATAGAGCTCGCGGTAATAGTGCTCATGGTGACAGTGCAAATGTTGACAATACCCATGGTGACAGTACTCATGTTGAAAATACCCATGGTGGCAGTTCTCATGGTGACAGTGCTCATAATAGCAGTGCCCAAGGTGGCAGTCCTCGTGGTGACAGTGCTAATGGTGACAGTGCTCTTGGTGGCAGTTCCCATGGGGATAGTACCGATGGTGACCCTGTGTATTCTTACAGTGCCCATGGTAACCGTGCTCACGGTGGTAGTGCACATCGTGACAGTGCCCATGGTGGTAGTTCACCTGGTGACAGTGCTAAATAGTGACAGTGCACAGTGCTGACACTGCTCACGGTGATAGTGCCCATGGGGACAGTGCCCACGGTGATAATGGGTATTATTACAGTGTTCATCGTGACAGAGCCCAAGGTGGCAGTGGCCATGGTGACAGTGCCCACAATGACAGTGCCCATGGTAACAGTGCCGACAGTGACAGTGCCCATGGTGACACTTCTCACAGTGAATGTGCCCATGGGGACAGTTACCATGATGAGATTTCTCACGGTGATAGTGCCCGTTGTGACAGTGCTCACAGTGACAATGCCCATGGTGCCAGTGCCCATAGAGACATTCCACACGGTCACATTTCTCACGGTGAAAGTGCCTATGGTTACACTGCACCTGGTGGCAGTGCAAAATGGTGACAGTGCCCATGGTGACATTGCTCATAGTGACTTTGCTTACAGTGATAGTCCTTACAGTGACAGTGTGCATGGTGACACTGCACACAGTTGCAGTGTTTATGGTGACAGTCTTCACGGTGATATTTTCCATGGTGATAGTGCCCATGGTGACACTGCACATGGTGGCAGTGATAAATGGTGACAGTGCCCCTGTTGACAGTTCTCATGGTGACAGTGCACATGGTGACAACCCGTGCAGACTGTACTCATGGTGACAGTACTCACGGTGACAGTTCTCATGTTTGCAGTATCCATGGTGACAGTGCTCACAGTGATAGTGCCCATGGTGAGAGTGCCCATGATGACAGGGCCCATGGTGCCATTGCCTATGGTGACAGTGCTCATGGTAACAGTGCCCAAGGTGACAGTGACCATGGTGAGATTGCTCACACTGATGGTGCCCATGGTGACAGTGCTCACGGTGCCTGTCTACATTGTGCCAGTACCCATGGCGACAGTGCTCATGGTGACAGTGACCACAGTGAGAGTGCTCATAGTGATAGTGCTCACGGTAATAGTGCTCATGGTGACAATGCAAATGGTGACCATACCATGGTGACAGTACTCATGTTGAAAATACCCATGGTGGCAGTTCTCCTAGCGTCAGATCTCATGGTGACAGTGCTCATAATAGCAGTGCCCAGGTGCCAGTGCTCGTGGTGACAGTGCTAATGGTGACAGTGCTCTTGGTGGCAGTTCCCATCGGGACAATACTGATGGTGACGCTGTGCATTGTTACAGTGCCCATGGTAACCGTGCTCACGGTGATAGTGCACATCGTGACAGTGCCCATGGTGGTAGTTCACCTGGTGACAGTGCTAAATAGTGACAGTGCACATGCTGACAGTGCTCACGGTGATAGTGCCCATGGTGACAGTGCACACGGTGATAATGGGCATTGTTACAGAGTTCATGGTGACAGCACACGGTGGCAGTGGCCATGGAGACAGTGCCCACAATGACAGTGCCCATGGTGACAGTGCCGACAGTGACAGTGCCCATGGTGACACTTCTCACGGTGACAGTGCCCATGGGGACAGTTAGCATGGTGAGATTTCTCACGGTGACAGTGCCCGTTGTGACAGTGCTCACAGTGACAATGCCCATGGTGCCAGTGCCCATAGAGTCATTCCGCACGGTCTCATTTCTCACAGTGAAAGTGCCTATGGTGATATTAACCATGGTGACACTGCACATGGTGGCAGAGCAAAATGGTGACAGTGCCCTTGGTGACATTGCTCATGGTGACTTTGCTTATGGTGATAGTCCTTACAGTGACAGTGCGCATGTTGACACTGCACACAGTGACAGTGTTCATGGTGACAGTGTTCACAGTGATAGTTCCCATGGTGAGATTGTCCATGGTAACAGTGCCCATAGTCACAATTCTCATGGTGTAGTGCTCACAGTGACAGTGCCCATGGTGTCATGCCCATGGTGACAGTGCTCATGGTGACAGTGCTCATGTTGGCAGTGCCATAAATAACAGTGCTCATTGTGGCAGTGCTCATGGTGTCCGTGCTCATGGTGACAGTGCCCATGTTTACAGTGTTTATGGTGATAGATGTCACGGTGTCAGTGCCCACGGGGACAGTGCCAAGGCTGACAAAGCCCAGGGTGATACTTCCCATTGGGACAGTGCCCACGGTGACAGTGCCCATGGTGACAGCGCCCAGTGTGACAAGGCTCATGGTGACAGTGCTCACGGTGATGGTGCCCATAGTGACAGTGCCGATGGTGAGAGTGCCATTAGTGACAGTGCTCATGGTGAAACTGCCCATGGAGACATCGCCCATGGTGATAGTGCTCGTGGTGACAACCCCACGGTGACAGTGCCAATGTTGATAGTCCCCGTGGTGACAGGTCTTACATTGAATGTGACCATGGTGTCTGTGCTCATGGTGACAGTGCTCAAGGTTATAGTCTACATGTTGACAGTGCCGATGGTGACAATTCTCACGGTGACAGGGCCTATGGTGTAAATTCACATAGTGACAGTGTTCACGGTGACAGTGCCCATGGTGCTATTACCCATGGTGACAGTTCTCATAGTGAAACTGCCCATGGTGACACTGCACATGGTGGCAGTGCAAAATGGAGACAGTGCCCATGGTGCTATTGCTCATGATGACATTGCTTACGGTGATAGTGTGTATGGTGAAACTGCACACAGTGACATTGCTCATGGTGACAGTGTTCACGGCGTTAGTTCCTATCGTGAATGTGACCATGGGGACAGTGCCCATTGTCACAATTCTCATGGTGTAGTGCTCACGGTGACAGTGCCCATGGTGACAATACACAGGGTGACACTATTCATGGTGACATTGCTCATGGTGAGAATGCCCATGTTCACAACTGTCACGGTGATAGTTCCCATGGTGACAATACCCAGGGTAACAGAGCTGATGGTAAAAGTGTTCACGGTGACAGTGCCCATGACGACAGTACCTAAGGTGACAATTCCCATGGTGAGACTGCTCATAGACAGTGCCCATGGTGACAATACCCAGCGTGTCCTGTCCATGGTGACAGTGATCATGGTGACACTTCTCATGAGGACAGTGCCATAAGTGACAGTGCTCATTGTGGCAGTGCTCATGGTGACCGTGCTCATGGTGACAGTGCCATGGTGACAGTGCCTATGGTGATAGATATCATGGTGGCCGTGCCCAGGGTGACATTGCCCACGCTGACAAAGCCCATGGTGATACTTCCCATTGTGACAGTGCCAACGGTGGCAGAGCCCATGGTGACAGTGCCCATGGTCACAACACTCACGGTGATAGTGCTCACGGTGAGAGTGGCCATGTTGACAGTGACCACGGTGACACTTCTAATGGTGATACTGCCCATGATGACAGTGCTCATGGTGACAGTCCACATTGTGCCAGTGCCCAAGGTGACAGTGCTCATGGTGACAGTGCCCAAAGTCACAATACCCATGGTGACAGTGCCCAGGCTGACAGTTCTCAAGGTGATAGTGCCCATGGTGACAGTGCACATGGTGATACAGAGAATGGGGACAGTGCTTATGGTGACAGTGGTCATGGTTGCAGTACCCATGGTGATAGTGCTGAAACTGACAGTGCCCTTGGGGATAGTGTCCATGGTGAGTGTGCTCGTGTTAATAGTGCCCATGGTGGCAGTTCCCATTGTGAAAGTGCTCATGATGACAGTGCCCATGTTGGTAGTTCCCATGGTGACAGTGCTCATGGTGATAGTGACCATTTTAACAGTGCACATGGTGTCTGTGCCCTTGGTGACAGTGCCCATGATGACAGTATTCATGGTGACAGTGCTCACGGTGATAGTGCCCATGGTGACAGTGCACATGGTGGTAGTCCACATGGTGGCAGTGAAAAATGGTGACAGTTCCCATGCTGACAGTTCTCATTGTGACAATGCACACGGTCACAACCGATGCTGACACTGCTCATGGTAGCTATACCCGTGGTGACAGGGCTCATGGTGATAGTGCCCATGTTAACAGTGCCCATGGTGACACTGCCCATGGTGACAATGCCCATGATGACAGTGCCCATAGAGTCAGTGCCCACGGAGCCATTGCCTATGGTAACAGTGCTCACAGTGACAGTACCCATGGTAACAGTGACCACGGTGAGAGTGCTCATGGTGATAGTGTCTATGGTGACAGATCACACTGTGACAGTCCGCATTGTGCCAGTACCAATAGTGACAGTGCCCATGGTGACATTGACCACGGTGAGAGTGCTCACGGTGCTAGTGCTCACAGTAATAGTGCTCATGGTGACAGTGCCGACAGTGACGGTGCTCACGGTGACAGTGCCTATGGTGATAGTGCACATGGTGAAAGTCTGCCCATTGATAGTGCCCATGGTGGCAGTTCCCATTGTGAAAGTGCTCATGATGACATTGCCCATGTTGGTAGTTCCCATGGTGACAGTGCTCACGGTGATAGTGACCTTGGTAACTGTGCACATGGTGGCCGTGCCCTTGGTGACAGTGCCAATGATGACAGTACTCATGGTGACAGTTCCCATGGGGACAAGGCACAGGTTGGCAGTGAAAAATGGTGAAAGTGCCCATGTTGACAGTTCTCATGGTGACAGTGCACACGGTAACAACCCATGCAGACAGTACTCACGGTGACATTTCTCATGGTTGCAGTACCCATGGTGACAGTGCTCACAGTGATACTGCCCATGGTGGCAGTGCCCATGGTGACAGTGCCCATGGTGACACTGCCCATGATGACAGTGCCCATGGTGAAAGTTCCCACGGCGCCATTGCCTATGGTGACTGTGCTCATGGTAACAGTGCCCATGGTGACAGTGACCATGGTGAGAGTGCTCACACTGATAGTGCCCATGGTGACAGGGCTCATGGTGCCAGTCTGCATTGTGCCAGTACCCATGGCGACAGTGGTCATGGTGACACTGACCACAGTGAGAGTGCTCACTGTGATAGAGCTCACGGTAATAGTGCTCATGGTGACAGTGCAAATGGTGACAATACCCATGGTGACAGTACTCATGTTGAAAATACCCATGGTGGCAGTTCTCATGGTGACAGTGCTCATAATAGCAGTGCCCAAGGTGGCAGTCCTCGTGGTGACAGTGCTAATGGTGACAGTGCTCTTGGTGGCAGTTCCCATGGGGACAGTACCGATGGTGAACCTGTGCATTGTTACAGTGCCCATGGTAACCGTGCTCACGGTGGTAGTGCACATCATGACAGTGCCCATGGTGGTAGTTCACCTGGTGACAGTGCTAAATAGTGACAGTGCACATGCTGACAGTGCTCACGGTGATAGTGCCCATGGTGACAGTGCCCACGGTGATAATGGGTATTATTACAGTGTTCATCGTGACAGAGCCCAAGGTGGCAGTGGCCATGGTGACAGTGCCCGCAATGACAGTGCCCATGGTAACAGTGCCGACAGTGACAGTGCCCATGGTGACAATTCTCACAGTGAATGTGCCCATGGGGACAGTTACCATGATGAGATTTCTCATGGTGATAGGGCCTGTTGTGACAGTGCTCACACTGACAATGCCCATGGTGCCAGTGCCCATGGAGACATTCCGCACGGTCACATTTCTCACGGTGAAAGTGCCTATGGTGACACTGCACCTGGTGGCAGTGCAAAATGGTGACAGTGCCCATGGTGACATTGCTCATAGTGACTTTGCTTACAGTGATAGTCCTTACGGTGACAGTGTGCATGGTGACACTGCACACAGTTGCAGTGTTTATGGTGACAGTCTTCACGGTGATACTTTCCATAGTGATAGTGCCCATGGTGACACTGCACATGGTGGCAATGATAAATGGTGACAGTGCCCCTGTTGACAGTTCTCATGGTGACAGTGCACATGGTGACAACCCGTGCAGACTGTACTCATGGTGACAGTACTCACGGTGACAGTTCTCATGTTTGCAGTATCCATGGTGACAGTGCTCACAGTGATAGTGCCCATGGTGAGAGTGCCCATGATGACAGGGCCCATGGTGCCATTGCCTATGGTGACAGTGCTCATGGTAACAGTGCCCAAGGTGACAGTGACCATGGTGAGAGTGCTCACACTGATGGTGCCCATGGTGACAGTGCTCACGGTGCCTGTCTACATTGTGCCATTACCCATGGCGACAGTGCTCATGGTGACAGTGACCACAGTGAGAGTGCTCATAGTGATAGTGCTCACGGTAATAGTGCTCATGGTGACAATGCAAATGGTGACAATACCATGGTGAGAGTACTCATGTTGAAAATACCCATGGTGGCAGTTCTCCTAGCGACAGATCTCATGGTGACAGTGCTCATAATAGCAGTGCCCAGGTGCCAGTGCTCGTGGTGACAGTGCTAATGGTGACAGTGCTCTTGGTGGCAGTTCCCATCGGGACAATACTGATGGTGACGCTGTGCATTGTTACAGTGCCCATGGTAACCGTGCTCACGGTGGTAGTGCACATCGTGACAGTGCCCATGGTGGTAGTTCACCTGGTGACAGTGCTAAATAGTGACAGTGCACGTGCTGACAGTGCTCACGGTGATAGTGCCCATGGTGACAGTGCACACGGTGATAATGGGCATTGTTACAGAGTTCATGGTGACAGCACACGGTGGCAGTGGCCATGGAGACAGTGCCCACAATGACAGTGCCCATGGTGACAGTGCCGACAGTGACAGTGCCCATGGTGACACTTCTCACGGTGACAGTGCCCATGGGGACAGTTAGCATGGTGAGATTTCTCACGGTGACAGTGCCCGTTGTGACAGTGCTCACAGTGACAATGCCCATGGTGCCAGTGCCCATAGAGTCATTCCGCATGGTCACATTTCTAACAGTGAAAGTGCCTATGGTGATATTAACCATGGTGACACTGCACATGGTGGCAGAGCAAAATGGTGACAGTGCCCATGGTGACATTGCTCATGGTGACTTTGCTTACGGTGATAGTCCTTACAGTGACAGTGCGCATGGTGACACTGCACACAGTGACAGTGTTCATGGTGACAGTGTTCACGGTGATAGTTCCCATGGTGAGATTGTCCATGGTAACAGTGCCCATAGTCACAATTCTCATGGTGTAGTGCTCACAGTGACAGTGTCCATGGTGTCATGCCCATGGTGACAGTGCTCATGGTGACAGTGCTCATGTTGGCAGTGCCATAAATAACAGTGCTCATTGTGGCAGTGCTCATGGTGTCCGTGCTCATGGTGACAGTGCCCATGTTTACAGTGTTTATGGTGATAGATGTCACGGTGTCAGTGCCCACGGGGACAGTGCCAAGGCTGACAAAGCCCAGGGTGATACTTCCCATTGGGACAGTGCCCACGGTGACAGTGCCCATGGTGAGAGCGCCCAGTGTGACAAGGCACATGGTGACAGTGCTCACGGTGACGGTGCCCATGGTGACAGTGCCGATGGTGAGAGTGCCATTAGTGACAGTGCTCATGGTGAAACTGCCCATGGAGACATCGCCCATGGTGATAGTGCTCATGGTGACAACCCCACGGTGACAGTGCCAATGTTGATAGTCCCCGTGGTGACAGGTCTTACATTGAATGTGACCATGGTGTCTGTGCTCATGGTGACAGTGCTCAAGGTTAGAGTCTCCATGTTGACAGTGCCGATGGTGACAATTCTCACGGTGACAGGGCCTAAGGTGAAAATTCTCATAGTGACATTGTTCACGGTGACAGTGCCCATGGTGCTATTACCCATGGTGACAGTTTTCATAGTGAAACTGCCCATGGTGACACTGCACATGGTGGCAGTGCAAAATGGTGACAGTGTCCATGGTGCTATTGCTCATGGTGACATTGCTTACGGTGATAGTGTGTATGGTGAAACTGCACACAGTGACATTGCTCATGGTGACAGTGTTCACGGCGTTAGTTCCTATCGTGAATGTGACCTTGGGGATAGTGCCCATTGTCACAATTCTCATGGTGTAGTGCTCACGGTGACAGTGCCCATGGTGACAATACACAGGGTGACACTATTCATGGTGACATTGCTCATGGTGAGAGTGCCCATGTTCACACCTGTCACGGTGATAGTTCCCATGGTGACAATACCCAGGGTAACAGAGCTGATGGTAAAAGTGTTCACGGTGACAGTGCCCATGATGACAGTACCTAAGGTGACAATTCCCATGGTGAGACTGCTCATAGACAGTGCCCATGGTGACAATACCCAGCGTGTCCTGTCCATGGTGACAGTGATCATGGTGACACTTCTCATGAGGACAGTGCCATAAGTGACAGTGCTCATTGTGGCAGTGCTCATGGTGACCGTGCTCATGGTGACAGTGCCCATGGTGACAGTGCCTATGGTGATAGATATCATGGTGGCCGTGCCCAGGGTGACATTGCCCACGCTGACAAAGCCCATGGTGATACTTCCCATTGTGACAGTGCCCACGGTGGCAGAGCCCATGGTGACAGTGCCCAAGATCACAGTGTCCATGGTGAGAGTGCTAACGGTGACTGTGCCCATGGTGACAGCACCCAGTGTGACAATGCCCATTGTGACAGTGCTCACGGTGACCATGCCGATGGTGATAGTGCCAATAGTGAGAGTGCTCATGGTGACACTGCCCATGGAGACACTGCCCATGGTGATAGTGCTCATCATGACAACCCCTCGGAGGCAGTGCCAATGGTGAGAGTCCCCGTGGTGACAGTTCTCACGGTGAAAGTGATCCTATTGATATTTCTCATGGTGACAGTGCTCTTGGTGACAGTGCTCAAGGTGATAGTCTGAATGTTGACAGTGCCCATGGTTACTCTTCTCACGGTGACAGTGCCTATGGTGATTATGCTCTTAGTGACAGTGCTCATGGTGACAGTGCCCATGGTGACAGTGACCACGGTGACTGTTCTCACCGTGGTAGTGCCCATGGTGACAGTGTTCATGATGACAGTCCGCATTAAGGCTGTGCCCACGGTGACACTGCTCATGGTGATAGTTCTCACGGTGATAGTACGCACGGTGACAGTGCCAAAGGTGACAATACCCAGGTGATAGTAATCATGGTGAAAGTGCCCATGGTGGCAGTTCTCATACTGACAGTTCTTGTGACAGTGCTCATGGTGGCAGTGCTCGTGGTGACAGTGCTCTTGGTGACAGTGCTCATGGTGGCAGTGCCCATGGTGAGACTCCCGATGGTGACCCTGCCCATGGTGACAGTGCACATGGTCATGGTGCATCTGCTGGCAGTGCAAAATAGTGAGAGTGCCCATGATGATATTGCTCATGGTGATAGTGCCCATGGTGAGAGTGCCCATGGTTCCAGTGCTCATGGTGACAGTGCCCATTGTGACAGTGGCCCTGGTGACAGTGCACACCGTGAGAGTGCCCATGGTGTCTGTGCCCATGGTGACAGTTCTTATCATGAGAGTGTTCACGGTAGCAGTGTTCATGGTAATAGTGCTCACGGAGACATTGCCCACAATGAGAGTGCCCATGGTGAGAATACTGACTGTGAAAGTGCCCATGATGACTTTTCTCTCTGCGACAGTGCCCATGGGGACAGTTAGCACGGTGAGATTTCTCACAGTGATAGTGCACATGGTTTCAGTGCTAATAGTGAAAAGACCCACGGCGCCAGTGCCCATCATGGCATTGCTCACGGTGATAGTTCTCACGGTGACAGTGCCCATGGTGATATTACCCATGGTGACAGTACTCAGTGATCAAGTGCTCATGGTGACAGTGCCTAAGGTGATAGTGCACACGGTGGCAGTGCAAAATGGCGACAGTGCCCATGGTGACATTGCTTAATGTGATAGTCCTTGTGGTGACATTGCGCATGGTGACATTGCCCACCACGACAGTTCTCTTGTTGACAGTGCTCATGGTGATAGTGCCAATGTTGGAAGTGCCCATCGTGAAAGTGCCCATGGTGACAGTTCTTATGATGAGAGTGGTCAGAGTGGCAGTGCTCATGGTGAATGTGCCCATGGTAACAGAGCCCACGGTGACAGTGTCCATAGTTATAGTGTCCACGGTGACAGTCCTAACAGTGAAATTGTCCATGGGGACACTGCCCATGGTGAAAGTGCCCATGGTCACAACACTCACGGTGATAGTGCTCACGGTGAGAGTGGCCATGGTGACAGTGACCACGGTGACACTTCTAATGGTGATACTGCCCATGATGACAGTGCTCATGGTGACAGTCCACATTGTGCCAGTGCCCAAGGTGACAGTGCTCATGGTGACAGTGCCCAAAGTCACAATACCCATGGTGACAGTGCCCAGGCTGACAGTTCTCAAGGTGATAGTGCCCATGGTGACAGTGCACATGGTGATACAGAGAATGGGGACAGTGCTTATGGTGACAGTGGTCATGGTTGCAGTACCCATGGTGATAGTGCTGAAACTGACAGTGCCCTTGGGGATAGTGCCCATGGTGAGTGTGCTCGTGTTAATAGTGCCCATGGTGGCAGTTCCCATTGTGAAAGTGCTCATGATGACAGTGCCCATGTTGGTAGTACCCATGGTGACAGTGCTCATGGTGATAGTGACCATGTTAACAGTGCACATGGTGGCTGTGCCCTTGGTGACAGTGCCCATGATGACAGTATTCATGGTGACAGTGCTCACGGTGATAGTGCCCATGGTGACAGTGCACATGGTGGTAGTCCACATGGTGGCAGTGAAAAATGGTGACAGTTCCCATGCTGACAGTTCTCATTGTGACAATGCACACGGTCACAACCGATGCTGACACTGCTCATGGTAGCTGTACCCGTGGTGACAGTGCTCATGGTGATAGTGCCCATGTTAACAGTGCCCATGGTGACACTGCCCATGGTGACAATGCCCATGATGACAGTGCCCATGGAGTCAGTGCCCACGGAGCCATTGCCTATGGTAACAGTGCTCACAGTGACAGTACCCATGGTAACAGTGACCACGGTGAGAGTGCTCATGGTGATAGTGGCTATGGTGACAGATCACACTGTGACAGTCCGCATTGTGCCAGTACCAATAGTGACAGTGCCCATGGTGACATTGACCACGGTGAGAGTGCTCACGGTGCTAGTGCTCACAGTAATAGTGCTCATGGTGACAGTGCCGACAGTGACGGTGCTCACGGTGACAGAGCCTACGGTGATAGTGCCCATGGTGAGAGTCCTCCCATTGATAGTGCCCATGGTGGCAGTTCCCATTGTGAAAGTGCTCATGATGACATTGCCCATGTTGGTAGTTCCCATGGTGACAGTGCTCACGGTGATAGTGACCTTGGTAACTGTGCACATGGTGGCCGTGCCCTTGGTGACAGTGCCAATGATGACAGTACTCATGGTGACAGTTCCCATGGGGACAAGGCACAGGGTGGCAGTGAAAAATGGTGAAAGTGCCCATGTTGACAGTTCTCATGGTGACAGTGCACACGGTGACAACCCATGCAGACAGTACTCACGGTGACAGTTCTCATGGTTGCAGTACCCATGGTGACAGTGCTCACAGTGATACTGCCCATGGTGGCAGTGCCCATGGTGACAGTGCCCATGGTGACACTGCCCATGATGACAGTGCCCATGGTGAAAGTTCCCACGGCGCCATTGCCTATGGTGACTGTGCTCATGGTAACAGTGCCCATGGTGACAGTGACCATGGTGAGAGTGCTCACACTGATAGTGCCCATGGTGACAGGGCTCATGGTGCCAGGCCGCATTGTGCCAGTACCCATGGCGACAGTGGTCATGGTGACACTGACCACAGTGAGAGTGCTCACTGTGATAGAGCTCACGGTAATAGTGCTCATGGTGACAGTGCAAATGTTGACAATACCCATGGTGACAGTACTCATGTTGAAAATACCCATGGTGGCAGTTCTCATGGTGACAGTGCTCATAATAGCAGTGCCCAAGGTGGCAGTCCTCGTGGTGACAGTGCTAATGGTGACAGTGCTCTTGGTGGCAGTTCCCATGGGGATAGTACCGATGGTGACCCTGTGCATTCTTACAGTGCCCATGGTAACCGTGCTCACGGTGGTAGTGCACATCGTGACAGTGCCCATGGTGGTAGTTCACCTGGTGACAGTGCTAAATAGTGACAGTGCACATGCTGACACTGCTCACGGTGATAGTGCCCATGGGGACAGTGCCCACGGTGATAATGGGTATTATTAGAGTGTTCATCGTGACAGAGCCCAAGGTGGCAGTGGCCATGGTGACAGTGCCCACAATGACAGTGCCCATGGTAACAGTGCCGACAGTGACAGTGCCCATGGTGACACTTCTCACAGTGAATGTGCCCATGGGGACAGTTACCATGATGAGATTTCTCACGGTGATAGTGCCCGTTGTGACAGTGCTCACAGTGACAATGCCCATGGTGCCAGTGCCCATAGAGACATTCCACACGGTCACATTTCTCACGGTGAAAGTGCCTATGGTTACACTGCACCTGGTGGCAGTGCAAAATGGTGACAGTGCCCATGGTGACATTGCTCATAGTGACTTTGCTTACAGTGATAGTCCTTACAGTGACAGTGTGCATGGTGACACTGCACACAGTTGCAGTGTTTATGGTGACAGTCTTCACGGTGATATTTTCCATGGTGATAGTGCCCATGGTGACACTGCACATGGTGGCAGTGATAAATGGTGACAGTGCCCCTGTTGACAGTTCTCATGGTGACAGTGCACATGGTGACAACCCGTGCAGACTGTACTCATGGTGACAGTACTCACGGTGACAGTTCTCATGTTTGCAGTATCCATGGTGACAGTGCTCACAGTGATAGTGCCCATGGTGAGAGTGCCCATGATGACAGGGCCCATGGTGCCATTGCCTATGGTGACAGTGCTCATGGTAACAGTGCCCAAGGTGACAGTGACCATGGTGAGAGTGCTCACACTGATGGTGCCCATGGTGACAGTGCTCACGGTGCCTGTCTACATTGTGCCAGTACCCATGGCGACAGTGCTCATGGTGACAGTGACCACAGTGAGAGTGCTCATAGTGATAGTGCTCACGGTAATAGTGCTCATGGTGACAATGCAAATGGTGACCATACCATGGTGACAGTACTCATGTTGAAAATACCCATGGTGGCAGTTCTCATAGCGACAGATCTCATGGTGACAGTGCTCATAATAGCAGTGCCCAGGTGCCAGTGCTCGTGGTGACAGTGCTAATGGTGACAGTGCTCTTGGTGGCAGTTCCCATCGGGACAATACTGATGGTGACGCTGTGCATTGTTACAGTGCCCATGGTAACCGTGCTCACGGTGATAGTGCACATCGTGACAGTGCCCATGGTGGTAGTTCACCTGGTGACAGTGCTAAATAGTGACAGTGCACATGCTGACAGTGCTCACGGTGATAGTGCCCATGGTGACAGTGCACACGGTGATAATGGGCATTGTTACAGAGTTCATGGTGACAGCACACGGTGGCAGTGGCCATGGAGACAGTGCCCACAATGACAGTGCCCATGGTGACAGTGCCGACAGTGACAGTGCCCATGGTGACACTTCTCACAGTGACAGTGCCCATGGGGACAGTTAGCATGTTGAGATTTCTCACGGTGACAGTGCCCGTTGTGACAGTGCTCACAGTGACAATGCCCATGGTGCCAGTGCCCATAGAGTCATTCCGCACGGTCTCATTTCTCACAGTGAAAGTGCCTATGGTGATATTAACCATGGTGACACTGCACATGGTGGCAGAGCAAAATGGTGACAGTGCCCATGGTGACATTGCTCATGGTGACTTTGCTTATGGTGATAGTCCTTACAGTGACAGTGCGCATGGTGACACTGCACACAGTGACAGTGTTCATGGTGACAGTGTTCACAGTGATAGTTCCCATGGTGAGATTGTCCATGGTAACAGTGCCCATAGTCACAATTCTCATGGTGTAGTGCTCACAGTGACAGTGCCCATGGTGTCATGCCCATGGTGACAGTGCTCATGGTGACAGTGCTCATGTTGGCAGTGCCATAAATAACAGTGCTCATTGTGGCAGTGCTCATGGTGTCCGTGCTCATGGTGACAGTGCCCATGTTTACAGTGTTTATGGTGATAGATGTCACGGTGTCAGTGCCCACGGGGACAGTGCCAAGGCTGACAAAGCCCAGGGTGATACTTCCCATTGGGACAGTGCCCACGGTGACAGTGCCCATGGTGACAGCGCCCAGTGTGACAAGGCTCATGGTGACAGTGCTCACGGTGACAGTGCCCATGGTGACAGTGCCGATGGTGAGAGTGCCATTAGTGACAGTGCTCATGGTGAAACTGCCCATGGAGACATCGCCCATGGTGATAGTGCTCATGGTGACAACCCCACGGTGACAGTGCCAATGTTGATAGTCCCCGTGGTGACAGGTCTTACATTGAATGTGACCATGGTGTCTGTGCTCATGGTGACAGTGCTCAAGGTTATCGTCTCCATGTTGACAGTGCCGATGGTGACAATTCTCACGGTGACAGGGCCTATGGTGTAAATTCATATAGTGACAGTGTTCACGGTGACAGTGCCCATGGTGCTATTACCCATGGTGACAGTTCTCATAGTGAAACTGCCCATGGTGACACTGCACATGGTGGCAGTGCAAAATGGTGACAGTGCCCATGGTGATATTTCTCATGGTGACATTGCTTACCGTGATAGTATGTATGGTGAAACTGCACACAGTGACATTGCTCATGGTGACAGTGTTCATGGTGTTAGTTCCTATCGTGAATGTGACCTTGGGGACAGTGCCCATTGTCACAATACTCATGGTGTAGTGCTCACGGTGACAGTGCCCATGGTGACAATACACAGGGTGACACTATTCATGGTGACATTGCTCATGGTGAGAATGCCCATGTTCACAATTGTCACGGTGATAGTTCCCATGGTGACAATACCCAGGGTAACAGAGCTGATGGTAAAAGTGTTCACGGTGACAGTGCCCATGATGACAGTACCTAAGGTGACAATTCCCATGGTGAGACTGCTCATAGACAGTGCCCATGGTGACAATACCCAGCGTGTCCTGTCCATGGTGACAGTGATCATGGTGACACTTCTCATGAGGACAGTGCCAAAAGTGACAGTGCTCATTGTGGCAGTGCTCATGGTGACCGTGCTCATGGTGACAGTGCCCATGGTGACAGTGCCTATGGTGATAGATATCATGGTGGCCGTGCCCAGGGTGACATTGCCCACGCTGACAAAGCCCATGGTGATACTTCCCATTGTGACAGTGCCCACGGTGGCAGAGCCCATGGTGACAGTGCCCAAGATCACAGTGTCCATGGTGAGAGTGCTAACGGTGACTCTGCCCATGGTGACAGCACCCAGTGTGACAATGCCCATTGTGACAGTGCTCACGGTGACCATGCCGATGGTGATAGTGCCAATAGTGAGAGTGCTCACGGTGACACTGCCCATGGAGACACTGCCCATGGTGATAGTGCTCATCATGACAACCCCTCGGAGGCAGTGCCAATGGTGAGAGACCCGTGGTGACAGTCCTCACGGTGAAAGTGATCCTATTGATATTTCTCATGGTGACCGTGCTCTTGGTGACAGTGCTCAAGGTGATAGTCTGAATGTTGACAGTGCCCATGGTGACTCTTCTCACGGTGACAGTGCCTATGGTGATTATGCTCTTAGTGACAGTGCTCATGGTGACAGTGCCCATGGTGACAGTGACCACGGTGACTGTTCTCACCGTGGTAGTGCCCATGGTGACAGTGTTCATGATGACAGTCCGCATTAAGGCTGTGCCCACGGTGACACTGCTCATGGTGATAGTTCTCACGGTGATAGTACGCACGGTGACAGTGCCAAAGGTGACAATACCCAGGTGATAGTAATCATGGTGAAAGTGCCCATGGTGGCAGTTCTCATACTGACAGTTCTTGTGACAGTGCTCATGGTGGCAGTGCTCGTGGTGACAGTGCTCTTGGTGACAGTGCTCATGGTGGCAGTGCCCATGGTGAGACTCCCGATGGTGACACTGCCCATGGTGACAGTGCACATGGTCATGGTGCATCTGCTGGCAGTGCAAAATAGTGAGAGTGCCCATGATGATAGTGCCCATGGTGAGAGTGCCCATGGTTCCAGTGCTCATGGTGACAGTGCCCATTGTGACAGTGGCCCTGGTGACAGTGCACACCGTGAGAGTGCCCATGGTGTCTGTGCCCATGGTGACAGTTCTTATCATGAGAGTGTTCACCGTAGCAGTGTTCATGGTAATAGTGCTCACGGAGACATTGCCCACAATGAGAGTGCCCATGGTGAGAATACTGACTGTGAAAGTGCCCATGATGACTTTTCTCTCTGCGACAGTGCCCATGGGGACAGTTAGCACGGTGAGATTTCTCACAGTGATAGTGCACATGGTTTCAGTGCTAATAGTGAAAAGACCCACGGCGCCAGTGCCCATCATGGCATTGCTCACGGTGATAGCTCTCACGGTGACAGTGCCCATGGTGATATTACCCATGGTGACAGTACTCAGTGATCAAGTGCTCATGGTGACAGTGCCTAAGGTGATAGTGCACACGGTGGCAGTGCAAAATGGCGACAGTGCCCATGGTGACATTGCTTAATGTGATAGTCCTTGTGGTGACATTGCGCATGGTGACATTGCCCACCACGACAGTTCTCTTGTTGACAGTGCTCATGGTGATAGTGCCAATGTTGGAAGTGCCCATCGTGAAAGTGCCCATGGTGACAGTTCTTATGAAGAGAGTGGTCAGAGTGGCAGTGCTCATGGTGAAAGTGCCCATTGTGACAGAGCCCACGGTGACAGTGTCCATAGTTATAGTGTCCACGGTGACAGTCCTAACAGTGAAATTGTCCATGGGGACACTGCCCATGGTGAAAGTGCCCATGGTCACAACACTCACGGTGATAGTGCTCATGGTGAGAGTGGCCATGGTGACAGTGCACACGGTGATAATGGGCATTGTTACAGAGTTCATGGTGACAGCACACGGTGGCAGTGGCCATGGAGACAGTGCCCACAATGACAGTGCCCATGGTGACAGTGCCGACAGTGACAGTGCCCCTGGTGACACTTCTCACGGTGACAGTGCCCATGGGGACAGTTAGCATGGTGAGATTTCTCACGGTGATAGTGCCTGTTGTGACAGTGCTCACAGTGACAATGCCCATGGTGCCAGTGCCCATAGAGTCATTCCGCACGGTCTCATTTCTCACAGTGAATGTGCCTATGGTGATATTAACCATGGTGACACTTCACATGGTGGCAGAGCAAAATGGTGACAGTGCCCATGGTGACATTGCTCATGGTGACTTTGCTTATGGTGATAGTCCTTACAGTGACCGTGCGCATGGTGACAATGCACACATTGACAGTGTTCATGGTGACAGTGTTCACGGTGATAGTTCCCATGGTGAGATTGTCCATGGTAACAGTGCCCATAGTCACAATTCTCATGGTGTAGTGCTCACAGTGACAGTGCCCATGGTGTCATGCCCATGGTGACAGTGCTCATGTTGGCAGTGCCATAAATAACAGTGCTCATTGTGGCAGTGCTCATGGTGTCCGTGCTCATGGTGACAGTGCCCATGTTTACAGTGTTTATGGTGATAGATGTCACGGTGTCAGTGCCCACGGGGACAGTGCCAAGGCTGACAAAGCCCAGGGTGATACTTCCCATTGGGACAGTGCCCACGGTGACAGTGCCCATGGTGACAGCGCCCAGTGTGACAAGGCTCATGGTGACAGTGCTCACGGTGACAGTGCCCATGGTGACAGTGCCGATGGTGAGAGTGCCATTAGTGACAGTGCTCATGGTGAAACTGCCCATGGAGACATCGCCCATGGTGATAGTGCTCATGGTGACAACCCCACGGTGACAGTGCCAATGTTGATAGTCCCCGTGGTGACAGGTCTTACATTGAATGTGACCATGGTGTCTGTGCTCATGGTGACAGTGCTCAAGGTTATCGTCTCCATGTTGACAGTGCCGATGGTGACAATTCTCACGGTGACAGGGCCTATGGTGTAAATTCATATAGTGACAGTGTTCACGGTGACAGTGCCCATGGTGCTGTTACCCATGGTGACAGTTCTCATAGTGAAACTGCCCATGGTGACACTGCACATGGTGGCAGTGCAAAATGGTGACAGTGCCCATGGTGATATTGCTCATGGTGACATTGCTTACCGTGATAGTATGTATGGTGAAACTGCACACAGTGACATTGCTCATGGTGACAGTGTTCATGGTGTTAGTTCCTATCGTGAATGTGACCTTGGGGACAGTGCCCATTGTCACAATACTCATGGTGTAGTGCTCACGGTGACAGTGCCCATGGTGACAATACACAGGGTGACACTATTCATGGTGACATTGCTCATGGTGAGAGTGCCCATGTTCACAACTGTCACGGTGATAGTTCCCATGGTGACAATACCCAGGGTAACAGAGCTGATGGTAAAAGTGTTCACGGTGACAGTGCCCATGGTGACAGTACCTAAGGTGACAATTCCCATGGTGAGACTGCTCATAGACCGTGCCCATGGTGACAATACCCAGCGTGTCCTGTCCATGGTGACAGTGATCATGGTGACACTTCTCATGAGGACAGTGCCATAAGTGACAGTGCTCATTGTGGCAGTGCTCATGGTGACCGTGCTAATGGTGACAGTGCCCATGGTGACAGTGCCTATGGTGATAGATATCATGGTGGCCGTGCCCAGGGTGACATTGCCCACGCTGACAAAGCCCAGGGTGATACTTCCCATTGTGACAGTGCCCACGGTGGCAGAGCCCATGGTGACAGTGCCCAAGATCACAGTGCCCATGGTGAGAGTGCTAACGGTGACTGTGCCCATGGTGACAGCACCCAGTGTGACAATGCCCATTGTGACAGTGCTCACGGTGATCATGCCGATGTTGATAGTGCCAATAGTGAGAGTGCTCACGGTGACACTGCCCATGGAGACACTGCCCATGGTGATAGTGCTCATCATGACAACCCCTCGGAGGCAGTGCCAATGGTGAGAGTCCCCGTGGTGAGAGTTCTCACGGTGAAAGTGATCCTGTTGAAATTGCTCATGGTGACAGTGCTCAAGGTGATAGTCTCCATGTTGACAGTGTCCATGGTGACTGTTCTCACGGTGACAGTGCCAATGGTGATTATGCTCTTAGTGACAGTGCTCATGGTGACAGTGCCCATGGTGACAGTGACCACGGTGACTCTTCTCACCGTGGTAGTGCCCATGGTGACAGTGTTCATGATGACAGTCCGCATTAAGGCTGTGCCCGTGGTGACAGTGCTCATGGTGATAGTTCTCACGGTGATAGTACGCACGTTGACAGTGCCAAAGGTGACAATACCCAGGTGATAGTAATCATGGTGAAAGTGCCCATGGTGGCAGTTCTCATACTGACAGTTCTTGTGACAGTGCTCATGGTGGCAGTGCTCGTGGTGACAGTGCTCTTGGTGACAGTGCTCATGGTGGCAGTGCCCATGGTGAGACTACCGATGGTGACCCTGCCCAAGGTGACAGTGCACATGGTCATGGTGCATCTGGTGGCAGTGCAAAATAGTGAGAGTGCCCATGATGATATTGCTCATGGTGATAGTGCCCATGGTGAGAATGCCCATGGTTCCAGTGCTCATGGTGACAGTGCCCATTGTGACAGTGCCCCTGGTGACAGTGCACACCGTGAGAGTGCCCATGGTGTCTGTGCCCATGGTGACAGTATTTATCATGAGAGTGTTCACGGTAGCAGTGTTCATGGTAATATTGCTCATGGAGACATTGCCCACAATGAGAGTGCCCATGGTGAGAATACTGACTGTGACAGTGCCCATGATGACTTTTCTCTCTGCGACAGTGCCCATGGGGACAGTTAGCACGGTGAGATTTCTCACAGTGATAGTGCACATTGTTTCAGTGCTAATAGTGAAAAGACCCACGGCGCCAGTGACCATCATGGCATTGCTCACGGTGATAGTTCTCACGGTGACAGTGCCCATGGTTATATTACACATGGTGACAGTACTCAGTGATCAAGTGCTCATGGTGACAGTGCCTAAGGTGATAGTGCACACGGTGGCAGTGCAAAATGGCGACAGTGCCCATGGTGACATTGCTTAATGTGATAGTCCTTGTGGTGACATTGCGCATGGTGACATTGCCCACCACGACAGTTCTCTTGTTGACAGTGCTCATGGTGATAGTGCCAATGTTGGAAGTGCCCATCGTGAAAGTGCCCATGGTGACAGTTCTTATGATGAGAGTGGTCAGAGTGGCAGTGCTCATGGTGAAAGTGCCCATGGTGACAGAGCCCACGGTGACAGTGTCCATAGTTATAGTGTCCACGGTGACAGTCCTAACAGTGAAATTGTCCATGGGGACACTGCCCATGGTGAAAGTGCCCATGGTCACAACACTCATGGAGATAGTGCTCACGGTGAGAGTGGCCATGGTGACAGTGACCACGGTGACACTTCTAATGGTGATACTGCCCATGATGACAGTGCTCATGGTGACAGTCGACATTGTGCCAGTGCCCAAGGTGACAGTGCTCATGGTGACAGTGCCCAAAGTCACAATACCCATGGTGACAGTGCCCAGGCTGACAGTTCTCAAGGTGATAGTGCCCATGGTGACAGTGCACATGGTGATACAGAGAATGGGGACAGTGCTTATGGTGACAGTGGTCATGGTTGCGGTACCCATGGTGATAGTGCTGAAACTGACAGTGCCCTTGGGGATAGTGCCCATGGTGAGTGTGCTCGTGTTAATAGTGCCCATGGTGGCAGTTCCCATTGTGAAAGTGCTCATGATGACAGTGCCCATGTTGGTAGTTCCCATGGTGACAGTGCTCATGGTGATAGTGACCATTTTAACAGTGCACATGGTGGCTGTGCCCTTGGTGACAGTGCCCATGATGACAGTATTCATGGTGACAGTGCTCACGGTGATAGTGCCCATGGTGACAGTGCACATGGTGGTAGTCCACATGGTGGCAGTGAAAAATGGTGACAGTTCCCATGCTGACAGTTCTCATTGTGACAATGCACATGGTCACAACCGATGCTGACACTGCTCATGGTAGCTGTACCCGTGGTGACAGTGCTCATGGTGATAGTGACCATGTTAACAGTGCCCATGGGGACACTGCCCATGGTGACAATGCCCATGATGACAGTGCCCATAGAGTCAGTGCCCACGGAGCCATTGCCTATGGTAACAGTGCTCACAGTGACAGTACCCATGGTAACAGTGACCACGGTGAGAGTGCTCATGGTGATACTGGCTATGGTGACAGATCACACTGTGACAGTCCGCATTGTGCCAGTACCAATAGTGACAGTGCCCATGGTGACATTGACCACGGTGAGAGTGCTCACGGTGCTAGTGCTCACAGTAATAGTGCTCATGGTGACAGTGCCGACAGTGACGGTGCTCACGGTGACAGTGCCCATGGTGATAGTGCCCATGGTGAGAGTCCGCCCATTGATAGTGCCCATGGTGGCAGTTCCCATTGTGAAAGTGCTCATGATGACATTGCCCATGTTGGTAGTTCCCATGGTGACAGTGCTCACGGTGATAGTGACCTTGGTAACTGTGCACATGGTGGCCGTGCCCTTGGTGACAGTGCCAATGATGACAGTACTCATGGTGACGGTTCTCATGGTAATAGTTCCCATGGGGACAAGGCACAGGGTGGCAGTGAAAAATGGTGAAAGTGCCCATGTTGACAGTTCTCATGGTGACAGTGCACACGGTGACAACCCATGCAGACAGTACTCACGGTGACATTTCTCATGGTTGCAGTACCCATGGTGACAGTGCTCACAGTGATACTGCCCATAGTGGCAATGCCCATGGTGACAGTGCCCATGGTGACACTGCCCATGATGACAGTGCCCATGGTGAAAGTTCCCACGGCGCCATTGCCTATTGTGACAGTGCTCATGGTAACAGTGCCCATGGTGACAGTGACCATGGTGAGAGTGCTCACACTGATAGTGCCCATGGTGACAGGGCTCATGGTGCCAGGCCGCATTGTGCCAGTACCCATGGCGACAGTGGTCATGGTGACACTGACCACAGTGAGAGTGCTCACTGTGATAGAGCTCGCGGTAATAGTGCTCATGGTGACAGTGCAAATGTTGACAATACCCATGGTGACAGTACTCATGTTGAAAATACCCATGGTGGCAGTTCTCATGGTGACAGTGCTCATAATAGCAGTGCCCAAGGTGGCAGTCCTCGTGGTGACAGTGCTAATGGTGACAGTGCTCTTGGTGGCAGTTCCCATGGGGATAGTACCGATGGTGACCCTGTGCATTCTTACAGTGCCCATGGTAACCGTGCTCATGGTGGTAGTGCACATCGTGACAGTGCCCATGGTGGTAGTTCACCTGGTGACAGTGCTAAATAGTGACAGTGCACATGCTGACACTGCTCACGGTGATAGTGCCCATGGGGACAGTGCCCACGGTGATAATGGGTATTATTAGAGTGTTCATCGTGACAGAGCCCAAGGTGGCAGTGGCCATGGTGACAGTGCCCACAATGACAGTGCCCATGGTAACAGTGCCGACAGTGACAGTGCCCATGGTGACACTTCTCACAGTGAATGTGCCCATGGGGACAGTTACCATGATGAGATTTCTCACGGTGATAGTGCCCGTTGTGACAGTGCTCACAGTGACAATGCCCATGGTGCCAGTGCCCATAGAGACATTCCACACGGTCACATTTCTCACGGTGAAAGTGCCTATGGTTACACTGCACCTGGTGGCAGTGCAAAATGGTGACAGTGCCCATGGTGACATTGCTCATAGTGACTTTGCTTACAGTGATAGTCCTTACAGTGACAGTGTGCATGGTGACACTGCACACAGTTGCAGTGTTTATGGTGACAGTCTTCACGGTGATATTTTCCATGGTGATAGTGCCCATGGTGACACTGCACATGGTGGCAGTGATAAATGGTGACAGTGCCCCTGTTGACAGTTCTCATGGTGACAGTGCACATGGTGACAACCCGTGCAGACTGTACTCATGGTGACAGTACTCACGGTGACAGTTCTCATGTTTGCAGTATCCATGGTGACAGTGCTCACAGTGATAGTGCCCATGGTGAGAGTGCCCATGATGACAGGGCCCATGGTGCCATTGCCTATGGTGACAGTGCTCATGGTAACAGTGCCCAAGGTGACAGTGACCATGGTGAGAGTGCTCACACTGATGGTGCCCATGGTGACAGTGCTCACGGTGCCTGTCTACATTGTGCCAGTACCCATGGCGACAGTGCTCATGGTGACAGTGACCACAGTGAGAGTGCTCATAGTGATAGTGCTCACGGTAATAGTGCTCATGGTGACAATGCAAATGGTGACCATACCATGGTGACAGTACTCATGTTGAAAATACCCATGGTGGCAGTTCTCATAGCGACAGATCTCATGGTGACAGTGCTCATAATAGCAGTGCCCAGGTGCCAGTGCTCGTGGTGACAGTGCTAATGGTGACAGTGCTCTTGGTGGCAGTTCCCATCGGGACAATACTGATGGTGACGCTGTGCATTGTTACAGTGCCCATGGTAACCGTGCTCACGGTGATAGTGCACATCGTGACAGTGCCCATGGTGGTAGTTCACCTGGTGACAGTGCTAAATAGTGACAGTGCACATGCTGACAGTGCTCACGGTGATAGTGCCCATGGTGACAGTGCACACGGTGATAATGGGCATTGTTACAGAGTTCATGGTGACAGCACACGGTGGCAGTGGCCATGGAGACAGTGCCCACAATGACAGTGCCCATGGTGACAGTGCCGACAGTGACAGTGCCCATGGTGACACTTCTCACGGTGACAGTGCCCATGGGGACAGTTAGCATGGTGAGATTTCTCACGGTGACAGTGCCCGTTGTGACAGTGCTCACAGTGACAATGCCCATGGTGCCAGTGCCCATAGAGTCATTCCGCACGGTCTCATTTCTCACAGTGAAAGTGCCTATGGTGATATTAACCATGGTGACACTGCACATGGTGGCAGAGCAAAATGGTGACAGTGCCCATGGTGACATTGCTCATGGTGACTTTGCTTATGGTGATAGTCCTTACAGTGACAGTGCGCATGGTGACACTGCACACAGTGACAGTGTTCATGGTGACAGTGTTCACAGTGATAGTTCCCATGGTGAGATTGTCCATGGTAACAGTGCCCATAGTCACAATTCTCATGGTGTAGTGCTCACAGTGACAGTGCCCATGGTGTCATGCCCATGGTGACAGTGCTCATGGTGACAGTGCTCATGTTGGCAGTGCCATAAATAACAGTGCTCATTGTGGCAGTGCTCATGGTGTCCGTGCTCATGGTGACAGTGCCCATGTTTACAGTGTTTATGGTGATAGATGTCACGGTGTCAGTGCCCACGGGGACAGTGCCAAGGCTGACAAAGCCCAGGGTGATACTTCCCATTGGGACAGTGCCCACGGTGACAGTGCCCATG
This sequence comes from Mesoplodon mirus, assembly GCF_964341445.2. NCBI lineage: Eukaryota > Metazoa > Chordata > Mammalia > Artiodactyla > Ziphiidae > Mesoplodon > Mesoplodon mirus. The sequence goes on from NW_028295696.1 coordinate 77,450, forward strand.
GTGACAGCGTCCAGTGTGACAAGGCTCATGGTGACAGTGCTCACGGTGATGGTGCCCATAGTGACAGTGCCGATGGTGAGAGTGCCATTAGTGACAGTGCTCATGGTGAAACTGCCCATGGAGACATCGCCCATGGTGATAGTGCTCGTGGTGACAACCCTACGGTGACAGTGCCAATGTTGATAGTCCCCGTGGTGACAGGTCTTACATTGAATGTGACCGTGGTGTCTGTGCTCATGGTGACAGTGCTCAAGGTTATAGTCTCCATGTTGACAGTGCCGATGGTGACAATTCTCACGGTGACAGTGCCTATGGTGTAAATTCACATAGTGACAGTGTTCACGGTGACAGTGCCCATGGTGCTATTACCCATGGTGACAGTTCTCATAGTGAAACTGCCCATGGTGACACTGCACATGGTGGCAGTGCAAAATGGTGACAGTGTCCACGGTGCTATTGCTCATGGTGACATTGCTTACGGTGATAGTGTGTATGGTGAAACTGCACACAGTGACATTGCTCATGGTGACAGTGTTCACGGCATTAGTTCCTATCGTGAATGTGACCATGGGGACAGTGCCCATTGTCACAATTCTCATGGTGTAGTGCTCACGGTGACAGTGCCCATGGTGACAATACACAGGGTGACACTATTCATGGTGACATTGCTCATGGTGAGAATGCCCATGTTCACAACTGTCACGGTGATAGTTCCCATGGTGACAATACCCAGGGTAACAGAGCTGATGGTAAATGTGTTCACGGTGACAGTGCCCATGATGACAGTACCTAAGGTGACAATTCCCATGGTGAGACTGCTCATAGACAGTGCCCATGGTGACAATACCCAGCGTGTCCTGTCCATGGTGACAGTGATCATGGTGACACTTCTCATGAGGACAGTGCCAAAAGTGACAGTGCTCATTGTGGCAGTGCTCATGGTGACCGTGCTCATGGTGACAGTGCCCATGGTGACAGTGCCTATGGTGATAGATATCATGGTGGCCGTGCCCAGGCTGACATTGCCCACGCTGACAAAGCCCATGGTGATACTTCCCATTGTGACAGTGCCCACGGTGGCAGAGCCCATGGTGACAGTGCCCAAGATCACAGTGTCCATGGTGAGAGTGCTAACGGTGACTCTGCCCATGGTGACAGCACCCAGTGTGACAATGCCCATTGTGACAGTGCTCACGGTGACCATGCCGATGGTGATAGTGCCAATAGTGAGAGTGCTCACGGTGACACTGCCCATGGAGACACTGCCCATGGTGATAGTGCTCATCATGACAACCCCTCGGAGGCAGTGCCAATGGTGAGAGACCCGTGGTGACAGTCCTCACGGTGAAAGTGATCCTATTGATATTTCTCATGGTGACCGTGCTCTTGGTGACAGTGCTCAAGGTGATAGTCTGAATGTTGACAGTGCCCATGGTGACTCTTCTCACGGTGACAGTGCCTATGGTGATTATGCTCTTAGTGACAGTGCTCATGGTGACAGTGCCCATGGTGACAGTGACCACGGTGACTGTTCTCACCGTGGTAGTGCCCATGGTGACAGTGTTCATGATGACAGTCCGCATTAAGGCTGTGCCCACGGTGACACTGCTCATGGTGATAGTTCTCACGGTGATAGTACGCACGGTGACAGTGCCAAAGGTGACAATACCCAGGTGATAGTAATCATGGTGAAAGTGCCCATGGTGGCAGTTCTCATACTGACAGTTCTTGTGACAGTGCTCATGGTGGCAGTGCTCGTGGTGACAGTGCTCTTGGTGACAGTGCTCATGGTGGCAGTGCCCATGGTGAGACTCCCGATGGTGACACTGCCCATGGTGACAGTGCACATGGTCATGGTGCATCTGCTGGCAGTGCAAAATAGTGAGAGTGCCCATGATGATAGTGCCCATGGTGAGAGTGCCCATGGTTCCAGTGCTCATGGTGACAGTGCCCATTGTGACAGTGGCCCTGGTGACAGTGCACACCGTGAGAGTGCCCATGGTGTCTGTGCCCATGGTGACAGTTCTTATCATGAGAGTGTTCACGGTAGCAGTGTTCATGGTAATAGTGCTCACGGAGACATTGCCCACAATGAGAGTGCCCATGGTGAGAATACTGACTGTGAAAGTGCCCATGATGACTTTTCTCTCTGCGACAGTGCCCATGGGGACAGTTAGCACGGTGAGATTTCTCACAGTGATAGTGCACATGGTTTCAGTGCTAATAGTGAAAAGACCCACGGCGCCAGTGCCCATCATGGCATTGCTCACGGTGATAGCTCTCACGGTGACAGTGCCCATGGTGATATTACCCATGGTGACAGTACTCAGTGATCAAGTGCTCATGGTGACAGTGCCTAAGGTGATAGTGCACACGGTGGCAGTGCAAAATGGCGACAGTGCCCATGGTGACATTGCTTAATGTGATAGTCCTTGTGGTGACATTGCGCATGGTGACATTGCCCACCACGACAGTTCTCTTGTTGACAGTGCTCATGGTGATAGTGCCAATGTTGGAAGTGCCCATCGTGAAAGTGCCCATGGTGACAGTTCTTATGAAGAGAGTGGTCAGAGTGGCAGTGCTCATGGTGAAAGTGCCCATTGTGACAGAGCCCACGGTGACAGTGTCCATAGTTATAGTGTCCACGGTGACAGTCCTAACAGTGAAATTGTCCATGGGGACACTGCCCATGGTGAAAGTGCCCATGGTCACAACACTCACGGTGATAGTGCTCATGGTGAGAGTGGCCATGGTGACAGTGCACACGGTGATAATGGGCATTGTTACAGAGTTCATGGTGACAGCACACGGTGGCAGTGGCCATGGAGACAGTGCCCACAATGACAGTGCCCATGGTGACAGTGCCGACAGTGACAGTGCCCCTGGTGACACTTCTCACGGTGACAGTGCCCATGGGGACAGTTAGCATGGTGAGATTTCTCACGGTGATAGTGCCTGTTGTGACAGTGCTCACAGTGACAATGCCCATGGTGCCAGTGCCCATAGAGTCATTCCGCACGGTCTCATTTCTCACAGTGAATGTGCCTATGGTGATATTAACCATGGTGACACTTCACATGGTGGCAGAGCAAAATGGTGACAGTGCCCATGGTGACATTGCTCATGGTGACTTTGCTTATGGTGATAGTCCTTACAGTGACCGTGCGCATGGTGACAATGCACACATTGACAGTGTTCATGGTGACAGTGTTCACGGTGATAGTTCCCATGGTGAGATTGTCCATGGTAACAGTGCCCATAGTCACAATTCTCATGGTGTAGTGCTCACAGTGACAGTGCCCATGGTGTCATGCCCATGGTGACAGTGCTCATGTTGGCAGTGCCATAAATAACAGTGCTCATTGTGGCAGTGCTCATGGTGTCCGTGCTCATGGTGACAGTGCCCATGTTTACAGTGTTTATGGTGATAGATGTCACGGTGTCAGTGCCCACGGGGACAGTGCCAAGGCTGACAAAGCCCAGGGTGATACTTCCCATTGGGACAGTGCCCACGGTGACAGTGCCCATGGTGACAGCGCCCAGTGTGACAAGGCTCATGGTGACAGTGCTCACGGTGACAGTGCCCATGGTGACAGTGCCGATGGTGAGAGTGCCATTAGTGACAGTGCTCATGGTGAAACTGCCCATGGAGACATCGCCCATGGTGATAGTGCTCATGGTGACAACCCCACGGTGACAGTGCCAATGTTGATAGTCCCCGTGGTGACAGGTCTTACATTGAATGTGACCATGGTGTCTGTGCTCATGGTGACAGTGCTCAAGGTTATCGTCTCCATGTTGACAGTGCCGATGGTGACAATTCTCACGGTGACAGGGCCTATGGTGTAAATTCATATAGTGACAGTGTTCACGGTGACAGTGCCCATGGTGCTGTTACCCATGGTGACAGTTCTCATAGTGAAACTGCCCATGGTGACACTGCACATGGTGGCAGTGCAAAATGGTGACAGTGCCCATGGTGATATTGCTCATGGTGACATTGCTTACCGTGATAGTATGTATGGTGAAACTGCACACAGTGACATTGCTCATGGTGACAGTGTTCATGGTGTTAGTTCCTATCGTGAATGTGACCTTGGGGACAGTGCCCATTGTCACAATACTCATGGTGTAGTGCTCACGGTGACAGTGCCCATGGTGACAATACACAGGGTGACACTATTCATGGTGACATTGCTCATGGTGAGAGTGCCCATGTTCACAACTGTCACGGTGATAGTTCCCATGGTGACAATACCCAGGGTAACAGAGCTGATGGTAAAAGTGTTCACGGTGACAGTGCCCATGGTGACAGTACCTAAGGTGACAATTCCCATGGTGAGACTGCTCATAGACCGTGCCCATGGTGACAATACCCAGCGTGTCCTGTCCATGGTGACAGTGATCATGGTGACACTTCTCATGAGGACAGTGCCATAAGTGACAGTGCTCATTGTGGCAGTGCTCATGGTGACCGTGCTAATGGTGACAGTGCCCATGGTGACAGTGCCTATGGTGATAGATATCATGGTGGCCGTGCCCAGGGTGACATTGCCCACGCTGACAAAGCCCAGGGTGATACTTCCCATTGTGACAGTGCCCACGGTGGCAGAGCCCATGGTGACAGTGCCCAAGATCACAGTGCCCATGGTGAGAGTGCTAACGGTGACTGTGCCCATGGTGACAGCACCCAGTGTGGCAATGCCCATTGTGACAGTGCTCACGGTGATCATGCCGATGTTGATAGTGCCAATAGTGAGAGTGCTCACGGTGACACTGCCCATGGAGACACTGCCCATGGTGATAGTGCTCATCATGACAACCCCTCGGAGGCAGTGCCAATGGTGAGAGTCCCCGTGGTGAGAGTTCTCACGGTGAAAGTGATCCTGTTGAAATTGCTCATGGTGACAGTGCTCAAGGTGATAGTCTCCATGTTGACAGTGTCCATGGTGACTGTTCTCACGGTGACAGTGCCAATGGTGATTATGCTCTTAGTGACAGTGCTCATGGTGACAGTGCCCATGGTGACAGTGACCACGGTGACTCTTCTCACCGTGGTAGTGCCCATGGTGACAGTGTTCATGATGACAGTCCGCATTAAGGCTGTGCCCGTGGTGACAGTGCTCATGGTGATAGTTCTCACGGTGATAGTACGCACGTTGACAGTGCCAAAGGTGACAATACCCAGGTGATAGTAATCATGGTGAAAGTGCCCATGGTGGCAGTTCTCATACTGACAGTTCTTGTGACAGTGCTCATGGTGGCAGTGCTCGTGGTGACAGTGCTCTTGGTGACAGTGCTCATGGTGGCAGTGCCCATGGTGAGACTACTGATGGTGACCCTGCCCAAGGTGACAGTGCACATGGTCATGGTGCATCTGGTGGCAGTGCAAAATAGTGAGAGTGCCCATGATGATATTGCTCATGGTGATAGTGCCCATGGTGAGAATGCCCATGGTTCCAGTGCTCATGGTGACAGTGCCCATTGTGACAGTGCCCCTGGTGACAGTGCACACCGTGAGAGTGCCCATGTTTTCTGTGCCCATGGTGACAGTATTTATCATGAGAGTGTTCACGGTAGCAGTGTTCATGGTAATATTGCTCATGGAGACATTGCCCACAATGAGAGTGCCCATGGTGAGAATACTGACTGTGACAGTGCCCATGATGACTTTTCTCTCTGCGACAGTGCCCATGGGGACAGTTAGCACGGTGAGATTTCTCACAGTGATAGTGCACATGGTTTCAGTGCTAATAGTGAAAAGACCCACGGCGCCAGTGCCCATCATGGCATTGCTCACGGTGATAGTTCTCACGGTGACAGTGCCCATGGTGATATTACCCATGGTGACAGTACTCAGTGATCAAGTGCTCATGGTGACAGTGCCTAAGGTGATAGTGCACACGGTGGCAGTGCAAAATGGCGACAGTGCCCATGGGGACATTGCTTAATGTGATAGTCCTTGTGGTGACATTGCGCGTGGTGACATTGCCCACCACGACAGTTCTCTTGTTGACAGTGCTCATGGTGATAGTGCCAATGTTGGAAGTGCCCATCGTGAAAGTGCCCATGGTGACAGTTCTTATGATGAGAGTGGTCAGAGTGGCAGTGCTCATGGTGAAAGTGCCCATGGTGACAGAGCCCACGGTGACAGTGTCCATAGTTATAGTGTCCACGGTGACAGTCCTAACAGTGAAATTGTCCATGGGGACACTGCCCATGGTGAAAGTGCCCATGGTCACAACACTCACGGAGATAGTGCTCACGGTGAGAGTGGCCATGGTGACAGTGACCACGGTGACACTTCTAATGGTGATACTGCCCATGATGACAGTGCTCATGGTGACAGTCGACATTGTGCCAGTGCCCAAGGTGACAGTGCTCATGGTGACAGTGCCCAAAGTCACAATACCCATGGTGACAGTGCCCAGGCTGACAGTTCTCAAGGTGATAGTGCCCATGGTGACAGTGCACATGGTGATACAGAGAATGGGGACAGTGCTTATGGTGACAGTGGTCATGGTTGCGGTACCCATGGTGATAGTGCTGAAACTGACAGTGCCCTTGGGGATAGTGCCCATGGTGAGTGTGCTCGTGTTAATAGTGCCCATGGTGGCAGTTCCCATTGTGAAAGTGCTCATGATGACAGTGCCCATGTTGGTAGTTCCCATGGTGACAGTGCTCATGGTGATAGTGACCATTTTAACAGTGCACATGGTGGCTGTGCCCTTGGTGACAGTGCCCATGATGACAGTATTCATGGTGACAGTGCTCACGGTGATAGTGCCCATGGTGACAGTGCACATGGTGGTAGTCCACATGGTGGCAGTGAAAAATGGTGACAGTTCCCATGCTGACAGTTCTCATTGTGACAATGCACATGGTCACAACCGATGCTGACACTGCTCATGGTAGCTGTACCCGTGGTGACAGTGCTCATGGTGATAGTGACCATGTTAACAGTGCCCATGGGGACACTGCCCATGGTGACAATGCCCATGATGACAGTGCCCATAGAGTCAGTGCCCACGGAGCCATTGCCTATGGTAACAGTGCTCACAGTGACAGTACCCATGGTAACAGTGACCACGGTGAGAGTGCTCATGGTGATACTGGCTATGGTGACAGATCACACTGTGACAGTCCGCATTGTGCCAGTACCAATAGTGACAGTGCCCATGGTGACATTGACCACGGTGAGAGTGCTCACGGTGCTAGTGCTCACAGTAATAGTGCTCATGGTGACAGTGCCGACAGTGACGGTGCTCACGGTGACAGTGCCCATGGTGATAGTGCCCATGGTGAGAGTCCGCCCATTGATAGTGCCCATGGTGGCAGTTCCCATTGTGAAAGTGCTCATGATGACATTGCCCATGTTGGTAGTTCCCATGGTGACAGTGCTCACGGTGATAGTGACCTTGGTAACTGTGCACATGGTGGCCGTGCCCTTGGTGACAGTGCCAATGATGACAGTACTCATGGTGACGGTTCTCATGGTAATAGTTCCCATGGGGACAAGGCACAGGTTGGCAGTGAAAAATGGTGAAAGTGCCCATGTTGACAGTTCTCATGGTGACAGTGCACACGGTGACAACCCATGCAGACAGTACTCACGGTGACAGTTCTCATGGTTGCAGTACCCATGGTGACAGTGCTCACAGTGATACTGCCCATAGTGGCAATGCCCATGGTGACAGTGCCCATGGTGACACTGCCCATGATGACAGTGCCCATGGTGAAAGTTCCCACGGCGCCATTGCCTATTGTGACAGTGCTCATGGTAACAGTGCCCATGGTGACAGTGACCATGGTGAGAGTGCTCACACTGATAGTGCCCATGGTGACAGGGCTCATGGTGCCAGGCCGCATTGTGCCAGTACCCATGGCGACAGTGGTCATGGTGACACTGACCACAGTGAGAGTGCTCACTGTGATAGAGCTCGCGGTAATAGTGCTCATGGTGACAGTGCAAATGTTGACAATACCCATGGTGACAGTACTCATGTTGAAAATACCCATGGTGGCAGTTCTCATGGTGACAGTGCTCATAATAGCAGTGCCCAAGGTGGCAGTCCTCGTGGTGACAGTGCTAATGGTGACAGTGCTCTTGGTGGCAGTTCCCATGGGGATAGTACCGATGGTGACCCTGTGCATTGTTACAGTGCCCATGGTAACCGTGCTCACGGTGGTAGTGCACATCGTGACAGTGCCCATGGTGGTAGTTCACCTGGTGACAGTGCTAAATAGTGACAGTGCACATGCTGACAGTGCTCACGGTGATAGTGCCCATGGGGACAGTGCCCACGGTGATAATGGGTATTATTACAGTGTTCATCGTGACAGAGCCCAAGGTGGCAGTGGCCATGGTGACAGTGCCCACAATGACAGTGCCCATGGTAACAGTGCCGACAGTGACAGTGCCCATGGTGACACTTCTCACAGTGAATGTGCCCATGGGGACAGTTACCATGATGAGATTTCTCACGGTGATAGTGCCCGTTGTGACAGTGCTCACAGTGACAATGCCCATGGTGCCAGTGCCCATAGAGACATTCCACACGGTCACATTTCTCACGGTGAAAGTGCCTATGGTTACACTGCACCTGGTGGCAGTGCAAAATGGTGACAGTGCCCATGGTGACATTGCTCATAGTGACTTTGCTTACAGTGATAGTCCTTACAGTGACAGTGTGCATGGTGACACTGCACACAGTTGCAGTGTTTATGGTGACAGTTTTCACGGTGATATTTTCCATGGTGATAGTGCCCATGGTGACACTGCACATGGTGGCAGTGATAAATGGTGACAGTGCCCCTGTTGACAGTTCTCATGGTGACAGTGCACATGGTGACAACCCGTGCAGACTGTACTCATGGTGACAGTACTCACGGTGACAGTTCTCATGTTTGCAGTATCCATGGTGACAGTGCTCACAGTGATAGTGCCCATGGTGAGAGTGCCCATGATGACAGGGCCCATGGTGCCATTGCCTATGGTGACAGTGCTCATGGTAACAGTGCCCAAGGTGACAGTGACCATGGTGAGAGTGCTCACACTGATGGTGCCCATGGTGACAGTGCTCACGGTGCCTGTCTACATTGTGCCAGTACCCATGGCGACAGTGCTCATGGTGACAGTGACCACAGTGAGAGTGCTCATAGTGATAGTGCTCACGGTAATAGTGCTCATGATGACAATGCAAATGGTGACCATACCATGGTGACAGTACTCATGTTGAAAATACCCATGGTGGCAGTTCTCCTAGCGACAGATCTCATGGTGACAGTGCTCATAATAGCAGTGCCCAGGTGCCAGTGCTCGTGGTGACAGTGCTAATGGTGACAGTGCTCTTGGTGGCAGTTCCCATCGGGACAATACTGATGGTGACGCTGTGCATTGTTACAGTGCCCATGGTAACCGTGCTCACGGTGATAGTGCACATCGTGACAGTGCCCATGGTGGTAGTTCACCTGGTGACAGTGCTAAATAGTGACAGTGCACATGCTGACAGTGCTCACGGTGATAGTGCCCATGGTGACAGTGCACACGGTGATAATGGGCATTGTTACAGAGTTCATGGTGACAGCACACGGTGGCAGTGGCCATGGAGACAGTGCCCACAATGACAGTGCCCATGGTGACAGTGCCGACAGTGACAGTGCCCATGGTGACACTTCTCACGGTGACAGTGCCCATGGGGACAGTTAGCATGGTGAGATTTCTCACGGTGACAGTGCCCGTTGTGACAGTGCTCACAGTGACAATGCCCATGGTGCCAGTGCCCATAGAGTCATTCCGCACGGTCTCATTTCTCACAGTGAAAGTGCCTATGGTGATATTAACCATGGTGACACTGCACATGGTGGCAGAGCAAAATGGTGACAGTGCCCATGGTGACATTGCTCATGGTGACTTTGCTTATGGTGATAGTCCTTACAGTGACAGTGCGCATGGTGACACTGCACACAGTGACAGTGTTCATGGTGACAGTGTTCACAGTGATAGTTCCCATGGTGAGATTGTCCATGGTAACAGTGCCCATAGTCACAATTCTCATGGTGTAGTGCTCACAGTGACAGTGCCCATGGTGTCATGCCCATGGTGACAGTGCTCATGGTGACAGTGCTCATGTTGGCAGTGCCATAAATAACAGTGCTCATTGTGGCAGTGCTCATGGTGTCCGTGCTCATGGTGACAGTGCCCATGTTTACAGTGTTTATGGTGATAGATATCACGGTGTCAGTGCCCACGGGGACAGTGCCAAGGCTGACAAAGCCCAGGGTGATACTTCCCATTGGGACAGTGCCCACGGTGACAGTGCCCATGGTGACAGCGTCCAGTGTGACAAGGCTCATGGTGACAGTGCTCAAGGTGATGGTGCCCATAGTGACAGTGCCGATGGTGAGAGTGCCATTAGTGACAGTGCTCATGGTGAAACTGCCCATGGAGACATCGCCCATGGTGATAGTGCTCGTGGTGACAACCCCACGGTGACAGTGCCAATGTTGATAGTCCCCGTGGTGACAGGTCTTACATTGAATGTGACCATGGTGTCTGTGCTCATGGTGACAGTGCTCAAGGTTATAGTCTCCATGTTGACAGTGCCGATGGTGACAATTCTCACGGTGACAGTGCCTATGGTGTAAATTCACATAGTGACAGTGATCACGGTGACAGTGCCCATGGTGCTATTACCCATGGTGACAGTTCTCATAGTGAAACTGCCCATGGTGACACTGCACATGGTGGCAGTGCAAAATGGAGACAGTGCCCATGGTGCTATTGCTCATGGTGACATTGCTTACGGTGATAGTGTGTATGGTGAAACTGCACACAGTGACATTGCTCATGGTGACAGTGTTCACGGCGTTAGTTCCTATCGTGAATGTGACCATGGGGACAGTGCCCATTGTCACAATTCTCATGGTGTAGTGCTCACGGTGACAGTGCCCATGGTGACAATACACAGGGTGACACTATTCATGGTGACATTGCTCATGGTGAGAATGCCCATGTTCACAACTGTCACGGTGATAGTTCCCATGGTGACAATACCCAGGGTAACAGAGCTGATGGTAAAAGTGTTCACGGTGACAGTGCCCATGATGACAGTACCTAAGGTGACAATTCCCATGGTGAGACTGCTCATAGACAGTGCCCATGGTGACAATACCCAGCGTGTCCTGTCCATGGTGACAGTGATCATGGTGACACTTCTCATGAGGACAGTGCCAAAAGTGACAGTGCTCATTGTGGCAGTGCTCATGGTGACCGTGCTCATGGTGACAGTGCCCATGGTGACAGTGCCTATGGTGATAGATATCATGGTGGCCGTGCCCAGGGTGACATTGCCCACGCTGACAAAGCCCATGGTGATACTTCCCATTGTGACAGTGCCCACGGTGGCAGAGCCCATGGTGACAGTGCCCAAGATCACAGTGTCCATGGTGAGAGTGCTAACGGTGACTCTGCCCATGGTGACAGCACCCAGTGTGACAATGCCCATTGTGACAGTGCTCACGGTGACCATGCCGATGGTGATAGTGCCAATAGTGAGAGTGCTCACGGTGACACTGCCCATGGAGACACTGCCCATGGTGATAGTGCTCATCATGACAACCCCTCGGAGGCAGTGCCAATGGTGAGAGACCCGTGGTGACAGTCCTCACGGTGAAAGTGATCCTATTGATATTTCTCATGGTGACAGTGCTCTTGGTGACAGTGCTCAAGGTGATAGTCTGAATGTTGACAGTGCCCATGGTGACTCTTCTCACGGTGACAGTGCCTATGGTGATTATGCTCTTAGTGACAGTGCTCATGCTGACAGTGCCCATGGTGACAGTGACCACGGTGACTGTTCTCACCGTGGTAGTGCCCATGGTGACAGTGTTCATGATGACAGTCCGCATTAAGGCTGTGCCCACGGTGACACTGCTCATGGTGATAGTTCTCACGGTGATAGTACGCACGGTGACAGTGCCAAAGGTGACAATACCCAGGTGATAGTAATCATGGTGAAAGTGCCCATGGTGGCAGTTCTCATACTGACAGTTCTTGTGACAGTGCTCATGGTGGCAGTGCTCGTGGTGACAGTGCTCTTGGTGACAGTGCTCATGGTGGCAGTGCCCATGGTGAGACTCCCGATGGTGACACTGCCCATGGTGACAGTGCACATGGTCATGGTGCATCTGCTGGCAGTGCAAAATAGTGAGAGTGCCCATGATGATATTGCTCATGGTGATAGTGCCCATGGTGAGAGTGCCCATGGTTCCAGTGCTCATGGTGACAGTGCCCATTGTGACAGTGGCCCTGGTGACAGTGCACACCGTGAGAGTGCCCATGGTGTCTGTGCCCATGGTGACAGTTCTTATCATGAGAGTGTTCACGGTAGCAGTGTTCATGGTAATAGTGCTCACGGAGACATTGCCCACAATGAGAGTGCCCATGGTGAGAATACTGACTGTGAAAGTGCCCATGATGACTTTTCTCTCTGCGACAGTGCCCATGGGGACAGTTAGCACGGTGAGATTTCTCACAGTGATAGTGCACATGGTTTCAGTGCTAATAGTGAAAAGACCCACGGCGCCAGTGCCCATCATGGCATTGCTCACGGTGATAGTTCTCACGGTGACAGTGCCCATGGTGATATTACCCATGGTGACAGTACTCAGTGATCAAGTGCTCATGGTGACAGTGCCTAAGGTGATAGTGCACACGGTGGCAGTGCAAAATGGCGACAGTGCCCATGGTGACATTGCTTAATGTGATAGTCCTTGTGGTGACATTGCGCATGGTGACATTGCCCACCACGACAGTTCTCTTGTTGACAGTGCTCATGGTGATAGTGCCAATGTTGGAAGTGCCCATCGTGAAAGTGCCCATGGTGACAGTTCTTATGAAGAGAGTGGTCAGAGTGGCAGTGCTCATGGTGAAACTGCCCATGGTGACAGAGCCCACGGTGACAGTGTCCATAGTTATAGTGTCCACGGTGACAGTCCTAACAGTGAAATTGTCCATGGGGACACTGCCCATGGTGAAAGTGCCCATGGTCACAAGACTCACGGTGATAGTGCTCACGGTGAGAGTGGCCATGGTGACAGTGACCACGGTGACACTTCTAATGGTGATACTGCCCATGATGACAGTGCTCATGGTGACAGTCGACATTGTGCCAGTGCCCAAGGTGACAGTGCTCATGGTGACAGTGCCCAAAGTCACAATACCCATGGTGACAGTGCCCAGGCTGACAGTTCTCAAGGTGATAGTGCCCATGGTGACAGTGCACATGGTGATACAGAGAATGGGGACAGTGCTTATGGTGACAGTGGTCATGGTTGCAGTACCCATGGTGATAGTGCTGAAACTGACAGTGCCTTGGGGATAGTGCCCATGGTGAGTGTGCTCGTGTTAATAGTGCCCATGGTGGCAGTTCCCATTGTGAAAGTGCTCATGATGACAGTGCCCATGTTGGTAGTTCCCATGGTGACAGTGCTCATGGTGATATTGACCATGTTAACAGTGCACATGGTGGCTGTGCCCTTGGTGACAGTGCCCATGATGACAGTATTCATGGTGACAGTGCTCACGGTGATAGTGCCCATGGTGAGAGTGCACATGGTGGTAGTCCACATGGTGGCAGTGAAAAATGGTGACAGTTCCCATGCTGACAGTTCTCATTGTGACAATGCACACGGTCACAACCGATGCTGACACTGCTCATGGTAGCTGTACCCGTGGTGACAGTGCTCATGGTGATAGTGACCATGTTAACAGTGCCCATGGGGACACTGCCCATGGTGACAATGCCCATGATGACAGTGCCCATAGAGTCAGTGCCCACGGAGCCATTGCCTATGGTAACAGTGCTCACAGTGACAGTACCCATGGTAACAGTGACCACGGTGAGAGTGCTCATGGTGATACTGGCTATGGTGACAGATCACACTGTGACAGTCCGCATTGTGCCAGTACCAATAGTGACAGTGCCCATGGTGACATTGACCACGGTGAGAGTGCTCACGGTGCTATTGCTTACAGTTATAGTGCTCATGGTGACAGTGCCGACAGTGACGGTGCTCACGGTGACAGTGCCTATGGTGATAGTGCCCATGGTGAGAGTCCGCCCATTGATAGTGCCCATGGTTGCAGTTCCCATTGTGAAAGTGCTCATGATGACATTGCCCATGTTGGTAGTTCCCATGGTGACAGTGCTCACGGTGATAGTGACCTTGGTAACTGTGCACATGGTGGCCGTGCCCTTGGTGACAGTGCCAATGATGACAGTACTCATGGTGACAGTTCCCATGGGCACAAGGCACAGGGTGGCAGTGAAAAATGGTGAAAGTGCCCATGTTGACAGTTCTCATGGTGACAGTGCACACGGTGACAACCCATGCAGAGAGTACTCACGGTGACAGTTATCATGGTTGCAGTACCCATGGTGACAGTGCTCACAGTGATACTGCCCATGGTGGCAGTGCCCATGGTGACAGTGGCCATGGTGACACTGCCCATGATGACAGTGCCCATGGTGAAAGTTCCCACGGCGCCATTGCCTATGGTGACTGTGCGCATGGTAACACTGCCCATGGTGACAGTGACCATGGTGAGAGTGCTCACACTGATAGTGCCCATGGTGACAGGGCTCATGGTGCCAGTCCGCATTGTGCCAGTACCCATGGCGACAGTGGTCATGGTGACACTGACCACAGTGAGAGTGCTCACTGTGATAGAGCTCACGGTAATAGTGCTCATGGTGACAGTGCAAATGGTGACAATACCCATGGTGACAGTACTCATGTTGAAAATACCCATGGTGGCAGTTCTCATGGTGACAGTGCTCATAATAGCAGTGCCCAAGGTGGCAGTCCTCGTGGTGACAGTGCTAATGGTGACAGTGCTCTTGGTGGCAGTTCCCATGGGGACAGTACCGATGGTGACCCTGTGCATTGTTACAGTGCCCATGGTAACTGTGCTCACGGTGGTAGTGCACATCGTGACAGTGCCCATGGTGGTAGTTCACCTGGTGACAGTGCTAAATAGTGACAGTGCACATGCTGACAGTGCTCACGGTGATAGTGCCCATGGTGACAGTGCCCACGGTGATAATGGGTATTATTACAGTGTTCATCGTGACAGAGCCCAAGGTGGCAGTGGCCATGGTGACAGTGCCCACAATGACAGTGCCCATGGTAACAGTGCCGACAGTGACAGTGCCCATGGTGACACTTCTCACAGTGAATGTGCCCATGGGGACAGTTACCATGATGAGATTTCTCACGGTGATAGTGCCCGTTGTGACAGTGCTCACAGTGACAATGCCCATGGTGCCAGTGCCCATAGAGACATTCCGCACGGTCACATTTCTCACGGTGAAAGTGCCTATGGTGACACTGCACCTGGTGGCAGTGCAAAATGGTGACAGTGCCCATGGTGACATTGCTCATAGTGTCTTTGCTTACAGTGATAGTCCTTACGGTGACAGTGTGCTGGTGACACTGCACACAGCTGCAGTGTTTATGGTGACAGTCTTCACGGTGATACTTTCCATGGTGATAGTGCCCATGGTGACACTGCACATGGTGGCAGTGATAAATGGTGACAGTGCCCCTGTTGACAGTTCTCATGGTGAGAGAGCACATGGTGACAACCCGTGCAGACTGTACTCATGGTGACAGTACTCATGCTGACAGTTCTCATGTTTGCAGTATCCATGGTGACAGTGCTCACAGTGATAGTGCCCATGGTGAGAGTGCCCATGATGACAGGGCCCATGGTGCCATTGCCTATGGTGACAGTGCTCATGGTAACAGTGCCCAAGGTGACAGTGACCATGGTGAGAGTGCTCACACTGATGGTGCCCATGGTGACAGTGCTCACGGTGCCTGTCTACATTGTGACAGTACCCATGGTGACAGTGCTCATGGTGACAGTGACCACAGTGAGAGTGCTCATAGTGATAGTGCTCACGGTAATAGTGCTCATGGTGACAATGCAAATGGTGACAATACCATGGTGACAGTACTCATGTTGAAAATACCCATGGTGGCAGTTCTCATAGCGACAGATCTCATGGTGACAGTGCTCATAATAGCAGTGCCCAGGTGCCAGTGCTCGTGGTGACAGTGCTAATGGTGACAGTGCTCTTGGTGGCAGTTCCCATCGGGACAATACTGATGGTGACGCTGTGCATTGTTACAGTGCCCATGGTAACCGTGCTCACGGTGATAGTGCACATCGTGACAGCGCCCATGGTGGTAGTTCACCTGGTGACAGTGCTAAATAGTGACAGTGCACGTGCTGACAGTGCTCACGGTGATAGTGCCCATGGTGACAGTGCACACGGTGATAATGGGCATTGTTACAGAGTTCATGGTGACAGCACACGGTGGCAGTGGCCATGGAGACAGTGCCCACAATGACAGTGCCCATGGTGACAGTGCCGACAGTGACAGTGCCCATGGTGACACTTCTCACGGTGACAGTGCCCATGGGGACAGTTAGCATGGTGAGATTTCTCACGGTGACAGTGCCCGTTGTGACAGTGCTCACAGTGACAATGCCCATGGTGCCAGTGCCCATAGAGTCATTCCGCACGGTCTCATTTCTCACAGTGAAAGTGCCTATGGTGATATTAACCATGGTGACACTGCACATGGTGGCAGAGCAAAATGGTGACAGTGCCCATGGTGACATTGCTCATGGTGACTTTGCTTATGGTGATAGTCCTTACAGTGACAGTGCGCATGGTGACACTGCACACAGTGACAGTGTTCATGGTGACAGTGTTCACGGTGATAGTTCCCATGGTGAGATTGTACATGGTAACAGTGCCCATAGTCACAATTCTCATGGTGTAGTGCTCACAGTGACAGTGCCCATGGTGTCATGCCCATGGTGACAGTGCTCATGGTGACAGTGCTCATGTTGGCAGTGCCATAAATAACAGTGCTCATTGTGGCAGTGCTCATGGTGTCCGTGCTCATGGTGACAGTGCCCATGTTTACAGTGTTTATGGTGATAGATGTCACGGTGTCAGTGCCCACGGGGACAGTGCCAAGGCTGACAAAGCCCAGGGTGATACTTCCCATTGGGACAGTGCCCACGGTGACAGTGCCCATGGTGACAGCGCCCAGTGTGACAAGGCTCATGGTGACAGTGCTCACGGTGACGGTGCCCATGGTGACAGTGCCGATGGTGAGAGTGCCATTAGTGACAGTGCTCATGGTGAAACTGCCCATGGAGACATCGCCCATGGTGATAGTGCTCGTGGTGACAACCCCACGGTGACAGGGCCAATGTTGATAGTCCCCGTGGTGACAGGTCTTACATTGAATGTGACCATGGTGTCTGTGCTCATGGTGACAGTGCTCAAGGTTATAGTCTCCATGTTGACAGTGCCGATGGTGACAATTCTCACGGTGACAGGGCCTATGGTGTAAATTCACATAGTGACAGTGTTCATGGTGACTTTGCTCATGGTGAGAGTGCCCATGTTCACAAATATCACGGTGATTGTTCCCATGGTGACAATACCCAGGGTAACAGAGCTGATGGTAAATGTGTTCACGGTGACAGTGCCCATGATGACAGTACCTAAGGTGACAATTCCCATGGTGAGACTGCTCATAGACAGTGCCCATGGTGACAATACCCAGCGTGTCCTGTCCATGGTGACAGTGATCATGGTGACACTTCTCATGAGGACAGTGCCATAAGTGACAGTGCTCATTGTGGCAGTGCTCATGGTGACCGTGCTCATGGTGACAGTGCCATGGTGACAGTGCCTATGGTGATAGATATCATGGTGGCCGTGCCCATGGTGACATTGCCCACGCTGACAAAGCCCATGGTGATACTTCCCATTGTGACAGTGCCCACGGTGGCAGAGCCCATGGTGACAGTGCCCAAGATCACAGTGTCCATGGTGAGAGTGCTAACGGTGACTGTGCCCATGGTGACAGCACCCAGTGTGACAATGCCCATTGTGACAGTGCTCACGGTGACCATGCCGATGGTGATAGTGCCAATAGTGAGAGTGCTCACGGTGACACTGCCCATGGAGACACTGCCCATGGTGATAGTGCTCATCATGACAACCCCTCGGAGGCAGCGCCAATGGTGAGAGTCCCCGTGGTGACAGTTCTCACGGTGAAAGTGATCCTATTGATATTTCTCATGGTGACAGTGCTCTTGGTGACAGTGCTCAAGGTGATAGTCTGAATGTTGACAGTGCCCATGGTGACTCTTCTCACGGTGACAGTGCCTATGGTGATTATGCTCTTAGTGACAGTGCTCATGGTGACAGTGCCCATGGTGACAGTGACCACGGTGAATGTTCTCACCATCGTAGTGCCCATGGTGACAGTGTTCATGATGACAGTCCGCATTAAGGCTGTGCCCACGGTGACACTGCTCATGGTGATAGTTCTCACGGTGATAGTACGCACGGTGACAGTGCCAAAGGTGACAATACCCAGGTGATAGTAATCATGGTGAAAGTGCCCATGGTGGCAGTTCTCATACTGACAGTTCTTGTGACAGTGCTCATGGTGGCAGTGCTCGTGGTGACAGTGCTCTTGGTGACAGTGCTCATGGTGGCAGTGCCCATGGTGAGACTCCCGATGGTGACACTGCCCATGGTGACAGTGCACATGGTCATGGTGCATCTGCTGGCAGTGCAAAATAGTGAGAGTGCCCATGATGATATTGCTCATGGTGATAGTGCCCAAGGTGAGAGTGCCCATGGTTCCAGTGCTCATGGTGACAGTGCCCATTGTGACAGTGGCCCTGGTGACAGTGCACACCGTGAGAGTGCCCATGGTGTCTGTGCCCATGGTGACAGTTCTTATCATGAGAGTGTTCACGGTAGCAGTGTTCATGGTAATAGTGCTCACGGAGACATTGCCCACAATGAGAGTGCCCATGGTGAGAATACTGACTGTGAAAGTGCCCATGATGACTTTTCTCTCTGCGACAGTGCCCATGGGGACAGTTAGCACGGTGAGATTTCTCACAGTGATAGTGCACATGGTTTCAGTGCTAATAGTGAAAAGACCCACGGCGCCAGTGCCCATCATGGCATTGCTCACGGTGATAGTTCTCACGGTGACAGTGCCCATGGTGATATTACCCATGGTGACAGTACTCAGTGATCAAGTGCTCATGGTGACAGTGCCTAAGGTGATAGTGCACACGGTGGCAGTGCAAAATGGCGACAGTGCCCATGGTGACATTGCTTAATGTGATAGTCCTTGTGGTGACATTGCGCATGGTGACATTGCCCACCACGACAGTTCTCTTGTTGACAGTGCTCATGGTGATAGTGCCAATGTTGGAAGTGCCCATCGTGAAAGTGCCCATGGTGACAGTTCTTATGAAGAGAGTGGTCAGAGTGGCAGTGCTCATGGTGAAAGTGCCCATGGTGACAGAGCCCACGGTGACATTGTCCATAGTTATAGTGTCCACGGTGACAGTCCTAACAGTGAAATTGTCCATGGGGACACTGCCCATGCTGAAAGTGCCCATGGTCACAAGACTCACGGTGATAGTGCTCACGGTGAGAGTGGCCATGGTGACAGTGACCACGGTGACACTTCTAATGGTGATACTGCCCATGATGACAGTGCTCATGGTGACAGTCGACATTGTGCCAGTGCCCAAGGTGACAGTGCTCATGGTGACAGTGCCCAAAGTCACAATACCCATGGTGACAGTGCCCAGGCTGACAGTTCTCAAGGTGATAGTGCCCATGGTGACAGTGCACATGGTGATACAGAGAATGGGGACAGTGCTTATGGTGACAGTGGTCATGGTTGCAGTACCCATGGTGATAGTGCTGAAACTGACAGTGCCTTGGGGATAGTGCCCATGGTGAGTGTGCTCGTGTTAATAGTGCCCATGGTGGCAGTTCCCATTGTGAAAGTGCTCATGATGACAGTGCCCATGTTGGTAGTTCCCATGGTGACAGTGCTCATGGTGATAGTGACCATGTTAACATTGCACATGGTGGCTGTGCCCTTGGTGACAGTGCCCATGATGACAGTATTCATGGTGACAGTGCTCACGGAGATAGTGCCCATGGTGAGAGTGCACATTGTGGTAGTCCACATGGTGGCAGTGAAAAATGGTGACAGTTCCCATGCTGACAGTTCTCATTGTGACAATGCACACGGTCACAACCGATGCTGACACAGCTCATGGTAGCTGTACCCGTGGTGACAGTGCTCATGGTGATAGTGACCATGTTAACAGTGCCCATGGGGACACTGCCCATGGTGACAATGCCCATGATGACAGTGCCCATGGAGTCAGTGCCCACGGAGCCATTGCCTATGGTAACAGTGCTCACAGTGACAGTACCCATGGTAACAGTGACCACGGTGAGAGTGCTCATGGTGATAGGGTCTATGGTGACAGATCACACTGTGACAGTCCGCATTGTGCCAGTACCAATAGTGACAGTGCCCATGGTGACATTGACCACGGTGAGAGTGCTCACGGTGCTAGTGCTCACAGTAATAGTGCTCATGGTGACAGTGCCGACAGTGACGGTGCTCACGGTGACAGTGCCTATGGTGATAGTGCCCATGGTGAGAGTCCGCCCATTGATATTGCCCATGGTGGCAGTTCCCATTGTGAAAGTGCTCATGATGACATTGCCCATGTTGGTAGTTCCCATGGTGACAGTGCTCACGGTGATAGTGACCTTGGTAACTGTGCACATGGTGGCCGTGCCCTTGGTGACAGTGCCAATGATGACAGTACTCATGGTGACAGTTCCCATGGGGACAAGGCACAGGGTGGCAGTGAAAAATGGTGAAAGTGCCCATGTTGACAGTTCTCATGGTGACAGTGCACACGGTGACAACCCATGCAGACAGTACTCACGGTGACAGTTCTCATGGTTGCAGTACCCATGGTGACAGTGCTCACAGTGATACTGCCCATGGTGGCAGTGCCCATGGTGACAGTGCCCATGGTGAAAGTTCCCACGGCGCCATTGCCTATGGTGACTGTGCTAATGGTAACAGTGCCCATGGTGACAGTGACCGTGGTGAGAGTGCTCACACTGATAGTGCCCATGGTGACAGGGCTCATGGTGCCAGGCCGCATTGTGCCAGTACCCATGGCGACAGTGGTCATGGTGACACTGACCACAGTGAGAGTGCTCACTGTGATAAAGCTCACGGTAATAGTGCTCATGGTGACAGTGCAAATGGTGACAATACCCATGGTGACAGTACTCATGTTGAAAATACCCATGGTGGCAGTTCTCATGGTGACAGTGCTCATAATAGCAGTGCCCAAGGTGGCAGTCCTCGTGGTGACAGTGCTAATGGTGACAGTGCTCTTGGTGGCAGTTCCCATGGGGACAGTACCGATGGTGACCCTGTGCATTGTTACAGTGCCCATGGTAACCGTGCTCACGGTGGTAGTGCACATCGTGACAGTGCCCATGGTGGTAGTTCACCTGGTGACAGTGCTAAATAGTGACAGTGCACATGCTGACAGTGCTCACGGTGATAGTGCCCATGGTGACAGTGCCCACGGTGATAATGGGTATTATTACAGTGTTCATCGTGACAGAGCCCAAGGTGGCAGTGGCCATGGTGACAGTGCCCACAATGACAGTGCCCATGGTAACAGTGCCGACAGTGACAGTGCCCATGGTGACACTTCTCACAGTGAATGTTCCCATGGGGACAGTTCCCATGATGAGATTTCTCACGGTGATAGTGCCCGTTGTGACAGTGCTCACAGTGACAATGCCCATGGTGCCTGTGCCCATAGAGACATTCCGAACAGTCACATTTCTTACGGTGAAAGTGCCTATGGTGACACTGCACCTGGTGGCAGTGCAAAATGGTGTCAGTGCCCATGGTGACATTGCTCATAGTGACTTTGCTTACAGGGATAGTCCTTACGGTGACAGTGTGCATGGTGACACTGCACACAGTTGCAGTGTTTATGGTGACAGTGTTCACGGTGATACTTTCCATGGTGATAGTGCCCATGGTGACACTGCACATGGTGGCAGTGATAAATGGTGACAGTGCCCCTGTTGACAGTTCTCATGGTGAGAGAGCACATGGTGACAACCCGTGCAGACTGTACTCATGGTGACAGTACTCATGCTGACAGTTCTCATGTTTGCAGTATCCATGGTGACAGTGCTCACAGTGATAGTGCCCATGGTGAGAGTGCCCATGATGACAGGGCCCATGGTGCCATCGCCTATGGTGACAGTGCTCATGGTAACAGTGCCCAAGGTGACAGTGACCATGGTGAGAGTGCTCACACTGATGGTGCCCATGGTGACAGTGCTCACGGTGCCTGTCTACCTTGTGCCATTACCCATGGCGACAGTTCTCATGGTGACAGTGACCACAGTGAGAGTGCTCATAGTGATAGTGCTCACGGTAATAGTGCTCATGGTGACAATGCAAATGGTGACAATACCATGGTGACAGTACTCATGTTGAAAATACCCATGGTGGCAGTTCTCATAGCGACAGATCTCATGGTGACAGTGCTCATAATAGCAGTGCCCAGGTGCCAGTGCTCGTGGTGACAGTGCTAATGGTGACAGTGCTCTTGGTGGCAGTTCCCATCGGGACAATACTGATGGTGACGCTGTGCATTGTTACAGTGCCCATGGTAACCGTGCTCACGGTGAAAGTGCACATCGTGACAGTGCCCATGGTGGTAGTTCACCTGGTGACAGTGCTAGATAGTGACAGTGCACATGCTGACAGTGCTCACGGTGATAGTGCCCATGGTGACAGTGCACACGGTGATAATGGGCATTGTTACAGAGTTCATGGTGACAGCACACGGTGGCAGTGGCCATGGAGACAGTGCCCACAATGACAGGGCCCATGGTGACAGTGCCGACAGTGACAGTGCCCATGGTGACACTTCTTAGGGTGACAGTGCCCATGGGGACAGTTAGCATTGTGAGATTTCTCACGGTGACAGTGCCCGTTGTGACAGTGCTCACAGTGACAATGCCCATGGTGCCAGTGCCCATAGAGTCATTCCGCACGGTCTCATTTCTCACAGTGAAAGTGCCTATGGTGATATTAACCATGGTGACACTGCACATAGTGGCAGAGCAAAATGGTGACAGTGCCCATGGTGACATTGCTCATGGTGACTTTCCTTATGGTGATAGTCCTTACAGTGACAGTGCGCATGGTGACACTGCACACAGTGACAGTGTTCATGGTGACAGTGTTCACAGTGATAGTTCCCATGGTGAGATTGTCCATGGTAACAGTGCCCATAGTCACAATTCTCATGGTGTAGTGCTCACAGTGACAGTGCCCATGGTGTCATGCCCATGGTGACAGTGCTCATGGTGACAGTGCTCATGTTGGCAGTGCCATAAATAACAGTGCTCATTGTGGCAGTGCTCATGGTGTCCGTGCTCATGGTGACAGTGCCCATGTTTACAGTGTTTATGGTGATAGATGTCACGGTGTCAGTGCCCACGGGGACAGTGCCAAGGCTGACAAAGCCCAGGGTGATACTTCCCATTGGGACAGTGCCCACAGTGACAGTGCCCATGGTGACAGTGCCCATGGTGAGAGCGCCCAGTGTGACAAGGCTCATGGTGACAGTGCTCATGGTGACGGTGCCCATGGTGACAGTGCCGATGGTGAGAGTGCCATTAGTGACAGTGCTCATGGTGAAACTGCCCATGGAGACATCGCCCATGGTGATAGTGCTCGTGGTGACAACCCCACGGTGACAGTGCCAATGTTGATAGTCCCCGTGGTGACAGGTCTTACCTTGAATGTGACCATGGTGTCTGTGCTCATGGTGACAGTGCTCAAGGTTAGAGTCTCCATGTTGACAGTGCCGATGGTGACAATTCTCACGGTGACAGGGCCTATGGTGTAAATTCACATAGTGACAGTGTTCACAGTGACAGTGCCCATGGTGCTATTACCCATGGTGACAGTTCTCATAGTGAAACTGCCCATGGTGACACTGCACATGGTGGCAGTGCAAAATGGAGACAGTGCCCATGGTGATATTGCTCATGGTGACATTGCTTACGGTGATAGTGTGTATGGTGAAACTGCACACAGTGACATTGCTCATGGTGACAGTGTTCACGGCGTTAGTTCCTATCGTGAATGTGACCATGGGGACAGTGCCCATTGTCACAATTCTCATGGTGTAGTGCTCACGGTGACAGTGCCCATGGTGACAATACACAGGGTGACACTATTCATGGTGACATTGCTCATGGTGAGAGTGCCCATGTTCACAACTGTCACGGTGATAGTTCCCATGGTGACAATACCCAGGGTAACAGAGCTGATGGTAAAAGTGTTCACGGTGACAGTGCCCATGATGACAGTACCTAAGGTGACAATTCCCATGGTGAGACTGCTCATAGACAGTGCCCATGGTGACAATACCCAGCGTGTCCTGTCCATGGTGACAGTGATCATGGTGACACTTCTCATGAGGACAGTGCCATAAGTGACAGTGCTCATTGTGGCAGTGCTCATGGTGACTGTGCTCATGGTGACAGTGCCCATGGTGACAGTGCCTATGGTGATAGATATCATGGTGGCCGTGCCCAGGGTGACATTGCCCACCCAGACAAATCCCATGTTGATTCTTCCCATTGTGACAGTGCCAACGGTGGCAGAGCCCATGGTGACAGTGCCCAAGATCACAGTGTCCATGATGAGAGTGCTAACGGTGACTCTGCCCATGGTGACAGCACCCAGTGTGACAATGCCCATTGTTACAGTGCTCACGGTGACCATGCCGATGGTGATAGTGCCAATAGTGAGAGAGCTCACGGTGACACTGCCCATGGAGACACTGCCCATGGTGATAGTGCTCATCATGACAACCCCTCGGAGGCAGTGCCAATGGTGAGAGTCCCCGTGGTGACAGTTCTCACGGTGAAAGTGATCCTATTGATATTTCTCATGGTGACAGTGCTCTTGGTGACAGTGCTCAAGGTGATAGTCTGAATGTTGACAGTGCCCATGGTGACTCTTCTCACGGTGACAGTGCCTATGGTGATTATGCTCTTAGTGACAGTGCTCATGGTGACAGTGCCCATGGTGACAGTGACCACGGTGACTGTTCTCACCGTGGTAGTGCCCATGGTGACAGTGTTCATGATGACAGTCCGCATTAAGGCTGTGCCGTGGTGACAGTGCTCATGGTGATAGTTCTCACGGTGATAGTACGCACGGTGACAGTGCCAAAGGTGACAATACCCAGGTGATAGTAATCATGGTGAAAGTGCCCATGGTGGCAGTTCTCATACAGACAGTTCTTGTGACAGTGCTCATGGTGGCAGTGCTCGTGGTGACAGTGCTCTTGGTGACAGTGCTCATGGTGGCAGTGCCCATGGTGAGACTCCCGATGGTGACACTGCCCATGGTGACAGTGCACATGGTCATGGTGCATCTGGTGGCAGTGCAAAATAGTGAGAGTGCCCATGATGATATTGCTCATGGTGATAGTGCCCATGGTGAGAATGCCCATGGTTCCACTGCTCATGGTGACAGTGCCCATTGTGACAGTGGCCCTGGTGACAGTGCACACCATGAGAGTGCCCATGGTGTCTGTGCCCATGGTGACAGTTCTTATCATGAGAGTGTTCACGGTAGCAGTGTTCATGGTAATAGTGCTCACGGAGACATTGCCCACAATGAGAGTGCCCATGGTGAGAATACTGACTGTGACAGTGCCCATGATGACTTTTCTCTCTGCGACAGTGCCCATGGGGACATTTAGCACGGTGAGATTTCTCACAGTGATAGTGCACATTGTTTCAGTGCTAATAGTGAAAAGACCCACGGCGCCAGTGCCCATCATGGCATTGCTCACGGTGATAGTTCTCACGGTGACAGTGCCCATGGTGATATTACCCATGGTGACAGTACTCAGTGATCAAGTGCTCATGGTGACAGTGCCTAAGGTGATAGTGCACACGGTGGCAGTGCAAAATGGCGACAGTGCCCATGGTGACATTGCTTAATGTGATAGTCCTTGTGGTGACATTGCGCATGGTGACATTGCCCACCACGACAGTTCTCTTGTTGACAGTGCTCATGGTGATAGTGCCAATGTTGGAAGTGCCCATCGTGAAAGTGCCCATGGTGACAGTTCTTATGATGAGAGTGGTCAGAGGGGCAGTGCTCATGGTGAAAGTGCCCATGGTGACAGAGCCCACGGTGACAGTGTCCATAGTTATAGTGTCCACGGTGACAGTCCTAACATTGAAATTATCCATGGGGACACTGCCCATGGTGAAAGTGCCCATGGTCACAACACTCACGGTGATAGTGCTCACGGTGAGAGTGGCCATGTTGACAGTGACCATGGTGACAGTTCTAATGGTGATACTGCCCATGATGACAGTGCTCATGGTGACAGTCCACATTGTGCCAGTGCCCAAGGTGACAGTGCTCATGGTGACAGTGCCCAAAGTCACAATACCCATGGTGACAGTGCCCAGGCTGACAGTTCTCAAGGTGATAGTGCCCATGGTGACAGTGCACATGGTGATACAGAGAATGGGGACAGTGCTTATGGTGACAGTGGTCATGGTTGCAGTACCCATGGTGATAGTGCTGAAACTGACAGTGCCCTTGGGGATAGTGCTCATGGTGAGTGTGCTCGTGTTAATAGTGCCCATGGTGGCAGTTCCCATTGTGAAAGTGCTCATGATGACAGTGCCCATGTTGGTAGTTCCCATGGTGACAGTGCTCATGGTGATAGTGACCATGTTAACAGTGCACATGGTGGCTGTGCCCTTGGTGACAGTGCCAATGATGACAGTATTCATGGTGACAGTGCTCACGGTGATAGTGCCCATGGTGACAGTGCACATTTTGGTAGTCCACATGGAGGCAGTGAAAAATGGTGACAGTTCCCATGCAGACAGTTCTCATTGTGACAATGCACACGGTCACAACCGATGCTGACACTGCTCATGGTAGCTGTACCCGTGGTGACAGGGCTCATGGTGATAGTGCCCATGATAACAGTGCCCATGGTGACACTGCCCATGGTGACAATGCCCATGATGACAGTGCCCATAGAGTCATTGTCCACGGAGCCATTGCCTATGGTAACAGTGCTCACAGTGACAGTACCCATGGTAACTGTGACCACGGTGAGAGTGCTCATGGTGATAGTGGCTATGGTGACAGATCACACTGTGACAGTCCGCATTGTGCCAGTACCAATAGTGACAGTGCCCATGGTGACATTGACCATGGTAAGAGTGCTCACGGTGCTAGTGCTCACAGTAATAGTGCTCATGGTGACAGTGCCAACAGTGACGGTGCTCACGGTGACAGTGCCCATGGTGATTGTGCCCATGGTGAGAGTCCGCCCATTGATAGTGCCCATGGTTGCAATTCCCATTGTGAAAGTTCTCATGATGACATTGCCCATGTTGGTAGTTCCCATGGTGACAGTGCTCACGGTGATAGTGACCTTGGTAACTGTGCACATGGTGGCCGTGCCCTTGGTGACAGTGCCAATGATGACAGTATTCATGGTGACAGTTCTCATGGTAATAGTTCCCATGGGGACAAGGCACAGGTTGGCAGTGAAAAATGGTGAAAGTGCCCATGTTGACAGTTCTCATGGTGACAGTGCACACGGTGACAACCCATGCAGACAGTACTCACGGTGACAGTTCTCATGGTTGCAGTACCCATGGTGACAGTGCTCACAGTGATACTGCCCATAGTGGCAATGCCCATGGTGACAGTGCCCATGGTGACACTGCCCATGATGACAGTGCCCATGGTGAAAGTTCCCACGGCGCCATTGCCTATTGTGACAGTGCTCATGGTAACAGTGCCCATGGTGACAGTGACCATGGTGAGAGTGCTCACACTGATAGTGCCCATGGTGACAGGGCTCATGATGCCAGGCCGCATTGTGCCAGTACCCATGGCGACAGTTGTCATGGTGACACTGACCACAGTGAGAGTGCTCACTGTGATAGAGCTCACGGTAATAGTGCTCATGGTGACAGTGCAAATGGTGACAATACCCATGGTGACAGTACTCATGTTGAAAATACCCATGGTGGCAGTTCTCATGGTGACAGTGCTCATAATAGCAGTGCCCAAGGTGGCAGTCCTCGTGGTGACAGTGCTAATGGTGACAGTGCTCTTGGTGGCAGTTCCCATGGGGACAGTACCGATGGTGACCCTGTGCATTGTTACAGTGCCCATGGTAACCGTGCTCACGGTGGTAGTGCACATCGTGACAGTGCCCATGGTGGTAGTTTACCTGGTGACAGTGCTAAATAGTGACAGTGCACATGCTGACAGTGCTCACGGTGATAGTGCCCATGGTGACAGTGCCCACGGTGATAATGGGTATTATTACAGTGTTCATCGTGACAGAGCCCAAGGTGGCAGTGGCCATGGTGACAGTGCCCACAATGACAGTGCCCATGGTAACAGTGCCGACAGTGACAATGCCCATGGTGACACTTCTCACAGTGAATGTGCCCATGGAGACAGTTACCATGATGATATTTCTCACGGTGATAGTGCCCGTTGTGACAGTGCTCACAGTGACAATGCCCATGGTGCCAGTGCCCATAGAGACATTCCGCACGGTCACATTTCTCACGGTGAAAGTGCCTATGGTGACACTGCACCTGGTGGCAGTGCAAAATGGTGACAGTGCCCATGGTGACATGGCTCATAGTGACTTTGCTTACTGTGATAGTCCTTACGGTGACAGTGTGCATGGTGACACTGCACACAGTTGCAGTGTTTATGGTGACAGTGTTCACAGTGATACTTTCCATGGTGATAGTGCCCATGGTGACACTGCACATGGTGGCAGTGATAAATGGTGACAGTGCCCCTGTTGAAAGTTCTCATGGTGAGAGTGCACATGGTGACAACCCGTGCAGACTGTACTCATGGTGACAGTACTCATGGTGACAGTTCTCATGTTTGCAGTATCCATGGTGACAGTGCTCACAGTGATAGTGCCCATGGTGAGAGTGCCCATGATGACAGGGCCCATGGTGCCATTGCCTATGGTGACAGTGCTCATGGTAACAGTGCCCAAGGTGACAGTGACCATGGTGAGAGTGCTCACACTGATGGTGCCCATGGTGACAGTGCTCACGGTGCCTGTCTACCTTGTGCCATTACCCATGGCGACAGTGCTCATGGTGACAGTGACCACAGTGAGAGTGCTCATAGTGATAGTGCTCACGGTAATAGTGCTCATGGTGACAATGCAAATGGTGACAATACCATGGTGACAGTACTCATGTTGAAAATACCCATGGTGGCAGTTCTCATAGCGACAGATCTCATGGTGACAGTGCTCATAATAGCAGTGCCCAGGTGCCAGTGCTCGTGGTGACAGTGCTAATGGTGACAGTGCTCTTGGTGGCAGTTCCCATCGGGAAAATACTGATGGTGACGCTGTGCATTGTTACAGTGCCCATGGTAACCGTGCTCACGGTGATAGTGCACATCGTGACAGTGCCCATGGTGGTAGTTCACCTGGTGACAGTGCTAAATAGTGACAGTGCACATGCTGACAGTGCTCACGGTGATAGTGCCCATGGTGACAGTGCACATGGTGATAATGGGCATTGTTACAGAGTTCATGGTGACAGCACACGGTGGCAGTGGCCATGGAGACAGTGCCCACAATGACAGTGCCCATGGTGACAGTGCCGACAGTGACAGTGCCCATGGTGACACTTCTCACGGTGACAGTACCCATGGGGACAGTTAGCATGGTGAGATTTCTCACGGTGACAGTGCCCGTTGTGACAGTGCTCACAGTGACAATGCCCATGGTGCCAGTGCCCATAGAGTCATTCCGCACGGTCACATTTCTCACAGTGAAAGTGCCTATGGTGATATTAACCATGGTGACACTGCACATGGTGGCAGAGCAAAATGGTGACAGTGCCCATGGTGACATTGCTCATGGTGACTTTGCTTATGGTGATAGTCCTTACAGTGACAGTGCGCATGGTGACACTGCACACAGTGACAGTGTTCATGGTGACAGTGTTCACGGTGATAGTTCCCATGGTGAGATTGTCCATGGTAACAGTGCCCATAGTCACAATTCTCATGGTGTAGTGCTCACAGTGACAGTGTCCATGGTGACATGCCCTTGGTGACAGTGCTCATGGTGACAGTGCTCATGTTGGCAGTGCCATAAATAACAGTGCTCATTGTGGCAGTGCTCATGGTGTCCGTGCTCATGGTGACAGTGCCCATGTTTACAGTGTTTATGGTGATAGATGTCACGGTGTCAGTGCCCACGGGGACAGTGCCAAGGCTGACAAAGCCGAGGGTGATACTTCCCTTTGGGACAGTGCCCACGGTGACAGTGCCCATGGTGAGAGCGCCCAGTGTGACAAGGCACATGGTGACAGTGCTCACGGTGACGGTGCCCATGGTGACAGTGCCGATGCTGAGAGTGCCATTAGTGACAGTGCTCATGGTGAAACTGCCCATGGAGACATCGCCCATGGTGATAGTGCTCATGGTGACAACCCCACGGTGACAGTGCCAATGTTGATAGTCCCCGTGGTGACAGGTCTTACATTGAATGTGACCATGGTGTCTGTGCTCATGGTGACAGTGCTCAAGGTTAGAGTCTCCATGTTGACAGTGCCGATGGTGACAATTCTCACGGTGACAGGGCCTAAGGTGAAAATTCTCATAGTGACAGTGTTCACGGTGACAGTGCCCATGGTGCTATTACCCATGGTGACAGTTCTCATAGTGAAACTGCCCATGGTGACACTGCACATGGTGGCAGTGCAAAATGGTGACAGTGTCCATGGTGATATTGCTCATGGTGACATTGCTTACGGTGATAGTGTGTATGGTGAAACTGCACACAGTGACATTGCTCATGGTGACAGTGTTCACGGCGTTAGTTCCTATCGTGAATGTGACCTTGGGGACAGTGCCCATTGTCACAATTCTCATGGTGTAGTGCTCACGGTGACAGTGCCCATGGTGACAATACACAGGGTGACAGTATTCATGGTGACATTGCTCATGGTGAGAGTGCCCATGTTCACAACTGTCACGGTGATAGTTCCCATGGTGACAATACCCAGGGTAACAGAGCTGATGGTAAAAGTGTTCACGGTGACAGTGCCCATGGTGACAGTACCTAAGGTGACAATTCCCATGGTGAGACTGCTCATAGACAGTGCCCATGGTGACAATACCCAGCGTGTCCTGTCCATGGTGACAGTGATCATGGTGACACTTCTCATGAGGACAGTGCCATAAGTGAGAGTGCTCATTGTGGCATAGCTCATGGTGACCGTGCTCATGGTGACAGTGCCATGGTGACAGTGCCTATGGTGATAGATATCATGGTGGCCGTGCCCAGGGTGACATTGCCCACGCTGACAAAGCCCATGGTGATACTTCCCATTGTGACAGTGCCCACGGTGGCAGAGCGCATGGTGACAGTGCCCAAGATCACAGTGCCCATGATGAGAGTGCTAACGATGACTGTGCCCATGGTGACAGCACCCAGTGTGACAATGCCCATTGTGACAGTGCTCACGGTGACCATGCCGATGGTGATAGTGCCAATAGTGAGAGTGCTCACGGTGACACTGCCCATGGACACACTGCCCATTGTGATAGTGCTCATCATGACAAACCCTCGGAGGCAGTGCCAATGGTGAGAGTCCCCGTGGTGACAGTTCTCACGGTGAAAGTGATCCTGTTGAAATTGCTCATGGTGACAGTGCTCATGGTGACAGTGCTCAAGGTGATAGTCTCCATGTTGACAGTGTCCATGGTGACTGTTCTCACGGTGACAGTGCCTATGGTGATTATGCTCTTAGTGACAGTGCTCATGGTGACAGTGCCCATGGTGACAGTGACCACGGTGACTGTTCTCACCGTGGTAGTGCACATGGTGACAGTGTTCATGATGACAGTCCGCATTAAGGCTGTGCCCACGGTGACACTGCTCATGGTGATAGTTCTCACGGTGATAGTACGCACGGTGACAGTGCCAAAGGTGACAATACCCAGGTGATAGTAATCATGGTGAAAGTGCCCATGGTGGCAGTTCTCATACTGACAGTTCTTGTGACACTGCTCATGGTGGCAGTGCTCGTGGTGACAGTGCTCATGGTGGCAGTGCCCATGGTGAGACTCCCGATGGTGACACTGCCCATGGTGACAGTGCACATGGTCATGGTGCATCTGCTGGCAGTGCAAAATAGTGAGAGTGCCCATGATGATATTGCTCATGGTGATAGTGCCCATGGTGAGAGTGCCCATGGTTCCAGTGCTCATGGTGACAGTGTCCATTGTGACAGTGGCCCTGGTGACAGTGCACACCGTGAGAGTGTCCATGGTGTCTGTGCCCATGGTGACAGTTCTTATCATGAGAGTGTTCACGGTAGCAGTGTTCATGGTAATAGTGCTCACGGAGACATTGCCCACAATGAGAGTGCCCATGGTGAGAATACTGACTGTGGCAGTGCCCATGATGACTTTTCTCTCTGCGACAGTGCCCATGGGGACAGTTAGCACGGTGAGATTTCTCACAGTGAT
The DNA here is from genome assembly GCF_964341445.2 of Mesoplodon mirus. NCBI lineage: Eukaryota > Metazoa > Chordata > Mammalia > Artiodactyla > Ziphiidae > Mesoplodon > Mesoplodon mirus. The sequence continues at coordinate 110,051 of NW_028295696.1, forward strand.
AGTGCACATTGTTTCAGTGCTAATAGTGAAAAGACCCACGGCGCCAGTGCCCATCATGGCATTGCTCACTGTGATAGTTCTCACGGTGACAGTGCCCATGGTGATATTACCCATGGTGACAGTACTCAGTGATCAAGTGCTCATGGTGACAGTGCCTAAGGTGATAGTGCGCACGGTGGCAGTGCAAAATGGCGACAGTGCCCATGGTGATATTGCTTAATGTGATAGTCCTTGTGGTGACATTGCGCATGGTGACATTGCCCACCACGACAGTTCTCTTGTTGACAGTGCTCATGGTGATAGTGCCAATGTTGGAAGTGCCCATCGTGAAAGTGCCCATGGTGACAGTTCTTATGATGAGAGTGGTCAGAGGGGCAGTGCTCGTGGTGAAAGTGCCCATGGTGACAGAGCCCACGGTGACAGTGTCCATAGTTATAGTGTCCACGGTGACAGTCCTAACAGTGAAATTGTCCATGGGGACACTGCCCAAGGTGAAAAGTGCCCATGGTCACAACACTCACGGTGATAGTGCTCACGGTGAGAGTGGCCATGGTGACAGTGACCACGGTGACACTTCTAATGGTGATACTGCCCATGATGACAGTGCTCATGGTGACAGTCCACATTGTGCCAGTGCCCAAGGTGACAGTGCTCATGGTGACAGTGCCCAAAGTCACAATACCCATGGTGACAGTGCCCAGGCTGACAGTTCTCAAGGTGATAGTGCCCATGGTGACAGTGCACATGGTGATACAGAGAATGGGGACAGTGCTTATGGTGACAGTGGTCATGGTTGCAGTACCCATGGTGATAGTGCTGAAACTGACAGTGCCGTTGGGGATAGTGCCCATGGTGAGTGTGCTCGTGTTAATAGTGCCCATGGTGGCAGTTCCCATTGTGAAAGTGCTCATGATGACAGTGCCCATGTTGGTAGTTCCCATGGTGACAGTGCTCATGGTGATAGTGACCATGTTAACAGTGCACATGGTGGCTGTGCCCTTGGTGACAGTGCCCATGATGACAGTATTCATGGTGACAGTGCTCACGGTGATAGTGCCCATGGTGACAGTGCACATGGTGGTAGTCCACATGGTGACAGTCCTATGCTGACAGTTCTCATTGTGACAATGCACACGGTCACAACCGATGCTGACACTGCTCATGGTAGCTGTACCCGTGGTGACAGGGCTCATGGTGATAGTGCCCATGATAACAGTGCCCATGGTGACACTGCCCATGGTGACAATGCCCATGATGACAGTGCCCATAGAGTCAGTGTCCACGGAGCCATTGCCTATGGTAACAGTGCTCACAGTGACAGTACCCATGGTAACAGTGACCACAGTGAGAGTGCTCATGGTGATAGTGGCTATGGTGACAGATCACACTGTGACAGTCCGCATTGTGCCAGTACCAATAGTGACAGTGCCCATGGTGACATTGACCACGGTAAGAGTGCTCACGGTGCTAGTGCTCACAGTAATAGTGCTCATGGTGACAGTGCCAACAGTGACGGTGCTCACGGTGACAGTGCCCATGGTGATTGTGCCCATGGTGAGAGTCCGCCCATTGATAGTGCCCATGCTTGCAGTTCCCATTGTGAAAGTTCTCATGATGACATTGCCCATGTTGGTAGTTCCCATGGTGACAGTGCTCACGGTGATAGTGACCTTGGTAACTGTGCACATGGTGGCCGTGCCCTTGGTGACAGTGCCAATGATGACAGTACTCATGGTGACAATTCTCATGGTAATAGTTCCCATGGGGACAAGGCACAGGTTGGCAGTGAAAAATGGTGAAAGTGCCCATGTTGACAGTTCTCATGGTGACAGTGCACACGGTGAGAACCCATGCAGACAGTACTCACGGTGACAGTTCTCATGGTTGCAGTACCCATGGTGACAGTGCTCACAGTGATACTGCCCATAGTGGCAATGCCCATGGTGACAGTGCCCATGGTGACACTGCCCATGATGACAGTGCCCATGGTGAAAGTTCCCACGGCGCCATTGCCTTTGGTGACAGTGCTCATGGTAACAGTGCCCATAGTGACAGTGACCATGGTGAGAGTGCTCACACTGATAGTGCCCATGGTGACAGGGCTCATGATGCCAGGCCGCATTGTGCCAGTACCCATGGCGACAGTGGTCATGGTGACACTGACCACAGTGAGAGTGCTCACTGTGATAGAGCTCACGGTAATAGTGCTCATGGTGACAGTGCAAATGGTGACAATACCCATGGTGACAGTACTCATGTTGAAAATACCCATGGTGGCAGTTCTCATGGTGACAGTGCTCATAATAGCAGTGCCCAAGGTGGCAGTCCTCGTGGTGACAGTGCTAATGGTGACAGTGCTCTTGGTGGCAGTTCCCATGGGGACAGTACCGATGGTGACCCTGTGCATTGTTACAGTGCCCATGGTAACCGTGCTCACGGTGGTAGTGCACATCGTGACAGTGCCCATAGTGGTAGTTCACCTGGTGACAGTGCTAAATAGTGACAGTGCACATGCTGACAGTGCTCACGGTGATAGTGCCCATGGTGACAGTGCCCACGGTGATAATGGGTATTATTACAGTGTTCATCGTGACAGAGCCCAAGGTGGCAGTGGCCATGGTGACAGTGCCCACAATGACAGTGCCCATGGTAACAGTGCCGACAGTGACAGTGCCCATGGTGACACTTCTCACAGTGAATGTTCCCATGGGGACAGTTCCCATGATGAGATTTCTCACGGTGATAGTGCCCGTTGTGACAGTGCTCACAGTGACAATGCCCATGGTGCCAGTGCCCATAGAGACATTCCGAACAGTCACATTTCTTACGGTGAAAGTGCCTATGGTGACACTGCACCTGGTGGCAGTGCAAAATGGTGTCAGTGCCCATGGTGACATTGCTCATAGTGACTTTGCTTACAGGGATAGTCCTTACGGTGACAGTGTGCATGGTGACACTGCACACAGTTGCAGTGTTTATGGTGACAGGGTTCACGGTGATACTTTCCATGGTGATAGTGCCCATGGTGACACTGCACATGGTGGCAGTGATAAATGGTGACAGTGCCCCTGTTGACAGTTCTCATGGTGAGAGAGCACATGGTGACAACCCGTGCAGACTGTACTCATGGTGACAGTACTCATGCTGACAGTTCTCATGTTTGCAGTATCCATGGTGACAGTGCTCACAGTGATAGTGCCCATGGTGAGAGTGCCCATGATGACAGGGCCCATGGTGCCATTGCCTATGGTGACAGTGCTCATGGTAACAGTGCCCAAGGTGACAGTGACCATGGTGAGAGTGCTCACACTGATGGTGCCCATGGTGACAGTGCTCACGGTGCCTGTCTACCTTGTGCCATTACCCATGGCGACAGTTCTCATGGTGACAGTGACCACAGTGAGAGTGCTCATAGTGATAGTGCTCACGGTAATAGTGCTCATGGTGACAATGCAAATGGTGACAATACCATGGTGACAGTACTCATGTTGAAAATACCCATGGTGGCAGTTCTCATAGCGACAGATCTCATGGTGACAGTGCTCATAATAGCAGTGCCCAGGTGCCAGTGCTCGTGGTGACAGTGCTAATGGTGACAGTGCTCTTGGTGGCAGTTCCCATCGGGAAAATACTGATGGTGACGCTGTGCATTGTTACAGTGCCCATGGTAACCGTGCTCACGGTGAAAGTGCACATCGTGACAGTGCCCATGGTGGTAGTTCACCTGGTGACAGTGCTAGATAGTGACAGTGCACATGCTGACAGTTCTCACGGTGATAGTGCCCATGGTGACAGTGCACACGGTGATAATGGGCATTGTTACAGAGTTCATGGTGACAGCACACGGTGGCAGTGGCCATGGAGACAGTGCCCACAATGACAGTGCCCATGGTGACAGTGCCGACAGTGACAGTGCCCATGGTGACACTTCTCACGGTGACAGTGCCCATGGGGACAGTTTGCATGGTGAGATTTCTCACGGTGACAGTGCCCGTTGTGACAGTGCTCACAGTGACAATGCCCATGGTGCCAGTGCCCATAGAGTCATTCCGCACGGTCACATTTCTCACAGTGAAAGTGCCTATGGTGATATTAACCATGGTGACACTGCACATGGTGGCAGAGCAAAATGGTGACAGTGCCCATGGTGACATTGCTCATGGTGACTTTGCTTATGGTGATAGTCCTTACAGTGACAGTGCGCATGGTGACACTGCACACAGTGACAGTGTTCATGGTGACAGTGTTCACGGTGATAGTTCCCATGGTGAGATTGTCCATGGTAACAGTGCCCATAGTCACAATTCTCATGGTGTAGTGCTCACAGTGACAGTGTCCATGGTGTCATGCCCATGGTGACAGTGCTCATGGTGACAGTGCTCATGATGGCAGTGCAATAAATAACAGTGCTCATTGTGGCAGTGCTCATGGTGTCCGTGCTCATGGTGACAGTGCCCATGTTTACAGTGTTTATGGTGATAGATGTCACGGTGTCAGTGCTCACGGGGACAGTGCCAAGGCTGACAAAGCCCAGGGTGATACTTCCCATTGGGACAGTGCCCACGGTGACAGTGCCCATGGTGAGAGCGCCCAGTGTGACAAGGCACATGGTGACAGTGCTCACGGTGACGGTGCCCATGGTGACAGTGCCGATGGTGAGAGTGCCATTAGTGACAGTGCTCATGGTGAAACTGCCCATGGAGACATCGCCCATGGTGATAGTGCTCATGGTGACAACCCCACGGTGACAGTGCCAATGTTGATAGTCCCCGTGGTGACAGGTCTTACATTGAATGTGACCATGGTGTCTGTGCTCATGGTGACAGTGCTCAAGGTTATCGTCTCCATGTTGACAGTGCCGATGGTGACAATTCTCACGGTGACAGGGCCTAAGGTGAAAATTCTCATAGTGACAGTGTTCACGGTGACAGTGCCCATGGTGCTATTACCCATGGTGACAGTTCTCATAGTGAAACTGCCCATGGTGACACTGCACATGGTGGCAGTGCAAAATGGTGACAGTGTCCATGGTGATATTGCTCATGGTGACATTGCTTACGGTGATAGTGTGTATCGTGAAACTGCACACAGTGACATTGCTCATGGTGACAGTGTTCACGGCGTTAGTTCCTATCGTGAATGTGACCTTGGGGACAGTGCCCATTGTCACAATTCTCATGGTGTAGTGCTCACGGTGACAGTGCCCATGGTGACAATACACAGGGTGACAGTATTCATGGTGACATTGCTCATGGTGAGAGTGCCCATGTTCACAACTGTCACGGTGATAGTTCCCATGGTGACAATACCCAGGGTAACAGAGCTTATAGTAAAAGTGTTCACGGTGACAGTGCCAATGGTGACAGTACCTAAGGTGACAATTCCCATGGTGAGACTGCTCATAGACAGTGCCCATGGTGACAATACCCAGCGTGTCCTGTCCATGGTGACAGTGATCATGGTGACACTTCTCATGAGGACAGTGCCATAAGTGACAGTGCTCATTGTGGCAGTGCTCATGGTGACTGTGCTCATGGTGACAGTGCCTATGGTGATAGATATCATGGTGGCCGTGCCCAGGGTGACATTGCCCACGCTGACAAAGCCCATGGTGATACTTCCCATTGTTACAGTGCCAACGGTGGCAGAGCCCATGGTGACAGTGCCCATGATGAGAGTGCTAACGGTGACTCTGCCCATGGTGACAGCACCCAGTGTGACAATGCCCATTGTGACAGTGCTCACGGTGACCATGCCGATGGTGATAGTGCCAATAGTGAGAGTGCTCATGGTGACACTGCCCATGGAGACACTGCCCATTGTGATAGTGCTCATCATGACAAACCCTCGGAGGCAGTGCCAATGGTGAGAGTCCCCGTGGTGACAGTTCTCACGGTGAAAGTGATCCTGTTGAAATTGCTCATGGTGACAGTGCTCATGGTGACAGTGCTCAAGGTGATAGTCTCCATGTTGACAGTGTCCATGGTGACTGTTCTCACGGTGACAGTGCCTATGGTGATTATGCTCTTAGTGACAGTGCTCATGGTGACAGTGCCCATGGTGACAGTGACCACGGTGACTGTTCTCACCGTGGTAGTGCCCATGGTGACAGTGTTCATGATGACAGTCTGCATTAAGGCTGTGCCCACGGTGACACTGCTCATGGTGATAGTTCTCACGGTGATAGTACGCACGGTGACAGTGCCAAAGGTGACAATACCCAGGTGAAAGTAATCATGGCGAAAGTGCCCATGGTGGCAGTTCTCATACTGACAGTTCTTGTGACACTGCTCATGGTGGCAGTGCTCGTGGTGACAGTGCTCATGGTGGCAGTGCCCATGGTGAGACTACCGATGGTGACACTGCCCATGGTGACAGTGCACATGGTCATGGTGCATCTGCTGGCAGTGCAAAATAGTGAGAGTGCCCATGATGATATTGCTCATGGTGATAGTGCCCATGGTGAGAGTGCCCATGGTTCCAGTGCTCATGGTGACAGTGCCCATTGTGACAGTGGCCCTGGTGACAGTGCACACCGTGAGAGTGCCCATGGTGTCTGTGCCCATGGTGACAGTTCTTATCATGAGAGTGTTCACGGTAGCAGTGTTCATGGTAATAGTGCTCACGGAGACATTGCCCACAATGAGAGTGCCCATGGTGAGAATACTGACTGTGACAGTGTCCATGATGACTTTTCTCTCTGCGACAGTGCCCATGGGGACAGTTAGCAGGGTGAGATTTCTCACAGTGATAGTGCACATTGTTTCAGTGCTAATAGTGAAAAGACCCATGGCGCCAGTGCCCATCATGGCATTGCTCACAGTGATAGTTCTCACGGTGACAGTGCCCATGGTGATATTACCCATGGTGACAGTACTCAGTGATCAAGTGCTCATGGTGACAGTGCCTAAGGTGATAGTGCACACGGTGGCAGTGCAAAATGGCGACAGTGCCCATTGTGACATTGCTTAAAGTGATAGTCCTTGTGGTGACATTGCGCATGGTGACATTGCCCACCACGACAGTTCTCTTGTTGACAGTGCTCATGGTGATAGTGTCAATGTTGGAAGTGCCCATCGTGAAAGTGCCCATGGTGACAGTTCTTATGATGAGAGTGGTCAGAGTGGCAGTGCTCATGGTGAAAGTGCCCATGGTGACAGAGCCCACTGTGACAGTGTCCATAGTTATAGTGTCCACGGTGACAGTCCTAACAGTGAAATTGTCCATGGGGACACTGCCCATGGTGAAAGTGCCCATGGTCACAACACTCACGGTGATAGTGCTCACGGTGAGAGTGGCCATGTTGACAGTGACCACGGTGACAGTTCTAATGGTGATACTGCCCATGATGACAGTGCTCATGGTGACAGTCCACATTGTGCCAGTGCCCAAGGTGACAGTGCTCATGGTGACAGTGCCCAAAGTCACAATACCCATGGTGACAGTGCCCAGGCTGACATTTCTCAAGGTCGTAGTGCCCATGGTGACAGTGCACATGGTGATACAGAGAATGGGGACAGTGCTTATGGTGACAGTGGTCATGGTTGCAGTACCCATGGTGATAGTGCTGAAACTGACAGTGCCCTTGGGGATAGTGCCCATGGTGAGTGTGCTCGTGTTAATAGTGCCCATGGTGGCAGTTCCCATTGTGAAAGTGCTCATGATGACAGTGCCCATGTTGGTAGTTCCCATGGTGACAGTGCTCATGGTGATAGTGACCATGTTAACAGTGCACATGGTGGCTGTGCCCTTGGTGACAGTGCCCATGATGACTGTATTCATGGTGACAGTGCTCACGGTGATAGTGCCCATGGTGACAGTGCACATGGTGGTAGTCCACATGGTGGCAGTGAAAAATGGTGACAGTTCCCATGCTGACAGTTCTCATTGTGACAATGTACACGGTCACAACCGATGCTAACACTGCTCATGGTAGCTGTACCCGTGGTGACAGGGCTCATGGTGATAGTGCCCATGTTAACAGTGCCCATGGTGACACTGCCCATGGTGACAATGCCCATGATGACAGTGCCAATAGAGTCAGTACCCACGCAGCCATTGCCTATGGTAACAGTGTTCACAGTGACAGTACCCATGGTAACAGTGACCACGGTGAGAGTGCTCATGGTGATAGTGGCTATGGTGACAGATCACACTGTGACAGTCCGCATTGTGCCAGTACCAATAGTGACAGTGCCCATGGTGACATTGACCACGGTAAGAGTGCTCACGGTGCTAGTGCTCACAGTAATAGTGCTCATGGTGACAGTGCCAACAGTGACGGTGCTCACGGTGACAGTGCCCATGGTGATAGTGCCCATGGTGAGAGTCCGCCCATTGATAGTGCCCATGGTGGCAGTTCCCATTGTGAAAGTGCACATGATGACATTGCCCATGTTGGTAGTTCCCATGGTGACAGTGCTCACGGTGATAGTGACCTTGGTAACTGTGCACATGGTGGCCGTGCCCTTGGTGACAGTGCCAATGATGACAGTACTCATGGTGACAGTTCCCATGGGGACAAGGCACAGGTTGGCAGTGAAAAATGGTGAAAGTGCCCATGTTGACAGTTCTCATGGTGACAGTGCACACGGTGACAACCCATGCAGACAGTACTCACGGTGACAGTTCTCATGGTTGCAGTACCCATGGTGACAGTGCTCACAGTGATACTGCCCATAGTGGCAATGCCCATGATGACAGTGCCCATGGTGACACTGCCCATGATGACAGTGCCCATGGTGAAAGATCCCACGGCGCCATTGCCTATTGTGACAGTGCTCATGGTAACAGTGCCCATGGTGACAGTGACCATGGTGAGAGTGCTCACACTGATAGTGCCCATGGTGACAGGGCTCATGGTGCCAGGCCGCATTGTGCCAGTACCCATGGCGACAGTGGTCATGGTGACACTGACCACAGTGAGAGTGCTCACTGTGATAGAGCTCACGGTAATAGTGCTCATGGTGACAGTGCAAATGGTGACAATACCCATGGTGACAGTACTCATGTTGAAAATACCCATGGTGGCAGTTCTCATGGTGACAGTGCTCATAATAGCAGTGCCCAAGGTGGCAGTCCTCGTGGTGACAGTGCTAATGGTGACAGTGCTCTTGGTGGCAGTTCCCATGGGGACAGTACCGATGGTGACACTGTGCATTGTTACAGTGCCCATGGTAACCGTGCTCACGGTGGTAGTGCACATCGTGACAGTGCCCATGGTGGTAGTTCACCTGGTGACAGTGCTAAATAGTGACAGTGCACATGCTGACAGTGCTCACGGTGATAGTGCCCATGGTGACAGTGCCCACGGTGATAATGGGTATTATTACAGTGTTCATCGTGACAGAGCCCAAGGTGGCAGTGGCCATGGTGACAGTGCCCACAATGACAGTGCCCATGGTAACAGTGCCGACAGTGACAGTGCCCATGGTTACACTTCTCACAGTGAATGTGCCCATGGGGACAGTTACCATGATGAGATTTCTCACGGTGATAGTGCCCGTTGTGACAGTGCTCACAGTGACAATGCCCGTGGTGCCAGTGCCCATAGAGACATTCCACACGGTCACATTTCTCACGGTGAAAGTGCCTATTGTGACACTGCACCTGGTGGCAGTGCAAAATGGTGGCAGTGCCCATGGTGACATTGCTCATAGTGACTTTGCTTACAGTGATAGTCCTTACGGTGACAGTGTGCTGGTGACACTGCACACAGTTGCAGTGTTTATGGTGACAGTGTTCACGGTGATAGTTTCCATGGTGATAGTGCCCATGGTGACACTGCACATGGTGGCAGTGATAAATGGTGACAGTGCCCCTGTTGACAGTTCTCATGGTGAGAGTGCACATGGTGACAACCCGTGAAGGCTGTACTCATGGTGACAGTACTCACGGTGACAGTTCTCATGTTTGCAGTATCCATGGTGACAGTGCTCACAGTGATAGTGCCCATGGTGAGAGTGCCCATGATGACAGGGCCCATGGTGCCATTGCCTATGGTGACAGTGCTCATGGTAACAGTGCCCAAGGTGACAGTGACCATGGTGAGAGTGCTCACACTGATGGTGCCCATGGTGACAGTGCTCACGGTGCCTGTCTACATTGTGCCATTACCCATGGTGACAGTGCTCATGGTGACAGTGACCACAGTGAGAGTGCTCATAGTGATAGTGCTCACGGTAATAGTGCTCATGGTGACAATGCAAATGGTGACAATACCATGGTGACAGTACTCATGTTGAAAATACCCATGGTGGCAGTTCTCATAGCGACAGATCTCATGGTGACAGTGCTCATAATAGCAGTGCCCAGGTGCCAGTGCTCGTGGTGACAGTGCTAATGGTGACAGTGCTCTTGGTGGCAGTTCCCATCGGGACAATACTGATGGTGACGCTGTGCATTGTTACAGTGCCCATGGTAACCGTGCTCACGGTGATAGTGCACATCGTGACAGCGCCCATGGTGGTAGTTCACCTGGTGACAGTGCTAAATAGTGACAGTGCACGTGCTGACAGTGCTCACGGTGATAGTGCCCATGGTGACAGTGCACACGGTGATAATGGGCATTGTTACAGAGTTCATGGTGACAGCACACGGTGGTAGTGGCCATGGAGACAGTGCCCACAATGACAGTGCCCATGGTGACAGTGCCGACAGTGACAGTACCCATGGTGACACTTCTCACGGTGACAGTGCCCATGGGGACAGTTAGCATGGTGAGATTTCTCACGGTGACAGTGCCCGTTGTGACAGTGCTCACAGTGACAATGCCCATGGTGCCAGTGCCCATAGAGTCATTCCGCACGGTCTCATTTCTCACAGTGAAAGTGCCTATGGTGATATTAACCATGGTGACACTGCACATGGTGGCAGAGCAAAATGGTGACAGTGCCCATGGTGACATTGCTCATGGTGACTTTCCTTATGGTGATAGTCCTTACAGTGACAGTGCGCATGGTGACACTGCACACAGTGACAGTGTTCATGGTGACAGTGTTCACAGTGATAGTTCCCATGGTGAGATTGTCCATGGTAACAGTGCCCATAGTCACAATTCTCATGGTGTAGTGCTCACAGTGACAGTGCCCATGGTGTCATGCCCATGGTGACAGTGCTCATCTTGACAGTGCTCATGTGGGCAGTGCCATAAATAACAGTGCTCATTGTGGCAGTGCTCATGGTGTCCGTGCTCATGGTGACAGTGCCCATGTTTACAGTGTTTATGGTGATAGATGTCACGGTGTCAGTGCCCACGGGGACAGTGCCAAGGCTGACAAAGCCCAGGGTGATGCTTCCCATTGGGACAGTGCCCACGGTGACAGTGCCCATGGTGACAGCGCCCAGTGTGACAAGGCTCATGGTGACAGTGCTCACGGTGACGGTGCCCATGGTGACAGTGCCGATGGTGAGAGTGCCATTAGTGACAGTGCTCATGGTGAAACTGCCCATGGAGACATCGCCCATGGTGATAGTGCTCGTGGTGACAACCCCACGGTGACAGTGCCAATGTTGATAGTCCCCGTGGTGACAGGTCTTACATTGAATGTGACCATGGTGTCTGTGCTCATGGTGACAGTGCTCAAGGTTATAGTCTCCATGTTGACAGTGCCGATGGTGACAATTCTCACGGTGACAGGGCCTATGGTGTAAATTCACATAGTGACAGTGTTCACGGTGACAGTGCCCATGGTGCTATTACCCATGGTGACAGTTCTCATAGTGAAACTGCCCATGGTGACACTGCACATGGTGGCAGTGCAAAATGGAGACAGTGCCCATGGTGATATTGCTCATGGTGACATTGCTTACGGTGATAGTGTGTATGGTGAAACTGCACACAGTGACATTGCTCATGGTGACAGTGTTCACGGCGTTAGTTCCTATCGTGAATGTGACCATGGGGACAGTGCCCATTGTCACAATTCTCATGGTGTAGTGCTCACGGTGACAGTGCCCATGGTGACAATACACAGGGTGACACTATTCATGGTGACATTGCTCATGGTGAGAGTGCCCATGTTCACAACGGTCACGGTGATAGTTCCCATGGTGACAATACCCAGGGTAACAGAGCTGATGGTAAAAGTGTTCACGGTGACAGTGCCCATGATGACAGTACCTAAGGTGACAATTCCCATGGTGAGACTGCTCATAGACAGTGCCCATGGTGACAATACCCAGCGTGTCCTGTCCATGGTGACAGTGATCATGGTGACACTTCTCATGAGGACAGTGCCATAAGTGACAGTGCTCATTGTGGCAGTGCTCATGGTGACTGTGCTCATGGTGACAGTGCCCATGGTGACAGTGCCTATGGTGATAGATATCATGGTGGCCGTGCCCAGGGTGACATTGCCCACGCTGACAAAGCCCATGGTGATACTTCCCATTGTGACAGTGCCAACGGTGGCAGAGCCCATGGTGACAGTGCCCAAGATCACAGTGTCCATGGTGAGAGTGCTAACGGTGACTGTGCCCATGGTGACAGCACCCAGTGTGACAATGCCCATTGTGACAGTGCTCACGGTGACCATGCCGATGGTGATAGTGCCAATAGTGAGAGTGCTCACGGTGACACTGCCCATGGAGACACTGCCCATGGTGATAGTGCTCATCATGACAACCCCTCGGAGGCAGTGCCAATGGTGAGAGTCCCCGTGGTGACAGTTCTCACGGTGAAAGTGATCCTATTGATATTTCTCATGGTGACAGTGCTCTTGGCGACAGTGCTCAAGGTGATAGTCTGAATGTTGACAGTGCCCATGGTGACTCTTCTCACGGTGACAGTGCCTATGGTGATTATGCTCTTAGTGACAGTGCTCATGGTGACAGTGCCCATGGTGACAGTGACCACGGTGACTGTTCTCACCGTGGTAGTGCCCATGGTGACAGTGTTCATGATGACAGTCCGCATTAAGGCTGTGCCGTGGTGACAGTGCTCATGGTGATAGTTCTCACGGTGATAGTACGCACGTTGACAGTGCCAAAGGTGACAATACCCAGGTGATAGTAATCATGGTGAAAGTGCCCATGGTGGCAGTTCTCATACTGACAGTTCTTGTGACAGTGCTCATGGTGGCAGTGCTCGTGGTGACAGTGCTCTTGGTGACAGTGCTCATGGTGGCAGTGCCCATGGTGAGACTCCCGTTGGTGACACTGCCCATGGTGACAGTGCACATGGTCATGGTGCATCTGGTGGCAGTGCAAAATAGTGAGAGTGCCCATGATGATATTGCTCATGGTGATAGTGCCCATGGTGAGAATGCCCATGGTTCCAGTGCTCATGGTGACAGTGCCCATTGTGACAGTGGCCCTGGTGACAGTGCACACCATGAGAGTGCCCATGGTGTCTGTGCCCATGGTGACAGTTCTTATCATGAGAGTGTTCACGGTAGCAGTGTTCATGGTAATAGTGCTCACGGAGACATTGCCCACAATGAGAGTGCCCATGGTGAGAATACTGACTGTGACAGTGCCCATGATGACTTTTCTCTCTGCGACAGTGCCCATGGGGACAGTTAGCACGGTGAGATTGCTCACAGTGATAGTGCACATTGTTTCAGTGCTAATAGTGAAAAGACCCACGGCGCCAGTGCCCATCATGGCATTGCTCACGGTGATAGTTCTCACGGTGACAGTGCCCATGTTGATATTACCCATGGTGACAGTACTCAGTGATCAAGTGCTCATGGTGACAGTGCCTAAGTTGATAGTGCACACGGTGGCAGTGCAAAATGGCGACAGTGCCCATGGTGACATTGCTTAATGTGATAGTCCTTGTGGTGACATTGCGCATGGTGACATTGCCCACCACGACAGTTCTCTTGTTGACAGTGCTCATGGTGATAGTGCCAATGTTGGAAATGCCCATCGTGAAAGTGCCCATGGTGACAGTTCTTATGAAGAGAGTGGTCAGAGTGGCAGTGCTCATGGTGAAAGTGCCCATTGTGACAGAGCCCACGGTGACAGTGTCCATAGTTATAGTGTCCACGGTGACAGTCCTAACAGTGAAATTGTCCATGGGGACACTGCCCATGGTGAAAGTGCCCATGGTCACAACACTCACGGTGATAGTGCTCACGGTGAGAGTGGCCATGTTGACAGTGACCACGGTGACAGTTCTAATGGTGATACTGCCCATGATAACAGTGCTCATGGTGACAGTCCACATTGTGCCAGTGCCCAAGGTGACAGTGCTCATGGTGACAGTGCCCAAAGTCACAATACCCATGGTGACAGTGCCCAGGCTGACAGTTCTCAAGGTGATAGTGCCCATGGTGACAGTGCACATGGTGATACAGAGAATGGGGACAGTGCTTATGGTGACAGTGGTCATGGTTGCAGTACCCATGGTGATAGTGCTGAAACTGACAGTGCCCTTGGGGATAGTGCCCATGGTGAGTGTGCTCGTGTTAATAGTGCCCATGGTGGCAGTTCCCATTGTGAAAGTGCTCATGATGACAGTGCCCATGTTGGTAGTTCCCATGGTGACAGTGCTCATGGTGATAGTGACAATGTTAACAATGCACATGGTGGCTGTGCCCTTGGTGACAGTGCCCATGATGACAGTATTCATGGTGACAGTGCTCACGGTGATAGTGCCCATGGTGACAGTGCACATGGTGGTAGTCCACATGGTGACAGTCCCATGCTGACAGTTCTCATTGTGACAATGCACACGGTCACAACCGATGCTGACACTGCTCATGGTAGCTGTACCCGTGGTGACAGGGCTCATGGTGATAGTGCCCATGATAACAGTGCCCATGGTGACACTGCCCATGGTGACAATGCCCATGATGACAGTGCCCATAGAGTCAGTGTCCACGGAGCCATTGCCTATGGTAACAGTGCTCACAGTGACAGTACCCATGATAACAGTGACCACAGTGAGAGTGCTCATGTGATAGTGGCTATGGTGACAGATCACACTGTGACAGTCCGCATTGTGCCAGTACCAATAGTGACAGTGCCCATGGTGACATTGACCACGGTGAGAGTGCTCACGGTGCTAGTGCTCACAGTAATAGTGCTCATGGTGACAGTGCCAACAGTGACGGTGCTCCGGTGACAGTGCCCATGGTGATTGTGCCCATGGTGAGAGTCCGCCCATTGATAGTGCCCATGCTTGCATTTCCCATTGTGAAAGTTCTCATGTTGACATTGCCCATGTTGGTAGATCCCATGGTGACAGTGCTCACGGTGATAGTGACCTTGGTAACTGTGCACATGGTGGCCGTGCCCTTGGTGACAGTGCCAATGATGACAGTATTCATGGTGACAGTTCTCATGGTAATAGTTCCCATGGGGACAAGGCACAGGTTGGCAGTGAAAAACGGTGAAAGTGCCCATGTTGACAGTTCTCATGGTGACAGTGCACACGGTGACAACCCATGCAGACAGTACTCACGGTGACAGTTCTCATGGTTGCAGTACCCATGGTGACAGTGCTCACAGTGATACTGCCCATAGTGGCAATGCCCATGGTGACAGTGCCCATGGTGACACTGCCCATGATGACAGTGCCCATGGTGAAAGTTCCCACGGCGCCATTGCCTTTGGTGACAGTGCTCATGGTAACAGTGCCCATAGTGACAGTGACCATGGTGAGAGTGCTCACACTGATAGTGCCCATGGTGACAGGGCTCATGGTGCCAGGCCGCATTGTGCCAGTACCCATGGCGACAGTGGTCATGGTGACACTGACCACAGTGAGAGTGCTCACTGTGATAGAGCTCACGGTAATAGTGCTCATGGTGACAGTGCAAATGGTGACAATACCCATGGTGACAGTACTCATGTTGAAAATACCCATGGTGGCAGTTCTCATGGTGACAGTGCTCATAATAGCAGTGCCCAAGGTGGCAGTCCTCGTGGTGACAGTGCTAATGGTGACAGTGCTCTTGGTGGCAGTTCCCATGGGGACAGTACCGATGGTGACCCTGTGCATTGTTACAGTGCCCATGGTAACCGTGCTCACGGTGGTAGTGCACATCGTGACAGTGCCCATGGTGGTAGTTCACCTGGTGACAGTGCTAAATAGTGACAGTGCACATGCTGACAGTGCTCACGGTGATAGTGCCCATGGTGACAGAGCCCACGGTGATAATGGGTATTATTACAGTGTTCATCGTGACAGAGCCCAAGGTGGCAGTGGCCATGGTGACAGTGCCCACAATGACAGTGCCGATGGTAACAGTGCCGACACTGACAGTGCCCATGGTGACACTTCTCACAGTGAATGTTCCCATATGGACAGTTACCATGATGAGATTTCTCACGGTGATAGTGCCCGTTGTGACAGTGCTCACAGTGACAATGCCCATGGTGCCAGTGCCCATAGAGACATTCCGAACGGTCACATTTCTTACGGTGAAAGTGCCTATGGTGACACTGCACCTGGTGGCAGTGCAAAATGGTGACAGTGCCCATAGTGACATTGCTCATAGTGACTTTGCTTACAGGGATAGTCCTTACGGTGACAGTGTGCTGGTGACACTGCACACAGTTGCAGTGTTTATGGTGACAGTGTTCACGGTGATAGTTTCCATGGTGATAGTGCCCATGGTGACACTGCACATGGTGGCAGTGATAAATGGTGACAGTGCGCCTGTGGACAGTTCTCATGTTGAGAGTGCACATGGTGACAACCCGTGCAGACTGTACTCATGGTGACAGTACTCATGCTGACAGTTCTCATGTTTGCAGTATCCATGGTGACAGTGCTCACAGTGATAGTGCCCATGGTGAGAGTGCCCATGATGACAGGGCCCATGGTGCCATTGCCTATGGTGACAGTGCTCATGGTAACAGTGCCCAAGGTGACAGTGACCATGGTGAGAGTGCTCACACTGATGGTGCCCATGGTGACAGTGCTCACGGTGCCTGTCTACATTGTGCCAGTACCCATGGCGACAGTGCTCATGGTGACAGTGACCACAGTGAGAGTGCTCATAGTGATAGTGCTCACGGTAATAGTGCTCATGGTGACAATGCAAATGGTGACAATACCATGGTGACAGTACTCATGTTGAAAATACCCATGGTGGCAGTTCTCATAGCGACAGATCTCATGGTGACAGTGCTCATAATAGCAGTGCCCAGGTGCCAGTGCTCGTGGTGACAGTGCTAATGGTGACAGTGCTCTTGATGGCAGTTCCCATCGGGACAATACTGATGGTGACGCTGTGCATTGTTACAGTGCCCATGGTAACCGTGCTCACGGTGAAAGTGCACATCGTGACAGTGTCCATGGTGGTAGTTCACCTGGTGACAGTGCTAGATAGTGACAGTGCACATGCTGACAGTGCTCACGGTGATAGTGCCCATGGTGACAGTGCACACGGTGATAATGGGCATTGTTACAGAGTTCATGGTGACAGCACACGGTGGCAGTGGCCATGGAGACAGTGCCCACAATGACAGTGCCCATGGTGACAGTGCCAACAGTGACAGTGCCCATGGTGACACTTCTCACGGTGACAGTGCCCATGGGGACAGTTAGCATGGTGAGATTTCTCACGGTGACAGTGCCCGTTGTGACAGTGCTCACAGTGACAATGCCCATGGTGCCAGTGCGCATAGAGTCATTCCGCACGGTCTCATTTCTCACAGTGAAAGTGCCTATGGTGATATTAACCATGGTGACACTGCACATGGTGGCAGAGCAAAATGGTGACAGTGCCCATGGTGACATTGCTCATGGTGACTTTGCTTATGGTGATAGTCCTTACAGTGACAGTGCGCATGGTGACACTGCACACAGTGACAGTGTTCATGGTGACAGTGTTCACGGTGATAGTTCCCATGGTGAGATTGTCCATGGTAACAGTGCCCATAGTCACAATTCTCATGGTGTAGTGCTCACAGTGACAGTGTCCATGGTGTCATGCCCATGGTGACAGTGCTCATGGTGACAGTGCTCATGATGGCAGTGCCATAAATAACAGTGCTCATTGTGGCAGTGCTCATGGTGTCCGTGCTCATGGTGACAGTGCCCATGTTTACAGTGTTTATGGTGATAGATGTCATGGTGTCAGTGCTCACGGGGACAGTGCCAAGGCTGACAAAGCCCAGGGTGATACTTCCCATTGGGACAGTGCCCACGGTGACAGTGCCCATGGTGAGAGCGCCCAGTGTGACAAGGCACATGGTGACAGTGCTCACGGTGACGGTGCCCATGGTGACAGTGCCGATTGTGAGAGTGCCATTAGTGACAGTGCTCATGGTGAAACTGCCCATGGAGACATCGCCCATGGTGATAGTGCTCATGGTGACAACCCCACGGTGACAGTGCCAATGTTGATAGTCCCCGTGGTGACAGGTATTACATTGAATGTGACCATGGTGTCTGTGCTCATGGTGACAGTGCTCAAGGTTATCGTCTCCATGTTGACAGTGCCGATGGTGACAATTCTCACGGTGACAGGGCCTAAGGTGAAAATTCTCATAGTGACAGTGTTCACGGTGACAGTGCCCATGGTGCTATTACCCATGGTGACAGTTCTCATAGTGAAACTGCCTATGGTGACACTGCACATGGTGGCAGTGCAAAATGGTGACAGTGTCCATGGTGATATTGCTCATGGTGACATTGCTTACGGTGATAGTGTGTATGGTGAAACTGCACACTGTCACATTGCTCATGGTGACAGTGTTCACGGCGTTAGTTCCTATCGTGAATGTGACCTTGGGGACAGTGCCCATTGTCACAATTCTCATGGTGTAGTGCTCACGGTGACAGTGCCCATGGTGACAATACACAGGGTGACAGTATTCATGGTGACATTGCTCATGGTGAGAGTGCCCATGTTCACAACTGTCACGGTGATAGTTCCCATGGTGACAATACCCAGGGTAACAGAGCTGATGGTAAAAGTGTTCACGGTGACAGTGCCCATGGTGACAGTACCTAAGGTGACAATTCCCATGGTGAGACTGCTCATAGACAGTGCCCATGGTGACAATACCCAGCGTGTCCTGTCCATGGTGACAGTGATCATGGTGACACTTCTCATGAGGACAGTGCCATAAGTGACAGTGCTCATTGTGGCAGTGCTCATGGTGACCGTGCTCATGGTGACAGTGCCATGGTGACAGTGCCTATGGTGATAGATATCATGGTGGCCGTGCCCAGGGTGACATTGCCCACGCTGACAAAGCCCATGGTGATACTTCCCATTGTGACAGTGCCAACGGTGGCAGAGCCCATGGTGACAGTGCCCAAGATCACAGTGCCCATGATGAGAGTGCTAACGGTGACTCTGCCCATGGTGACAGCACCCAGTGTGACAATGCCCATTGTGACAGTGCTCATGGTGACCATGCCGATGGTGATAGTGCCAATAGTGAGAGTGCTCACGGTGACACTGCCCATGGACACACTGCCCATTGTGATAGTGCTCATCATGACAAACCCTCAGAGGCAGTGCCAATGGTGAGAGTCCCCGTGGTGACAGTTCTCACAGTGAAAGTGATCCTGTTGAAATTGCTCATGGTGACAGTGCTCAAGGTGATAGTCTCCATGTTGACAGTGTCCATGGTGACTGTTCTCACGGTGACAGTGCCTATGGTGATTATGCTCTTAGTGACAGTGCTCATGGTGACAGTGCCCATGGTGACAGTGACCACGGTGACTGTTCTCACCGTGGTAGTGCCCATGGTGACAGTGTTCA
The DNA here is from genome assembly GCF_964341445.2 of Mesoplodon mirus. Classification (NCBI taxonomy): domain Eukaryota; kingdom Metazoa; phylum Chordata; class Mammalia; order Artiodactyla; family Ziphiidae; genus Mesoplodon; species Mesoplodon mirus. Next base: position 129,727 of record NW_028295696.1, read on the forward strand.
TGATGACAGTCCGCATTAAGGCTGTGCCCACGGTGACACTGCTCATGGTGATAGTTCTCACGGTGATAGTACGCACGGTGACAGTGCCAAAGGTGACAATACCCAGGTGATAGTAATCATGGTGAAAGTGCCCATGGTGGCAGTTCTCATACTGACAGTTCTTGTGACACTGCTCATGGTGGCAGTGCTCGTGGTGACAGTGCTCATGGTGGCAGTGCCCATGGTGAGACTACCGATGGTGACACTGCACATGATGACAGTGCACATGGTCATGGTGCATCTGCTGGCAGTGCAAAATAGTGAGAGTGCCCATGATGATATTGCTCATGGTGATAGTGCCCATGGTGAGAGTGCCCATGGTTCCAGTGCTCATGGTGACAGTGCCCATTGTGACAGTGGTCCTGGTGACAGTGCACACCGTGAGAGTGTCCATGGTGTCTGTGCCCATGGTGACAGTTCTTATCATGAGAGTGTTCACGGTAGCAGTGTTCATGGTAATAGTGCTCACGGAGATATTGCCCACAATGAGAGTGCCCATGGTGAGAATACTGACTGTGACAGTGCCCATGATGACTTTTCTCTCTGCGACAGTGCCCATGGGGACAGTTAGCACGGTGAGATTTCTCACAGTGATAGTGCACATTGTTTCAGTGCTAATAGTGAAAACACCCATGGCGCCAGTGCCCATCATGGCATTGCTCACAGTGATAGTTCTCACGGTGACAGTGCCCATGGTGATATTACCCATGGTGACAGTACTCAGTGATCAAGTGCTCATGGTGACAGTGCCTAAGGTGATAGTGCACACGGTGGCAGTGCAAAATGGCGACAGTGCCCATGGTGACATTGCTTAATGTGATAGTCCTTGTGGTGACATTGCGCATGGTGACATTGCCCACCACGACAGTTCTCTTGTTGACAATGCTCATGGTGATAGTGCCAATGTTGGAAGTGCCCATCGTGAAAGTGCCCATGGTGACAGTTCTTATGATGAGAGTGGTCAGAGTGGCAGTGCTCATGGTGAAAGTGCCCATGGTGACAGAGCCCACGGTGACAGTGTCCATAGTTATAGTGTCCACGGTGACAGTCCTAACAGTGAAATTGTCCATGGGGACACTGCCCATGGTGAAAGTGCCCATGGTCACAACACTCACGGTGATAGTGCTCACGGTGAGAGTGGCCATGTTGACAGTGACCACGGTGACAGTTCTAATGGTGATACTGCCCATGATGACAGTGCTCATGGTGACAGTCCACATTGTGCCAGTGCCCAAGGTGACAGTGCTCATGGTGACAGTGCCCAAAGTCACACTACCCATGGTGACAGTGCCCAGGCTGACAGTTCTCAAGGTGGTAGTGCCCATGGTGACAGTGCACATGGTGATACAGAGAATGGGGACAGTGCTTATGGTGACAGTGGTCATGGTTGCAGTACCCATGGTGATAGTGCTGAAACTGACAGTGCCCTTGGGGATAGTGCCCATGGTGAGTGTGCTCGTGTTAATAGTGCCCATGGTGGCAGTTCCCATTGTGAAAGTGCTCATGATGACAGTGCCCATGTTGGTAGTTCCCATGGTGACAGTGCTCATGGTGATAGTGACCATGTTAACAGTGCACATGGTGGCTGTGCCCTTGGTGACTGTGCCCATGATGACTGTATTCATGGTGACAGTGCTCACGGTGATAGTGCCCATGGTGACAGTGCACATGGTGGTAGTCCACATGGTGGCAGTGAAAAATGGTGACAGTTCCCATGCTGACAGTTCTCATTGTGACAATGCACACGGTCACAACCGATGCTGACACTGCTCATGGTAGCTGTACCCGTGGTGACAGGGCTCATGGTGATAGTGCCCATGTTAACAGTGCCCATGGTGACACTGCCCATGGTGACAATGCCCATGATGACAGTGCCAATAGGGTCAGTACCCACGCAGCCATTGCCTATGGTAACAGTGCTCACAGTGACAGTACCCATGGTAACAGTGACCACGGTGAGAGTGCTCATGGTGATAGTGGCTATGGTGACAGATCACACTGTGACAGTCCGCATTGTGCCAGTACCAATAGTGACAGTGCCCATGGTGACATTGACCACGGTAAGAGTGCTCACGGTGCTAGTGCTCACAGTAATAGTGCTCATGGTGACAGTGCCAACAGTGACGGTGCTCACGGTGACAGTGCCCATGGTGATAGTGCCCATGGTGAGAGTCCGACCATTGATAGTGCCCATGGTGGCAGTTCCCATTGTGAAAGTGCTCATGATGACATTGCCCATGTTGGTAGTTCCCATGGTGACAGTGCTCACGGTGATAGTGACCTTGGTAACTGTGCACATGGTGGCCGTGCCCTTGGTGACAGTGCCAATGATGACAGTACTCATGGTGACAGTTCTCATGGTAATAGTTCCCATGGGGACAAGGCACAGGTTGGCAGTGAAAAATGGTGAAAGTGCCCATGTTGACAGTTCTCATGGTGACAGTGCACACGGTGACAACCCATGCAGACAGTACTCACGGTGACAGTTCTCATGGTTGCAGTACCCATGGTGACAGTGCTCACAGTGATACTGCCCATAGTGGCAATGCAAATGGTGACAGTGCCCATGGTGACACTGCCCATGATGACAGTGCCCATGGTGAAAGTTCCCACGGCGCCATTGCCTATGGTGACAGTGCTCATGGCAACAGTGCCCATGGTGACAGTGACCATGGTGAGAGTGCTCACACTGATAGTGCCCATGGTGACAGGGCTCATGGTGCCAGGCCGCATTGTGCCAGTACCCATGGCGACAGTGGTCATGGTGACACTGACCACAGTGAGAGTGCTCACTGTGATAGAGCTCACGGTAATAGTGCTCATGGTGACAGTGCAAATGGTGACAATACCCATGGTGACAGTACTCATGTTGAAAATACCCATGGTGGCAGTTCTCATGGTGACAGTGCTCATAATAGCAGTGCCCAAGGTGGCAGTCCTCGTGGTGACAGTGCTAATGGTGACAGTGCTCTTGGTGGCAGTTCCCATGGGGACAGTACCGATGGTGACCCTGTGCATTGTTACAGTGCCCATGGTAACCGTGCTCACGGTGGTAGTGCACATCGTGACAGTGCCCATGGTGGTAGTTCACCTGGTGACAGTGCTAAATAGTGACAGTGCACATGCTGACAGTGCTCACGGTGATAGTGCCCATGGTGACAGTGCCCACGGTGATAATGGGTATTATTACAGTGTTCATCGTGACAGAGCCCAAGGTGGCAGTGGCCATGGTGACAGTGCCCACAATGACAGTGCCCATGGTAACAGTGCCGACAGTGACAGTGCCCATGGTGACACTTCTCACAGTGAATGTGCCCATGGGGACAGTTACCATGATGAGATTTCTCACGGTGATAGTGCCCGTTGTGACAGTGCTCACAGTGACAATGCCCATGGTGCCAGTGCCCATAGAGACATTCCGCACGGTCACATTTCTCACGGTGAAAGTGCCTATGGTGACACTGCACCTGGTGGCAGTGCAAAATGGTGACAGTGCCCATGGTGACATTGCTCATAGTGACTTTGCTTACAGTGATAGTCCTTACGGTGACAGTGTGCTGGTGACACTGCACACAGTTGCAGTGTTTATGGTGACAGTGTTCACGGTGATAGTTTCCATGGTGATAGTGCCCATGGTGACAGTGCACATGGTGGCAGTGATAAATGGTGACAGTGCCCCTGTTGACAGTTCTCATGGTGAGAGTGCACATGGTGACAACCCGTGAAGGCTGTACTCATGGTGACAGTACTCACGGTGACAGTTCTCATGTTTGCAGTATCCATGGTGACAGTGCTCACAGTGATAGTGCCCATGGTGAGAGTGCCCATGATGACAGGGCCCATGGTGCCATTGCCTATGGTGACAGTGCTCATGGTAACAGTGCCCAAGGTGACAGTGACCATGGTGAGAGTGCTCACACTGATGGTGCCCATGGTGACAGTGCTCACGGTGCCTGTCTACATTGTGCCATTACCCATGGCGACAGTGCTCATGGTGACAGTGACCACAGTGAGAGTGCTCACTGTGATAGAGCTCACGGTAATAGTGCTCATGGTGACAGTGCAAATGGTGACAATACCCATGGTGACAGTACTCATGTTGAAAATACCCATGGTGGCAGTTCTCATGGTGACAGTGCTCATAATAGCAGTGCCCAAGGTGGCAGTACTCGTGGTGACAGTGCTAATGGTGACAGTGCTCTTGGTGGCAGTTCCCATCGGGACAATACTGATGGTGACGCTGTGCATTGTTACAGTGCCCATGGTAACCGTGCTCACGGTGATAGTGCACATCGTGACACTGCCCATGGTGGTAGTTCACCTGGTGACAGTGCTAGATAGTGACAGTGCACATGCTGACAGTGCTCACGGTGATAGTGCCCATGGTGACAGTGCACACGGTGATAATGGGCATTGTTACAGAGTTCATGGTGACAGCACACGGTGGCAGTGGCCATGGAGACAGTGCCCACAATGACAGTGCCCATGGTGACAGTGCCGACAGTGACAGTGCCCATGGTGACACTTCTCACGGTGACAGTGCCCATGGGGACAGTTAGCATGGTGAGATTTCTCACGGTGACAGTGCCCGTTGTGACAGTGCTCACAGTGACAATGCCCATGGTGCCAGTGCCCATAGAGTCATTCCGCACGGTCTCATTTCTCACAGTGAAAGTGCCTATGGTGATATTAACCATGGTGGCAGAGCAAAATGGTGACAGTGCCCATGGTGACATTGCTCATGGTGACTTTGCTTATGGTGATAGTCCTTACAGTGACAGTGCGCATGGTGACACTGCACACAGTGACAGTGTTCATGGTGACAGTGTTCACGGTGATAGTTCCCATGGTGAGATTGTCCATGGTAACAGTGCCCATAGTCACAATTCTCATGGTGTAGTGCTCACAGTGACAGTGTCCATGGTGTCATGCCCATGGTGACAGTGCTCATGGTGACAGTGCTCATGTTGGCAGTGCCATAAATAACAGTGCTCATTGTGGCAGTGCTCATGGTGTCCGTGCTCATGGTGAGAGTGCCCATGTTTACAGTGTTTATGGTGATAGATGTCACGGTGTCAGTGCCCACGGGGACAGTGCCAAGGCTGACAAAGCCGAGGGTGATACTTCCCATTGGGACAGTGCCCACGGTGACAGTGCCCATGGTGAGAGCGCCCAGTGTGACAAGGCACATGGTGACAGTGCTCACGGTGACGGTGCCCATGGTGACAGTGCCGATTGTGAGAGTGCCATTAGTGACAGTGCTCATGGTGAAACTGCCCATGGAGACATCGCCCATGGTGATAGTGCTCATGGTGACAACCCCACGGTGACAGTGCCAATGTTGATAGTCCCCGTGGTGACAGGTCTTACATTGAATGTGACCATGGTGTCTGTGCTCATGGTGACAGTGCTCAAGGTTAGAGTCTCCATGTTGACAGTGCCGATGGTGACAATTCTCACGGTGACAGGGCCTAAGGTGAAAATTCTCATAGTGACAGTGTTCACGGTGACAGTGCCCATGGTGCTATTACCCATGGTGACAGTTCTCATAGTGAAACTGCCCATGGTGACACTGCACATGGTGGCAGTGCAAAATGGTGACAGTGTCCATGGTGCTATTGCTCATGATGACATTGCTTACGGTGATAGTGTGTATGGTGAAACTGCACACAGTGACATTGCTCATGGTGACAGTGTTCACGGCGTTAGTTCCTATCGTGAATGTGACCTTGGGGACAGTGCCCATTGTCACAATTCTCATGGTGTAGTGCTCACGGTGACAGTGCCCATGGTGACAATACACAGGGTGACAGTATTCATGGTGACATTGCTCATGGTGAGAGTGCCCATGTTCACAACTGTCACGGTGATAGTTCCCATGGTGACAATACCCAGGGTAACAGAGCTGATGGTAAAAGTGTTCACGGTGACAGTGCCCATGGTGACAGTACCTAAGGTGACAATTCCCATGGTGAGACTGCTCATAGACAATGCCCATGGTGACAATACCCAGCGTGTCCTGTCCATGGTGACAGTGTTCATGGTGACACTTCTCATGAGGACAGTGCCATAAGTGACAGTGCTCATTGTGGCAGTGCTCATGGTGACCGTGCTCATGGTGACAGTGCCATGGTGACAGTGCCTATGGTGATAGATATCATGGTGGCCGTGCCCAGGGTGACATTGCCCACGGTGACAAAGCCCAGGGTGATACTTCCCATTGTGACAGTGCCAACGGTGGCAGAGCCCATGGTGACAGTGCCCAAGATCACAGTGCCCATGATGAGAGTGCTAACGGTGACTCTGCCCATGGTGACAGCACCCAGTGTGACAATGCCCATTGTGACAGTGCTCACGGTGACCATGCCGATGGTGATAGTGCCAATAGTGAGAGTGCTCACGGTGACACTGCCCATGGGGACACTGCCCATGGTGATAGTGCTCATCATGACAACCCCTCGGAGGCAGTGCCAATGGTGAGAGTCCCCGTGGTGACAGTTCTCACGGTGAAAGTGATCCTGTTGAAATTGCTCATGGTGACAGTGCTCATGGTGACAGTGCTCAAGGTGATAGTCTCCATGTTGACAGTGTCCATGGTGACTGTTCTCACGGTGACAGTGCCTATGGTGATTATGCTCTTAGTGACAGTGCTCATGGTGACAGTGCCCATGGTGACAGTGACCACGGTGACTGTTCTCACCGTGGTAGTGCCCATGGTGACAGTGTTCATGATGACAGTCCGCATTAAGGCTGTGCCCACGGTGACACTGCTCATGGTGATAGTTCTCACGGTGATAGTACGCACGGTGACAGTGCCAAAGGTGACAATACCCAGGTGATAGTAATCATGGTGAAAGTGCCCATGGTGGCAGTTCTCATACTGACAGTTCTTGTGACACTGCTCATGGTGGCAGTGCTCGTGGTGACAGTGCACATGGTCATGGTGCATCTGCTGGCAGTGCAAAATAGTGAGAGTGCCCATGATGATATTGCTCATGGTGATAGTGCCCATGGTGAGAGTGCCCATGGTTCCAGTGCTCATGGTGACAGTGCCCATTGTGACAGTGGCCCTGGTGACAGTGCACACCGTGAGAGTGTCCATGGTGTCTGTGCCCATGGTGACAGTTCTTATCATGAGAGTGTTCACGGTAGCAGTGTTCATGGTAATAGTGCTCACGGAGACATTGCCCACAATGAGAGTGCCCATGGTGAGAATACTGACTGTGGCAGTGCCCATGATGACTTTTCTCTCTGCGACAGTGCCCATGGGGACAGTTAGCACGGTGAGATTTCTCACAGTGATAGTGCACATTGTTTCAGTGCTAATAGTGAAAAGACCCACGGCGCCAGTGCCCATCATGGCATTGCTCACTGTGATATTTCTCACGGTGACAGTGCCCATGGTGATATTATCCATGGTGACAGTACTCAGTGATCAAGTGCTCATGGTGACAGTGCCTAAGGTGATAGTGCACACGGTGGCAGTGCAAAATGGCGACAGTGCCCATGGTGACATTGCTTAATGTGATAGTCCTTGTGGTGACATTGCGCATGGTGACATTGCCCACCACGACAGTTCTCTTGTTGACAGTGCTCATGGTGATAGTGCCAATGTTGGAAGTGCCCATCGTGAAAGTGCCCATGGTGACAGTTCTTATGATGAGAGTGGTCAGAGTGGCAGTGCTCATGGTGAAAGTGCCCATGGTGACAGAGCCCACGGTGACAGTGTCCATAGTTATAGTGTCCACGGTGACAGTCCTAACAGTGAAATTGTCCATGGGGACACTGCCCATGGTGAAAGTGCCCATGGTCACAACACTCACGGTGATAGTGCTCACGGTGAGAGTGGCCATGGTGACAGTGACCACGGTGACAGTTCTAATGGTGATACTGCCCATGATGACAGTGCTCATGGTGACAGTCCACATTGTGCCAGTGCCCAAGGTGACAGTGCTCATGGTGACAGTGCCCAAAGTCACACTACCCATGGTGACAGTGCCCAGGCTGACAGTTCTCAAGGTGGTAGTGCCCATGGTGACAGTGCACATGGTGATACAGAGAATGGGGACAGTGCTTATGGTGACAGTGGTCATGGTTGCAGTACCCATGGTGATAGTGCTGAAACTGACAGTGCCCTTGGGGATAGTGCCCATGGTGAGTGTGCTCGTGTTAATAGTGCCCATGGTGGCAGTTCCCATTGTGAAAGTGCTCATGATGACAGTGCCCATGTTGGTAGTTCCCATGGTGACAGTGCTCATGGTGATAGTGACCATGTTAACAGTGCACATGGTGGCTGTGCCCTTGGTGACTGTGCCCATGATGACTGTATTCATGGTGACAGTGCTCACGGTGATAGTGCCCATGGTGACAGTGCACATGGTGGTAGTCCACATGGTGGCAGTGAAAAATGGTGACAGTTCCCATGCTGACAGTTCTCATTGTGACAATGCACACGGTCACAACCGATGCTGACACTGCTCATGGTAGCTGTACCCGTGGTGACAGGGCTCATGGTGATAGTGCCCATGTTAACAGTGCCCATGGTGACACTGCCCATGGTGACAATGCCCATGATGACAGTGCCAATAGGGTCAGTACCCACGCAGCCATTGCCTATGGTAACAGTGCTCACAGTGACAGTACCCATGGTAACAGTGACCACGGTGAGAGTGCTCATGGTGATAGTGGCTATGGTGACAGATCACACTGTGACAGTCCGCATTGTGCCAGTACCAATAGTGACAGTGCCCATGGTGACATTGACCACGGTAAGAGTGCTCACGGTGCTAGTGCTCACAGTAATAGTGCTCATGGTGACAGTGCCAACAGTGACGGTGCTCACGGTGACAGTGCCCATGGTGATAGTGCCCATGGTGAGAGTCCGCCCATTGATAGTGCCCATGGTGGCAGTTCCCATTGTGAAAGTGCTCATGATGACATTGCCCATGTTGGTAGTTCCCATGGTGACACTGCTCACGGTGATAGTGACCTTGGTAACTGTGCACATGGTGGCCGTGCCCTTGGTGACAGTGCCAATGATGACAGTACTCATGGTGACAGTTCTCATGGTAATAGTTCCCATGGGGACAAGGCACAGGTTGGCAGTGAAAAATGGTGAAAGTGCCCATGTTGACAGTTCTCATGGTGACAGTGCACACGGTGACAACCCATGCAGACAGTACTCACGGTGACAGTTCTCATGGTTGCAGTACCCATGGTGACAGTGCTCACAGTGATACTGCCCATAGTGGCAATGCAAATGGTGACAGTGCCCATGGTGACACTGCCCATGATGACAGTGCCCATGGTGAAAGTTCCCACGGCGCCATTGCCTATTGTGACAGTGCTCATGGCAACAGTGCCCATGGTGACAGTGACCATGGTGAGAGTGCTCACACTGATAGTGCCCATGGTGACAGGGCTCATGGTGCCAGGCCGCATTGTGCCAGTACCCATGGCGACAGTGGTCATGGTGACACTGACCACAGTGAGAGTGCTCACTGTGATAGAGCTCACGGTAATAGTGCTCATGGTGACAGTGCAAATGGTGACAATACCCATGGTGACAGTACTCATGTTGAAAATACCCATGGTGGCAGTTCTCATGGTGACAGTGCTCATAATAGCAGTGCCCAAGGTGGCAGTCCTCGTGGTGACAGTGCTAATGGTGACAGTGCTCTTGGTGGCAGTTCCCATGGGGACAGTACCGATGGTGACCCTGTGCATTGTTACAGTGCCCATGGTAACCGTGCTCACGGTGGTAGTGCACATCGTGAGAGTGCCCATGGTGGTAGTTCACCTGGTGACAGTGCTAAATAGTGACAGTGCACATGCTGACAGTGCTCACGGTGATAGTGCCCATGGTGACAGTGCCCACGGTGATAATGTGTATTATTACAGTGTTCATCGTGACAGAGCCCAAGGTGGCAGTGGCCATGGTGACAGTGCCCACAATGACAGTGCCCATGGTAACAGTGCCGACAGTGACAGTGCCCATGGTGACACTTCTCACAGTGAATGTGCCCATGGGGACAGTTACCATGATGAGATTTCTCACGGTGATAGTGCCCGTTGTGACAGTGCTCACAGTGACAATGCCCATGGTGCCAGTGCCCATAGAGACATTCCGCACGGTCACATTTCTCACGGTGAAAGTGCCTATGGTGACACTGCACCTGGTGGCAGTGCAAAATGGTGACAGTGCCCATGGTGACATTGCTCATAGTGACTTTGCTTACAGTGATAGTCCTTACGGTGACAGTGTGCTGGTGACACTGCACACAGTTGCAGTGTTTATGGTGACAGTGTTCACGGTGATAGTTTCCATGGTGATAGTGCCCATGGTGACAGTGCACATGGTGGCAGTGATAAATGGTGACAGTGCCCCTGTTGACAGTTCTCATGGTGAGAGTGCACATGGTGACAACCCGTGAAGGCTGTACTCATGGTGACAGTACTCACGGTGACAGTTCTCATGTTTGCAGTATCCATGGTGACAGTGCTCACAGTGATAGTGCCCATGGTGAGAGTGCCCATGATGACAGGGCCCATGGTGCCATTGCCTATGGTGACAGTGCTCATGGTAACAGTGCCCAAGGTGACAGTGACCATGGTGAGAGTGCTCACACTGATGGTGCCCATGGTGACAGTGCTCACGGTGCCTGTCTACATTGTGCCATTACCCATGGCGACAGTGCTCATGGTGACAGTGACCACAGTGAGAGTGCTCACTGTGATAGAGCTCACGGTAATAGTGCTCATGGTGACAGTGCAAATGGTGACAATACCCATGGTGACAGTACTCATGTTGAAAATACCCATGGTGGCAGTTCTCATGGTGACAGTGCTCATAATAGCAGTGCCCAAGGTGGCAGTCCTCGTGGTGACAGTGCTAATGGTGACAGTGCTCTTGGTGGCAGTTCCCATCGGGACAATACTGATGGTGACGCTGTGCATTGTTACAGTGCCCATGGTAACCGTGCTCACGGTGAAAGTGCACATCGTGACAGTGCCCATGGTGGTAGTTCACCTGGTGACAGTGCTAGATAGTGACAGTGCACATGCTGACAGTGCTCACGGTGATAGTGCCCATGGTGACAGTGCACACGGTGATAATGGGCATTGTTACAGAGTTCATGGTGACAGCACACGGTGGCAGTGGCCATGGAGACAGTGCCCACAATGACAGTGCCCATGGTGACAGTGCCGACAGTGACAGTGCCCATGGTGACACTTCTCACGGTGACAGTGCCCATGGGGACAGTTAGCATGGTGAGATTTCTCACGGTGACAGTGCCCGTTGTGACAGTGCTCACAGTGACAATGCCCATGGTGCCAGTGCCCATAGAGTCATTCCGCACGGTCTCATTTCTCACAGTGAAAGTGCCTATGGTGATATTAACCATGGTGACACTGCACATGGTGGCAGAGCAAAATGGTGACAGTGCCCATGGTGACATTGCTCATGGTGACTTTGCTTATGGTGATAGTCCTTACAGTGACAGTGCGCATGGTGACACTGCACACAGTGACAGTGTTCATGGTGACAGTGTTCACGGTGATAGTTCCCATGGTGAGATTGTCCATGGTAGCAGTGCCCATAGTTACAATTCTCATGGTGTAGTGCTCACAGTGACAGTGTCCATGGTGTCATGCCCATGGTGACAGTGCTCATGGTGACAGTGCTCATGTTGGCAGTGCCATAAATAACAGTGCTCATTGTGGCAGTGCTCATGGTGTCCGTGCTCATGGTGAGAGTGCCCATGTTTACAGTGTTTATGGTGATAGATGTCACGGTGTCAGTGCCCACGGGGACAGTGCCAAGGCTGACAAAGCCGAGGGTGATACTTCCCATTGGGACAGTGCCCACGGTGACAGTGCCCATGGTGAGAGCGCCCAGTGTGACAAGGCACATGGTGACAGTGCTCACGGTGACGGTGCCCATGGTGACAGTGCCGATTGTGAGAGTGCCATTAGTGACAGTGCTCATGGTGAAACTGCCCATGGAGACATCGCCCATGGTGATAGTGCTCATGGTGACAACCCCACGGTGACAGTGCCAATGTTGATAGTCCCCGTGGTGACAGGTCTTACATTGAATGTGACCATGGTGTCTGTGCTCATGGTGACAGTGCTCAAGGTTATCGTCTCCATGTTGACAGTGCCGATGGTGACAATTCTCACGGTGACAGGGCCTAAGGTGAAAATTCTCATAGTGACAGTGTTCACGGTGACAGTGCCCATGGTGCTATTACCCATGGTGACAGTTCTCATAGTGAAACTGCCCATGGTGACACTGCACATGGTGGCAGTGCAAAATGGTGACAGTGTCCATGGTGCTATTGCTCATGGTGACATTGCTTACGGTGATAGTGTGTATGGTGAAACTGCACACAGTGACATTGCTCATGGTGACAGTGTTCACGGCGTTAGTTCCTATCGTGAATGTGACCTTGGGGACAGTGCCCATTGTCACAATTCTCATGGTGTAGTGCTCACGGTGACAGTGCCCATGGTGACAATACACAGGGTGACAGTATTCATGGTGACATTGCTCATGGTGAGAGTGCCCATGTTCACAACTGTCACGGTGATAGTTCCCATGGTGACAATACCCAGGGTAACAGAGCTGATGGTAAAAGTGTTCACGGTGACAGTGCCCATGGTGACAGTACCTAAGGTGACAATTCCCATGGTGAGACTGCTCATAGACAATGCCCATGGTGACAATACCCAGCGTGTCCTGTCCATGGTGACAGTGATCATGGTGACACTTCTCATGAGGACAGTGCCATAAGTGACAGTGCTCATTGTGGCAGTGCTCATGGTGACCGTGCTCATGGTGACAGTGCCATGGTGACAGTGCCTATGGTGATAGATATCATGGTGGCCGTGCCCAGGGTGACATTGCCCATGCTGACAAAGCCCATGGTGATACTTCCCATTGTGACAGTGCCAACGGTGGCAGAGCCCATGGTGACAGTGCCCAAGATCACAGTGCCCATGATGAGAGTGCTAACGGTGACTCTGCCCATGGTGACAGCACCCAGTGTGACAATGCCCATTGTGACAGTGCTCACGGTGACCATGCCGATGGTGATAGTGCCAATAGTGAGAGTGCTCACGGTGACACTGCCCATGGACACACTGCCCATTGTGATAGTGCTCATCATGACAACCCCTCGGAGGCAGTGCCAATGGTGAGAGTCCCCGTGGTGACAGTTCTCACGGTGAAAGTGATCCTGTTGAAATTGCTCATGGTGACAGTGCTCATGGTGACAGTGCTCAAGGTGATAGTCTCCATGTTGACAGTGTCCATGGTGACTGTTCTCACGGTGACAGTGCCTATGGTGATTATGCTCTTAGTGACAGTGCTCATGGTGACAGTGCCCATGGTGACAGTGACCACGGTGACTGTTCTCACCGTGGTAGTGCCCATGGTGACAGTGTTCATGATGACAGTCCGCATTAAGGCTGTGCCCACGGTGACACTGCTCATGGTGATAGTTCTCACGGTGATAGTACGCACGGTGACAGTGCCAAAGGTGACAATACCCAGGTGATAGTAATCATGGTGAAAGTGCCCATGGTGGCAGTTCTCATACTGACAGTTCTTGTGACACTGCTCATGGTGGCAGTGCTCGTGGTGACAGTGCTCATGGTGGCAGTGCCCATGGTGAGACTACCGATGGTGACACTGCACATGGTGACAGTGCACATGGTCATGGTGCATCTGCTGGCAGTGCAAAATAGTGAGAGTGCCCATGATGATATTGCTCATGGTGATAGTGCCCATGGTGAGAGTGCCCATGGTTCCAGTGCTCATGGTGACAGTGCCCATTGTGACAGTGGTCCTGGTGACAGTGCACACCGTGAGAGTGTCCATGGTGTCTGTGCCCATGGTGACAGTTCTTATCATGAGAGTGTTCACGGTAGCAGTGTTCATGGTAATAGTGCTCACGGAGATATTGCCCACAATGAGAGTGCCCATGGTGAGAATACTGACTGTGACAGTGCCCATGATGACTTTTCTCTCTGCGACAGTGCCCATGGGGACAGTTAGCACGGTGAGATTTCTCACAGTGATAGTGCACATTGTTTCAGTGCTAATAGTGAAAACACCCATGGCGCCAGTGCCCATCATGGCATTGCTCACAGTGATAGTTCTCACGGTGACAGTGCCCATGGTGATATTACCCATGGTGACAGTACTCAGTGATCAAGTGCTCATGGTGACAGTGCCTAAGGTGATAGTGCACACGGTGGCAGTGCAAAATGGCGACAGTGCCCATGGTGACATTGCTTAATGTGATAGTCCTTGTGGTGACATTGCGCATGGTGACATTGCCCACCACGACAGTTCTCTTGTTGACAATGCTCATGGTGATAGTGCCAATGTTGGAAGTGCCCATCGTGAAAGTGCCCATGGTGACAGTTCTTATGATGAGAGTGGTCAGAGTGGCAGTGCTCATGGTGAAAGTGCCCATGGTGACAGAGCCCACGGTGACAGTGTCCATAGTTATAGTGTCCACGGTGACAGTCCTAACAGTGAAATTGTCCATGGGGACACTGCCCATGGTGAAAGTGCCCATGGTCACAACACTCACGGTGATAGTGCTCACGGTGAGAGTGGCCATGTTGACAGTGACCACGGTGACAGTTCTAATGGTGATACTGCCCATGATGACAGTGCTCATGGTGACAGTCCACATTGTGCCAGTGCCCAAGGTGACAGTGCTCATGGTGACAGTGCCCAAAGTCACACTACCCATGGTGACAGTGCCCAGGCTGACAGTTCTCAAGGTGGTAGTGCCCATGGTGACAGTGCACATGGTGATACAGAGAATGGGGACAGTGCTTATGGTGACAGTGGTCATGGTTGCAGTACCCATGGTGATAGTGCTGAAACTGACAGTGCCCTTGGGGATAGTGCCCATGGTGAGTGTGCTCGTGTTAATAGTGCCCATGGTGGCAGTTCCCATTGTGAAAGTGCTCATGATGACAGTGCCCATGTTGGTAGTTCCCATGGTGACAGTGCTCATGGTGATAGTGACCATGTTAACAGTGCACATGGTGGCTGTGCCCTTGGTGACTGTGCCCATGATGACTGTATTCATGGTGACAGTGCTCACGGTGATAGTGCCCATGGTGACAGTGCACATGGTGGTAGTCCACATGGTGGCAGTGAAAAATGGTGACAGTTCCCATGCTGACAGTTCTCATTGTGACAATGCACACGGTCACAACCGATGCTGACACTGCTCATGGTAGCTGTACCCGTGGTGACAGGGCTCATGGTGATAGTGCCCATGTTAACAGTGCCCATGGTGACACTGCCCATGGTGACAATGCCCATGATGACAGTGCCAATAGGGTCAGTACCCACGCAGCCATTGCCTATGGTAACAGTGCTCACAGTGACAGTACCCATGGTAACAGTGACCACGGTGAGAGTGCTCATGGTGATAGTGGCTATGGTGACAGATCACACTGTGACAGTCCGCATTGTGCCAGTACCAATAGTGACAGTGCCCATGGTGACATTGACCACGGTAAGAGTGCTCACGGTGCTAGTGCTCACAGTAATAGTGCTCATGGTGACAGTGCCAACAGTGACGGTGCTCACGGTGACAGTGCCCATGGTGATAGTGCCCATGGTGAGAGTCCGACCATTGATAGTGCCCATGGTGGCAGTTCCCATTGTGAAAGTGCTCATGATGACATTGCCCATGTTGGTAGTTCCCATGGTGACAGTGCTCACGGTGATAGTGACCTTGGTAACTGTGCACATGGTGGCCGTGCCCTTGGTGACAGTGCCAATGATGACAGTACTCATGGTGACAGTTCTCATGGTAATAGTTCCCATGGGGACAAGGCACAGGTTGGCAGTGAAAAATGGTGAAAGTGCCCATGTTGACAGTTCTCATGGTGACAGTGCACACGGTGACAACCCATGCAGACAGTACTCACGGTGACAGTTCTCATGGTTGCAGTACCCATGGTGACAGTGCTCACAGTGATACTGCCCATAGTGGCAATGCAAATGGTGACAGTGCCCATGGTGACACTGCCCATGATGACAGTGCCCATGGTGAAAGTTCCCACGGCGCCATTGCCTATGGTGACAGTGCTCATGGCAACAGTGCCCATGGTGACAGTGACCATGGTGAGAGTGCTCACACTGATAGTGCCCATGGTGACAGGGCTCATGGTGCCAGGCCGCATTGTGCCAGTACCCATGGCGACAGTGGTCATGGTGACACTGACCACAGTGAGAGTGCTCACTGTGATAGAGCTCACGGTAATAGTGCTCATGGTGACAGTGCAAATGGTGACAATACCCATGGTGACAGTACTCATGTTGAAAATACCCATGGTGGCAGTTCTCATGGTGACAGTGCTCATAATAGCAGTGCCCAAGGTGGCAGTCCTCGTGGTGACAGTGCTAATGGTGACAGTGCTCTTGGTGGCAGTTCCCATGGGGACAGTACCGATGGTGACCCTGTGCATTGTTACAGTGCCCATGGTAACCGTGCTCACGGTGGTAGTGCACATCGTGACAGTGCCCATGGTGGTAGTTCACCTGGTGACAGTGCTAAATAGTGACAGTGCACATGCTGACAGTGCTCACGGTGATAGTGCCCATGGTGACAGTGCCCACGGTGATAATGGGTATTATTACAGTGTTCATCGTGACAGAGCCCAAGGTGGCAGTGGCCATGGTGACAGTGCCCACAATGACAGTGCCCATGGTAACAGTGCCGACAGTGACAGTGCCCATGGTGACACTTCTCACAGTGAATGTGCCCATGGGGACAGTTACCATGATGAGATTTCTCACGGTGATAGTGCCCGTTGTGACAGTGCTCACAGTGACAATGCCCATGGTGCCAGTGCCCATAGAGACATTCCGCACGGTCACATTTCTCACGGTGAAAGTGCCTATGGTGACACTGCACCTGGTGGCAGTGCAAAATGGTGACAGTGCCCATGGTGACATTGCTCATAGTGACTTTGCTTACAGTGATAGTCCTTACGGTGACAGTGTGCTGGTGACACTGCACACAGTTGCAGTGTTTATGGTGACAGTGTTCACGGTGATAGTTTCCATGGTGATAGTGCCCATGGTGACAGTGCACATGGTGGCAGTGATAAATGGTGACAGTGCCCCTGTTGACAGTTCTCATGGTGAGAGTGCACATGGTGACAACCCGTGAAGGCTGTACTCATGGTGACAGTACTCACGGTGACAGTTCTCATGTTTGCAGTATCCATGGTGACAGTGCTCACAGTGATAGTGCCCATGGTGAGAGTGCCCATGATGACAGGGCCCATGGTGCCATTGCCTATGGTGACAGTGCTCATGGTAACAGTGCCCAAGGTGACAGTGACCATGGTGAGAGTGCTCACACTGATGGTGCCCATGGTGACAGTGCTCACGGTGCCTGTCTACATTGTGCCATTACCCATGGCGACAGTGCTCATGGTGACAGTGACCACAGTGAGAGTGCTCACTGTGATAGAGCTCACGGTAATAGTGCTCATGGTGACAGTGCAAATGGTGACAATACCCATGGTGACAGTACTCATGTTGAAAATACCCATGGTGGCAGTTCTCATGGTGACAGTGCTCATAATAGCAGTGCCCAAGGTGGCAGTACTCGTGGTGACAGTGCTAATGGTGACAGTGCTCTTGGTGGCAGTTCCCATCGGGACAATACTGATGGTGACGCTGTGCATTGTTACAGTGCCCATGGTAACCGTGCTCACGGTGATAGTGCACATCGTGACACTGCCCATGGTGGTAGTTCACCTGGTGACAGTGCTAGATAGTGACAGTGCACATGCTGACAGTGCTCACGGTGATAGTGCCCATGGTGACAGTGCACACGGTGATAATGGGCATTGTTACAGAGTTCATGGTGACAGCACACGGTGGCAGTGGCCATGGAGACAGTGCCCACAATGACAGTGCCCATGGTGACAGTGCCGACAGTGACAGTGCCCATGGTGACACTTCTCACGGTGACAGTGCCCATGGGGACAGTTAGCATGGTGAGATTTCTCACGGTGACAGTGCCCGTTGTGACAGTGCTCACAGTGACAATGCCCATGGTGCCAGTGCCCATAGAGTCATTCCGCACGGTCTCATTTCTCACAGTGAAAGTGCCTATGGTGATATTAACCATGGTGACACTTCACATGGTGGCAGAGCAAAATGGTGACAGTGCCCATGGTGACATTGCTCATGGTGACTTTGCTTATGGTGATAGTCCTTACAGTGACAGTGCGCATGGTGACACTGCACACAGTGACAGTGTTCATGGTGACAGTGTTCACGGTGATAGTTCCCATGGTGAGATTGTCCATGGTAACAGTGCCCATAGTCACAATTCTCATGGTGTAGTGCTCACAGTGACAGTGTCCATGGTGTCATGCCCATGGTGACAGTGCTCATGGTGACAGTGCTCATGTTGGCAGTGCCATAAATAACAGTGCTCATTGTGGCAGTGCTCATGGTGTCCGTGCTCATGGTGAGAGTGCCCATTTTTACAGTGTTTATGGTGATAGATGTCACGGTGTCAGTGCCCACGGGGACAGTGCCAAGGCTGACAAAGCCGAGGGTGATACTTCCCATTGGGACAGTGCCCACGGTGACAGTGCCCATGGTGAGAGCGCCCAGTGTGACAAGGCACATGGTGACAGTGCTCACGGTGACGGTGCCCATGGTGACAGTGCCGATTGTGAGAGTGCCATTAGTGACAGTGCTCATGGTGAAACTGCCCATGGAGACATCGCCCATGGTGATAGTGCTCATGGTGACAACCCCACGGTGACAGTGCCAATGTTGATAGTCCCCGTGGTGACAGGTCTTACATTGAATGTGACCATGGTGTCTGTGCTCATGGTGACAGTGCTCAAGGTTATCGTCTCCATGTTGACAGTGCCGATGGTGACAATTCTCACGGTGACAGGGCCTAAGGTGAAAATTCTCATAGTGACAGTGTTCACGGTGACAGTGCCCATGGTGCTATTACCCATGGTGACAGTTCTCATAGTGAAACTGCCCATGGTGACACTGCACATGGTGGCAGTGCAAAATGGTGAGTGTCCATGGTGCTATTGCTCATGGTGACATTGCTTACGGTGATAGTGTGTATGGTGAAACTGCACACAGTGACATTGCTCATGGTGACAGTGTTCACGGCGTTAGTTCCTATCGTGAATGTGACCTTGGGGACAGTGCCCATTGTCACAATTCTCATGGTGTAGTGCTCACGGTGACAGTGCCCATGGTGACAATACACAGGGTGACAGTATTCATGGTGACATTGCTCATGGTGAGAGTGCCCATGTTCACACCTGTCACGGTGATAGTTCCCATGGTGACAATACCCAGGGTAACAGAGCTGATGGTAAAAGTGTTCACGGTGACAGTGCCCATGATGACAGTACCTAAGGTGACAATTCCCATGGTGAGACTGCTCATAGACAGTGCCCATGGTGACAATACCCAGCGTGTCCTGTCCATGGTGACAGTGATCATGGTGACACTTCTCATGAGGACAGTGCCATAAGTGACAGTGCTCATTGTGGCAGTGCTCATGGTGACCGTGCTCATGGTGACAGTGCCCATGGTGACAGTGCCTATGGTGATAGATATCATGGTGGCCGTGCCCAGGGTGACATTGCCCACGCTGACAAAGCCCATGGTGATACTTCCCATTGTGACAGTGCCCACGGTGGCAGAGCCCATGGTGACAGTGCCCAAGATCACAGTGTCCATGGTGAGAGTGCTAACGGTGACTGTGCCCATGGTGACAGCACCCAGTGTGACAATGCCCATTGTGACAGTGCTCACGGTGACCATGCCGATGGTGATAGTGCCAATAGTGAGAGTGCTCATGGTGACACTGCCCATGGAGACACTGCCCATGGTGATAGTGCTCATCATGACAACCCCTCGGAGGCAGTGCCAATGGTGAGAGTCCCCGTGGTGACAGTTCTCACGGTGAAAGTGATCCTATTGATATTTCTCATGGTGACAGTGCTCTTGGTGACAGTGCTCAAGGTGATAGTCTGAATGTTGACAGTGCCCATGGTTACTCTTCTCACGGTGACAGTGCCTATGGTGATTATGCTCTTAGTGACAGTGCTCATGGTGACAGTGCCCATGGTGACAGTGACCACGGTGACTGTTCTCACCGTGGTAGTGCCCATGGTGACAGTGTTCATGATGACAGTCCGCATTAAGGCTGTGCCGTGGTGACAGTGCTCATGGTGATAGTTCTCACGGTGATAGTACGCACGTTGACAGTGCCAAAGGTGACAATACCCAGGTGATAGTAATCATGGTGAAAGTGCCCATGGTGGCAGTTCTCATACTGACAGATCTTGTGACAGTGCTCATGGTGGCAGTGCTCGTGGTGACAGTGCTCTTGGTGACAGTGCTCATGGTGGCAGTGCCCATGGTGAGACTCCCGATGGTGACCCTGCCCATGGTGACAGTGCACATGGTCATGGTGCATCTGGTGGCAGTGCAAAATAGTGAGAGTGCCCATGATGATATTGCTCATGGTGATAGTGCCCATGGTGAGAGTGCCCATGGTTCCAGTGCTCATGGTGACAGTGCCCATTGTGACAGTGGCCCTGGTGACAGTGCACACCGTGAGAGTGCCCATGGTGTCTGTGCCCATGGTGACAGTTCTTATCATGAGAGTGTTCACGGTAGCAGTGTTTATGGTAATAGTGCTCACGGAGACATTGCCCACAATGAGAGTGCCCATGGTGAGAATACTGACTGTGAAAGTGCCCATGATGACTTTTCTCTCTGCGACAGTGCCCATGGGGACAGTTAGCACGGTGAGATTTCTCACAGTGATAGTGCACATGGTTTCAGTGCTAATAGTGAAAAGACCCACGGCGCCAGTGCCCATCATGGCATTGCTCACGGTGATAGTTCTCACGGTGACAGTGCCCATGGTGATATTACCCATGGTGACAGTACTCAGTGATCAAGTGCTCATGGTGACAGTGCCTAAGGTGATAGTGCACACGGTGGCAGTGCAAAATGGCGACAGTGCCCATGGTGACATTGCTTAATGTGATAGTCCTTGTGGTGACATTGCGCATGGTGACATTGCCCACCACGACAGTTCTCTTGTTGACAGTGCTCATGGTGATAGTGCCAATGTTGGAAGTGCCCATCGTGAAAGTGCCCATGGTGACAGTTCTTATGATGAGAGTGGTCAGAGTGGCAGTGCTCATGGTGAATGTGCCCATGGTAACAGAGCCCACGGTGACAGTGTCCATAGTTATAGTGTCCACGGTGACAGTCCTAACAGTGAAATTGTCCATGGGGACACTGCCCATGGTGAAAGTGCCCATGGTCACAACACTCACGGTGATAGTGCTCACGGTGAGAGTGGCCATGGTGACAGTGACCACGGTGACACTTCTAATGGTGATACTGCCCATGATGACAGTGCTCATGGTGACAGTCCACATTGTGCCAGTGCCCAAGGTGACAGTGCTCATGGTGACAGTGGCCAAAGTCACAATACCCATGGTGACAGTGCCCAGGCTGACAGTTCTCAAGGTGATAGTGCCCATGGTGACAGTGCACATGGTGATACAGAGAATGGGGACAGTGCTTATGGTGACAGTGGTCATGGTTGCAGTACCCATGGTGATAGTGCTGAAACTGACAGTGCCCTTGGGGATAGTGCCCATGGTGAGTGTGCTCGTGTTAATAGTGCCCATGGTGGCAGTTCCCATTGTGAAAGTGCTCATGATGACAGTGCCCATGTTGGTAGTTCCCATGGTGACAGTGCTCATGGTGATAGTGACCATGTTAACAGTGCACATGGTGGCTGTGCCCTTGGTGACAGTGCCCATGATGACAGTATTCATGGTGACAGTGCTCACGGTGATAGTGCCCATGGTGACAGTGCACATGGTGGTAGTCCACATGGTGGCAGTGAAAAATGGTGACAGTTCCCATGCTGACAGTTCTCATTGTGACAATGCACACGGTCACAACCGATGCTGACACTGCTCATGGTAGCTGTACCCGTGGTGACAGTGCTCATGGTGATAGTGCCCATGTTAACAGTGCCCATGGTGACACTGCCCATGGTGACAATGCCCATGATGACAGTGCCCATGGAGTCAGTGCCCACGGAGCCATTGCCTATGGTAACAGTGCTCACAGTGACAGTACCCATGGTAACAGTGACCACGGTGAGAGTGCTCATGGTGATAGTGGCTATGGTGACAGATCACACTGTGACAGTCCGCATTGTGCCAGTACCAATAGTGACAGTGCCCATGGTGACATTGACCACGGTGAGAGTGCTCACGGTGCTAGTGCTCACAGTAATAGTGCTCATGGTGACAGTGCCGACAGTGACGGTGCTCACGGTGACAGAGCCTACGGTGATAGTGCCCATGGTGAGAGTCCTCCCATTGATAGTGCCCATGGTGGCAGTTCCCATTGTGAAAGTGCTCATGATGACATTGCCCATGTTGGTAGTTCCCATGGTGACAGTGCTCACGGTGATAGTGACCTTGGTAACTGTGCACATGGTGGCCGTGCCCTTGGTGACAGTGCCTATGATGACAGTACTCATGGTGACAGTTCCCATGGGGACAAGGCACAGGGTGGCAGTGAAAAATGGTGAAAGTGCCCATGTTGACAGTTCTCATGGTGACAGTGCACACGGTGACAACCCATGCAGACAGTACTCACGGTGACAGTTCTCATGGTTGCAGTACCCATGGTGACAGTGCTCACAGTGATACTGCCCATGGTGGCAGTGCCCATGGTGACAGTGCCCATGGTGACACTGCCCATGATGACAGTGCCCATGGTGAAAGTTCCCACGGCGCCATTGCCTATGGTGACTGTGCTCATGGTAACAGTGCCCATGGTGACAGTGACCATGGTGAGAGTGCTCACACTGATAGTGCCCATGGTGACAGGGCTCATGGTGCCAGGCCGCATTGTGCCAGTACCCATGGCGACAGTGGTCATGGTGACACTGACCACAGTGAGAGTGCTCACTGTGATAGAGCTCACGGTAATAGTGCTCATGGTGACAGTGCAAATGTTGACAATACCCATGGTGACAGTACTCATGTTGAAAATACCCATGGTGGCAGTTCTCATGGTGACAGTGCTCATAATAGCAGTGCCCAAGGTGGCAGTCCTCGTGGTGACAGTGCTAATGGTGACAGTGCTCTTGGTGGCAGTTCCCATGGGGATAGTACCGATGGTGACCCTGTGCATTCTTACAGTGCCCATGGTAACCGTGCTCACGGTGGTAGTGCACATCGTGACAGTGCCCATGGTGGTAGTTCACCTGGTGACAGTGCTAAATAGTGACAGTGCACATGCTGACACTGCTCACGGTGATAGTGCCCATGGGGACAGTGCCCACGGTGATAATGGGTATTATTAGAGTGTTCATCGTGACAGAGCCCAAGGTGGCAGTGGCCATGGTGACAGTGCCCACAATGACAGTGCCCATGGTAACAGTGCCGACAGTGACAGTGCCCATGGTGACACTTCTCACAGTGAATGTGCCCATGGGGACAGTTACCATGATGAGATTTCTCACGGTGATAGTGCCCGTTGTGACAGTGCTCACAGTGACAATGCCCATGGTGCCAGTGCCCATAGAGACATTCCACACGGTCACATTTCTCACGGTGAAAGTGCCTATGGTTACACTGCACCTGGTGGCAGTGCAAAATGGTGACAGTGCCCATGGTGACATTGCTCATAGTGACTTTGCTTACAGTGATAGTCCTTACAGTGACAGTGTGCATGGTGACACTGCACACAGTTGCAGTGTTTATGGTGACAGTCTTCACGGTGATATTTTCCATGGTGATAGTGCCCATGGTGACACTGCACATGGTGGCAGTGATAAATGGTGACAGTGCCCCTGTTGACAGTTCTCATGGTGACAGTGCACATGGTGACAACCCGTGCAGACTGTACTCATGGTGACAGTACTCACGGTGACAGTTCTCATGTTTGCAGTATCCATGGTGACAGTGCTCACAGTGATAGTGCCCATGGTGAGAGTGCCCATGATGACAGGGCCCATGGTGCCATTGCCTATGGTGACAGTGCTCATGGTAACAGTGCCCAAGGTGACAGTGACCATGGTGAGAGTGCTCACACTGATGGTGCCCATGGTGACAGTGCTCACGGTGCCTGTCTACATTGTGCCAGTACCCATGGCGACAGTGCTCATGGTGACAGTGACCACAGTGAGAGTGCTCATAGTGATAGTGCTCACGGTAATAGTGCTCATGGTGACAATGCAAATGGTGACCATACCATGGTGACAGTACTCATGTTGAAAATACCCATGGTGGCAGTTCTCATAGCGACAGATCTCATGGTGACAGTGCTCATAATAGCAGTGCCCAGGTGCCAGTGCTCGTGGTGACAGTGCTAATGGTGACAGTGCTCTTGGTGGCAGTTCCCATCGGGACAATACTGATGGTGACGCTGTGCATTGTTACAGTGCCCATGGTAACCGTGCTCACGGTGATAGTGCACATCGTGACAGTGCCCATGGTGGTAGTTCACCTGGTGACAGTGCTAAATAGTGACAGTGCACATGCTGACAGTGCTCACGGTGATAGTGCCCATGGTGACAGTGCACACGGTGATAATGGGCATTGTTACAGAGTTCATGGTGACAGCACACGGTGGCAGTGGCCATGGAGACAGTGCCCACAATGACAGTGCCCATGGTGACAGTGCCGACAGTGACAGTGCCCATGGTGACACTTCTCACAGTGACAGTGCCCATGGGGACAGTTAGCATGTTGAGATTTCTCACGGTGACAGTGCCCGTTGTGACAGTGCTCACAGTGACAATGCCCATGGTGCCAGTGCCCATAGAGTCATTCCGCACGGTCTCATTTCTCACAGTGAAAGTGCCTATGGTGATATTAACCATGGTGACACTGCACATGGTGGCAGAGCAAAATGGTGACAGTGCCCATGGTGACATTGCTCATGGTGACTTTGCTTATGGTGATAGTCCTTACAGTGACAGTGCGCATGGTGACACTGCACACAGTGACAGTGTTCATGGTGACAGTGTTCACAGTGATAGTTCCCATGGTGAGATTGTCCATGGTAACAGTGCCCATAGTCACAATTCTCATGGTGTAGTGCTCACAGTGACAGTGCCCATGGTGTCATGCCCATGGTGACAGTGCTCATGGTGACAGTGCTCATGTTGGCAGTGCCATAAATAACAGTGCTCATTGTGGCAGTGCTCATGGTGTCCGTGCTCATGGTGACAGTGCCCATGTTTACAGTGTTTATGGTGATAGATGTCACGGTGTCAGTGCCCACGGGGACAGTGCCAAGGCTGACAAAGCCCAGGGTGATACTTCCCATTGGGACAGTGCCCACGGTGACAGTGCCCATGGTGACAGCGCCCAGTGTGACAAGGCTCTTGGTGACAGTGCTCACGGTGACAGTGCCCATGGTGACAGTGCCGATGGTGAGAGTGCCATTAGTGACAGTGCTCATGGTGAAACTGCCCATGGAGACATCGCCCATGGTGATAGTGCTCATGGTGACAACCCCACGGTGACAGTGCCAATGTTGATAGTCCCCGTGGTGACAGGTCTTACATTGAATGTGACCATGGTGTCTGTGCTCATGGTGACAGTGCTCAAGGTTAGAGTCTCCATGTTGACAGTGCCGATGGTGACAATTCTCACGGTGACAGGGCCTATGGTGTAAATTCATATAGTGACAGTGTTCACGGTGACAGTGCCCATGGTGCTATTACCCATGGTGACAGTTCTCATAGTGAAACTGCCCATGGTGACACTGCACATGGTGGCAGTGCAAAATGGTGACAGTGCCCATGGTGATATTTCTCATGGTGACATTGCTTACCGTGATAGTATGTATGGTGAAACTGCACACAGTGACATTGCTCATGGTGACAGTGTTCATGGTGTTAGTTCCTATCGTGAATGTGACCTTGGGGACAGTGCCCATTGTCACAATACTCATGGTGTAGTGCTCACGGTGACAGTGCCCATGGTGACAATACACAGGGTGACACTATTCATGGTGACATTGCTCATGGTGAGAATGCCCATGTTCACAATTGTCACGGTGATAGTTCCCATGGTGACAATACCCAGGGTAACAGAGCTGATGGTAAAAGTGTTCACGGTGACAGTGCCCATGATGACAGTACCTAAGGTGACAATTCCCATGGTGAGACTGCTCATAGACAGTGCCCATGGTGACAATACCCAGCGTGTCCTGTCCATGGTGACAGTGATCATGGTGACACTTCTCATGAGGACAGTGCCAAAAGTGACAGTGCTCATTGTGGCAGTGCTCATGGTGACCGTGCTCATGGTGACAGTGCCCATGGTGACAGTGCCTATGGTGATAGATATCATGGTGGCCGTGCCCAGGGTGACATTGCCCACGCTGACAAAGCCCATGGTGATACTTCCCATTGTGACAGTGCCCACGGTGGCAGAGCCCATGGTGACAGTGCCCAAGATCACAGTGTCCATGGTGAGAGTGCTAACGGTGACTCTGCCCATGGTGACAGCACCCAGTGTGACAATGCCCATTGTGACAGTGCTCACGGTGACCATGCCGATGGTGATAGTGCCAATAGTGAGAGTGCTCACGGTGACACTGCCCATGGAGACACTGCCCATGGTGATAGTGCTCATCATGACAACCCCTCGGAGGCAGTGCCAATGGTGAGAGACCCGTGGTGACAGTCCTCACGGTGAAAGTGATCCTATTGATATTTCTCATGGTGACAGTGCTCTTGGTGACAGTGCTCAAGGTGATAGTCTGAATGTTGACAGTGCCCATGGTGACTCTTCTCACGGTGACAGTGCCTATGGTGATTATGCTCTTAGTGACAGTGCTCATGGTGACAGTGCCCATGGTGACAGTGACCACGGTGACTGTTCTCACCGTGGTAGTGCCCATGGTGACAGTGTTCATGATGACAGTCCGCATTAAGGCTGTGCCCACGGTGACACTGCTCATGGTGATAGTTCTCACGGTGATAGTACGCACGGTGACAGTGCCAAAGGTGACAATACCCAGGTGATAGTAATCATGGTGAAAGTGCCCATGGTGGCAGTTCTCATACTGACAGTTCTTGTGACAGTGCTCATGGTGGCAGTGCTCGTGGTGACAGTGCTCTTGGTGACAGTGCTCATGGTGGCAGTGCCCATGGTGAGACTCCCGATGGTGACACTGCCCATGGTGACAGTGCACATGGTCATGGTGCATCTGCTGGCAGTGCAAAATAGTGAGAGTGCCCATGATGATAGTGCCCATGGTGAGAGTGCCCATGGTTCCAGTGCTCATGGTGACAGTGCCCATTGTGACAGTGGCCCTGGTGACAGTGCACACCGTGAGAGTGCCCATGGTGTCTGTGCCCATGGTGACAGTTCTTATCATGAGAGTGTTCACGGTAGCAGTGTTCATGGTAATAGTGCTCACGGAGACATTGCCCACAATGAGAGTGCCCATGGTGAGAATACTGACTGTGAAAGTGCCCATGATGACTTTTCTCTCTGCGACAGTGCCCATGGGGACAGTTAGCACGGTGAGATTTCTCACAGTGATAGTGCACATGGTTTCAGTGCTAATAGTGAAAAGACCCACGGCGCCAGTGCCCATCATGGCATTGCTCACGGTGATAGCTCTCACGGTGACAGTGCCCATGGTGATATTACCCATGGTGACAGTACTCAGTGATCAAGTGCTCATGGTGACAGTGCCTAAGGTGATAGTGCACACGGTGGCAGTGCAAAATGGCGACAGTGCCCATGGTGACATTGCTTAATGTGATAGTCCTTGTGGTGACATTGCGCATGGTGACATTGCCCACCACGACAGTTCTCTTGTTGACAGTGCTCATGGTGATAGTGCCAATGTTGGAAGTGCCCATCGTGAAAGTGCCCATGGTGACAGTTCTTATGAAGAGAGTGGTCAGAGTGGCAGTGCTCATGGTGAAAGTGCCCATTGTGACAGAGCCCACGGTGACAGTGTCCATAGTTATAGTGTCCACGGTGACAGTCCTAACAGTGAAATTGTCCATGGGGACACTGCCCATGGTGAAAGTGCCCATGGTCACAACACTCACGGTGATAGTGCTCATGGTGAGAGTGGCCATGGTGACAGTGCACACGGTGATAATGGGCATTGTTACAGAGTTCATGGTGACAGCACACGGTGGCAGTGGCCATGGAGACAGTGCCCACAATGACAGTGCCCATGGTGACAGTGCCGACAGTGACAGTGCCCCTGGTGACACTTCTCACGGTGACAGTGCCCATGGGGACAGTTAGCATGGTGAGATTTCTCACGGTGATAGTGCCTGTTGTGACAGTGCTCACAGTGACAATGCCCATGGTGCCAGTGCCCATAGAGTCATTCCGCACGGTCTCATTTCTCACAGTGAATGTGCCTATGGTGATATTAACCATGGTGACACTTCACATGGTGGCAGAGCAAAATGGTGACAGTGCCCATGGTGACATTGCTCATGGTGACTTTGCTTATGGTGATAGTCCTTACAGTGACCGTGCGCATGGTGACAATGCACACATTGACAGTGTTCATGGTGACAGTGTTCACGGTGATAGTTCCCATGGTGAGATTGTCCATGGTAACAGTGCCCATAGTCACAATTCTCATGGTGTAGTGCTCACAGTGACAGTGCCCATGGTGTCATGCCCATGGTGACAGTGCTCATCTTGACAGTGCTCATGTTGGCAGTGCCATAAATAACAGTGCTCATTGTGGCAGTGCTCATGGTGTCCGTGCTCATGGTGACAGTGCCCATGTTTACAGTGTTTATGGTGATAGATGTCACGGTGTCAGTGCCCACGGGGACAGTGCCAAGGCTGACAAAGCCCAGGGTGATACTTCCCATTGGGACAGTGCCCACGGTGACAGTGCCCATGGTGACAGCGCCCAGTGTGACAAGGCTCATGGTGACAGTGCTCACGGTGACAGTGCCCATGGTGACAGTGCCGATGGTGAGAGTGCCATTAGTGACAGTGCTCATGGTGAAACTGCCCATGGAGACATCGCCCATGGTGATAGTGCTCATGGTGACAACCCCACGGTGACAGTGCCAATGTTGATAGTCCCCGTGGTGACAGGTCTTACATTGAATGTGACCATGGTGTCTGTGCTCATGGTGACAGTGCTCAAGGTTATCGTCTCCATGTTGACAGTGCCGATGGTGACAATTCTCACGGTGACAGGGCCTATGGTGTAAATTCATATAGTGACAGTGTTCACGGTGACAGTGCCCATGGTGCTGTTACCCATGGTGACAGTTCTCATAGTGAAACTGCCCATGGTGACACTGCACATGGTGGCAGTGCAAAATGGTGACAGTGCCCATGGTGATATTGCTCATGGTGACATTGCTTACCGTGATAGTATGTATGGTGAAACTGCACACAGTGACATTGCTCATGGTGACAGTGTTCATGGTGTTAGTTCCTATCGTGAATGTGACCTTGGGGACAGTGCCCATTGTCACAATACTCATGGTGTAGTGCTCACGGTGACAGTGCCCATGGTGACAATACACAGGGTGACACTATTCATGGTGACATTGCTCATGGTGAGAGTGCCCATGTTCACAACTGTCACGGTGATAGTTCCCATGGTGACAATACCCAGGGTAACAGAGCTGATGGTAAAAGTGTTCACGGTGACAGTGCCCATGGTGACAGTACCTAAGGTGACAATTCCCATGGTGAGACTGCTCATAGACCGTGCCCATGGTGACAATACCCAGCGTGTCCTGTCCATGGTGACAGTGATCATGGTGACACTTCTCATGAGGACAGTGCCATAAGTGACAGTGCTCATTGTGGCAGTGCTCATGGTGACCGTGCTAATGGTGACAGTGCCCATGGTGACAGTGCCTATGGTGATAGATATCATGGTGGCCGTGCCCAGGGTGACATTGCCCACGCTGACAAAGCCCAGGGTGATACTTCCCATTGTGACAGTGCCCACGGTGGCAGAGCCCATGGTGACAGTGCCCAAGATCACAGTGCCCATGGTGAGAGTGCTAACGGTGACTGTGCCCATGGTGACAGCACCCAGTGTGGCAATGCCCATTGTGACAGTGCTCACGGTGATCATGCCGATGTTGATAGTGCCAATAGTGAGAGTGCTCACGGTGACACTGCCCATGGAGACACTGCCCATGGTGATAGTGCTCATCATGACAACCCCTCGGAGGCAGTGCCAATGGTGAGAGTCCCCGTGGTGAGAGTTCTCACGGTGAAAGTGATCCTGTTGAAATTGCTCATGGTGACAGTGCTCAAGGTGATAGTCTCCATGTTGACAGTGTCCATGGTGACTGTTCTCACGGTGACAGTGCCAATGGTGATTATGCTCTTAGTGACAGTGCTCATGGTGACAGTGCCCATGGTGACAGTGACCACGGTGACTCTTCTCACCGTGGTAGTGCCCATGGTGACAGTGTTCATGATGACAGTCCGCATTAAGGCTGTGCCCGTGGTGACAGTGCTCATGGTGATAGTTCTCACGGTGATAGTACGCACGTTGACAGTGCCAAAGGTGACAATACCCAGGTGATAGTAATCATGGTGAAAGTGCCCATGGTGGCAGTTCTCATACTGACAGTTCTTGTGACAGTGCTCATGGTGGCAGTGCTCGTGGTGACAGTGCTCTTGGTGACAGTGCTCATGGTGGCAGTGCCCATGGTGAGACTACCGATGGTGACCCTGCCCAAGGTGACAGTGCACATGGTCATGGTGCATCTGGTGGCAGTGCAAAATAGTGAGAGTGCCCATGATGATATTGCTCATGGTGATAGTGCCCATGGTGAGAATGCCCATGGTTCCAGTGCTCATGGTGACAGTGCCCATTGTGACAGTGCCCCTGGTGACAGTGCACACCGTGAGAGTGCCCATGGTGTCTGTGCCCATGGTGACAGTACTTATCATGAGAGTGTTCACGGTAGCAGTGTTCATGGTAATAGTGCTCATGGAGACATTGCCCACAATGAGAGTGCCCATGGTGAGAATACTGACTGTGACAGTGCCCATGATGACTTTTCTCTCTGCGACAGTGCCCATGGGGACAGTTAGCACGGTGAGATTTCTCACAGTGATAGTGCACATTGTTTCAGTGCTAATAGTGAAAAGACCCACGGCGCCAGTGACCATCATGGCATTGCTCACGGTGATAGTTCTCACGGTGACAGTGCCCATGGTTATATTACACATGGTGACAGTACTCAGTGATCAAGTGCTCATGGTGACAGTGCCTAAGGTGATAGTGCACACGGTGGCAGTGCAAAATGGCGACAGTGCCCATGGTGACATTGCTTAATGTGATAGTCCTTGTGGTGACATTGCGCATGGTGACATTGCCCACCACGACAGTTCTCTTGTTGACAGTGCTCATGGTGATAGTGCCAATGTTGGAAGTGCCCATCGTGAAAGTGCCCATGGTGACAGTTCTTATGATGAGAGTGGTCAGAGTGGCAGTGCTCATGGTGAAAGTGCCCATGGTGACAGAGCCCACGGTGACAGTGTCCATAGTTATAGTGTCCACGGTGACAGTCCTAACAGTGAAATTGTCCATGGGGACACTGCCCATGGTGAAAGTACCCATGGTCACAACACTCATGGAGATAGTGCTCACGGTGAGAGTGGCCATGGTGACAGTGACCACGGTGACACTTCTAATGGTGATACTGCCCATGATGACAGTGCTCATGGTGACAGTCGACATTGTGCCAGTGCCCAAGGTGACAGTGCTCATGGTGACAGTGCCCAAAGTCACAATAGCCATGGTGACAGTGCCCAGGCTGACAGTTCTCAAGGTGATAGTGCCCATGGTGACAGTGCACATGGTGATACAGAGAATGGGGACAGTGCTTATGGTGACAGTGGTCATGGTTGCGGTACCCATGGTGATAGTGCTGAAACTGACAGTGCCCTTGGGGATAGTGCCCATGGTGAGTGTGCTCGTGTTAATAGTGCCCATGGTGGCAGTTCCCATTGTGAAAGTGCTCATGATGACAGTGCCCATGTTGGTAGTTCCCATGGTGACAGTGCTCATGGTGATAGTGACCATTTTAACAGTGCACATGGTGGCTGTGCCCTTGGTGACAGTGCCCATGATGACAGTATTCATGGTGACAGTGCTCACGGTGATAGTGCCCATGGTGACAGTGCACATGGTGGTAGTCCACATGGTGGCAGTGAAAAATGGTGACAGTTCCCATGCTGACAGTTCTCATTGTGACAATGCACATGGTCACAACCGATGCTGACACTGCTCATGGTAGCTGTACCCGTGGTGACAGTGCTCATGGTGATAGTGACCATGTTAACAGTGCCCATGGGGACACTGCCCATGGTGACAATGCCCATGATGACAGTGCCCATAGAGTCAGTGCCCACGGAGCCATTGCCTATGGTAACAGTGCTCACAGTGACAGTACCCATGGTAACAGTGACCACGGTGAGAGTGCTCATGGTGATACTGGCTATGGTGACAGATCACACTGTGACAGTCCGCATTGTGCCAGTACCAATAGTGACAGTGCCCATGGTGACATTGACCACGGTGAGAGTGCTCACGGTGCTAGTGCTCACAGTAATAGTGCTCATGGTGACAGTGCCGACAGTGACGGTGCTCACGGTGACAGTGCCCATGGTGATAGTGCCCATGGTGAGAGTCCGCCCATTGATAGTGCCCATGGTGGCAGTTCCCATTGTGAAAGTGCTCATGATGACATTGCCCATGTTGGTAGTTCCCATGGTGACAGTGCTCACGGTGATAGTGACCATGTTAACAGTGCACATGGTGGCTGTGCCCTTGGTGACAGTGCCCATGATGACAGTATTCATGGTGACGGTTCTCATGGTAATAGTTCCCATGGGGACAAGGCACAGGGTGGCAGTGAAAAATGGTGAAAGTGCCCATGTTGACAGTTCTCATGGTGACAGTGCACACGGTGACAACCCATGCAGACAGTACTCACGGTGACATTTCTCATGGTTGCAGTACCCATGGTGACAGTGCTCACAGTGATACTGCCCATAGTGGCAATGCCCATGGTGACAGTGCCCATGGTGACACTGCCCATGATGACAGTGCCCATGGTGAAAGTTCCCACGGCGCCATTGCCTATTGTGACAGTGCTCATGGTAACAGTGCCCATGGTGACAGTGACCATGGTGAGAGTGCTCACACTGATAGTGCCCATGGTGACAGGGCTCATGGTGCCAGGCCGCATTGTGCCAGTACCCATGGCGACAGTGGTCATGGTGACACTGACCACAGTGAGAGTGCTCACTGTGATAGAGCTCGCGGTAATAGTGCTCATGGTGACAGTGCAAATGTTGACAATACCCATGGTGACAGTACTCATGTTGAAAATACCCATGGTGGCAGTTCTCATGGTGACAGTGCTCATAATAGCAGTGCCCAAGGTGGCAGTCCTCGTGGTGACAGTGCTAATGGTGACAGTGCTCTTGGTGGCAGTTCCCATGGGGATAGTACCGATGGTGACCCTGTGCATTCTTACAGTGCCCATGGTAACCGTGCTCATGGTGGTAGTGCACATCGTGACAGTGCCCATGGTGGTAGTTCACCTGGTGACAGTGCTAAATAGTGACAGTGCACATGCTGACACTGCTCACGGTGATAGTGCCCATGGGGACAGTGCCCACGGTGATAATGGGTATTATTAGAGTGTTCATCGTGACAGAGCCCAAGGTGGCAGTGGCCATGGTGACAGTGCCCACAATGACAGTGCCCATGGTAACAGTGCCGACAGTGACAGTGCCCATGGTGACACTTCTCACAGTGAATGTGCCCATGGGGACAGTTACCATGATGAGATTTCTCACGGTGATAGTGCCCGTTGTGACAGTGCTCACAGTGACAATGCCCATGGTGCCAGTGCCCATAGAGACATTCCACACGGTCACATTTCTCACGGTGAAAGTGCCTATGGTTACACTGCACCTGGTGGCAGTGCAAAATGGTGACAGTGCCCATGGTGACATTGCTCATAGTGACTTTGCTTACAGTGATAGTCCTTACAGTGACAGTGTGCATGGTGACACTGCACACAGTTGCAGTGTTTATGGTGACAGTCTTCACGGTGATATTTTCCATGGTGATAGTGCCCATGGTGACACTGCACATGGTGGCAGTGATAAATGGTGACAGTGCCCCTGTTGACAGTTCTCATGGTGACAGTGCACATGGTGACAACCCGTGCAGACTGTACTCATGGTGACAGTACTCACGG
Source organism: Mesoplodon mirus (assembly GCF_964341445.2). NCBI lineage: Eukaryota > Metazoa > Chordata > Mammalia > Artiodactyla > Ziphiidae > Mesoplodon > Mesoplodon mirus. The sequence continues at coordinate 164,136 of NW_028295696.1, forward strand.
TGACAGTTCTCATGTTTGCAGTATCCATGGTGACAGTGCTCACAGTGATAGTGCCCATGGTGAGAGTGCCCATGATGACAGGGCCCATGGTGCCATTGCCTATGGTGACAGTGCTCATGGTAACAGTGCCCAAGGTGACAGTGACCATGGTGAGAGTGCTCACACTGATGGTGCCCATGGTGACAGTGCTCACGGTGCCTGTCTACATTGTGCCAGTACCCATGGCGACAGTGCTCATGGTGACAGTGACCACAGTGAGAGTGCTCATAGTGATAGTGCTCACGGTAATAGTGCTCATGGTGACAATGCAAATGGTGACCATACCATGGTGACAGTACTCATGTTGAAAATACCCATGGTGGCAGTTCTCATAGCGACAGATCTCATGGTGACAGTGCTCATAATAGCAGTGCCCAGGTGCCAGTGCTCGTGGTGACAGTGCTAATGGTGACAGTGCTCTTGGTGGCAGTTCCCATCGGGACAATACTGATGGTGACGCTGTGCATTGTTACAGTGCCCATGGTAACCGTGCTCACGGTGATAGTGCACATCGTGACAGTGCCCATGGTGGTAGTTCACCTGGTGACAGTGCTAAATAGTGACAGTGCACATGCTGACAGTGCTCACGGTGATAGTGCCCATGGTGACAGTGCACACGGTGATAATGGGCATTGTTACAGAGTTCATGGTGACAGCACACGGTGGCAGTGGCCATGGAGACAGTGCCCACAATGACAGTGCCCATGGTGACAGTGCCGACAGTGACAGTGCCCATGGTGACACTTCTCACGGTGACAGTGCCCATGGGGACAGTTAGCATGGTGAGATTTCTCACGGTGACAGTGCCCGTTGTGACAGTGCTCACAGTGACAATGCCCATGGTGCCAGTGCCCATAGAGTCATTCCGCACGGTCTCATTTCTCACAGTGAAAGTGCCTATGGTGATATTAACCATGGTGACACTGCACATGGTGGCAGAGCAAAATGGTGACAGTGCCCATGGTGACATTGCTCATGGTGACTTTGCTTATGGTGATAGTCCTTACAGTGACAGTGCGCATGGTGACACTGCACACAGTGACAGTGTTCATGGTGACAGTGTTCACAGTGATAGTTCCCATGGTGAGATTGTCCATGGTAACAGTGCCCATAGTCACAATTCTCATGGTGTAGTGCTCACAGTGACAGTGCCCATGGTGTCATGCCCATGGTGACAGTGCTCATGGTGACAGTGCTCATGTTGGCAGTGCCATAAATAACAGTGCTCATTGTGGCAGTGCTCATGGTGTCCGTGCTCATGGTGACAGTGCCCATGTTTACAGTGTTTATGGTGATAGATGTCACGGTGTCAGTGCCCACGGGGACAGTGCCAAGGCTGACAAAGCCCAGGGTGATACTTCCCATTGGGACAGTGCCCACGGTGACAGTGCCCATGGTGACAGCGTCCAGTGTGACAAGGCTCATGGTGACAGTGCTCACGGTGATGGTGCCCATAGTGACAGTGCCGATGGTGAGAGTGCCATTAGTGACAGTGCTCATGGTGAAACTGCCCATGGAGACATCGCCCATGGTGATAGTGCTCGTGGTGACAACCCTACGGTGACAGTGCCAATGTTGATAGTCCCCGTGGTGACAGGTCTTACATTGAATGTGACCATGGTGTCTGTGCTCATGGTGACAGTGCTCAAGGTTATAGTCTCCATGTTGACAGTGCCGATGGTGACAATTCTCACGGTGACAGTGCCTATGGTGTAAATTCACATAGTGACAGTGTTCACGGTGACAGTGCCCATGGTGCTATTACCCATGGTGACAGTTCTCATAGTGAAACTGCCCATGGTGACACTGCACATGGTGGCAGTGCAAAATGGTGACAGTGTCCACGGTGCTATTGCTCATGGTGACATTGCTTACGGTGATAGTGTGTATGGTGAAACTGCACACAGTGACATTGCTCATGGTGACAGTGTTCACGGCATTAGTTCCTATCGTGAATGTGACCATGGGGACAGTGCCCATTGTCACAATTCTCATGGTGTAGTGCTCACGGTGACAGTGCCCATGGTGACAATACACAGGGTGACACTATTCATGGTGACATTGCTCATGGTGAGAATGCCCATGTTCACAACTGTCACGGTGATAGTTCCCATGGTGACAATACCCAGGGTAACAGAGCTGATGGTAAATGTGTTCACGGTGACAGTGCCCATGATGACAGTACCTAAGGTGACAATTCCCATGGTGAGACTGCTCATAGACAGTGCCCATGGTGACAATACCCAGCGTGTCGTGTCCATGGTGACAGTGATCATGGTGACACTTCTCATGAGGACAGTGCCAAAAGTGACAGTGCTCATTGTGGCAGTGCTCATGGTGACCGTGCTCATGGTGACAGTGCCCATGGTGACAGTGCCTATGGTGATAGATATCATGGTGGCCGTGCCCAGGGTGACATTGCCCACGCTGACAAAGCCCATGGTGATACTTCCCATTGTGACAGTGCCCACGGTGGCAGAGCCCATGGTGACAGTGCCCAAGATCACAGTGTCCATGGTGAGAGTGCTAACGGTGACTCTGCCCATGGTGACAGCACCCAGTGTGACAATGCCCATTGTGACAGTGCTCACGGTGACCATGCCGATGGTGATAGTGCCAATAGTGAGAGTGCTCACGGTGACACTGCCCATGGAGACACTGCCCATGGTGATAGTGCTCATCATGACAACCCCTCGGAGGCAGTGCCAATGGTGAGAGACCCGTGGTGACAGTCCTCACGGTGAAAGTGATCCTATTGATATTTCTCATGGTGACCGTGCTCTTGGTGACAGTGCTCAAGGTGATAGTCTGAATGTTGACAGTGCCCATGGTGACTCTTCTCACGGTGACAGTGCCTATGGTGATTATGCTCTTAGTGACAGTGCTCATGGTGACAGTGCCCATGGTGACAGTGACCACGGTGACTGTTCTCACCGTGGTAGTGCCCATGGTGACAGTGTTCATGATGACAGTCCGCATTAAGGCTGTGCCCACGGTGACACTGCTCATGGTGATAGTTCTCACGGTGATAGTATGCACGGTGACAGTGCCAAAGGTGACAATACCCAGGTGATAGTAATCATGGTGAAAGTGCCCATGGTGGCAGTTCTCATACTGACAGTTCTTGTGACAGTGCTCATGGTGGCAGTGCTCGTGGTGACAGTGCTCTTGGTGACAGTGCTCATGGTGGCAGTGCCCATGGTGAGACTCCCGATGGTGACACTGCCCATGGTGACAGTGCACATGGTCATGGTGCATCTGCTGGCAGTGCAAAATAGTGAGAGTGCCCATGATGATAGTGCCCATGGTGAGAGTGCCCATGGTTCCAGTGCTCATGGTGACAGTGCCCATTGTGACAGTGGCCCTGGTGACAGTGCACACCGTGAGAGTGCCCATGGTGTCTGTGCCCATGGTGACAGTTCTTATCATGAGAGTGTTCACGGTAGCAGTGTTCATGGTAATAGTGCTCACGGAGACATTGCCCACAATGAGAGTGCCCATGGTGAGAATACTGACTGTGAAAGTGCCCATGATGACTTTTCTCTCTGCGACAGTGCCCATGGGGACAGTTAGCACGGTGAGATTTCTCACAGTGATAGTGCACATGGTTTCAGTGCTAATAGTGAAAAGACCCACGGCGCCAGTGCCCATCATGGCATTGCTCACGGTGATAGCTCTCACGGTGACAGTGCCCATGGTGATATTACCCATGGTGACAGTACTCAGTGATCAAGTGCTCATGGTGACAGTGCCTAAGGTGATAGTGCACACGGTGGCAGTGCAAAATGGCGACAGTGCCCATGGTGACATTGCTTAATGTGATAGTCCTTGTGGTGACATTGCGCATGGTGACATTGCCCACCACGACAGTTCTCTTGTTGACAGTGCTCATGGTGATAGTGCCAATGTTGGAAGTGCCCATCGTGAAAGTGCCCATGGTGACAGTTCTTATGAAGAGAGTGGTCAGAGTGGCAGTGCTCATGGTGAAAGTGCCCATTGTGACAGAGCCCACGGTGACAGTGTCCATAGTTATAGTGTCCACGGTGACAGTCCTAACAGTGAAATTGTCCATGGGGACACTGCCCATGGTGAAAGTGCCCATGGTCACAACACTCACGGTGATAGTGCTCATGGTGAGAGTGGCCATGGTGACAGTGCACACGGTGATAATGGGCATTGTTACAGAGTTCATGGTGACAGCACACGGTGGCAGTGGCCATGGAGACAGTGCCCACAATGACAGTGCCCATGGTGACAGTGCCGACAGTGACAGTGCCCCTGGTGACACTTCTCACGGTGACAGTGCCCATGGGGACAGTTAGCATGGTGAGATTTCTCACGGTGATAGTGCCTGTTGTGACAGTGCTCACAGTGACAATGCCCATGGTGCCAGTGCCCATAGAGTCATTCCGCACGGTCTCATTTCTCACAGTGAATGTGCCTATGGTGATATTAACCATGGTGACACTTCACATGGTGGCAGAGCAAAATGGTGACAGTGCCCATGGTGACATTGCTCATGGTGACTTTGCTTATGGTGATAGTCCTTACAGTGACCGTGCGCATGGTGACAATGCACACATTGACAGTGTTCATGGTGACAGTGTTCACGGTGATAGTTCCCATGGTGAGATTGTCCATGGTAACAGTGCCCATAGTCACAATTCTCATGGTGTAGTGCTCACAGTGACAGTGCCCATGGTGTCATGCCCATGGTGACAGTGCTCATGGTGACAGTGCTCATGTTGGCAGTGCCATAAATAACAGTGCTCATTGTGGCAGTGCTCATGGTGTCCGTGCTCATGGTGACAGTGCCCATGTTTACAGTGTTTATGGTGATAGATGTCACGGTGTCAGTGCCCACGGGGACAGTGCCAAGGCTGACAAAGCCCAGGGTGATACTTCCCATTGGGACAGTGCCCACGGTGACAGTGCCCATGGTGACAGCGCCCAGTGTGACAAGGCTCATGGTGACAGTGCTCACGGTGACAGTGCCCATGGTGACAGTGCCGATGGTGAGAGTGCCATTAGTGACAGTGCTCATGGTGAAACTGCCCATGGAGACATCGCCCATGGTGATAGTGCTCATGGTGACAACCCCACGGTGACAGTGCCAATGTTGATAGTCCCCGTGGTGACAGGTCTTACATTGAATGTGACCATGGTGTCTGTGCTCATGGTGACAGTGCTCAAGGTTATCGTCTCCATGTTGACAGTGCCGATGGTGACAATTCTCACGGTGACAGGTCCTATGGTGTAAATTCATATAGTGACAGTGTTCACGGTGACAGTGCCCATGGTGCTGTTACCCATGGTGACAGTTCTCATAGTGAAACTGCCCATGGTGACACTGCACATGGTGGCAGTGCAAAATGGTGACAGTGCCCATGGTGATATTGCTCATGGTGACATTGCTTACCGTGATAGTATGTATGGTGAAACTGCACACAGTGACATTGCTCATGGTGACAGTGTTCATGGTGTTAGTTCCTATCGTGAATGTGACCTTGGGGACAGTGCCCATTGTCACAATACTCATGGTGTAGTGCTCACGGTGACAGTGCCCATGGTGACAATACACAGGGTGACACTATTCATGGTGACATTGCTCATGGTGAGAGTGCCCATGTTCACAACTGTCACGGTGATAGTTCCCATGGTGACAATACCCAGGGTAACAGAGCTGATGGTAAAAGTGTTCACGGTGACAGTGCCCATGGTGACAGTACCTAAGGTGACAATTCCCATGGTGAGACTGCTCATAGACCGTGCCCATGGTGACAATACCCAGCGTGTCCTGTCCATGGTGACAGTGATCATGGTGACACTTCTCATGAGGACAGTGCCATAAGTGACAGTGCTCATTGTGGCAGTGCTCATGGTGACCGTGCTAATGGTGACAGTGCCCATGGTGACAGTGCCTATGGTGATAGATATCATGGTGGCCGTGCCCAGGGTGACATTGCCCACGCTGACAAAGCCCAGGGTGATACTTCCCATTGTGACAGTGCCCACGGTGGCAGAGCCCATGGTGACAGTGCCCAAGATCACAGTGCCCATGGTGAGAGTGCTAACGGTGACTGTGCCCATGGTGACAGCACCCAGTGTGGCAATGCCCATTGTGACAGTGCTCACGGTGATCATGCCGATGTTGATAGTGCCAATAGTGAGAGTGCTCACGGTGACACTGCCCATGGAGACACTGCCCATGGTGATAGTGCTCATCATGACAACCCCTCGGAGGCAGTGCCAATGGTGAGAGTCCCCGTGGTGAGAGTTCTCACGGTGAAAGTGATCCTGTTGAAATTGCTCATGGTGACAGTGCTCAAGGTGATAGTCTCCATGTTGACAGTGTCCATGGTGACTGTTCTCACGGTGACAGTGCCAATGGTGATTATGCTCTTAGTGACAGTGCTCATGGTGACAGTGCCCATGGTGACAGTGACCACGGTGACTCTTCTCACCGTGGTAGTGCCCATGGTGACAGTGTTCATGATGACAGTCCGCATTAAGGCTGTGCCCGTGGTGACAGTGCTCATGGTGATAGTTCTCACGGTGATAGTACGCACGTTGACAGTGCCAAAGGTGACAATACCCAGGTGATAGTAATCATGGTGAAAGTGCCCATGGTGGCAGTTCTCATACTGACAGTTCTTGTGACAGTGCTCATGGTGGCAGTGCTCGTGGTGACAGTGCTCTTGGTGACAGTGCTCATGGTGGCAGTGCCCATGGTGAGACTACTGATGGTGACCCTGCCCAAGGTGACAGTGCACATGGTCATGGTGCATCTGGTGGCAGTGCAAAATAGTGAGAGTGCCCATGATGATATTGCTCATGGTGATAGTGCCCATGGTGAGAATGCCCATGGTTCCAGTGCTCATGGTGACAGTGCCCATTGTGACAGTGCCCCTGGTGACAGTGCACACCGTGAGAGTGCCCATGTTTTCTGTGCCCATGGTGACAGTATTTATCATGAGAGTGTTCACGGTAGCAGTGTTCATGGTAATATTGCTCATGGAGACATTGCCCACAATGAGAGTGCCCATGGTGAGAATACTGACTGTGACAGTGCCCATGATGACTTTTCTCTCTGCGACAGTGCCCATGGGGACAGTTAGCACGGTGAGATTTCTCACAGTGATAGTGCACATTGTTTCAGTGCTAATAGTGAAAAGACCCACGGCGCCAGTGACCATCATGGCATTGCTCACGGTGATAGTTCTCACTGTGACAGTGCCCATGGTGATATTACCCATGGTGACAGTACTCAGTGATCAAGTGCTCATGGTGACAGTGCCTAAGGTGATAGTGCACACGGTGGCAGTGCAAAATGGCGACAGTGCCCATGGTGACATTGCTTAATGTGATAGTCCTTGTGGTGACATTGCGCATGGTGACATTGCCCACCACGACAGTTCTCTTGTTGACAGTGCTCATGGTGATAGTGCCAATGTTGGAAGTGCCCATCGTGAAAGTGCCCATGGTGACAGTTCTTATGATGAGAGTGGTCAGAGTGGCAGTGCTCATGGTGAAAGTGCCCATGGTGACAGAGCCCACGGTGACAGTGTCCATAGTTATAGTGTCCACGGTGACAGTCCTAACAGTGAAATTGTCCATGGGGACACTGCCCATGGTGAAAGTGCCCATGGTCACAACACTCACGGAGATAGTGCTCACGGTGAGAGTGGCCATGGTGACAGTGACCACGGTGACAGTTCTAATGGTGATACTGCCCATGATGACAGTGCTCATGGTGACAGTCGACATTGTGCCAGTGCCCAAGGTGACAGTGCTCATGGTGACAGTGCCCAAAGTCACAATACCCATGGTGACAGTGCCCAGGCTGACAGTTCTCAAGGTGATAGTGCCCATGGTGACAGTGCACATGGTGATACAGAGAATGGGGACAGTGCTTATGGTGACAGTGGTCATGGTTGCGGTACCCATGGTGATAGTGCTGAAACTGACAGTGCCCTTGGGGATAGTGCCCATGGTGAGTGTGCTCGTGTTAATAGTGCCCATGGTGGCAGTTCCCATTGTGAAAGTGCTCATGATGACAGTGCCCATGTTGGTAGTTCCCATGGTGACAGTGCTCATGGTGATAGTGACCATTTTAACAGTGCACATGGTGGCTGTGCCCTTGGTGACAGTGCCCATGATGACAGTATTCATGGTGACAGTGCTCACGGTGATAGTGCCCATGGTGACAGTGCACATGGTGGTAGTCCACATGGTGGCAGTGAAAAATGGTGACAGTTCCCATGCTGACAGTTCTCATTGTGACAATGCACATGGTCACAACCGATGCTGACACTGCTCATGGTAGCTGTACCCGTGGTGACAGTGCTCATGGTGATAGTGACCATGTTAACAGTGCCCATGGTGACACTGCCCATGGTGACAATGCCCATGATGACAGTGCCCATAGAGTCAGTGCCCACGGAGCCATTGCCTATGGTAACAGTGCTCACAGTGACAGTACCCATGGTAACAGTGACCACGGTGAGAGTGCTCATGGTGATACTGGCTATGGTGACAGATCACACTGTGACAGTCCGCATTGTGCCAGTACCAATAGTGACAGTGCCCATGGTGACATTGACCACGGTGAGAGTGCTCACGGTGCTAGTGCTCACAGTAATAGTGCTCATGGTGACAGTGCCGACAGTGACGGTGCTCACGGTGACAGTGCCCATGGTGATAGTGCCCATGGTGAGAGTCCGCCCATTGATAGTGCCCATGGTGGCAGTTCCCATTGTGAAAGTGCTCATGATGACATTGCCCATGTTGGTAGTTCCCATGGTGACAGTGCTCACGGTGATAGTGACCTTGGTAACTGTGCACATGGTGGCCGTGCCCTTGGTGACAGTGCCAATGATGACAGTACTCATGGTGACGGTTCTCATGGTAATAGTTCCCATGGGGACAAGGCACAGGTTGGCAGTGAAAAATGGTGAAAGTGCCCATGTTGACAGTTCTCATGGTGACAGTGCACACGGTGACAACCCATGCAGACAGTACTCACGGTGACAGTTCTCATGGTTGCAGTACCCATGGTGACAGTGCTCACAGTGATACTGCCCATAGTGGCAATGCCCATGGTGACAGTGCCCATGGTGACACTGCCCATGATGACAGTGCCCATGGTGAAAGTTCCCACGGCGCCATTGCCTATTGTGACAGTGCTCATGGTAACAGTGCCCATGGTGACAGTGACCATGGTGAGAGTGCTCACACTGATAGTGCCCATGGTGACAGGGCTCATGGTGCCAGGCCGCATTGTGCCAGTACCCATGGCGACAGTGGTCATGGTGACACTGACCACAGTGAGAGTGCTCACTGTGATAGAGCTCGCGGTAATAGTGCTCATGGTGACAGTGCAAATGTTGACAATACCCATGGTGACAGTACTCATGTTGAAAATACCCATGGTGGCAGTTCTCATGGTGACAGTGCTCATAATAGCAGTGCCCAAGGTGGCAGTCCTCGTGGTGACAGTGCTAATGGTGACAGTGCTCTTGGTGGCAGTTCCCATGGGGATAGTACCGATGGTGACCCTGTGCATTGTTACAGTGCCCATGGTAACCGTGCTCACGGTGGTAGTGCACATCGTGACAGTGCCCATGGTGGTAGTTCACCTGGTGACAGTGCTAAATAGTGACAGTGCACATGCTGACAGTGCTCACGGTGATAGTGCCCATGGGGACAGTGCCCACGGTGATAATGGGTATTATTACAGTGTTCATCGTGACAGAGCCCAAGGTGGCAGTGGCCATGGTGACAGTGCCCACAATGACAGTGCCCATGGTAACAGTGCCGACAGTGACAGTGCCCATGGTGACACTTCTCACAGTGAATGTGCCCATGGGGACAGTTACCATGATGAGATTTCTCACGGTGATAGTGCCCGTTGTGACAGTGCTCACAGTGACAATGCCCATGGTGCCAGTGCCCATAGAGACATTCCACACGGTCACATTTCTCACGGTGAAAGTGCCTATGGTTACACTGCACCTGGTGGCAGTGCAAAATGGTGACAGTGCCCATGGTGACATTGCTCATAGTGACTTTGCTTACAGTGATAGTCCTTACAGTGACAGTGTGCATGGTGACACTGCACACAGTTGCAGTGTTTATGGTGACAGTCTTCACGGTGATATTTTCCATGGTGATAGTGCCCATGGTGACACTGCACATGGTGGCAGTGATAAATGGTGACAGTGCCCCTGTTGACAGTTCTCATGGTGACAGTGCACATGGTGACAACCCGTGCAGACTGTACTCATGGTGACAGTACTCACGGTGACAGTTCTCATGTTTGCAGTATCCATGGTGACAGTGCTCACAGTGATAGTGCCCATGGTGAGAGTGCCCATGATGACAGGGCCCATGGTGCCATTGCCTATGGTGACAGTGCTCATGGTAACAGTGCCCAAGGTGACAGTGACCATGGTGAGAGTGCTCACACTGATGGTGCCCATGGTGACAGTGCTCACGGTGCCTGTCTACATTGTGCCAGTACCCATGGCGACAGTGCTCATGGTGACAGTGACCACAGTGAGAGTGCTCATAGTGATAGTGCTCACGGTAATAGTGCTCATGGTGACAATGCAAATGGTGACCATACCATGGTGACAGTACTCATGTTGAAAATACCCATGGTGGCAGTTCTCCTAGCGACAGATCTCATGGTGACAGTGCTCATAATAGCAGTGCCCAGGTGCCAGTGCTCGTGGTGACAGTGCTAATGGTGACAGTGCTCTTGGTGGCAGTTCCCATCGGGACAATACTGATGGTGACGCTGTGCATTGTTACAGTGCCCATGGTAACCGTGCTCACGGTGATAGTGCACATCGTGACAGTGCCCATGGTGGTAGTTCACCTGGTGACAGTGCTAAATAGTGACAGTGCACATGCTGACAGTGCTCACGGTGATAGTGCCCATGGTGACAGTGCACACGGTGATAATGGGCATTGTTACAGAGTTCATGGTGACAGCACACGGTGGCAGTGGCCATGGAGACAGTGCCCACAATGACAGTGCCCATGGTGACAGTGCCGACAGTGACAGTGCCCATGGTGACACTTCTCACGGTGACAGTGCCCATGGGGACAGTTAGCATGGTGAGATTTCTCACGGTGACAGTGCCCGTTGTGACAGTGCTCACAGTGACAATGCCCATGGTGCCAGTGCCCATAGAGTCATTCCGCACGGTCTCATTTCTCACAGTGAAAGTGCCTATGGTGATATTAACCATGGTGACACTGCACATGGTGGCAGAGCAAAATGGTGACAGTGCCCATGGTGACATTGCTCATGGTGACTTTGCTTATGGTGATAGTCCTTACAGTGACAGTGCGCATGGTGACACTGCACACAGTGACAGTGTTCATGGTGACAGTGTTCACAGTGATAGTTCCCATGGTGAGATTGTCCATGGTAACAGTGCCCATAGTCACAATTCTCATGGTGTAGTGCTCACAGTGACAGTGCCCATGGTGTCATGCCCATGGTGACAGTGCTCATGGTGACAGTGCTCATGTTGGCAGTGCCATAAATAACAGTGCTCATTGTGGCAGTGCTCATGGTGTCCGTGCTCATGGTGACAGTGCCCATGTTTACAGTGTTTATGGTGATAGATATCACGGTGTCAGTGCCCACGGGGACAGTGCCAAGGCTGACAAAGCCCAGGGTGATACTTCCCATTGGGACAGTGCCCACGGTGACAGTGCCCATGGTGACAGCGTCCAGTGTGACAAGGCTCATGGTGACAGTGCTCAAGGTGATGGTGCCCATAGTGACAGTGCCGATGGTGAGAGTGCCATTAGTGACAGTGCTCATGGTGAAACTGCCCATGGAGACATCGCCCATGGTGATAGTGCTCGTGGTGACAACCCCACGGTGACAGTGCCAATGTTGATAGTCCCCGTGGTGACAGGTCTTACATTGAATGTGACCATGGTGTCTGTGCTCATGGTGACAGTGCTCAAGGTTATAGTCTCCATGTTGACAGTGCCGATGGTGACAATTCTCACGGTGACAGTGCCTATGGTGTAAATTCACATAGTGACAGTGATCACGGTGACAGTGCCCATGGTGCTATTACCCATGGTGACAGTTCTCATAGTGAAACTGCCCATGGTGACACTGCACATGGTGGCAGTGCAAAATGGAGACAGTGCCCATGGTGCTATTGCTCATGGTGACATTGCTTACGGTGATAGTGTGTATGGTGAAACTGCACACAGTGACATTGCTCATGGTGACAGTGTTCACGGCGTTAGTTCCTATCGTGAATGTGACCATGGGGACAGTGCCCATTGTCACAATTCTCATGGTGTAGTGCTCACGGTGACAGTGCCCATGGTGACAATACACAGGGTGACACTATTCATGGTGACATTGCTCATGGTGAGAATGCCCATGTTCACAACTGTCACGGTGATAGTTCCCATGGTGACAATACCCAGGGTAACAGAGCTGATGGTAAAAGTGTTCACGGTGACAGTGCCCATGATGACAGTACCTAAGGTGACAATTCCCATGGTGAGACTGCTCATAGACAGTGCCCATGGTGACAATACCCAGCGTGTCCTGTCCATGGTGACAGTGATCATGGTGACACTTCTCATGAGGACAGTGCCAAAAGTGACAGTGCTCATTGTGGCAGTGCTCATGGTGACCGTGCTCATGGTGACAGTGCCCATGGTGACAGTGCCTATGGTGATAGATATCATGGTGGCCGTGCCCAGGGTGACATTGCCCACGCTGACAAAGCCCATGGTGATACTTCCCATTGTGACAGTGCCCACGGTGGCAGAGCCCATGGTGACAGTGCCCAAGATCACAGTGTCCATGGTGAGAGTGCTAACGGTGACTCTGCCCATGGTGACAGCACCCAGTGTGACAATGCCCATTGTGACAGTGCTCACGGTGACCATGCCGATGGTGATAGTGCCAATAGTGAGAGTGCTCACGGTGACACTGCCCATGGAGACACTGCCCATGGTGATAGTGCTCATCATGACAACCCCTCGGAGGCAGTGCCAATGGTGAGAGACCCGTGGTGACAGTCCTCACGGTGAAAGTGATCCTATTGATATTTCTCATGGTGACAGTGCTCTTGGTGACAGTGCTCAAGGTGATAGTCTGAATGTTGACAGTGCCCATGGTGACTCTTCTCACGGTGACAGTGCCTATGGTGATTATGCTCTTAGTGACAGTGCTCATGCTGACAGTGCCCATGGTGACAGTGACCACGGTGACTGTTCTCACCGTGGTAGTGCCCATGGTGACAGTGTTCATGATGACAGTCCGCATTAAGGCTGTGCCCACGGTGACACTGCTCATGGTGATAGTTCTCACGGTGATAGTACGCACGGTGACAGTGCCAAAGGTGACAATACCCAGGTGATAGTAATCATGGTGAAAGTGCCCATGGTGGCAGTTCTCATACTGACAGTTCTTGTGACAGTGCTCATGGTGGCAGTGCTCGTGGTGACAGTGCTCTTGGTGACAGTGCTCATGGTGGCAGTGCCCATGGTGAGACTCCCGATGGTGACACTGCCCATGGTGACAGTGCACATGGTCATGGTGCATCTGCTGGCAGTGCAAAATAGTGAGAGTGCCCATGATGATATTGCTCATGGTGATAGTGCCCATGGTGAGAGTGCCCATGGTTCCAGTGCTCATGGTGACAGTGCCCATTGTGACAGTGGCCCTGGTGACAGTGCACACCGTGAGAGTGCCCATGGTGTCTGTGCCCATGGTGACAGTTCTTATCATGAGAGTGTTCACGGTAGCAGTGTTCATGGTAATAGTGCTCACGGAGACATTGCCCACAATGAGAGTGCCCATGGTGAGAATACTGACTGTGAAAGTGCCCATGATGACTTTTCTCTCTGCGACAGTGCCCATGGGGACAGTTAGCACGGTGAGATTTCTCACAGTGATAGTGCACATGGTTTCAGTGCTAATAGTGAAAAGACCCACGGCGCCAGTGCCCATCATGGCATTGCTCACGGTGATAGTTCTCACGGTGACAGTGCCCATGGTGATATTACCCATGGTGACAGTACTCAGTGATCAAGTGCTCATGGTGACAGTGCCTAAGGTGATAGTGCACACGGTGGCAGTGCAAAATGGCGACAGTGCCCATGGTGACATTGCTTAATGTGATAGTCCTTGTGGTGACATTGCGCATGGTGACATTGCCCACCACGACAGTTCTCTTGTTGACAGTGCTCATGGTGATAGTGCCAATGTTGGAAGTGCCCATCGTGAAAGTGCCCATGGTGACAGTTCTTATGAAGAGAGTGGTCAGAGTGGCAGTGCTCATGGTGAAACTGCCCATGGTGACAGAGCCCACGGTGACAGTGTCCATAGTTATAGTGTCCACGGTGACAGTCCTAACAGTGAAATTGTCCATGGGGACACTGCCCATGGTGAAAGTGCCCATGGTCACAAGACTCACGGTGATAGTGCTCACGGTGAGAGTGGCCATGGTGACAGTGACCACGGTGACACTTCTAATGGTGATACTGCCCATGATGACAGTGCTCATGGTGACAGTCGACATTGTGCCAGTGCCCAAGGTGACAGTGCTCATGGTGACAGTGCCCAAAGTCACAATACCCATGGTGACAGTGCCCAGGCTGACAGTTCTCAAGGTGATAGTGCCCATGGTGACAGTGCACATGGTGATACAGAGAATGGGGACAGTGCTTATGGTGACAGTGGTCATGGTTGCAGTACCCATGGTGATAGTGCTGAAACTGACAGTGCCTTGGGGATAGTGCCCATGGTGAGTGTGCTCGTGTTAATAGTGCCCATGGTGGCAGTTCCCATTGTGAAAGTGCTCATGATGACAGTGCCCATGTTGGTAGTTCCCATGGTGACAGTGCTCATGGTGATATTGACCATGTTAACAGTGCACATGGTGGCTGTGCCCTTGGTGACAGTGCCCATGATGACAGTATTCATGGTGACAGTGCTCACGGTGATAGTGCCCATGGTGAGAGTGCACATGGTGGTAGTCCACATGGTGGCAGTGAAAAATGGTGACAGTTCCCATGCTGACAGTTCTCATTGTGACAATGCACACGGTCACAACCGATGCTGACACTGCTCATGGTAGCTGTACCCGTGGTGACAGTGCTCATGGTGATAGTGACCATGTTAACAGTGCCCATGGGGACACTGCCCATGGTGACAATGCCCATGATGACAGTGCCCATAGAGTCAGTGCCCACGGAGCCATTGCCTATGGTAACAGTGCTCACAGTGACAGTACCCATGGTAACAGTGACCACGGTGAGAGTGCTCATGGTGATACTGGCTATGGTGACAGATCACACTGTGACAGTCCGCATTGTGCCAGTACCAATAGTGACAGTGCCCATGGTGACATTGACCACGGTGAGAGTGCTCACGGTGCTATTGCTTACAGTTATAGTGCTCATGGTGACAGTGCCGACAGTGACGGTGCTCACGGTGACAGTGCCTATGGTGATAGTGCCCATGGTGAGAGTCCGCCCATTGATAGTGCCCATGGTTGCAGTTCCCATTGTGAAAGTGCTCATGATGACATTGCCCATGTTGGTAGTTCCCATGGTGACAGTGCTCACGGTGATAGTGACCTTGGTAACTGTGCACATGGTGGCCGTGCCCTTGGTGACAGTCCCAATGATGACAGTACTCATGGTGACAGTTCCCATGGGCACAAGGCACAGGGTGGCAGTGAAAAATGGTGAAAGTGCCCATGTTGACAGTTCTCATGGTGACAGTGCACACGGTGACAACCCATGCAGAGAGTACTCACGGTGACAGTTCTCATGGTTGCAGTACCCATGGTGACAGTGCTCACAGTGATACTGCCCATGGTGGCAGTGCCCATGGTGACAGTGGCCATGGTGACACTGCCCATGATGACAGTGCCCATGGTGAAAGTTCCCACGGCGCCATTGCCTATGGTGACTGTGCGCATGGTAACACTGCCCATGGTGACAGTGACCATGGTGAGAGTGCTCACACTGATAGTGCCCATGGTGACAGGGCTCATGGTGCCAGTCCGCATTGTGCCAGTACCCATGGCGACAGTGGTCATGGTGACACTGACCACAGTGAGAGTGCTCACTGTGATAGAGCTCACGGTAATAGTGCTCATGGTGACAGTGCAAATGGTGACAATACCCATGGTGACAGTACTCATGTTGAAAATACCCATGGTGGCAGTTCTCATGGTGACAGTGCTCATAATAGCAGTGCCCAAGGTGGCAGTCCTCGTGGTGACAGTGCTAATGGTGACAGTGCTCTTGGTGGCAGTTCCCATGGGGACAGTACCGATGGTGACCCTGTGCATTGTTACAGTGCCCATGGTAACTGTGCTCACGGTGGTAGTGCACATCGTGACAGTGCCCATGGTGGTAGTTCACCTGGTGACAGTGCTAAATAGTGACAGTGCACATGCTGACAGTGCTCACGGTGATAGTGCCCATGGTGACAGTGCCCACGGTGATAATGGGTATTATTACAGTGTTCATCGTGACAGAGCCCAAGGTGGCAGTGGCCATGGTGACAGTGCCCACAATGACAGTGCCCATGGTAACAGTGCCGACAGTGACAGTGCCCATGGTGACACTTCTCACAGTGAATGTGCCCATGGGGACAGTTACCATGATGAGATTTCTCACGGTGATAGTGCCCGTTGTGACAGTGCTCACAGTGACAATGCCCATGGTGCCAGTGCCCATAGAGACATTCCGCACGGTCACATTTCTCACGGTGAAAGTGCCTATGGTGACACTGCACCTGGTGGCAGTGCAAAATGGTGACAGTGCCCATGGTGACATTGCTCATAGTGTCTTTGCTTACAGTGATAGTCCTTACGGTGACAGTGTGCATGGTGACACTGCACACAGCTGCAGTGTTTATGGTGACAGTCTTCACGGTGATACTTTCCATGGTGATAGTGCCCATGGTGACACTGCACATGGTGGCAGTGATAAATGGTGACAGTGCCCCTGTTGACAGTTCTCATGGTGAGAGAGCACATGGTGACAACCCGTGCAGACTGTACTCATGGTGACAGTACTCATGCTGACAGTTCTCATGTTTGCAGTATCCATGGTGACAGTGCTCACAGTGATAGTGCCCATGGTGAGAGTGCCCATGATGACAGGGCCCATGGTGCCATTGCCTATGGTGACAGTGCTCATGGTAACAGTGCCCAAGGTGACAGTGACCATGGTGAGAGTGCTCACACTGATGGTGCCCATGGTGACAGTGCTCACGGTGCCTGTCTACATTGTGACAGTACCCATGGTGACAGTGCTCATGGTGACAGTGACCACAGTGAGAGTGCTCATAGTGATAGTGCTCACGGTAATAGTGCTCATGGTGACAATGCAAATGGTGACAATACCATGGTGACAGTACTCATGTTGAAAATACCCATGGTGGCAGTTCTCATAGCGACAGATCTCATGGTGACAGTGCTCATAATAGCAGTGCCCAGGTGCCAGTGCTCGTGGTGACAGTGCTAATGGTGACAGTGCTCTTGGTGGCAGTTCCCATCGGGACAATACTGATGGTGACGCTGTGCATTGTTACAGTGCCCATGGTAACCGTGCTCACGGTGATAGTGCACATCGTGACAGCGCCCATGGTGGTAGTTCACCTGGTGACAGTGCTAAATAGTGACAGTGCACGTGCTGACAGTGCTCACGGTGATAGTGCCCATGGTGACAGTGCACACGGTGATAATGGGCATTGTTACAGAGTTCATGGTGACAGCACACGGTGGCAGTGGCCATGGAGACAGTGCCCACAATGACAGTGCCCATGGTGACAGTGCCGACAGTGACAGTGCCCATGGTGACACTTCTCACGGTGACAGTGCCCATGGGGACAGTTAGCATGGTGAGATTTCTCACGGTGACAGTGCCCGTTGTGACAGTGCTCACAGTGACAATGCCCATGGTGCCAGTGCCCATAGAGTCATTCCGCACGGTCTCATTTCTCACAGTGAAAGTGCCTATGGTGATATTAACCATGGTGACACTGCACATGGTGGCAGAGCAAAATGGTGACAGTGCCCATGGTGACATTGCTCATGGTGACTTTGCTTATGGTGATAGTCCTTACAGTGACAGTGCGCATGGTGACACTGCACACAGTGACAGTGTTCATGGTGACAGTGTTCACGGTGATAGTTCCCATGGTGAGATTGTACATGGTAACAGTGCCCATAGTCACAATTCTCATGGTGTAGTGCTCACAGTGACAGTGCCCATGGTGTCATGCCCATGGTGACAGTGCTCATGGTGACAGTGCTCATGTTGGCAGTGCCATAAATAACAGTGCTCATTGTGGCAGTGCTCATGGTGTCCGTGCTCATGGTGACAGTGCCCATGTTTACAGTGTTTATGGTGATAGATGTCACGGTGTCAGTGCCCACGGGGACAGTGCCAAGGCTGACAAAGCCCAGGGTGATACTTCCCATTGGGACAGTGCCCACGGTGACAGTGCCCATGGTGACAGCGCCCAGTGTGACAAGGCTCATGGTGACAGTGCTCACGGTGACGGTGCCCATGGTGACAGTGCCGATGGTGAGAGTGCCATTAGTGACAGTGCTCATGGTGAAACTGCCCATGGAGACATCGCCCATGGTGATAGTGCTCGTGGTGACAACCCCACGGTGACAGTGCCAATGTTGATAGTCCCCGTGGTGACAGGTCTTACATTGAATGTGACCATGGTGTCTGTGCTCATGGTGACAGTGCTCAAGGTTAGAGTCTCCATGTTGACAGTGCCGATGGTGACAATTCTCACGGTGACAGGGCCTATGGTGTAAATTCACATAGTGACAGTGTTCATGGTGACTTTGCTCATGGTGAGAGTGCCCATGTTCACAAATATCACGGTGATTGTTCCCATGGTGACAATACCCAGGGTAACAGAGCTGATGGTAAATGTGTTCACGGTGACAGTGCCCATGATGACAGTACCTAAGGTGACAATTCCCATGGTGAGACTGCTCATAGACAGTGCCCATGGTGACAATACCCAGCGTGTCCTGTCCATGGTGACAGTGATCATGGTGACACTTCTCATGAGGACAGTGCCATAAGTGACAGTGCTCATTGTGGCAGTGCTCATGGTGACCGTGCTCATGGTGACAGTGCCATGGTGACAGTGCCTATGGTGATAGATATCATGGTGGCCGTGCCCATGGTGACATTGCCCACGCTGACAAAGCCCATGGTGATACTTCCCATTGTGACAGTGCCCACGGTGGCAGAGCCCATGGTGACAGTGCCCAAGATCACAGTGTCCATGGTGAGAGTGCTAACGGTGACTGTGCCCATGGTGACAGCACCCAGTGTGACAATGCCCATTGTGACAGTGCTCACGGTGACCATGCCGATGGTGATAGTGCCAATAGTGAGAGTGCTCACGGTGACACTGCCCATGGAGACACTGCCCATGGTGATAGTGCTCATCATGACAACCCCTCGGAGGCAGTGCCAATGGTGAGAGACCCGTGGTGACAGTCCTCACGGTGAAAGTGATCCTATTGATATTTCTCATGGTGACAGTGCTCTTGGTGACAGTGCTCAAGGTGATAGTCTGAATGTTGACAGTGCCCATGGTGACTCTTCTCACGGTGACAGTGCCTATGGTGATTATGCTCTTAGTGACAGTGCTCATGGTGACAGTGCCCATGGTGACAGTGACCACGGTGACTGTTCTCACCGTGGTAGTGCCCATGGTGACAGTGTTCATGATGACAGTCCGCATTAAGGCTGTGCCCACGGTGACACTGCTCATGGTGATAGTTCTCACGGTGATAGTACGCACGGTGACAGTGCCAAAGGTGACAATACCCAGGTGATAGTAATCATGGTGAAAGTGCCCATGGTGGCAGTTCTCATACTGACAGTTCTTGTGACAGTGCTCATGGTGGCAGTGCTCGTGGTGACAGTGCTCTTGGTGACAGTGCTCATGGTGGCAGTGCCCATGGTGAGACTCCCGATGGTGACACTGCCCATGGTGACAGTGCACATGGTCATGGTGCATCTGCTGGCAGTGCAAAATAGTGAGAGTGCCCATGATGATAGTGCCCATGGTGAGAGTGCCCATGGTTCCAGTGCTCATGGTGACAGTGCCCATTGTGACAGTGGCCCTGGTGACAGTGCACACCGTGAGAGTGCCCATGGTGTCTGTGCCCATGGTGACAGTTCTTATCATGAGAGTGTTCACGGTAGCAGTGTTCATGGTAATAGTGCTCACGGAGACATTGCCCACAATGAGAGTGCCCATGGTGAGAATACTGACTGTGAAAGTGCCCATGATGACTTTTCTCTCTGCGACAGTGCCCATGGGGACAGTTAGCACGGTGAGATTTCTCACAGTGATAGTGCACATGGTTTCAGTGCTAATAGTGAAAAGACCCACGGCGCCAGTGCCCATCATGGCATTGCTCACGGTGATAGCTCTCACGGTGACAGTGCCCATGGTGATATTACCCATGGTGACAGTACTCAGTGATCAAGTGCTCATGGTGACAGTGCCTAAGGTGATAGTGCACACGGTGGCAGTGCAAAATGGCGACAGTGCCCATGGTGACATTGCTTAATGTGATAGTCCTTGTGGTGACATTGCGCATGGTGACATTGCCCACCACGACAGTTCTCTTGTTGACAGTGCTCATGGTGATAGTGCCAATGTTGGAAGTGCCCATCGTGAAAGTGCCCATGGTGACAGTTCTTATGAAGAGAGTGGTCAGAGTGGCAGTGCTCATGGTGAAAGTGCCCATTGTGACAGAGCCCACGGTGACAGTGTCCATAGTTATAGTGTCCACGGTGACAGTCCTAACAGTGAAATTGTCCATGGGGACACTGCCCATGGTGAAAGTGCCCATGGTCACAACACTCACGGTGATAGTGCTCATGGTGAGAGTGGCCATGGTGACAGTGCACACGGTGATAATGGGCATTGTTACAGAGTTCATGGTGACAGCACACGGTGGCAGTGGCCATGGAGACAGTGCCCACAATGACAGTGCCCATGGTGACAGTGCCGACAGTGACAGTGCCCCTGGTGACACTTCTCACGGTGACAGTGCCCATGGGGACAGTTAGCATGGTGAGATTTCTCACGGTGATAGTGCCTGTTGTGACAGTGCTCACAGTGACAATGCCCATGGTGCCAGTGCCCATAGAGTCATTCCGCACGGTCTCATTTCTCACAGTGAATGTGCCTATGGTGATATTAACCATGGTGACACTTCACATGGTGGCAGAGCAAAATGGTGACAGTGCCCATGGTGACATTGCTCATGGTGACTTTGCTTATGGTGATAGTCCTTACAGTGACCGTGCGCATGGTGACAATGCACACATTGACAGTGTTCATGGTGACAGTGTTCACGGTGATAGTTCCCATGGTGAGATTGTCCATGGTAACAGTGCCCATAGTCACAATTCTCATGGTGTAGTGCTCACAGTGACAGTGCCCATGGTGTCATGCCCATGGTGACAGTGCTCATGGTGACAGTGCTCATGTTGGCAGTGCCATAAATAACAGTGCTCATTGTGGCAGTGCTCATGGTGTCCGTGCTCATGGTGACAGTGCCCATGTTTACAGTGTTTATGGTGATAGATGTCACGGTGTCAGTGCCCACGGGGACAGTGCCAAGGCTGACAAAGCCCAGGGTGATACTTCCCATTGGGACAGTGCCCACGGTGACAGTGCCCATGGTGACAGCGCCCAGTGTGACAAGGCTCATGGTGACAGTGCTCACGGTGACAGTGCCCATGGTGACAGTGCCGATGGTGAGAGTGCCATTAGTGACAGTGCTCATGGTGAAACTGCCCATGGAGACATCGCCCATGGTGATAGTGCTCATGGTGACAACCCCACGGTGACAGTGCCAATGTTGATAGTCCCCGTGGTGACAGGTCTTACATTGAATGTGACCATGGTGTCTGTGCTCATGGTGACAGTGCTCAAGGTTATCGTCTCCATGTTGACAGTGCCGATGGTGACAATTCTCACGGTGACAGGGCCTATGGTGTAAATTCATATAGTGACAGTGTTCACGGTGACAGTGCCCATGGTGCTGTTACCCATGGTGACAGTTCTCATAGTGAAACTGCCCATGGTGACACTGCACATGGTGGCAGTGCAAAATGGTGACAGTGCCCATGGTGATATTGCTCATGGTGACATTGCTTACCGTGATAGTATGTATGGTGAAACTGCACACAGTGACATTGCTCATGGTGACAGTGTTCATGGTGTTAGTTCCTATCGTGAATGTGACCTTGGGGACAGTGCCCATTGTCACAATACTCATGGTGTAGTGCTCACGGTGACAGTGCCCATGGTGACAATACACAGGGTGACACTATTCATGGTGACATTGCTCATGGTGAGAGTGCCCATGTTCACAACTGTCACGGTGATAGTTCCCATGGTGACAATACCCAGGGTAACAGAGCTGATGGTAAAAGTGTTCACGGTGACAGTGCCCATGGTGACAGTACCTAAGGTGACAATTCCCATGGTGAGACTGCTCATAGACCGTGCCCATGGTGACAATACCCAGCGTGTCCTGTCCATGGTGACAGTGATCATGGTGACACTTCTCATGAGGACAGTGCCATAAGTGACAGTGCTCATTGTGGCAGTGCTCATGGTGACCGTGCTAATGGTGACAGTGCCCATGGTGACAGTGCCTATGGTGATAGATATCATGGTGGCCGTGCCCAGGGTGACATTGCCCACGCTGACAAAGCCCAGGGTGATACTTCCCATTGTGACAGTGCCCACGGTGGCAGAGCCCATGGTGACAGTGCCCAAGATCACAGTGCCCATGGTGAGAGTGCTAACGGTGACTGTGCCCATGGTGACAGCACCCAGTGTGGCAATGCCCATTGTGACAGTGCTCACGGTGATCATGCCGATGTTGATAGTGCCAATAGTGAGAGTGCTCACGGTGACACTGCCCATGGAGACACTGCCCATGGTGATAGTGCTCATCATGACAACCCCTCGGAGGCAGTGCCAATGGTGAGAGTCCCCGTGGTGAGAGTTCTCACGGTGAAAGTGATCCTGTTGAAATTGCTCATGGTGACAGTGCTCAAGGTGATAGTCTCCATGTTGACAGTGTCCATGGTGACTGTTCTCACGGTGACAGTGCCAATGGTGATTATGCTCTTAGTGACAGTGCTCATGGTGACAGTGCCCATGGTGACAGTGACCACGGTGACTCTTCTCACCGTGGTAGTGCCCATGGTGACAGTGTTCATGATGACAGTCCGCATTAAGGCTGTGCCCGTGGTGACAGTGCTCATGGTGATAGTTCTCACGGTGATAGTACGCACGTTGACAGTGCCAAAGGTGACAATACCCAGGTGATAGTAATCATGGTGAAAGTGCCCATGGTGGCAGTTCTCATACTGACAGTTCTTGTGACAGTGCTCATGGTGGCAGTGCTCGTGGTGACAGTGCTCTTGGTGACAGTGCTCATGGTGGCAGTGCCCATGGTGAGACTACCGATGGTGACCCTGCCCAAGGTGACAGTGCACATGGTCATGGTGCATCTGGTGGCAGTGCAAAATAGTGAGAGTGCCCATGATGATATTGCTCATGGTGATAGTGCCCATGGTGAGAATGCCCATGGTTCCAGTGCTCATGGTGACAGTGCCCATTGTGACAGTGCCCCTGGTGACAGTGCACACCGTGAGAGTGCCCATGGTGTCTGTGCCCATGGTGACAGTACTTATCATGAGAGTGTTCACGGTAGCAGTGTTCATGGTAATAGTGCTCATGGAGACATTGCCCACAATGAGAGTGCCCATGGTGAGAATACTGACTGTGACAGTGCCCATGATGACTTTTCTCTCTGCGACAGTGCCCATGGGGACAGTTAGCACGGTGAGATTTCTCACAGTGATAGTGCACATTGTTTCAGTGCTAATAGTGAAAAGACCCACGGCGCCAGTGACCATCATGGCATTGCTCACGGTGATAGTTCTCACGGTGACAGTGCCCATGGTTATATTACACATGGTGACAGTACTCAGTGATCAAGTGCTCATGGTGACAGTGCCTAAGGTGATAGTGCACACGGTGGCAGTGCAAAATGGCGACAGTGCCCATGGTGACATTGCTTAATGTGATAGTCCTTGTGGTGACATTGCGCATGGTGACATTGCCCACCACGACAGTTCTCTTGTTGACAGTGCTCATGGTGATAGTGCCAATGTTGGAAGTGCCCATCGTGAAAGTGCCCATGGTGACAGTTCTTATGATGAGAGTGGTCAGAGTGGCAGTGCTCATGGTGAAAGTGCCCATGGTGACAGAGCCCACGGTGACAGTGTCCATAGTTATAGTGTCCACGGTGACAGTCCTAACAGTGAAATTGTCCATGGGGACACTGCCCATGGTGAAAGTGCCCATGGTCACAACACTCATGGAGATAGTGCTCACGGTGAGAGTGGCCATGGTGACAGTGACCACGGTGACACTTCTAATGGTGATACTGCCCATGATGACAGTGCTCATGGTGACAGTCGACATTGTGCCAGTGCCCAAGGTGACAGTGCTCATGGTGACAGTGCCCAAAGTCACAATACCCATGGTGACAGTGCCCAGGCTGACAGTTCTCAAGGTGATAGTGCCCATGGTGACAGTGCACATGGTGATACAGAGAATGGGGACAGTGCTTATGGTGACAGTGGTCATGGTTGCGGTACCCATGGTGATAGTGCTGAAACTGACAGTGCCCTTGGGGATAGTGCCCATGGTGAGTGTGCTCGTGTTAATAGTGCCCATGGTGGCAGTTCCCATTGTGAAAGTGCTCATGATGACAGTGCCCATGTTGGTAGTTCCCATGGTGACAGTGCTCATGGTGATAGTGACCATTTTAACAGTGCACATGGTGGCTGTGCCCTTGGTGACAGTGCCCATGATGACAGTATTCATGGTGACAGTGCTCACGGTGATAGTGCCCATGGTGACAGTGCACATGGTGGTAGTCCACATGGTGGCAGTGAAAAATGGTGACAGTTCCCATGCTGACAGTTCTCATTGTGACAATGCACATGGTCACAACCGATGCTGACACTGCTCATGGTAGCTGTACCCGTGGTGACAGTGCTCATGGTGATAGTGACCATGTTAACAGTGCCCATGGGGACACTGCCCATGGTGACAATGCCCATGATGACAGTGCCCATAGAGTCAGTGCCCACGGAGCCATTGCCTATGGTAACAGTGCTCACAGTGACAGTACCCATGGTAACAGTGACCACGGTGAGAGTGCTCATGGTGATACTGGCTATGGTGACAGATCACACTGTGACAGTCCGCATTGTGCCAGTACCAATAGTGACAGTGCCCATGGTGACATTGACCACGGTGAGAGTGCTCACGGTGCTAGTGCTCACAGTAATAGTGCTCATGGTGACAGTGCCGACAGTGACGGTGCTCACGGTGACAGTGCCCATGGTGATAGTGCCCATGGTGAGAGTCCGCCCATTGATAGTGCCCATGGTGGCAGTTCCCATTGTGAAAGTGCTCATGATGACATTGCCCATGTTGGTAGTTCCCATGGTGACAGTGCTCACGGTGATAGTGACCTTGGTAACTGTGCACATGGTGGCCGTGCCCTTGGTGACAGTGCCAATGATGACAGTACTCATGGTGACGGTTCTCATGGTAATAGTTCCCATGGGGACAAGGCACAGGGTGGCAGTGAAAAATGGTGAAAGTGCCCATGTTGACAGTTCTCATGGTGACAGTGCACACGGTGACAACCCATGCAGACAGTACTCACGGTGACATTTCTCATGGTTGCAGTACCCATGGTGACAGTGCTCACAGTGATACTGCCCATAGTGGCAATGCCCATGGTGACAGTGCCCATGGTGACACTGCCCATGATGACAGTGCCCATGGTGAAAGTTCCCACGGCGCCATTGCCTATTGTGACAGTGCTCATGGTAACAGTGCCCATGGTGACAGTGACCATGGTGAGAGTGCTCACACTGATAGTGCCCATGGTGACAGGGCTCATGGTGCCAGGCCGCATTGTGCCAGTACCCATGGCGACAGTGGTCATGGTGACACTGACCACAGTGAGAGTGCTCACTGTGATAGAGCTCGCGGTAATAGTGCTCATGGTGACAGTGCAAATGTTGACAATACCCATGGTGACAGTACTCATGTTGAAAATACCCATGGTGGCAGTTCTCATGGTGACAGTGCTCATAATAGCAGTGCCCAAGGTGGCAGTCCTCGTGGTGACAGTGCTAATGGTGACAGTGCTCTTGGTGGCAGTTCCCATGGGGATAGTACCGATGGTGACCCTGTGCATTCTTACAGTGCCCATGGTAACCGTGCTCATGGTGGTAGTGCACATCGTGACAGTGCCCATGGTGGTAGTTCACCTGGTGACAGTGCTAAATAGTGACAGTGCACATGCTGACACTGCTCACGGTGATAGTGCCCATGGGGACAGTGCCCACGGTGATAATGGGTATTATTAGAGTGTTCATCGTGACAGAGCCCAAGGTGGCAGTGGCCATGGTGACAGTGCCCACAATGACAGTGCCCATGGTAACAGTGCCGACAGTGACAGTGCCCATGGTGACACTTCTCACAGTGAATGTGCCCATGGGGACAGTTACCATGATGAGATTTCTCACGGTGATAGTGCCCGTTGTGACAGTGCTCACAGTGACAATGCCCATGGTGCCAGTGCCCATAGAGACATTCCACACGGTCACATTTCTCACGGTGAAAGTGCCTATGGTTACACTGCACCTGGTGGCAGTGCAAAATGGTGACAGTGCCCATGGTGACATTGCTCATAGTGACTTTGCTTACAGTGATAGTCCTTACAGTGACAGTGTGCATGGTGACACTGCACACAGTTGCAGTGTTTATGGTGACAGTCTTCACGGTGATATTTTCCATGGTGATAGTGCCCATGGTGACACTGCACATGGTGGCAGTGATAAATGGTGACAGTGCCCCTGTTGACAGTTCTCATGGTGACAGTGCACATGGTGACAACCCGTGCAGACTGTACTCATGGTGACAGTACTCACGGTGACAGTTCTCATGTTTGCAGTATCCATGGTGACAGTGCTCACAGTGATAGTGCCCATGGTGAGAGTGCCCATGATGACAGGGCCCATGGTGCCATTGCCTATGGTGACAGTGCTCATGGTAACAGTGCCCAAGGTGACAGTGACCATGGTGAGAGTGCTCACACTGATGGTGCCCATGGTGACAGTGCTCACGGTGCCTGTCTACATTGTGCCAGTACCCATGGCGACAGTGCTCATGGTGACAGTGACCACAGTGAGAGTGCTCATAGTGATAGTGCTCACGGTAATAGTGCTCATGGTGACAATGCAAATGGTGACCATACCATGGTGACAGTACTCATGTTGAAAATACCCATGGTGGCAGTTCTCATAGCGACAGATCTCATGGTGACAGTGCTCATAATAGCAGTGCCCAGGTGCCAGTGCTCGTGGTGACAGTGCTAATGGTGACAGTGCTCTTGGTGGCAGTTCCCATCGGGACAATACTGATGGTGACGCTGTGCATTGTTACAGTGCCCATGGTAACCGTGCTCACGGTGATAGTGCACATCGTGACAGTGCCCATGGTGGTAGTTCACCTGGTGACAGTGCTAAATAGTGACAGTGCACATGCTGACAGTGCTCACGGTGATAGTGCCCATGGTGACAGTGCACACGGTGATAATGGGCATTGTTACAGAGTTCATGGTGACAGCACACGGTGGCAGTGGCCATGGAGACAGTGCCCACAATGACAGTGCCCATGGTGACAGTGCCGACAGTGACAGTGCCCATGGTGACACTTCTCACGGTGACAGTGCCCATGGGGACAGTTAGCATGGTGAGATTTCTCACGGTGACAGTGCCCGTTGTGACAGTGCTCACAGTGACAATGCCCATGGTGCCAGTGCCCATAGAGTCATTCCGCACGGTCTCATTTCTCACAGTGAAAGTGCCTATGGTGATATTAACCATGGTGACACTGCACATGGTGGCAGAGCAAAATGGTGACAGTGCCCATGGTGACATTGCTCATGGTGACTTTGCTTATGGTGATAGTCCTTACAGTGACAGTGCGCATGGTGACACTGCACACAGTGACAGTGTTCATGGTGACAGTGTTCACAGTGATAGTTCCCATGGTGAGATTGTCCATGGTAACAGTGCCCATAGTCACAATTCTCATGGTGTAGTGCTCACAGTGACAGTGCCCATGGTGTCATGCCCATGGTGACAGTGCTCATGGTGACAGTGCTCATGTTGGCAGTGCCATAAATAACAGTGCTCATTGTGGCAGTGCTCATGGTGTCCGTGCTCATGGTGACAGTGCCCATGTTTACAGTGTTTATGGTGATAGATGTCACGGTGTCAGTGCCCACGGGGACAGTGCCAAGGCTGACAAAGCCCAGGGTGATACTTCCCATTGGGACAGTGCCCACGGTGACAGTGCCCATGGTGACAGCGTCCAGTGTGACAAGGCTCATGGTGACAGTGCTCACGGTGATGGTGCCCATAGTGACAGTGCCGATGGTGAGAGTGCCATTAGTGACAGTGCTCATGGTGAAACTGCCCATGGAGACATCGCCCATGGTGATAGTGCTCGTGGTGACAACCCTACGGTGACAGTGCCAATGTTGATAGTCCCCGTGGTGACAGGTCTTACATTGAATGTGACCATGGTGTCTGTGCTCATGGTGACAGTGCTCAAGGTTATAGTCTCCATGTTGACAGTGCCGATGGTGACAATTCTCACGGTGACAGTGCCTATGGTGTAAATTCACATAGTGACAGTGTTCACGGTGACAGTGCCCATGGTGCTATTACCCATGGTGACAGTTCTCATAGTGAAACTGCCCATGGTGACACTGCACATGGTGGCAGTGCAAAATGGTGACAGTGTCCACGGTGCTATTGCTCATGGTGACATTGCTTACGGTGATAGTGTGTATGGTGAAACTGCACACAGTGACATTGCTCATGGTGACAGTGTTCACGGCATTAGTTCCTATCGTGAATGTGACCATGGGGACAGTGCCCATTGTCACAATTCTCATGGTGTAGTGCTCACGGTGACAGTGCCCATGGTGACAATACACAGGGTGACACTATTCATGGTGACATTGCTCATGGTGAGAATGCCCATGTTCACAACTGTCACGGTGATTGTTCCCATGGTGACAATACCCAGGGTAACAGAGCTGATGGTAAATGTGTTCACGGTGACAGTGCCCATGATGACAGTACCTAAGGTGACAATTCCCATGGTGAGACTGCTCATAGACAGTGCCCATGGTGACAATACCCAGCGTGTCCTGTCCATGGTGACAGTGATCATGGTGACACTTCTCATGAGGACAGTGCCAAAAGTGACAGTGCTCATTGTGGCAGTGCTCATGGTGACCGTGCTCATGGTGACAGTGCCCATGGTGACAGTGCCTATGGTGATAGATATCATGGTGGCCGTGCCCAGGGTGACATTGCCCACGCTGACAAAGCCCATGGTGATACTTCCCATTGTGACAGTGCCCACGGTGGCAGAGCCCATGGTGACAGTGCCCAAGATCACAGTGTCCATGGTGAGAGTGCTAACGGTGACTCTGCCCATGGTGACAGCACCCAGTGTGACAATGCCCATTGTGACAGTGCTCACGGTGACCATGCCGATGGTGATAGTGCCAATAGTGAGAGTGCTCACGGTGACACTGCCCATGGAGACACTGCCCATGGTGATAGTGCTCATCATGACAACCCCTCGGAGGCAGTGCCAATGGTGAGAGACCCGTGGTGACAGTCCTCACGGTGAAAGTGATCCTATTGATATTTCTCATGGTGACCGTGCTCTTGGTGACAGTGCTCAAGGTGATAGTCTGAATGTTGACAGTGCCCATGGTGACTCTTCTCACGGTGACAGTGCCTATGGTGATTATGCTCTTAGTGACAGTGCTCATGGTGACAGTGCCCATGGTGACAGTGACCACGGTGACTGTTCTCACCGTGGTAGTGCCCATGGTGACAGTGTTCATGATGACAGTCCGCATTAAGGCTGTGCCCACGGTGACACTGCTCATGGTGATAGTTCTCACGGTGATAGTATGCACGGTGACAGTGCCAAAGGTGACAATACCCAGGTGATAGTAATCATGGTGAAAGTGCCCATGGTGGCAGTTCTCATACTGACAGTTCTTGTGACAGTGCTCATGGTGGCAGTGCTCGTGGTGACAGTGCTCTTGGTGACAGTGCTCATGGTGGCAGTGCCCATGGTGAGACTCCCGATGGTGACACTGCCCATGGTGACAGTGCACATGGTCATGGTGCATCTGCTGGCAGTGCAAAATAGTGAGAGTGCCCATGATGATAGTGCCCATGGTGAGAGTGCCCATGGTTCCAGTGCTCATGGTGACAGTGCCCATTGTGACAGTGGCCCTGGTGACAGTGCACACCGTGAGAGTGCCCATGGTGTCTGTGCCCATGGTGACAGTTCTTATCATGAGAGTGTTCACGGTAGCAGTGTTCATGGTAATAGTGCTCACGGAGACATTGCCCACAATGAGAGTGCCCATGGTGAGAATACTGACTGTGAAAGTGCCCATGATGACTTTTCTCTCTGCGACAGTGCCCATGGGGACAGTTAGCACGGTGAGATTTCTCACAGTGATAGTGCACATGGTTTCAGTGCTAATAGTGAAAAGACCCACGGCGCCAGTGCCCATCATGGCATTGCTCACGGTGATAGCTCTCACGGTGACAGTGCCCATGGTGATATTACCCATGGTGACAGTACTCAGTGATCAAGTGCTCATGGTGACAGTGCCTAAGGTGATAGTGCACACGGTGGCAGTGCAAAATGGCGACAGTGCCCATGGTGACATTGCTTAATGTGATAGTCCTTGTGGTGACATTGCGCATGGTGACATTGCCCACCACGACAGTTCTCTTGTTGACAGTGCTCATGGTGATAGTGCCAATGTTGGAAGTGCCCATCGTGAAAGTGCCCATGGTGACAGTTCTTATGAAGAGAGTGGTCAGAGTGGCAGTGCTCATGGTGAAAGTGCCCATTGTGACAGAGCCCACGGTGACAGTGTCCATAGTTATAGTGTCCACGGTGACAGTCCTAACAGTGAAATTGTCCATGGGGACACTGCCCATGGTGAAAGTGCCCATGGTCACAACACTCACGGTGATAGTGCTCATGGTGAGAGTGGCCATGGTGACAGTGCACACGGTGATAATGGGCATTGTTACAGAGTTCATGGTGACAGCACACGGTGGCAGTGGCCATGGAGACAGTGCCCACAATGACAGTGCCCATGGTGACAGTGCCGACAGTGACAGTGCCCCTGGTGACACTTCTCACGGTGACAGTGCCCATGGGGACAGTTAGCATGGTGAGATTTCTCACGGTGATAGTGCCTGTTGTGACAGTGCTCACAGTGACAATGCCCATGGTGCCAGTGCCCATAGAGTCATTCCGCACGGTCTCATTTCTCACAGTGAATGTGCCTATGGTGATATTAACCATGGTGACACTTCACATGGTGGCAGAGCAAAATGGTGACAGTGCCCATGGTGACATTGCTCATGGTGACTTTGCTTATGGTGATAGTCCTTACAGTGACCGTGCGCATGGTGACAATGCACACATTGACAGTGTTCATGGTGACAGTGTTCACGGTGATAGTTCCCATGGTGAGATTGTCCATGGTAACAGTGCCCATAGTCACAATTCTCATGGTGTAGTGCTCACAGTGACAGTGCCCATGGTGTCATGCCCATGGTGACAGTGCTCATGGTGACAGTGCTCATGTTGGCAGTGCCATAAATAACAGTGCTCATTGTGGCAGTGCTCATGGTGTCCGTGCTCATGGTGACAGTGCCCATGTTTACAGTGTTTATGGTGATAGATGTCACGGTGTCAGTGCCCACGGGGACAGTGCCAAGGCTGACAAAGCCCAGGGTGATACTTCCCATTGGGACAGTGCCCACGGTGACAGTGCCCATGGTGACAGCGCCCAGTGTGACAAGGCTCATGGTGACAGTGCTCACGGTGACAGTGCCCATGGTGACAGTGCCGATGGTGAGAGTGCCATTAGTGACAGTGCTCATGGTGAAACTGCCCATGGAGACATCGCCCATGGTGATAGTGCTCATGGTGACAACCCCACGGTGACAGTGCCAATGTTGATAGTCCCCGTGGTGACAGGTCTTACATTGAATGTGACCATGGTGTCTGTGCTCATGGTGACAGTGCTCAAGGTTATCGTCTCCATGTTGACAGTGCCGATGGTGACAATTCTCACGGTGACAGGGCCTATGGTGTAAATTCATATAGTGACAGTGTTCACGGTGACAGTGCCCATGGTGCTGTTACCCATGGTGACAGTTCTCATAGTGAAACTGCCCATGGTGACACTGCACATGGTGGCAGTGCAAAATGGTGACAGTGCCCATGGTGATATTGCTCATGGTGACATTGCTTACCGTGATAGTATGTATGGTGAAACTGCACACAGTGACATTGCTCATGGTGACAGTGTTCATGGTGTTAGTTCCTATCGTGAATGTGACCTTGGGGACAGTGCCCATTGTCACAATACTCATGGTGTAGTGCTCACGGTGACAGTGCCCATGGTGACAATACACAGGGTGACACTATTCATGGTGACATTGCTCATGGTGAGAGTGCCCATGTTCACAACTGTCACGGTGATAGTTCCCATGGTGACAATACCCAGGGTAACAGAGCTGATGGTAAAAGTGTTCACGGTGACAGTGCCCATGGTGACAGTACCTAAGGTGACAATTCCCATGGTGAGACTGCTCATAGACCGTGCCCATGGTGACAATACCCAGCGTGTCCTGTCCATGGTGACAGTGATCATGGTGACACTTCTCATGAGGACAGTGCCATAAGTGACAGTGCTCATTGTGGCAGTGCTCATGGTGACCGTGCTAATGGTGACAGTGCCCATGGTGACAGTGCCTATGGTGATAGATATCATGGTGGCCGTGCCCAGGGTGACATTGCCCACGCTGACAAAGCCCAGGGTGATACTTCCCATTGTGACAGTGCCCACGGTGGCAGAGCCCATGGTGACAGTGCCCAAGATCACAGTGCCCATGGTGAGAGTGCTAACGGTGACTGTGCCCATGGTGACAGCACCCAGTGTGGCAATGCCCATTGTGACAGTGCTCACGGTGATCATGCCGATGTTGATAGTGCCAATAGTGAGAGTGCTCACGGTGACACTGCCCATGGAGACACTGCCCATGGTGATAGTGCTCATCATGACAACCCCTCGGAGGCAGTGCCAATGGTGA
Organism: Mesoplodon mirus; assembly: GCF_964341445.2. Classification (NCBI taxonomy): domain Eukaryota; kingdom Metazoa; phylum Chordata; class Mammalia; order Artiodactyla; family Ziphiidae; genus Mesoplodon; species Mesoplodon mirus. The sequence goes on from NW_028295696.1 coordinate 197,598, forward strand.
GAGTCCCCGTGGTGAGAGTTCTCACGGTGAAAGTGATCCTGTTGAAATTGCTCATGGTGACAGTGCTCAAGGTGATAGTCTCCATGTTGACAGTGTCCATGGTGACTGTTCTCACGGTGACAGTGCCAATGGTGATTATGCTCTTAGTGACAGTGCTCATGGTGACAGTGCCCATGGTGACAGTGACCACGGTGACTCTTCTCACCGTGGTAGTGCCCATGGTGACAGTGTTCATGATGACAGTCCGCATTAAGGCTGTGCCCGTGGTGACAGTGCTCATGGTGATAGTTCTCACGGTGATAGTACGCACGTTGACAGTGCCAAAGGTGACAATACCCAGGTGATAGTAATCATGGTGAAAGTGCCCATGGTGGCAGTTCTCATACTGACAGTTCTTGTGACAGTGCTCATGGTGGCAGTGCTCGTGGTGACAGTGCTCTTGGTGACAGTGCTCATGGTGGCAGTGCCCATGGTGAGACTACTGATGGTGACCCTGCCCAAGGTGACAGTGCACATGGTCATGGTGCATCTGGTGGCAGTGCAAAATAGTGAGAGTGCCCATGATGATATTGCTCATGGTGATAGTGCCCATGGTGAGAATGCCCATGGTTCCAGTGCTCATGGTGACAGTGCCCATTGTGACAGTGCCCCTGGTGACAGTGCACACCGTGAGAGTGCCCATGTTTTCTGTGCCCATGGTGACAGTATTTATCATGAGAGTGTTCACGGTAGCAGTGTTCATGGTAATATTGCTCATGGAGACATTGCCCACAATGAGAGTGCCCATGGTGAGAATACTGACTGTGACAGTGCCCATGATGACTTTTCTCTCTGCGACAGTGCCCATGGGGACAGTTAGCACGGTGAGATTTCTCACAGTGATAGTGCACATTGTTTCAGTGCTAATAGTGAAAAGACCCACGGCGCCAGTGACCATCATGGCATTGCTCACGGTGATAGTTCTCACGGTGACAGTGCCCATGGTGATATTACCCATGGTGACAGTACTCAGTGATCAAGTGCTCATGGTGACAGTGCCTAAGGTGATAGTGCACACGGTGGCAGTGCAAAATGGCGACAGTGCCCATGGTGACATTGCTTAATGTGATAGTCCTTGTGGTGACATTGCGCATGGTGACATTGCCCACCACGACAGTTCTCTTGTTGACAGTGCTCATGGTGATAGTGCCAATGTTGGAAGTGCCCATCGTGAAAGTGCCCATGGTGACAGTTCTTATGATGAGAGTGGTCAGAGTGGCAGTGCTCATGGTGAAAGTGCCCATGGTGACAGAGCCCACGGTGACAGTGTCCATAGTTATAGTGTCCACGGTGACAGTCCTAACAGTGAAATTGTCCATGGGGACACTGCCCATGGTGAAAGTGCCCATGGTCACAACACTCACGGAGATAGTGCTCACGGTGAGAGTGGCCATGGTGACAGTGACCACGGTGACACTTCTAATGGTGATACTGCCCATGATGACAGTGCTCATGGTGACAGTCGACATTGTGCCAGTGCCCAAGGTGACAGTGCTCATGGTGACAGTGCCCAAAGTCACAATACCCATGGTGACAGTGCCCAGGCTGACAGTTCTCAAGGTGATAGTGCCCATGGTGACAGTGCACATGGTGATACAGAGAATGGGGACAGTGCTTATGGTGACAGTGGTCATGGTTGCGGTACCCATGGTGATAGTGCTGAAACTGACAGTGCCCTTGGGGATAGTGCCCATGGTGAGTGTGCTCGTGTTAATAGTGCCCATGGTGGCAGTTCCCATTGTGAAAGTGCTCATGATGACAGTGCCCATGTTGGTAGTTCCCATGGTGACAGTGCTCATGGTGATAGTGACCATTTTAACAGTGCACATGGTGGCTGTGCCCTTGGTGACAGTGCCCATGATGACAGTATTCATGGTGACAGTGCTCACGGTGATAGTGCCCATGGTGACAGTGCACATGGTGGTAGTCCACATGGTGGCAGTGAAAAATGGTGACAGTTCCCATGCTGACAGTTCTCATTGTGACAATGCACATGGTCACAACCGATGCTGACACTGCTCATGGTAGCTGTACCCGTGGTGACAGTGCTCATGGTGATAGTGACCATGTTAACAGTGCCCATGGTGACACTGCCCATGGTGACAATGCCCATGATGACAGTGCCCATAGAGTCAGTGCCCACGGAGCCATTGCCTATGGTAACAGTGCTCACAGTGACAGTACCCATGGTAACAGTGACCACGGTGAGAGTGCTCATGGTGATACTGGCTATGGTGACAGATCACACTGTGACAGTCCGCATTGTGCCAGTACCAATAGTGACAGTGCCCATGGTGACATTGACCACGGTGAGAGTGCTCACGGTGCTAGTGCTCACAGTAATAGTGCTCATGGTGACAGTGCCGACAGTGACGGTGCTCACGGTGACAGTGCCCATGGTGATAGTGCCCATGGTGAGAGTCCGCCCATTGATAGTGCCCATGGTGGCAGTTCCCATTGTGAAAGTGCTCATGATGACATTGCCCATGTTGGTAGTTCCCATGGTGACAGTGCTCACGGTGATAGTGACCTTGGTAACTGTGCACATGGTGGCCGTGCCCTTGGTGACAGTGCCAATGATGACAGTACTCATGGTGACGGTTCTCATGGTAATAGTTCCCATGGGGACAAGGCACAGGTTGGCAGTGAAAAATGGTGAAAGTGCCCATGTTGACAGTTCTCATGGTGACAGTGCACACGGTGACAACCCATGCAGACAGTACTCACGGTGACAGTTCTCATGGTTGCAGTACCCATGGTGACAGTGCTCACAGTGATACTGCCCATAGTGGCAATGCCCATGGTGACAGTGCCCATGGTGACACTGCCCATGATGACAGTGCCCATGGTGAAAGTTCCCACGGCGCCATTGCCTATTGTGACAGTGCTCATGGTAACAGTGCCCATGGTGACAGTGACCATGGTGAGAGTGCTCACACTGATAGTGCCCATGGTGACAGGGCTCATGGTGCCAGGCCGCATTGTGCCAGTACCCATGGCGACAGTGGTCATGGTGACACTGACCACAGTGAGAGTGCTCACTGTGATAGAGCTCGCGGTAATAGTGCTCATGGTGACAGTGCAAATGTTGACAATACCCATGGTGACAGTACTCATGTTGAAAATACCCATGGTGGCAGTTCTCATGGTGACAGTGCTCATAATAGCAGTGCCCAAGGTGGCAGTCCTCGTGGTGACAGTGCTAATGGTGACAGTGCTCTTGGTGGCAGTTCCCATGGGGATAGTACCGATGGTGACCCTGTGCATTGTTACAGTGCCCATGGTAACCGTGCTCACGGTGGTAGTGCACATCGTGACAGTGCCCATGGTGGTAGTTCACCTGGTGACAGTGCTAAATAGTGACAGTGCACATGCTGACAGTGCTCACGGTGATAGTGCCCATGGGGACAGTGCCCACGGTGATAATGGGTATTATTACAGTGTTCATCGTGACAGAGCCCAAGGTGGCAGTGGCCATGGTGACAGTGCCCACAATGACAGTGCCCATGGTAACAGTGCCGACAGTGACAGTGCCCATGGTGACACTTCTCACAGTGAATGTGCCCATGGGGACAGTTACCATGATGAGATTTCTCACGGTGATAGTGCCCGTTGTGACAGTGCTCACAGTGACAATGCCCATGGTGCCAGTGCCCATAGAGACATTCCACACGGTCACATTTCTCACGGTGAAAGTGCCTATGGTTACACTGCACCTGGTGGCAGTGCAAAATGGTGACAGTGCCCATGGTGACATTGCTCATAGTGACTTTGCTTACAGTGATAGTCCTTACAGTGACAGTGTGCATGGTGACACTGCACACAGTTGCAGTGTTTATGGTGACAGTTTTCACGGTGATATTTTCCATGGTGATAGTGCCCATGGTGACACTGCACATGGTGGCAGTGATAAATGGTGACAGTGCCCCTGTTGACAGTTCTCATGGTGACAGTGCACATGGTGACAACCCGTGCAGACTGTACTCATGGTGACAGTACTCACGGTGACAGTTCTCATGTTTGCAGTATCCATGGTGACAGTGCTCACAGTGATAGTGCCCATGGTGAGAGTGCCCATGATGACAGGGCCCATGGTGCCATTGCCTATGGTGACAGTGCTCATGGTAACAGTGCCCAAGGTGACAGTGACCATGGTGAGAGTGCTCACACTGATGGTGCCCATGGTGACAGTGCTCACGGTGCCTGTCTACATTGTGCCAGTACCCATGGCGACAGTGCTCATGGTGACAGTGACCACAGTGAGAGTGCTCATAGTGATAGTGCTCACGGTAATAGTGCTCATGGTGACAATGCAAATGGTGACCATACCATGGTGACAGTACTCATGTTGAAAATACCCATGGTGGCAGTTCTCCTAGCGACAGATCTCATGGTGACAGTGCTCATAATAGCAGTGCCCAGGTGCCAGTGCTCGTGGTGACAGTGCTAATGGTGACAGTGCTCTTGGTGGCAGTTCCCATCGGGACAATACTGATGGTGACGCTGTGCATTGTTACAGTGCCCATGGTAACCGTGCTCACGGTGATAGTGCACATCGTGACAGTGCCCATGGTGGTAGTTCACCTGGTGACAGTGCTAAATAGTGACAGTGCACATGCTGACAGTGCTCACGGTGATAGTGCCCATGGTGACAGTGCACACGGTGATAATGGGCATTGTTACAGAGTTCATGGTGACAGCACACGGTGGCAGTGGCCATGGAGACAGTGCCCACAATGACAGTGCCCATGGTGACAGTGCCGACAGTGACAGTGCCCATGGTGACACTTCTCACGGTGACAGTGCCCATGGGGACAGTTAGCATGGTGAGATTTCTCACGGTGACAGTGCCCGTTGTGACAGTGCTCACAGTGACAATGCCCATGGTGCCAGTGCCCATAGAGTCATTCCGCACGGTCTCATTTCTCACAGTGAAAGTGCCTATGGTGATATTAACCATGGTGACACTGCACATGGTGGCAGAGCAAAATGGTGACAGTGCCCATGGTGACATTGCTCATGGTGACTTTGCTTATGGTGATAGTCCTTACAGTGACAGTGCGCATGGTGACACTGCACACAGTGACAGTGTTCATGGTGACAGTGTTCACAGTGATAGTTCCCATGGTGAGATTGTCCATGGTAACAGTGCCCATAGTCACAATTCTCATGGTGTAGTGCTCACAGTGACAGTGCCCATGGTGTCATGCCCATGGTGACAGTGCTCATGGTGACAGTGCTCATGTTGGCAGTGCCATAAATAACAGTGCTCATTGTGGCAGTGCTCATGGTGTCCGTGCTCATGGTGACAGTGCCCATGTTTACAGTGTTTATGGTGATAGATATCACGGTGTCAGTGCCCACGGGGACAGTGCCAAGGCTGACAAAGCCCAGGGTGATACTTCCCATTGGGACAGTGCCCACGGTGACAGTGCCCATGGTGACAGCGTCCAGTGTGACAAGGCTCATGGTGACAGTGCTCAAGGTGATGGTGCCCATAGTGACAGTGCCGATGGTGAGAGTGCCATTAGTGACAGTGCTCATGGTGAAACTGCCCATGGAGACATCGCCCATGGTGATAGTGCTCGTGGTGACAACCCCACGGTGACAGTGCCAATGTTGATAGTCCCCGTGGTGACAGGTCTTACATTGAATGTGACCATGGTGTCTGTGCTCATGGTGACAGTGCTCAAGGTTATAGTCTCCATGTTGACAGTGCCGATGGTGACAATTCTCACGGTGACAGTGCCTATGGTGTAAATTCACATAGTGACAGTGATCACGGTGACAGTGCCCATGGTGCTATTACCCATGGTGACAGTTCTCATAGTGAAACTGCCCATGGTGACACTGCACATGGTGGCAGTGCAAAATGGAGACAGTGCCCATGGTGCTATTGCTCATGGTGACATTGCTTACGGTGATAGTGTGTATGGTGAAACTGCACACAGTGACATTGCTCATGGTGACAGTGTTCACGGCGTTAGTTCCTATCGTGAATGTGACCATGGGGACAGTGCCCATTGTCACAATTCTCATGGTGTAGTGCTCACGGTGACAGTGCCCATGGTGACAATACACAGGGTGACACTATTCATGGTGACATTGCTCATGGTGAGAATGCCCATGTTCACAACTGTCACGGTGATAGTTCCCATGGTGACAATACCCAGGGTAACAGAGCTGATGGTAAAAGTGTTCACGGTGACAGTGCCCATGATGACAGTACCTAAGGTGACAATTCCCATGGTGAGACTGCTCATAGACAGTGCCCATGGTGACAATACCCAGCGTGTCCTGTCCATGGTGACAGTGATCATGGTGACACTTCTCATGAGGACAGTGCCAAAAGTGACAGTGCTCATTGTGGCAGTGCTCATGGTGACCGTGCTCATGGTGACAGTGCCCATGGTGACAGTGCCTATGGTGATAGATATCATGGTGGCCGTGCCCAGGGTGACATTGCCCACGCTGACAAAGCCCATGGTGATACTTCCCATTGTGACAGTGCCCACGGTGGCAGAGCCCATGGTGACAGTGCCCAAGATCACAGTGTCCATGGTGAGAGTGCTAACGGTGACTCTGCCCATGGTGACAGCACCCAGTGTGACAATGCCCATTGTGACAGTGCTCACGGTGACCATGCCGATGGTGATAGTGCCAATAGTGAGAGTGCTCACGGTGACACTGCCCATGGAGACACTGCCCATGGTGATAGTGCTCATCATGACAACCCCTCGGAGGCAGTGCCAATGGTGAGAGACCCGTGGTGACAGTCCTCACGGTGAAAGTGATCCTATTGATATTTCTCATGGTGACAGTGCTCTTGGTGACAGTGCTCAAGGTGATAGTCTGAATGTTGACAGTGCCCATGGTGACTCTTCTCACGGTGACAGTGCCTATGGTGATTATGCTCTTAGTGACAGTGCTCATGCTGACAGTGCCCATGGTGACAGTGACCACGGTGACTGTTCTCACCGTGGTAGTGCCCATGGTGACAGTGTTCATGATGACAGTCCGCATTAAGGCTGTGCCCACGGTGACACTGCTCATGGTGATAGTTCTCACGGTGATAGTACGCACGGTGACAGTGCCAAAGGTGACAATACCCAGGTGATAGTAATCATGGTGAAAGTGCCCATGGTGGCAGTTCTCATACTGACAGTTCTTGTGACAGTGCTCATGGTGGCAGTGCTCGTGGTGACAGTGCTCTTGGTGACAGTGCTCATGGTGGCAGTGCCCATGGTGAGACTCCCGATGGTGACACTGCCCATGGTGACAGTGCACATGGTCATGGTGCATCTGCTGGCAGTGCAAAATAGTGAGAGTGCCCATGATGATATTGCTCATGGTGATAGTGCCCATGGTGAGAGTGCCCATGGTTCCAGTGCTCATGGTGACAGTGCCCATTGTGACAGTGGCCCTGGTGACAGTGCACACCGTGAGAGTGCCCATGGTGTCTGTGCCCATGGTGACAGTTCTTATCATGAGAGTGTTCACGGTAGCAGTGTTCATGGTAATAGTGCTCACGGAGACATTGCCCACAATGAGAGTGCCCATGGTGAGAATACTGACTGTGAAAGTGCCCATGATGACTTTTCTCTCTGCGACAGTGCCCATGGGGACAGTTAGCACGGTGAGATTTCTCACAGTGATAGTGCACATGGTTTCAGTGCTAATAGTGAAAAGACCCACGGCGCCAGTGCCCATCATGGCATTGCTCACGGTGATAGTTCTCACGGTGACAGTGCCCATGGTGATATTACCCATGGTGACAGTACTCAGTGATCAAGTGCTCATGGTGACAGTGCCTAAGGTGATAGTGCACACGGTGGCAGTGCAAAATGGCGACAGTGCCCATGGTGACATTGCTTAATGTGATAGTCCTTGTGGTGACATTGCGCATGGTGACATTGCCCACCACGACAGTTCTCTTGTTGACAGTGCTCATGGTGATAGTGCCAATGTTGGAAGTGCCCATCGTGAAAGTGCCCATGGTGACAGTTCTTATGAAGAGAGTGGTCAGAGTGGCAGTGCTCATGGTGAAACTGCCCATGGTGACAGAGCCCACGGTGACAGTGTCCATAGTTATAGTGTCCACGGTGACAGTCCTAACAGTGAAATTGTCCATGGGGACACTGCCCATGGTGAAAGTGCCCATGGTCACAAGACTCACGGTGATAGTGCTCACGGTGAGAGTGGCCATGGTGACAGTGACCACGGTGACACTTCTAATGGTGATACTGCCCATGATGACAGTGCTCATGGTGACAGTCGACATTGTGCCAGTGCCCAAGGTGACAGTGCTCATGGTGACAGTGCCCAAAGTCACAATACCCATGGTGACAGTGCCCAGGCTGACAGTTCTCAAGGTGATAGTGCCCATGGTGACAGTGCACATGGTGATACAGAGAATGGGGACAGTGCTTATGGTGACAGTGGTCATGGTTGCAGTACCCATGGTGATAGTGCTGAAACTGACAGTGCCTTGGGGATAGTGCCCATGGTGAGTGTGCTCGTGTTAATAGTGCCCATGGTGGCAGTTCCCATTGTGAAAGTGCTCATGATGACAGTGCCCATGTTGGTAGTTCCCATGGTGACAGTGCTCATGGTGATATTGACCATGTTAACAGTGCACATGGTGGCTGTGCCCTTGGTGACAGTGCCCATGATGACAGTATTCATGGTGACAGTGCTCACGGTGATAGTGCCCATGGTGAGAGTGCACATGGTGGTAGTCCACATGGTGGCAGTGAAAAATGGTGACAGTTCCCATGCTGACAGTTCTCATTGTGACAATGCACACGGTCACAACCGATGCTGACACTGCTCATGGTAGCTGTACCCGTGGTGACAGTGCTCATGGTGATAGTGACCATGTTAACAGTGCCCATGGGGACACTGCCCATGGTGACAATGCCCATGATGACAGTGCCCATAGAGTCAGTGCCCACGGAGCCATTGCCTATGGTAACAGTGCTCACAGTGACAGTACCCATGGTAACAGTGACCACGGTGAGAGTGCTCATGGTGATACTGGCTATGGTGACAGATCACACTGTGACAGTCCGCATTGTGCCAGTACCAATAGTGACAGTGCCCATGGTGACATTGACCACGGTGAGAGTGCTCACGGTGCTATTGCTTACAGTTATAGTGCTCATGGTGACAGTGCCGACAGTGACGGTGCTCACGGTGACAGTGCCTATGGTGATAGTGCCCATGGTGAGAGTCCGCCCATTGATAGTGCCCATGGTTGCAGTTCCCATTGTGAAAGTGCTCATGATGACATTGCCCATGTTGGTAGTTCCCATGGTGACAGTGCTCACGGTGATAGTGACCTTGGTAACTGTGCACATGGTGGCCGTGCCCTTGGTGACAGTCCCAATGATGACAGTACTCATGGTGACAGTTCCCATGGGCACAAGGCACAGGGTGGCAGTGAAAAATGGTGAAAGTGCCCATGTTGACAGTTCTCATGGTGACAGTGCACACGGTGACAACCCATGCAGAGAGTACTCACGGTGACAGTTCTCATGGTTGCAGTACCCATGGTGACAGTGCTCACAGTGATACTGCCCATGGTGGCAGTGCCCATGGTGACAGTGGCCATGGTGACACTGCCCATGATGACAGTGCCCATGGTGAAAGTTCCCACGGCGCCATTGCCTATGGTGACTGTGCGCATGGTAACACTGCCCATGGTGACAGTGACCATGGTGAGAGTGCTCACACTGATAGTGCCCATGGTGACAGGGCTCATGGTGCCAGTCCGCATTGTGCCAGTACCCATGGCGACAGTGGTCATGGTGACACTGACCACAGTGAGAGTGCTCACTGTGATAGAGCTCACGGTAATAGTGCTCATGGTGACAGTGCAAATGGTGACAATACCCATGGTGACAGTACTCATGTTGAAAATACCCATGGTGGCAGTTCTCATGGTGACAGTGCTCATAATAGCAGTGCCCAAGGTGGCAGTCCTCGTGGTGACAGTGCTAATGGTGACAGTGCTCTTGGTGGCAGTTCCCATGGGGACAGTACCGATGGTGACCCTGTGCATTGTTACAGTGCCCATGGTAACTGTGCTCACGGTGGTAGTGCACATCGTGACAGTGCCCATGGTGGTAGTTCACCTGGTGACAGTGCTAAATAGTGACAGTGCACATGCTGACAGTGCTCACGGTGATAGTGCCCATGGTGACAGTGCCCACGGTGATAATGGGTATTATTACAGTGTTCATCGTGACAGAGCCCAAGGTGGCAGTGGCCATGGTGACAGTGCCCACAATGACAGTGCCCATGGTAACAGTGCCGACAGTGACAGTGCCCATGGTGACACTTCTCACAGTGAATGTGCCCATGGGGACAGTTACCATGATGAGATTTCTCACGGTGATAGTGCCCGTTGTGACAGTGCTCACAGTGACAATGCCCATGGTGCCAGTGCCCATAGAGACATTCCGCACGGTCACATTTCTCACGGTGAAAGTGCCTATGGTGACACTGCACCTGGTGGCAGTGCAAAATGGTGACAGTGCCCATGGTGACATTGCTCATAGTGTCTTTGCTTACAGTGATAGTCCTTACGGTGACAGTGTGCATGGTGACACTGCACACAGCTGCAGTGTTTATGGTGACAGTCTTCACGGTGATACTTTCCATGGTGATAGTGCCCATGGTGACACTGCACATGGTGGCAGTGATAAATGGTGACAGTGCCCCTGTTGACAGTTCTCATGGTGAGAGAGCACATGGTGACAACCCGTGCAGACTGTACTCATGGTGACAGTACTCATGCTGACAGTTCTCATGTTTGCAGTATCCATGGTGACAGTGCTCACAGTGATAGTGCCCATGGTGAGAGTGCCCATGATGACAGGGCCCATGGTGCCATTGCCTATGGTGACAGTGCTCATGGTAACAGTGCCCAAGGTGACAGTGACCATGGTGAGAGTGCTCACACTGATGGTGCCCATGGTGACAGTGCTCACGGTGCCTGTCTACATTGTGACAGTACCCATGGTGACAGTGCTCATGGTGACAGTGACCACAGTGAGAGTGCTCATAGTGATAGTGCTCACGGTAATAGTGCTCATGGTGACAATGCAAATGGTGACAATACCATGGTGACAGTACTCATGTTGAAAATACCCATGGTGGCAGTTCTCATAGCGACAGATCTCATGGTGACAGTGCTCATAATAGCAGTGCCCAGGTGCCAGTGCTCGTGGTGACAGTGCTAATGGTGACAGTGCTCTTGGTGGCAGTTCCCATCGGGACAATACTGATGGTGACGCTGTGCATTGTTACAGTGCCCATGGTAACCGTGCTCACGGTGATAGTGCACATCGTGACAGCGCCCATGGTGGTAGTTCACCTGGTGACAGTGCTAAATAGTGACAGTGCACGTGCTGACAGTGCTCACGGTGATAGCGCCCATGGTGACAGTGCACACGGTGATAATGGGCATTGTTACAGAGTTCATGGTGACAGCACACGGTGGCAGTGGCCATGGAGACAGTGCCCACAATGACAGTGCCCATGGTGACAGTGCCGACAGTGACAGTGCCCATGGTGACACTTCTCACGGTGACAGTGCCCATGGGGACAGTTAGCATGGTGAGATTTCTCACGGTGACAGTGCCCGTTGTGACAGTGCTCACAGTGACAATGCCCATGGTGCCAGTGCCCATAGAGTCATTCCGCACGGTCTCATTTCTCACAGTGAAAGTGCCTATGGTGATATTAACCATGGTGACACTGCACATGGTGGCAGAGCAAAATGGTGACAGTGCCCATGGTGACATTGCTCATGGTGACTTTGCTTATGGTGATAGTCCTTACAGTGACAGTGCGCATGGTGACACTGCACACAGTGACAGTGTTCATGGTGACAGTGTTCACGGTGATAGTTCCCATGGTGAGATTGTCCATGGTAACAGTGCCCATAGTCACAATTCTCATGGTGTAGTGCTCACAGTGACAGTGCCCATGGTGTCATGCCCATGGTGACAGTGCTCATGGTGACAGTGCTCATGTTGGCAGTGCCATAAATAACAGTGCTCATTGTGGCAGTGCTCATGGTGTCCGTGCTCATGGTGACAGTGCCCATGTTTACAGTGTTTATGGTGATAGATGTCACGGTGTCAGTGCCCACGGGGACAGTGCCAAGGCTGACAAAGCCCAGGGTGATACTTCCCATTGGGACAGTGCCCACGGTGACAGTGCCCATGGTGACAGCGCCCAGTGTGACAAGGCTCATGGTGACAGTGCTCACGGTGACGGTGCCCATGGTGACAGTGCCGATGGTGAGAGTGCCATTAGTGACAGTGCTCATGGTGAAACTGCCCATGGAGACATCGCCCATGGTGATAGTGCTCGTGGTGACAACCCCACGGTGACAGTGCCAATGTTGATAGTCCCCGTGGTGACAGGTCTTACATTGAATGTGACCATGGTGTCTGTGCTCATGGTGACAGTGCTCAAGGTTAGAGTCTCCATGTTGACAGTGCCGATGGTGACAATTCTCACGGTGACAGGGCCTATGGTGTAAATTCACATAGTGACAGTGTTCATGGTGACTTTGCTCATGGTGAGAGTGCCCATGTTCACAAATATCACGGTGATTGTTCCCATGGTGACAATACCCAGGGTAACAGAGCTGATGGTAAATGTGTTCACGGTGACAGTGCCCATGATGACAGTACCTAAGGTGACAATTCCCATGGTGAGACTGCTCATAGACAGTGCCCATGGTGACAATACCCAGCGTGTCCTGTCCATGGTGACAGTGATCATGGTGACACTTCTCATGAGGACAGTGCCATAAGTGACAGTGCTCATTGTGGCAGTGCTCATGGTGACCGTGCTCATGGTGACAGTGCCATGGTGACAGTGCCTATGGTGATAGATATCATGGTGGCCGTGCCCATGGTGACATTGCCCACGCTGACAAAGCCCATGGTGATACTTCCCATTGTGACAGTGCCCACGGTGGCAGAGCCCATGGTGACAGTGCCCAAGATCACAGTGTCCATGGTGAGAGTGCTAACGGTGACTGTGCCCATGGTGACAGCACCCAGTGTGACAATGCCCATTGTGACAGTGCTCACGGTGACCATGCCGATGGTGATAGTGCCAATAGTGAGAGTGCTCACGGTGACACTGCCCATGGAGACACTGCCCATGGTGATAGTGCTCATCATGACAACCCCTCGGAGGCAGCGCCAATGGTGAGAGTCCCCGTGGTGACAGTTCTCACGGTGAAAGTGATCCTATTGATATTTCTCATGGTGACAGTGCTCTTTGTGACAGTGCTCAAGGTGATAGTCTGAATGTTGACAGTGCCCATGGTGACTCTTCTCACGGTGACAGTGCCTATGGTGATTATGCTCTTAGTGACAGTGCTCATGGTGACAGTGCCCATGGTGACAGTGACCACGGTGAATGTTCTCACCATCGTAGTGCCCACGGTGACACTGCTCATGGTGATAGTTCTCACGGTGATAGTACGCACGGTGACAGTGCCAAAGGTGACAATACCCAGGTGATAGTAATCATGGTGAAAGTGCCCATGGTGGCAGTTCTCATACTGACAGTTCTTGTGACAGTGCTCATGGTGGCAGTGCTCGTGGTGACAGTGCTCTTGGTGACAGTGCTCATGGTGGCAGTGCCCATGGTGAGACTCCCGATGGTGACACTGCCCATGGTGACAGTGCACATGGTCATGGTGCATCTGCTGGCAGTGCAAAATAGTGAGAGTGCCCATGATGATATTGCTCATGGTGATAGTGCCCAAGGTGAGAGTGCCCATGGTTCCAGTGCTCATGGTGACAGTGCCCATTGTGACAGTGGCCCTGGTGACAGTGCACACCGTGAGAGTGCCCATGGTGTCTGTGCCCATGGTGACAGTTCTTATCATGAGAGTGTTCACGGTAGCAGTGTTCATGGTAATAGTGCTCACGGAGACATTGCCCACAATGAGAGTGCCCATGGTGAGAATACTGACTGTGACAGTGCCCATGATGACTTTTCTCTCTGCGACAGTGCCCTTCGGGACAGTTAGCACGGTGAGATTTCTCACAGTGATAGTGCACATGGTTTCAGTGCTAATAGTGAAAAGACCCACGGCGCCAGTGCCCATCATGGCATTGCTCACGGTGATAGTTCTCACGGTGACAGTGCCCATGGTGATATTACCCATGGTGACAGTACTCAGTGATCAAGTGCTCATGGTGACAGTGCCTAAGGTGATAGTGCACACGGTGGCAGTGCAAAATGGCGACAGTGCCCATGGTGACATTGCTTAATGTGATAGTCCTTGTGGTGACATTGCGCATGGTGACATTGCCCACCACGACAGTTCTCTTGTTGACAGTGCTCATGGTGATAGTGCCAATGTTGGAAGTGCCCATCGTGAAAGTGCCCATGGTGACAGTTCTTATGAAGAGAGTGGTCAGAGTGGCAGTGCTCATGGTGAAAGTGCCCATGGTGACAGAGCCCACGGTGACATTGTCCATAGTTATAGTGTCCACGGTGACAGTCCTAACAGTGAAATTGTCCATGGGGACACTGCCCATGCTGAAAGTGCCCATGGTCACAACACTCACGGTGATAGTGCTCACGGTGAGAGTGGCCATGGTGACAGTGACCACGGTGACACTTCTAATGGTGATACTGCCCATGATGACAGTGCTCATGGTGACAGTCGACATTGTGCCAGTGCCCAAGGTGACAGTGCTCATGGTGACAGTGCCCAAAGTCACAATACCCATGGTGACAGTGCCCAGGCTGACAGTTCTCAAGGTGATAGTGCCCATGGTGACAGTGCACATGGTGATACAGAGAATGGGGACAGTGCTTATGGTGACAGTGGTCATGGTTGCAGTACCCATGGTGATAGTGCTGAAACTGACAGTGCCTTGGGGATAGTGCCCATGGTGAGTGTGCTCGTGTTAATAGTGCCCATGGTGGCAGTTCCCATTGTGAAAGTGCTCATGATGACAGTGCCCATGTTGGTAGTTCCCATGGTGACAGTGCTCATGGTGATAGTGACCATGTTAACATTGCACATGGTGGCTGTGCCCTTGGTGACAGTGCCCATGATGACAGTATTCATGGTGACAGTGCTCACGGACATAGTGCCCATGGTGAGAGTGCACATTGTGGTAGTCCACATGGTGGCAGTGAAAAATGGTGACAGTTCCCATGCTGACAGTTCTCATTGTGACAATGCACACGGTCACAACCGATGCTGACACAGCTCATGGTAGCTGTACCCGTGGTGACAGTGCTCATGGTGATAGTGACCATGTTAACAGTGCCCATGGGGACACTGCCCATGGTGACAATGCCCATGATGACAGTGCCCATGGAGTCAGTGCCCACGGAGCCATTGCCTATGGTAACAGTGCTCACAGTGACAGTACCCATGGTAACAGTGACCACGGTGAGAGTGCTCATGGTGATAGGGTCTATGGTGACAGATCACACTGTGACAGTCCGCATTGTGCCAGTACCAATAGTGACAGTGCCCATGGTGACATTGACCACGGTGAGAGTGCTCACGGTGCTAGTGCTCACAGTAATAGTGCTCATGGTGACAGTGCCGACAGTGACGGTGCTCACGGTGACAGTGCCTATGGTGATAGTGCCCATGGTGAGAGTCCGCCCATTGATATTGCCCATGGTGGCAGTTCCCATTGTGAAAGTGCTCATGATGACATTGCCCATGTTGGTAGTTCCCATGGTGACAGTGCTCACGGTGATAGTGACCTTGGTAACTGTACACATTGTGGCCGTGCCCTTGGTGACAGTGCCAATGATGACAGTACTCATGGTGACAGTTCCCATGGGGACAAGGCACAGGGTGGCAGTGAAAAATGGTGAAAGTGCCCATGTTGACAGTTCTCATGGTGACAGTGCACACGGTGACAACCCATGCAGACAGTACTCACGGTGACAGTTCTCATGGTTGCAGTACCCATGGTGACAGTGCTCACAGTGATACTGCCCATGGTGGCAGTGCCCATGGTGACAGTGCCCATGGTGAAAGTTCCCACGGCGCCATTGCCTATGGTGACTGTGCTAATGGTAACAGTGCCCATGGTGACAGTGACCGTGGTGAGAGTGCTCACACTGATAGTGCCCATGGTGACAGGGCTCATGGTGCCAGGCCGCATTGTGCCAGTACCCATGGCGACAGTGGTCATGGTGACACTGACCACAGTGAGAGTGCTCACTGTGATAAAGCTCACGGTAATAGTGCTCATGGTGACAGTGCAAATGGTGACAATACCCATGGTGACAGTACTCATGTTGAAAATACCCATGGTGGCAGTTCTCATGGTGACAGTGCTCATAATAGCAGTGCCCAAGGTGGCAGTCCTCGTGGTGACAGTGCTAATGGTGACAGTGCTCTTGGTGGCAGTTCCCATGGGGACAGTACCGATGGTGACCCTGTGCATTGTTACAGTGCCCATGGTAACCGTGCTCACGGTGGTAGTGCACATCGTGACAGTGCCCATGGTGGTAGTTCACCTGGTGACAGTGCTAAATAGTGACAGTGCACATGCTGAGAGTGCTCACGGTGATAGTGCCCATGGTGACAGTGCCCACGGTGATAATGGGTATTATTACAGTGTTCATCGTGACAGAGCCCAAGGTGGCAGTGGCCATGGTGACAGTGCCCACAATGACAGTGCCCATGGTAACAGTGCCGACAGTGACAGTGCCCATGGTGACACTTCTCACAGTGAATGTTCCCATGGGGACAGTTCCCATGATGAGATTTCTCACGGTGATAGTGCCCGTTGTGACAGTGCTCACAGTGACAATGCCCATGGTGCCTGTGCCCATAGAGACATTCCGAACAGTCACATTTCTTACGGTGAAAGTGCCTATGGTGACACTGCACCTGGTGGCAGTGCAAAATGGTGTCAGTGCCCATGGTGACATTGCTCATAGTGACTTTGCTTACAGGGATAGTCCTTACGGTGACAGTGTGCATGGTGACACTGCACACAGTTGCAGTGTTTATGGTGACAGTGTTCACGGTGATACTTTCCATGGTGATAGTGCCCATGGTGACACTGCACATGGTGGCAGTGATAAATGGTGACAGTGCCCCTGTTGACAGTTCTCATGGTGAGAGAGCACATGGTGACAACCCGTGCAGACTGTACTCATGGTGACAGTACTCATGCTGACAGTTCTCATGTTTGCAGTATCCATGGTGACAGTGCTCACAGTGATAGTGCCCATGGTGAGAGTGCCCATGATGACAGGGCCCATGGTGCCATCGCCTATGGTGACAGTGCTCATGGTAACAGTGCCCAAGGTGACAGTGACCATGGTGAGAGTGCTCACACTGATGGTGCCCATGGTGACAGTGCTCACGGTGCCTGTCTACCTTGTGCCATTACCCATGGCGACAGTTCTCATGGTGACAGTGACCACAGTGAGAGTGCTCATAGTGATAGTGCTCACGGTAATAGTGCTCATGGTGACAATGCAAATGGTGACAATACCATGGTGACAGTACTCATGTTGAAAATACCCATGGTGGCAGTTCTCATAGCGACAGATCTCATGGTGACAGTGCTCATAATAGCAGTGCCCAGGTGCCAGTGCTCGTGGTGACAGTGCTAATGGTGACAGTGCTCTTGGTGGCAGTTCCCATCGGGACAATACTGATGGTGACGCTGTGCATTGTTACAGTGCCCATGGTAACCGTGCTCACGGTGAAAGTGCACATCGTGACAGTGCCCATGGTGGTAGTTCACCTGGTGACAGTGCTAGATAGTGACAGTGCACATGCTGACAGTGCTCACGGTGATAGTGCCCATGGTGACAGTGCACACGGTGATAATGGGCATTGTTACAGAGTTCATGGTGACAGCACACGGTGGCAGTGGCCATGGAGACAGTGCCCACAATGACAGGGCCCATGGTGACAGTGCCGACAGTGACAGTGCCCATGGTGACACTTCTTAGGGTGACAGTGCCCATGGGGACAGTTAGCATTGTGAGATTTCTCACGGTGACAGTGCCCGTTGTGACAGTGCTCACAGTGACAATGCCCATGGTGCCAGTGCCCATAGAGTCATTCCGCACGGTCTCATTTCTCACAGTGAAAGTGCCTATGGTGATATTAACCATGGTGACACTGCACATAGTGGCAGAGCAAAATGGTGACAGTGCCCATGGTGACATTGCTCATGGTGACTTTCCTTATGGTGATAGTCCTTACAGTGACAGTGCGCATGGTGACACTGCACACAGTGACAGTGTTCATGGTGACAGTGTTCACAGTGATAGTTCCCATGGTGAGATTGTCCATGGTAACAGTGCCCATAGTCACAATTCTCATGGTGTAGTGCTCACAGTGACAGTGCCCATGGTGTCATGCCCATGGTGACAGTGCTCATGGTGACAGTGCTCATGTTGGCAGTGCCATAAATAACAGTGCTCATTGTGGCAGTGCTCATGGTGTCCGTGCTCATGGTGACAGTGCCCATGTTTACAGTGTTTATGGTGATAGATGTCACGGTGTCAGTGCCCACGGGGACAGTGCCAAGGCTGACAAAGCCCAGGGTGATACTTCCCATTGGGACAGTGCCCACAGTGACAGTGCCCATGGTGACAGTGCCCATGGTGAGAGCGCCCAGTGTGACAAGGCTCATGGTGACAGTGCTCATGGTGACGGTGCCCATGGTGACAGTGCCGATGGTGAGAGTGCCATTAGTGACAGTGCTCATGGTGAAACTGCCCATGGAGACATCGCCCATGGTGATAGTGCTCGTGGTGACAACCCCACGGTGACAGTGCCAATGTTGATAGTCCCCGTGGTGACAGGTCTTACATTGAATGTGACCATGGTGTCTGTGCTCATGGTGACAGTGCTCAAGGTTAGAGTCTCCATGTTGACAGTGCCGATGGTGACAATTCTCACGGTGACAGGGCCTATGGTGTAAATTCACATAGTGACAGTGTTCACAGTGACAGTGCCCATGCTGCTATTACCCATGGTGACAGTTCTCATAGTGAAACTGCCCATGGTGACACTGCACATGGTGGCAGTGCAAAATGGAGACAGTGCCCATGGTGATATTGCTCATGGTGACATTGCTTACGGTGATAGTGTGTATGGTGAAACTGCACACAGTGACATTGCTCATGGTGACAGTGTTCACGGCGTTAGTTCCTATCGTGAATGTGACCATGGGGACAGTGCCCATTGTCACAATTCTCATGGTGTAGTGCTCACGGTGACAGTGCCCATGGTGACAATACACAGGGTGACACTATTCATGGTGACATTGCTCATGGTGAGAGTGCCCATGTTCACAACTGTCACGGTGATAGTTCCCATGGTGACAATACCCAGGGTAACAGAGCTGATGGTAAAAGTGTTCACGGTGACAGTGCCCATGATGACAGTACCTAAGGTGACAATTCCCATGGTGAGACTGCTCATAGACAGTGCCCATGGTGACAATACCCAGCGTGTCCTGTCCATGGTGACAGTGATCATGGTGACACTTCTCATGAGGACAGTGCCATAAGTGACAGTGCTCATTGTGGCAGTGCTCATGGTGACTGTGCTCATGGTGACAGTGCCCATGGTGACAGTGCCTATGGTGATAGATATCATGGTGGCCGTGCCCAGGGTGACATTGCCCACCCAGACAAATCCCATGTTGATTCTTCCCATTGTGACAGTGCCAACGGTGGCAGAGCCCATGGTGACAGTGCCCAAGATCACAGTGTCCATGATGAGAGTGCTAACGGTGACTCTGCCCATGGTGACAGCACCCAGTGTGACAATGCCCATTGTTACAGTGCTCACGGTGACCATGCCGATGGTGATAGTGCCAATAGTGAGAGAGCTCACGGTGACACTGCCCATGGAGACACTGCCCATGGTGATAGTGCTCATCATGACAACCCCTCGGAGGCAGTGCCAATGGTGAGAGTCCCCGTGGTGACAGTTCTCACGGTGAAAGTGATCCTATTGATATTTCTCATGGTGACAGTGCTCTTGGTGACAGTGCTCAAGGTGATAGTCTGAATGTTGACAGTGCCCATGGTGACTCTTCTCACGGTGACAGTGCCTATGGTGATTATGCTCTTAGTGACAGTGCTCATGGTGACAGTGCCCATGGTGACAGTGACCACGGTGACTGTTCTCACCGTGGTAGTGCCCATGGTGACAGTGTTCATGATGACAGTCCGCATTAAGGCTGTGCCGTGGTGACAGTGCTCATGGTGATAGTTCTCACGGTGATAGTACGCACGGTGACAGTGCCAAAGGTGACAATACCCAGGTGATCGTAATCATGGTGAAAGTGCCCATGGTGGCAGTTCTCATACAGACAGTTCTTGTGACAGTGCTCATGGTGGCAGTGCTCGTGGTGACAGTGCTCTTGGTGACAGTGCTCATGGTGGCAGTGCCCATGGTGAGACTCCCGATGGTGACACTGCCCATGGTGACAGTGCACATGGTCATGGTGCATCTGGTGGCAGTGCAAAATAGTGAGAGTGCCCATGATGATATTGCTCATGGTGATAGTGCCCATGGTGAGAATGCCCATGGTTCCAGTGCTCATGGTGACAGTGCCCATTGTGACAGTGGCCCTGGTGACAGTGCACACCATGAGAGTGCCCATGGTGTCTGTGCCCATGGTGACAGTTCTTATCATGAGAGTGTTCACGGTAGCAGTGTTCATGGTAATAGTGCTCACGGAGACATTGCCCACAATGAGAGTGCCCATGGTGAGAATACTGACTGTGACAGTGCCCATGATGACTTTTCTCTCTGCGACAGTGCCCATGGGGACATTTAGCACGGTGAGATTTCTCACAGTGATAGTGCACATTGTTTCAGTGCTAATAGTGAAAAGACCCACGGCGCCAGTGCCCATCATGGCATTGCTCACGGTGATAGTTCTCACGGTGACAGTGCCCATGGTGATATTACCCATGGTGACAGTACTCAGTGATCAAGTGCTCATGGTGACAGTGCCTAAGGTGATAGTGCACACGGTGGCAGTGCAAAATGGCGACAGTGCCCATGGTGACATTGCTTAATGTGATAGTCCTTGTGGTGACATTGCGCATGGTGACATTGCCCACCACGACAGTTCTCTTGTTGACAGTGCTCATGGTGATAGTGCCAATGTTGGAAGTGCCCATCGTGAAAGTGCCCATGGTGACAGTTCTTATGATGAGAGTGGTCAGAGGGGCAGTGCTCATGGTGAAAGTGCCCATGGTGACAGAGCCCACGGTGACAGTGTCCATAGTTATAGTGTCCACGGTGACAGTCCTAACATTGAAATTATCCATGGGGACACTGCCCATGGTGAAAGTGCCCATGGTCACAACACTCACGGTGATAGTGCTCACGGTGAGAGTGGCCATGTTGACAGTGACCATGGTGACAGTTCTAATGGTGATACTGCCCATGATGACAGTGCTCATGGTGACAGTCCACATTGTGCCAGTGCCCAAGGTGACAGTGCTCATGGTGACAGTGCCCAAAGTCACAATACCCATGGTGACAGTGCCCAGGCTGACAGTTCTCAAGGTGATAGTGCCCATGGTGACAGTGCACATGGTGATACAGAGAATGGGGACAGTGCTTATGGTGACAGTGGTCATGGTTGCAGTACCCATGGTGATAGTGCTGAAACTGACAGTGCCCTTGGGGATAGTGCTCATGGTGAGTGTGCTCGTGTTAATAGTGCCCATGGTGGCAGTTCCCATTGTGAAAGTGCTCATGATTACAGTGCCCATGTTGGTAGTTCCCATGGTGACAGTGCTCATGGTGATAGTGACCATGTTAACAGTGCACATGGTGGCTGTGCCCTTGGTGACAGTGCCAATGATGACAGTATTCATGGTGACAGTGCTCACGGTGATAGTGCCCATGGTGACAGTGCACATTTTGGTAGTCCACATGGAGGCAGTGAAAAATGGTGACAGTTCCCATGCAGACAGTTCTCATTGTGACAATGCACACGGTCACAACCGATGCTGACACTGCTCATGGTAGCTGTACCCGTGGTGACAGGGCTCATGGTGATAGTGCCCATGATAACAGTGCCCATGGTGACACTGCCCATGGTGACAATGCCCATGATGACAGTGCCCATAGAGTCATTGTCCACGGAGCCATTGCCTATGGTAACAGTGCTCACAGTGACAGTACCCATGGTAACTGTGACCACGGTGAGAGTGCTCATGGTGATAGTGGCTATGGTGACAGATCACACTGTGACAGTCCGCATTGTGCCAGTACCAATAGTGACAGTGCCCATGGTGACATTGACCATGGTAAGAGTGCTCACGGTGCTAGTGCTCACAGTAATAGTGCTCATGGTGACAGTGCCAACAGTGACGGTGCTCACGGTGACAGTGCCCATGGTGATTGTGCCCATGGTGAGAGTCCGCCCATTGATAGTGCCCATGGTTGCAATTCCCATTGTGAAAGTTCTCATGATGACATTGCCCATGTTGGTAGTTCCCATGGTGACAGTGCTCACGGTGATAGTGACCTTGGTAACTGTGCACATGGTGGCCGTGCCCTTGGTGACAGTGCCAATGATGACAGTATTCATGGTGACAGTTCTCATGGTAATAGTTCCCATGGGGACAAGGCACAGGTTGGCAGTGAAAAATGGTGAAAGTGCCCATGTTGACAGTTCTCATGGTGACAGTGCACACGGTGACAACCCATGCAGACAGTACTCACGGTGACAGTTCTCATGGTTGCAGTACCCATGGTGACAGTGCTCACAGTGATACTGCCCATAGTGGCAATGCCCATGGTGACAGTGCCCATGGTGACACTGCCCATGATGACAGTGCCCATGGTGAAAGTTCCCACGGCGCCATTGCCTATTGTGACAGTGCTCATGGTAACAGTGCCCATGGTGACAGTGACCATGGTGAGAGTGCTCACACTGATAGTGCCCATGGTGACAGGGCTCATGATGCCAGGCCGCATTGTGCCAGTACCCATGGCGACAGTGGTCATGGTGACACTGACCACAGTGAGAGTGCTCACTGTGATAGAGCTCACGGTAATAGTGCTCATGGTGACAGTGCAAATGGTGACAATACCCATGGTGACAGTACTCATGTTGAAAATACCCATGGTGGCAGTTCTCATGGTGACAGTGCTCATAATAGCAGTGCCCAAGGTGGCAGTCCTCGTGGTGACAGTGCTAATGGTGACAGTGCTCTTGGTGGCAGTTCCCATGGGGACAGTACCGATGGTGACCCTGTGCATTGTTACAGTGCCCATGGTAACCGTGCTCACGGTGGTAGTGCACATCGTGACAGTGCCCATGGTGGTAGTTTACCTGGTGACAGTGCTAAATAGTGACAGTGCACATGCTGACAGTGCTCACGGTGATAGTGCCCATGGTGACAGTGCCCACGGTGATAATGGGTATTATTACAGTGTTCATCGTGACAGAGCCCAAGGTGGCAGTGGCCATGGTGACAGTGCCCACAATGACAGTGCCCATGGTAACAGTGCCGACAGTGACAATGCCCATGGTGACACTTCTCACAGTGAATGTGCCCATGGAGACAGTTACCATGATGATATTTCTCACGGTGATAGTGCCCGTTGTGACAGTGCTCACAGTGACAATGCCCATGGTGCCAGTGCCCATAGAGACATTCCGCACGGTCACATTTCTCACGGTGAAAGTGCCTATGGTGACACTGCACCTGGTGGCAGTGCAAAATGGTGACAGTGCCCATGGTGACATGGCTCATAGTGACTTTGCTTACTGTGATAGTCCTTACGGTGACAGTGTGCATGGTGACACTGCACACAGTTGCAGTGTTTATGGTGACAGTGTTCACAGTGATACTTTCCATGGTGATAGTGCCCATGGTGACACTGCACATGGTGGCAGTGATAAATGGTGACAGTGCCCCTGTTGAAAGTTCTCATGGTGAGAGTGCACATGGTGACAACCCGTGCAGACTGTACTCATGGTGACAGTACTCATGGTGACAGTTCTCATGTTTGCAGTATCCATGGTGACAGTGCTCACAGTGATAGTGCCCATGGTGAGAGTGCCCATGATGACAGGGCCCATGGTGCCATTGCCTATGGTGACAGTGCTCATGGTAACAGTGCCCAAGGTGACAGTGACCATGGTGAGAGTGCTCACACTGATGGTGCCCATGGTGACAGTGCTCACGGTGCCTGTCTACCTTGTGCCATTACCCATGGCGACAGTGCTCATGGTGACAGTGACCACAGTGAGAGTGCTCATAGTGATAGTGCTCACGGTAATAGTGCTCATGGTGACAATGCAAATGGTGACAATACCATGGTGACAGTACTCATGTTGAAAATACCCATGGTGGCAGTTCTCATAGCGACAGATCTCATGGTGACAGTGCTCATAATAGCAGTGCCCAGGTGCCAGTGCTCGTGGTGACAGTGCTAATGGTGACAGTGCTCTTGGTGGCAGTTCCCATCGGGAAAATACTGATGGTGACGCTGTGCATTGTTACAGTGCCCATGGTAACCGTGCTCACGGTGATAGTGCACATCGTGACAGTGCCCATGGTGGTAGTTCACCTGGTGACAGTGCTAAATAGTGACAGTGCACATGCTGACAGTGCTCACGGTGATAGTGCCCATGGTGACAGTGCACATGGTGATAATGGGCATTGTTACAGAGTTCATGGTGACAGCACACGGTGGCAGTGGCCATGGAGACAGTGCCCACAATGACAGTGCCCATGGTGACAGTGCCGACAGTGACAGTGCCCATGGTGACACTTCTCACGGTGACAGTACCCATGGGGACAGTTAGCATGGTGAGATTTCTCACGGTGACAGTGCCCGTTGTGACAGTGCTCACAGTGACAATGCCCATGGTGCCAGTGCCCATAGAGTCATTCCGCACGGTCACATTTCTCACAGTGAAAGTGCCTATGGTGATATTAACCATGGTGACACTGCACATGGTGGCAGAGCAAAATGGTGACAGTGCCCATGGTGACATTGCTCATGGTGACTTTGCTTATGGTGATAGTCCTTACAGTGACAGTGCGCATGGTGACACTGCACACAGTGACAGTGTTCATGGTGACAGTGTTCACGGTGATAGTTCCCATGGTGAGATTGTCCATGGTAACAGTGCCCATAGTCACAATTCTCATGGTGTAGTGCTCACAGTGACAGTGTCCATGGTGACATGCCCTTGGTGACAGTGCTCATGGTGACAGTGCTCATGTTGGCAGTGCCATAAATAACAGTGCTCATTGTGGCAGTGCTCATGGTGTCCGTGCTCATGGTGACAGTGCCCATGTTTACAGTGTTTATGGTGATAGATGTCACGGTGTCAGTGCCCACGGGGACAGTGCCAAGGCTGACAAAGCCGAGGGTGATACTTCCCTTTGGGACAGTGCCCACGGTGACAGTGCCCATGGTGAGAGCGCCCAGTGTGACAAGGCACATGGTGACAGTGCTCACGGTGACGGTGCCCATGGTGACAGTGCCGATGCTGAGAGTGCCATTAGTGACAGTGCTCATGGTGAAACTGCCCATGGAGACATCGCCCATGGTGATAGTGCTCATGGTGACAACCCCACGGTGACAGTGCCAATGTTGATAGTCCCCGTGGTGACAGGTCTTACATTGAATGTGACCATGGTGTCTGTGCTCATGGTGACAGTGCTCAAGGTTAGAGTCTCCATGTTGACAGTGCCGATGGTGACAATTCTCACGGTGACAGGGCCTAAGGTGAAAATTCTCATAGTGACAGTGTTCACGGTGACAGTGCCCATGGTGCTATTACCCATGGTGACAGTTCTCATAGTGAAACTGCCCATGGTGACACTGCACATGGTGGCAGTGCAAAATGGTGACAGTGTCCATGGTGATATTGCTCATGGTGACATTGCTTACGGTGATAGTGTGTATGGTGAAACTGCACACAGTGACATTGCTCATGGTGACAGTGTTCACGGCGTTAGTTCCTATCGTGAATGTGACCTTGGGGACAGTGCCCATTGTCACAATTCTCATGGTGTAGTGCTCACGGTGACAGTGCCCATGGTGACAATACACAGGGTGACAGTATTCATGGTGACATTGCTCATGGTGAGAGTGCCCATGTTCACAACTGTCACGGTGATAGTTCCCATGGTGACAATACCCAGGGTAACAGAGCTGATGGTAAAAGTGTTCACGGTGACAGTGCCCATGGTGACAGTACCTAAGGTGACAATTCCCATGGTGAGACTGCTCATAGACAGTGCCCATGGTGACAATACCCAGCGTGTCCTGTCCATGGTGACAGTGATCATGGTGACACTTCTCATGAGGACAGTGCCATAAGTGACAGTGCTCATTGTGGCATAGCTCATGGTGACCGTGCTCATGGTGACAGTGCCATGGTGACAGTGCCTATGGTGATAGATATCATGGTGGCCGTGCCCAGGGTGACATTGCCCACGCTGACAAAGCCCATGGTGATACTTCCCATTGTGACAGTGCCCACGGTGGCAGAGCGCATGGTGACAGTGCCCAAGATCACAGTGCCCATGATGAGAGTGCTAACGATGACTGTGCCCATGGTGACAGCACCCAGTGTGACAATGCCCATTGTGACAGTGCTCACGGTGACCATGCCGATGGTGATAGTGCCAATAGTGAGAGTGCTCACGGTGACACTGCCCATGGACACACTGCCCATTGTGATAGTGCTCATCATGACAAACCCTCGGAGGCAGTGCCAATGGTGAGAGTCCCCGTGGTGACAGTTCTCACGGTGAAAGTGATCCTGTTGAAATTGCTCATGGTGACAGTGCTCATGGTGACAGTGCTCAAGGTGATAGTCTCCATGTTGACAGTGTCCATGGTGACTGTTCTCACGGTGACAGTGCCTATGGTGATTATGCTCTTAGTGACAGTGCTCATGGTGACAGTGCCCATGGTGACAGTGACCACGGTGACTGTTCTCACCGTGGTAGTGCACATGGTGACAGTGTTCATGATGACAGTCCGCATTAAGGCTGTGCCCACGGTGACACTGCTCATGGTGATAGTTCTCACGGTGATAGTACGCACGGTGACAGTGCCAAAGGTGACAATACCCAGGTGATAGTAATCATGGTGAAAGTGCCCATGGTGGCAGTTCTCATACTGACAGTTCTTGTGACACTGCTCATGGTGGCAGTGCTCGTGGTGACAGTGCTCATGGTGGCAGTGCCCATGGTGAGACTCCCGATGGTGACACTGCCCATGGTGACAGTGCACATGGTCATGGTGCATCTGCTGGCAGTGCAAAATAGTGAGAGTGCCCATGATGATATTGCTCATGGTGATAGTGCCCATGGTGAGAGTGCCCATGGTTCCAGTGCTCATGGTGACAGTGTCCATTGTGACAGTGGCCCTGGTGACAGTGCACACCGTGAGAGTGTCCATGGTGTCTGTGCCCATGGTGACAGTTCTTATCATGAGAGTGTTCACGGTAGCAGTGTTCATGGTAATAGTGCTCACGGAGACATTGCCCACAATGAGAGTGCCCATGGTGAGAATACTGACTGTGGCAGTGCCCATGATGACTTTTCTCTCTGCGACAGTGCCCATGGGGACAGTTAGCACGGTGAGATTTCTCACAGTGATAGTGCACATTGTTTCAGTGCTAATAGTGAAAAGACCCACGGCGCCAGTGCCCATCATGGCATTGCTCACTGTGATATTTCTCACGGTGACAGTGCCCATGGTGATATTACCCATGGTGACAGTACTCAGTGATCAAGTGCTCATGGTGACAGTGCCTAAGGTGATAGTGCGCACGGTGGCAGTGCAAAATGGCGACAGTGCCCATGGTGATATTGCTTAATGTGATAGTCCTTGTGGTGACATTGCGCATGGTGACATTGCCCACCACGACAGTTCTCTTGTTGACAGTGCTCATGGTGATAGTGCCAATGTTGGAAGTGCCCATCGTGAAAGTGCCCATGGTGACAGTTCTTATGATGAGAGTGGTCAGAGGGGCAGTGCTCGTGGTGAAAGTGCCCATGGTGACAGAGCCCACGGTGACAGTGTCCATAGTTATAGTGTCCACGGTGACAGTCCTAACAGTGAAATTGTCCATGGGGACACTGCCCAAGGTGAAAAGTGCCCATGGTCACAACACTCACGGTGATAGTGCTCACGGTGAGAGTGGCCATGGTGACAGTGACCACGGTGACACTTCTAATGGTGATACTGCCCATGATGACAGTGCTCATGGTGACAGTCCACATTGTGCCAGTGCCCAAGGTGACAGTGCTCATGGTGACAGTGCCCAAAGTCACAATACCCATGGTGACAGTGCCCAGGCTGACAGTTCTCAAGGTGATAGTGCCCATGGTGACAGTGCACATGGTGATACAGAGAATGGGGACAGTGCTTATGGTGACAGTGGTCATGGTTGCAGTACCCATGGTGATAGTGCTGAAACTGACAGTGCCGTTGGGGATAGTGCCCATGGTGAGTGTGCTCGTGTTAATAGTGCCCATGGTGGCAGTTCCCATTGTGAAAGTGCTCATGATGACAGTGCCCATGTTGGTAGTTCCCATGGTGACAGTGCTCATGGTGATAGTGACCATGTTAACAGTGCACATGGTGGCTGTGCCCTTGGTGACAGTGCCCATGATGACAGTATTCATGGTGACAGTGCTCACGGTGATAGTGCCCATGGTGACAGTGCACATGGTGGTAGTCCACATGGTGACAGTCCTATGCTGACAGTTCTCATTGTGACAATGCACACGGTCACAACCGATGCTGACACTGCTCATGGTAGCTGTACCCGTGGTGACAGGGCTCATGGTGATAGTGCCCATGATAACAGTGCCCATGGTGACACTGCCCATGGTGACAATGCCCATGATGACAGTGCCCATAGAGTCAGTGTCCACGGAGCCATTGCCTATGGTAACAGTGCTCACAGTGACAGTACCCATGGTAACAGTGACCACAGTGAGAGTGCTCATGGTGATAGTGGCTATGGTGACAGATCACACTGTGACAGTCCGCATTGTGCCAGTACCAATAGTGACAGTGCCCATGGTGACATTGACCACGGTAAGAGTGCTCACGGTGCTAGTGCTCACAGTAATAGTGCTCATGGTGACAGTGCCAACAGTGACGGTGCTCACGGTGACAGTGCCCATGGTGATTGTGCCCATGGTGAGAGTCCGCCCATTGATAGTGCCCATGCTTGCAGTTCCCATTGTGAAAGTTCTCATGATGACATTGCCCATGTTGGTAGTTCCCATGGTGACAGTGCTCACGGTGATAGTGACCTTGGTAACTGTGCACATGGTGGCCGTGCCCTTGGTGACAGTGCCAATGATGACAGTACTCATGGTGACAATTCTCATGGTAATAGTTCCCATGGGGACAAGGCACAGGTTGGCAGTGAAAAATGGTGAAAGTGCCCATGTTGACAGTTCTCATGGTGACAGTGCACACGGTGACAACCCATGCAGACAGTACTCACGGTGACAGTTCTCATGGTTGCAGTACCCATGGTGACAGTGCTCACAGTGATACTGCCCATAGTGGCAATGCCCATGGTGACAGTGCCCATGGTGACACTGCCCATGATGACAGTGCCCATGGTGAAAGTTCCCACGGCGCCATTGCCTTTGGTGACAGTGCTCATGGTAACAGTGCCCATAGTGACAGTGACCATGGTGAGAGTGCTCACACTGATAGTGCCCATGGTGACAGGGCTCATGATGCCAGGCCGCATTGTGCCAGTACCCATGGCGACAGTGGTCATGGTGACACTGACCACAGTGAGAGTGCTCACTGTGATAGAGCTCACGGTAATAGTGCTCATGGTGACAGTGCAAATGGTGACAATACCCATGGTGACAGTACTCATGTTGAAAATACCCATGGTGGCAGTTCTCATGGTGACAGTGCTCATAATAGCAGTGCCCAAGGTGGCAGTCCTCGTGGTGACAGTGCTAATGGTGACAGTGCTCTTGGTGGCAGTTCCCATGGGGACAGTACCGATGGTGACCCTGTGCATTGTTACAGTGCCCATGGTAACCGTGCTCACGGTGGTAGTGCACATCGTGACAGTGCCCATGGTGGTAGTTCACCTGGTGACAGTGCTAAATAGTGACAGTGCACATGCTGACAGTGCTCACGGTGATAGTGCCCATGGGGACAGTGCCCACGGTGATAATGGGTATTATTACAGTGTTCATCGTGACAGAGCCCAAGGTGGCAGTGGCCATGGTGACAGTGCCCACAATGACAGTGCCCATGGTAACAGTGCCGACAGTGACAGTGCCCATGGTGACACTTCTCACAGTGAATGTTCCCATGGGGACAGTTCCCATGATGAGATTTCTCACGGTGATAGTGCCCGTTGTGACAGTGCTCACAGTGACAATGCCCATGGTGCCAGTGCCCATAGAGACATTCCGAACAGTCACATTTCTTACGGTGAAAGTGCCTATGGTGACACTGCACCTGGTGGCAGTGCAAAATGGTGTCAGTGCCCATGGTGACATTGCTCATAGTGACTTTGCTTACAGGGATAGTCCTTACGGTGACAGTGTGCATGGTGACACTGCACACAGTTGCAGTGTTTATGGTGACAGGGTTCACGGTGATACTTTCCATGGTGATAGTGCCCATGGTGACACTGCACATGGTGGCAGTGATAAATGGTGACAGTGCCCCTGTTGACAGTTCTCATGGTGAGAGAGCACATGGTGACAACCCGTGCAGACTGTACTCATGGTGACAGTACTCATGCTGACAGTTCTCATGTTTGCAGTATCCATGGTGACAGTGCTCACAGTGATAGTGCCCATGGTGAGAGTGCCCATGATGACAGGGCCCATGGTGCCATTGCCTATGGTGACAGTGCTCATGGTAACAGTGCCCAAGGTGACAGTGACCATGGTGAGAGTGCTCACACTGATGGTGCCCATGGTGACAGTGCTCACGGTGCCTGTCTACCTTGTGCCATTACCCATGGCGACAGTTCTCATGGTGACAGTGACCACAGTGAGAGTGCTCATAGTGATAGTGCTCACGGTAATAGTGCTCATGGTGACAATGCAAATGGTGACAATACCATGGTGACAGTACTCATGTTGAAAATACCCATGGTGGCAGTTCTCATAGCGACAGATCTCATGGTGACAGTGCTCATAATAGCAGTGCCCAGGTGCCAGTGCTCGTGGTGACAGTGCTAATGGTGACAGTGCTCTTGGTGGCAGTTCCCATCGGGAAAATACTGATGGTGACGCTGTGCATTGTTACAGTGCCCATGGTAACCGTGCTCACGGTGAAAGTGCACATCGTGACAGTGCCCATGGTGGTAGTTCACCTGGTGACAGTGCTAGATAGTGACAGTGCACATGCTGACAGTTCTCACGGTGATAGTGCCCATGGTGACAGTGCACACGGTGATAATGGGCATTGTTACAGAGTTCATGGTGACAGCACACGGTGGCAGTGGCCATGGAGACAGTGCCCACAATGACAGTGCCCATGGTGACAGTGCCGACAGTGACAGTGCCCATGGTGACACTTCTCACGGTGACAGTGCCCATGGGGACAGTTTGCATGGTGAGATTTCTCACGGTGACAGTGCCCGTTGTGACAGTGCTCACAGTGACAATGCCCATGGTGCCAGTGCCCATAGAGTCATTCCGCACGGTCACATTTCTCACAGTGAAAGTGCCTATGGTGATATTAACCATGGTGACACTGCACATGGTGGCAGAGCAAAATGGTGACAGTGCCCATGGTGACATTGCTCATGGTGACTTTGCTTATGGTGATAGTCCTTACAGTGACAGTGCGCATGGTGACACTGCACACAGTGACAGTGTTCATGGTGACAGTGTTCACGGTGATAGTTCCCATGGTGAGATTGTCCATGGTAACAGTGCCCATAGTCACAATTCTCATGGTGTAGTGCTCACAGTGACAGTGTCCATGGTGTCATGCCCATGGTGACAGTGCTCATGGTGACAGTGCTCATGATGGCAGTGCAATAAATAACAGTGCTCATTGTGGCAGTGCTCATGGTGTCCGTGCTCATGGTGACAGTGCCCATGTTTACAGTGTTTATGGTGATAGATGTCACGGTGTCAGTGCTCACGTGGACAGTGCCAAGGCTGACAAAGCCCAGGGTGATACTTCCCATTGGGACAGTGCCCACGGTGACAGTGCCCATGGTGAGAGCGCCCAGTGTGACAAGGCACATGGTGACAGTGCTCACGGTGACGGTGCCCATGGTGACAGTGCCGATGGTGAGAGTGCCATTAGTGACAGTGCTCATGGTGAAACTGCCCATGGAGACATCGCCCATGGTGATAGTGCTCATGGTGACAACCCCACGGTGACAGTGCCAATGTTGATAGTCCCCGTGGTGACAGGTCTTACATTGAATGTGACCATGGTGTCTGTGCTCATGGTGACAGTGCTCAAGGTTATCGTCTCCATGTTGACAGTGCCGATGGTGACAATTCTCACGGTGACAGGGCCTAAGGTGAAAATTCTCATAGTGACAGTGTTCACGGTGACAGTGCCCATGGTGCTATTACCCATGGTGACAGTTCTCATAGTGAAACTGCCCATGGTGACACTGCACATGGTGGCAGTGCAAAATGGTGACAGTGTCCATGGTGATATTGCTCATGGTGACATTGCTTACGGTGATAGTGTGTATCGTGAAACTGCACACAGTGACATTGCTCATGGTGACAGTGTTCACGGCGTTAGTTCCTATCGTGAATGTGACCTTGGGGACAGTGCCCATTGTCACAATTCTCATGGTGTAGTGCTCACGGTGACAGTGCCCATGGTGACAATACACAGGGTGACAGTATTCATGGTGACATTGCTCATGGTGAGAGTGCCCATGTTCACAACTGTCACGGTGATAGTTCCCATGGTGACAATACCCAGGGTAACAGAGCTTATAGTAAAAGTGTTCACGGTGACAGTGCCAATGGTGACAGTACCTAAGGTGACAATTCCCATGGTGAGACTGCTCATAGACAGTGCCCATGGTGACAATACCCAGCGTGTCCTGTCCATGGTGACAGTGATCATGGTGACACTTCTCATGAGGACAGTGCCATAAGTGACAGTGCTCATTGTGGCAGTGCTCATGGTGACTGTGCTCATGGTGACAGTGCCTATGGTGATAGATATCATGGTGGCCGTGCCCAGGGTGACATTGCCCACGCTGACAAAGCCCATGGTGATACTTCCCATTGTTACAGTGCCAACGGTGGCAGAGCCCATGGTGACAGTGCCCATGATGAGAGTGCTAACGGTGACTCTGCCCATGGTGACAGCACCCAGTGTGACAATGCCCATTGTGACAGTGCTCACGGTGACCATGCCGATGGTGATAGTGCCAATAGTGAGAGTGCTCATGGTGACACTGCCCATGGAGACACTGCCCATTGTGATAGTGCTCATCATGACAAACCCTCGGAGGCAGTGCCAATGGTGAGAGTCCCCGTGGTGACAGTTCTCACGGTGAAAGTGATCCTGTTGAAATTGCTCATGGTGACAGTGCTCATGGTGACAGTGCTCAAGGTGATAGTCTCCATGTTGACAGTGTCCATGGTGACTGTTCTCACGGTGACAGTGCCTATGGTGATTATGCTCTTAGTGACAGTGCTCATGGTGACAGTGCCCATGGTGACAGTGACCACGGTGACTGTTCTCACCGTGGTAGTGCCCATGGTGACAGTGTTCATGATGACAGTCTGCATTAAGGCTGTGCCCACGGTGACACTGCTCATGGTGATAGTTCTCACGGTGATAGTACGCACGGTGACAGTGCCAAAGGTGACAATACCCAGGTGAAAGTAATCATGGCGAAAGTGCCCATGGTGGCAGTTCTCATACTGACAGTTCTTGTGACACTGCTCATGGTGGCAGTGCTCGTGGTGACAGTGCTCATGGTGGCAGTGCCCATGGTGAGACTACCGATGGTGACACTGCCCATGGTGACAGTGCACATGGTCATGGTGCATCTGCTGGCAGTGCAAAATAGTGAGAGTGCCCATGATGATATTGCTCATGGTGATAGTGCCCATGGTGAGAGTGCCCATGGTTCCAGTGCTCATGGTGACAGTGCCCATTGTGACAGTGGCCCTGGTGACAGTGCACACCGTGAGAGTGCCCATGGTGTCTGTGCCCATGGTGACAGTTCTTATCATGAGAGTGTTCACGGTAGCAGTGTTCATGGTAATAGTGCTCACGGAGACATTGCCCACAATGAGAGTGCCCATGGTGAGAATACTGACTGTGACAGTGTCCATGATGACTTTTCTCTCTGCGACAGTGCCCATGGGGACAGTTAGCAGGGTGAGATTTCTCACAGTGATAGTGCACATTGTTTCAGTGCTAATAGTGAAAAGACCCATGGCGCCAGTGCCCATCATGGCATTGCTCACAGTGATAGTTCTCACGGTGACAGTGCCCATGGTGATATTACCCATGGTGACAGTACTCAGTGATCAAGTGCTCATGGTGACAGTGCCTAAGGTGATAGTGCACACGGTGGCAGTGCAAAATGGCGACAGTGCCCATTGTGACATTGCTTAAAGTGATAGTCCTTGTGGTGACATTGCGCATGGTGACATTGCCCACCACGACAGTTCTCTTGTTGACAGTGCTCATGGTGATAGTGTCAATGTTGGAAGTGCCCATCGTGAAAGTGCCCATGGTGACAGTTCTTATGATGAGAGTGGTCAGAGTGGCAGTGCTCATGGTGAAAGTGCCCATGGTGACAGAGCCCACTGTGACAGTGTCCATAGTTATAGTGTCCACGGTGACAGTCCTAACAGTGAAATTGTCCATGGGGACACTGCCCATGGTGAAAGTGCCCATGGTCACAACACTCACGGTGATAGTGCTCACGGTGAGAGTGGCCATGTTGACAGTGACCACGGTGACAGTTCTAATGGTGATACTGCCCATGATGACAGTGCTCATGGTGACAGTCCACATTGTGCCAGTGCCCAAGGTGACAGTGCTCATGGTGACAGTGCCCAAAGTCACAATACCCATGGTGACAGTGCCCAGGCTGACATTTCTCAAGGTCGTAGTGCCCATGGTGACAGTGCACATGGTGATACAGAGAATGGGGACAGTGCTTATGGTGACAGTGGTCATGGTTGCAGTACCCATGGTGATAGTGCTGAAACTGACAGTGCCCTTGGGGATAGTGCCCATGGTGAGTGTGCTCGTGTTAATAGTGCCCATGGTGGCAGTTCCCATTGTGAAAGTGCTCATGATGACAGTGCCCATGTTGGTAGTTCCCATGGTGACAGTGCTCATGGTGATAGTGACCATGTTAACAGTGCACATGGTGGCTGTGCCCTTGGTGACAGTGCCCATGATGACTGTATTCATGGTGACAGTGCTCACGGTGATAGTGCCCATGGTGACAGTGCACATGGTGGTAGTCCACATGGTGGCAGTGAAAAATGGTGACAGTTCCCATGCTGACAGTTCTCATTGTGACAATGTACACGGTCACAACCGATGCTAACACTGCTCATGGTAGCTGTACCCGTGGTGACAGGGCTCATGGTGATAGTGCCCATGTTAACAGTGCCCATGGTGACACTGCCCATGGTGACAATGCCCATGATGACAGTGCCAATAGAGTCAGTACCCACGCAGCCATTGCCTATGGTAACAGTGTTCACAGTGACAGTACCCATGGTAACAGTGACCACGGTGAGAGTGCTCATGGTGATAGTGGCTATGGTGACAGATCACACTGTGACAGTCCGCATTGTGCCAGTACCAATAGTGACAGTGCCCATGGTGACATTGACCACGGTAAGAGTGCTCACGGTGCTAGTGCTCACAGTAATAGTGCTCATGGTGACAGTGCCAACAGTGACGGTGCTCACGGTGACAGTGCCCATGGTGATAGTGCCCATGGTGAGAGTCCGCCCATTGATAGTGCCCATGGTGGCAGTTCCCATTGTGAAAGTGCACATGATGACATTGCCCATGTTGGTAGTTCCCATGGTGACAGTGCTCACGGTGATAGTGACCTTGGTAACTGTGCACATGGTGGCCGTGCCCTTGGTGACAGTGCCAATGATGACAGTACTCATGGTGACAGTTCCCATGGGGACAAGGCACAGGTTGGCAGTGAAAAATGGTGAAAGTGCCCATGTTGACAGTTCTCATGGTGACAGTGCACACGGTGACAACCCATGCAGACAGTACTCACGGTGACAGTTCTCATGGTTGCAGTACCCATGGTGACAGTGCTCACAGTGATACTGCCCATAGTGGCAATGCCCATGATGACAGTGCC
Organism: Mesoplodon mirus; assembly: GCF_964341445.2. Classification (NCBI taxonomy): domain Eukaryota; kingdom Metazoa; phylum Chordata; class Mammalia; order Artiodactyla; family Ziphiidae; genus Mesoplodon; species Mesoplodon mirus. Next base: position 234,014 of record NW_028295696.1, read on the forward strand.
CATGGTGACACTGCCCATGATGACAGTGCCCATGGTGAAAGATCCCACGGCGCCATTGCCTATTGTGACAGTGCTCATGGTAACAGTGCCCATGGTGACAGTGACCATGGTGAGAGTGCTCACACTGATAGTGCCCATGGTGACAGGGCTCATGGTGCCAGGCCGCATTGTGCCAGTACCCATGGCGACAGTGGTCATGGTGACACTGACCACAGTGAGAGTGCTCACTGTGATAGAGCTCACGGTAATAGTGCTCATGGTGACAGTGCAAATGGTGACAATACCCATGGTGACAGTACTCATGTTGAAAATACCCATGGTGGCAGTTCTCATGGTGACAGTGCTCATAATAGCAGTGCCCAAGGTGGCAGTCCTCGTGGTGACAGTGCTAATGGTGACAGTGCTCTTGGTGGCAGTTCCCATGGGGACAGTACCGATGGTGACCCTGTGCATTGTTACAGTGCCCATGGTAACCGTGCTCACGGTGGTAGTGCACATCGTGACAGTGCCCATAGTGGTAGTTCACCTGGTGACAGTGCTAAATAGTGACAGTGCACATGCTGACAGTGCTCACGGTGATAGTGCCCATGGTGACAGTGCCCACGGTGATAATGGGTATTATTACAGTGTTCATCGTGACAGAGCCCAAGGTGGCAGTGGCCATGGTGACAGTGCCCACAATGACAGTGCCCATGGTAACAGTGCCGACAGTGACAGTGCCCATGGTGACACTTCTCACAGTGAATGTTCCCATGGGGACAGTTCCCATGATGAGATTTCTCACGGTGATAGTGCCCGTTGTGACAGTGCTCACAGTGACAATGCCCATGGTGCCAGTGCCCATAGAGACATTCCGAACAGTCACATTTCTTACGGTGAAAGTGCCTATGGTGACACTGCACCTGGTGGCAGTGCAAAATGGTGTCAGTGCCCATGGTGACATTGCTCATAGTGACTTTGCTTACAGGGATAGTCCTTACGGTGACAGTGTGCATGGTGACACTGCACACAGTTGCAGTGTTTATGGTGACAGGGTTCACGGTGATACTTTCCATGGTGATAGTGCCCATGGTGACACTGCACATGGTGGCAGTGATAAATGGTGACAGTGCCCCTGTTGACAGTTCTCATGGTGAGAGAGCACATGGTGACAACCCGTGCAGACTGTACTCATGGTGACAGTACTCATGCTGACAGTTCTCATGTTTGCAGTATCCATGGTGACAGTGCTCACAGTGATAGTGCCCATGGTGAGAGTGCCCATGATGACAGGGCCCATGGTGCCATTGCCTATGGTGACAGTGCTCATGGTAACAGTGCCCAAGGTGACAGTGACCATGGTGAGAGTGCTCACACTGATGGTGCCCATGGTGACAGTGCTCACGGTGCCTGTCTACCTTGTGCCATTACCCATGGCGACAGTTCTCATGGTGACAGTGACCACAGTGAGAGTGCTCATAGTGATAGTGCTCACGGTAATAGTGCTCATGGTGACAATGCAAATGGTGACAATACCATGGTGACAGTACTCATGTTGAAAATACCCATGGTGGCAGTTCTCATAGCGACAGATCTCATGGTGACAGTGCTCATAATAGCAGTGCCCAGGTGCCAGTGCTCGTGGTGACAGTGCTAATGGTGACAGTGCTCTTGGTGGCAGTTCCCATCGGGAAAATACTGATGGTGACGCTGTGCATTGTTACAGTGCCCATGGTAACCGTGCTCACGGTGAAAGTGCACATCGTGACAGTGCCCATGGTGGTAGTTCACCTGGTGACAGTGCTAGATAGTGACAGTGCACATGCTGACAGTTCTCACGGTGATAGTGCCCATGGTGACAGTGCACACGGTGATAATGGGCATTGTTACAGAGTTCATGGTGACAGCACACGGTGGCAGTGGCCATGGAGACAGTGCCCACAATGACAGTGCCCATGGTGACAGTGCCGACAGTGACAGTGCCCATGGTGACACTTCTCACGGTGACAGTGCCCATGGGGACAGTTTGCATGGTGAGATTTCTCACGGTGACAGTGCCCGTTGTGACAGTGCTCACAGTGACAATGCCCATGGTGCCAGTGCCCATAGAGTCATTCCGCACGGTCACATTTCTCACAGTGAAAGTGCCTATGGTGATATTAACCATGGTGACACTGCACATGGTGGCAGAGCAAAATGGTGACAGTGCCCATGGTGACATTGCTCATGGTGACTTTGCTTATGGTGATAGTCCTTACAGTGACAGTGCGCATGGTGACACTGCACACAGTGACAGTGTTCATGGTGACAGTGTTCACGGTGATAGTTCCCATGGTGAGATTGTCCATGGTAACAGTGCCCATAGTCACAATTCTCATGGTGTAGTGCTCACAGTGACAGTGTCCATGGTGTCATGCCCATGGTGACAGTGCTCATGGTGACAGTGCTCATGATGGCAGTGCAATAAATAACAGTGCTCATTGTGGCAGTGCTCATGGTGTCCGTGCTCATGGTGACAGTGCCCATGTTTACAGTGTTTATGGTGATAGATGTCACGGTGTCAGTGCTCACGTGGACAGTGCCAAGGCTGACAAAGCCCAGGGTGATACTTCCCATTGGGACAGTGCCCACGGTGACAGTGCCCATGGTGAGAGCGCCCAGTGTGACAAGGCACATGGTGACAGTGCTCACGGTGACGGTGCCCATGGTGACAGTGCCGATGGTGAGAGTGCCATTAGTGACAGTGCTCATGGTGAAACTGCCCATGGAGACATCGCCCATGGTGATAGTGCTCATGGTGACAACCCCACGGTGACAGTGCCAATGTTGATAGTCCCCGTGGTGACAGGTCTTACATTGAATGTGACCATGGTGTCTGTGCTCATGGTGACAGTGCTCAAGGTTATCGTCTCCATGTTGACAGTGCCGATGGTGACAATTCTCACGGTGACAGGGCCTAAGGTGAAAATTCTCATAGTGACAGTGTTCACGGTGACAGTGCCCATGGTGCTATTACCCATGGTGACAGTTCTCATAGTGAAACTGCCCATGGTGACACTGCACATGGTGGCAGTGCAAAATGGTGACAGTGTCCATGGTGATATTGCTCATGGTGACATTGCTTACGGTGATAGTGTGTATCGTGAAACTGCACACAGTGACATTGCTCATGGTGACAGTGTTCACGGCGTTAGTTCCTATCGTGAATGTGACCTTGGGGACAGTGCCCATTGTCACAATTCTCATGGTGTAGTGCTCACGGTGACAGTGCCCATGGTGACAATACACAGGGTGACAGTATTCATGGTGACATTGCTCATGGTGAGAGTGCCCATGTTCACAACTGTCACGGTGATAGTTCCCATGGTGACAATACCCAGGGTAACAGAGCTTATAGTAAAAGTGTTCACGGTGACAGTGCCAATGGTGACAGTACCTAAGGTGACAATTCCCATGGTGAGACTGCTCATAGACAGTGCCCATGGTGACAATACCCAGCGTGTCCTGTCCATGGTGACAGTGATCATGGTGACACTTCTCATGAGGACAGTGCCATAAGTGACAGTGCTCATTGTGGCAGTGCTCATGGTGACTGTGCTCATGGTGACAGTGCCTATGGTGATAGATATCATGGTGGCCGTGCCCAGGGTGACATTGCCCACGCTGACAAAGCCCATGGTGATACTTCCCATTGTTACAGTGCCAACGGTGGCAGAGCCCATGGTGACAGTGCCCATGATGAGAGTGCTAACGGTGACTCTGCCCATGGTGACAGCACCCAGTGTGACAATGCCCATTGTGACAGTGCTCACGGTGACCATGCCGATGGTGATAGTGCCAATAGTGAGAGTGCTCATGGTGACACTGCCCATGGAGACACTGCCCATTGTGATAGTGCTCATCATGACAAACCCTCGGAGGCAGTGCCAATGGTGAGAGTCCCCGTGGTGACAGTTCTCACGGTGAAAGTGATCCTGTTGAAATTGCTCATGGTGACAGTGCTCATGGTGACAGTGCTCAAGGTGATAGTCTCCATGTTGACAGTGTCCATGGTGACTGTTCTCACGGTGACAGTGCCTATGGTGATTATGCTCTTAGTGACAGTGCTCATGGTGACAGTGCCCATGGTGACAGTGACCACGGTGACTGTTCTCACCGTGGTAGTGCCCATGGTGACAGTGTTCATGATGACAGTCTGCATTAAGGCTGTGCCCACGGTGACACTGCTCATGGTGATAGTTCTCACGGTGATAGTACGCACGGTGACAGTGCCAAAGGTGACAATACCCAGGTGAAAGTAATCATGGCGAAAGTGCCCATGGTGGCAGTTCTCATACTGACAGTTCTTGTGACACTGCTCATGGTGGCAGTGCTCGTGGTGACAGTGCTCATGGTGGCAGTGCCCATGGTGAGACTACCGATGGTGACACTGCCCATGGTGACAGTGCACATGGTCATGGTGCATCTGCTGGCAGTGCAAAATAGTGAGAGTGCCCATGATGATATTGCTCATGGTGATAGTGCCCATGGTGAGAGTGCCCATGGTTCCAGTGCTCATGGTGACAGTGCCCATTGTGACAGTGGCCCTGGTGACAGTGCACACCGTGAGAGTGCCCATGGTGTCTGTGCCCATGGTGACAGTTCTTATCATGAGAGTGTTCACGGTAGCAGTGTTCATGGTAATAGTGCTCACGGAGACATTGCCCACAATGAGAGTGCCCATGGTGAGAATACTGACTGTGACAGTGTCCATGATGACTTTTCTCTCTGCGACAGTGCCCATGGGGACAGTTAGCAGGGTGAGATTTCTCACAGTGATAGTGCACATTGTTTCAGTGCTAATAGTGAAAAGACCCATGGCGCCAGTGCCCATCATGGCATTGCTCACAGTGATAGTTCTCACGGTGACAGTGCCCATGGTGATATTACCCATGGTGACAGTACTCAGTGATCAAGTGCTCATGGTGACAGTGCCTAAGGTGATAGTGCACACGGTGGCAGTGCAAAATGGCGACAGTGCCCATTGTGACATTGCTTAAAGTGATAGTCCTTGTGGTGACATTGCGCATGGTGACATTGCCCACCACGACAGTTCTCTTGTTGACAGTGCTCATGGTGATAGTGTCAATGTTGGAAGTGCCCATCGTGAAAGTGCCCATGGTGACAGTTCTTATGATGAGAGTGGTCAGAGTGGCAGTGCTCATGGTGAAAGTGCCCATGGTGACAGAGCCCACTGTGACAGTGTCCATAGTTATAGTGTCCACGGTGACAGTCCTAACAGTGAAATTGTCCATGGGGACACTGCCCATGGTGAAAGTGCCCATGGTCACAACACTCACGGTGATAGTGCTCACGGTGAGAGTGGCCATGTTGACAGTGACCACGGTGACAGTTCTAATGGTGATACTGCCCATGATGACAGTGCTCATGGTGACAGTCCACATTGTGCCAGTGCCCAAGGTGACAGTGCTCATGGTGACAGTGCCCAAAGTCACAATACCCATGGTGACAGTGCCCAGGCTGACATTTCTCAAGGTCGTAGTGCCCATGGTGACAGTGCACATGGTGATACAGAGAATGGGGACAGTGCTTATGGTGACAGTGGTCATGGTTGCAGTACCCATGGTGATAGTGCTGAAACTGACAGTGCCCTTGGGGATAGTGCCCATGGTGAGTGTGCTCGTGTTAATAGTGCCCATGGTGGCAGTTCCCATTGTGAAAGTGCTCATGATGACAGTGCCCATGTTGGTAGTTCCCATGGTGACAGTGCTCATGGTGATAGTGACCATGTTAACAGTGCACATGGTGGCTGTGCCCTTGGTGACAGTGCCCATGATGACTGTATTCATGGTGACAGTGCTCACGGTGATAGTGCCCATGGTGACAGTGCACATGGTGGTAGTCCACATGGTGGCAGTGAAAAATGGTGACAGTTCCCATGCTGACAGTTCTCATTGTGACAATGTACACGGTCACAACCGATGCTAACACTGCTCATGGTAGCTGTACCCGTGGTGACAGGGCTCATGGTGATAGTGCCCATGTTAACAGTGCCCATGGTGACACTGCCCATGGTGACAATGCCCATGATGACAGTGCCAATAGAGTCAGTACCCACGCAGCCATTGCCTATGGTAACAGTGTTCACAGTGACAGTACCCATGGTAACAGTGACCACGGTGAGAGTGCTCATGGTGATAGTGGCTATGGTGACAGATCACACTGTGACAGTCCGCATTGTGCCAGTACCAATAGTGACAGTGCCCATGGTGACATTGACCACGGTAAGAGTGCTCACGGTGCTAGTGCTCACAGTAATAGTGCTCATGGTGACAGTGCCAACAGTGACGGTGCTCACGGTGACAGTGCCCATGGTGATAGTGCCCATGGTGAGAGTCCGCCCATTGATAGTGCCCATGGTGGCAGTTCCCATTGTGAAAGTGCACATGATGACATTGCCCATGTTGGTAGTTCCCATGGTGACAGTGCTCACGGTGATAGTGACCTTGGTAACTGTGCACATGGTGGCCGTGCCCTTGGTGACAGTGCCAATGATGACAGTACTCATGGTGACAGTTCCCATGGGGACAAGGCACAGGTTGGCAGTGAAAAATGGTGAAAGTGCCCATGTTGACAGTTCTCATGGTGACAGTGCACACGGTGACAACCCATGCAGACAGTACTCACGGTGACAGTTCTCATGGTTGCAGTACCCATGGTGACAGTGCTCACAGTGATACTGCCCATAGTGGCAATGCCCATGATGACAGTGCCCATGGTGACACTGCCCATGATGACAGTGCCCATGGTGAAAGATCCCACGGCGCCATTGCCTATTGTGACAGTGCTCATGGTAACAGTGCCCATGGTGACAGTGACCATGGTGAGAGTGCTCACACTGATAGTGCCCATGGTGACAGGGCTCATGGTGCCAGGCCGCATTGTGCCAGTACCCATGGCGACAGTGGTCATGGTGACACTGACCACAGTGAGAGTGCTCACTGTGATAGAGCTCACGGTAATAGTGCTCATGGTGACAGTGCAAATGGTGACAATACCCATGGTGACAGTACTCATGTTGAAAATACCCATGGTGGCAGTTCTCATGGTGACAGTGCTCATAATAGCAGTGCCCAAGGTGGCAGTCCTCGTGGTGACAGTGCTAATGGTGACAGTGCTCTTGGTGGCAGTTCCCATGGGGACAGTACCGATGGTGACACTGTGCATTGTTACAGTGCCCATGGTAACCGTGCTCACGGTGGTAGTGCACATCGTGACAGTGCCCATGGTGGTAGTTCACCTGGTGACAGTGCTAAATAGTGACAGTGCACATGCTGACAGTGCTCACGGTGATAGTGCCCATGGTGACAGTGCCCACGGTGATAATGGGTATTATTACAGTGTTCATCGTGACAGAGCCCAAGGTGGCAGTGGCCATGGTGACAGTGCCCACAATGACAGTGCCCATGGTAACAGTGCCGACAGTGACAGTGCCCATGGTTACACTTCTCACAGTGAATGTGCCCATGGGGACAGTTACCATGATGAGATTTCTCACGGTGATAGTGCCCGTTGTGACAGTGCTCACAGTGACAATGCCCGTGGTGCCAGTGCCCATAGAGACATTCCACACGGTCACATTTCTCACGGTGAAAGTGCCTATGGTGACACTGCACCTGGTGGCAGTGCAAAATGGTGGCAGTGCCCATGGTGACATTGCTCATAGTGACTTTGCTTACAGTGATAGTCCTTACGGTGACAGTGTGCTGGTGACACTGCACACAGTTGCAGTGTTTATGGTGACAGTGTTCACGGTGATAGTTTCCATGGTGATAGTGCCCATGGTGACACTGCACATGGTGGCAGTGATAAATGGTGACAGTGCCCCTGTTGACAGTTCTCATGGTGAGAGTGCACATGGTGACAACCCGTGAAGGCTGTACTCATGGTGACAGTACTCACGGTGACAGTTCTCATGTTTGCAGTATCCATGGTGACAGTGCTCACAGTGATAGTGCCCATGGTGAGAGTGCCCATGATGACAGGGCCCATGGTGCCATTGCCTATGGTGACAGTGCTCATGGTAACAGTGCCCAAGGTGACAGTGACCATGGTGAGAGTGCTCACACTGATGGTGCCCATGGTGACAGTGCTCACGGTGCCTGTCTACATTGTGCCATTACCCATGGTGACAGTGCTCATGGTGACAGTGACCACAGTGAGAGTGCTCATAGTGATAGTGCTCACGGTAATAGTGCTCATGGTGACAATGCAAATGGTGACAATACCATGGTGACAGTACTCATGTTGAAAATACCCATGGTGGCAGTTCTCATAGCGACAGATCTCATGGTGACAGTGCTCATAATAGCAGTGCCCAGGTGCCAGTGCTCGTGGTGACAGTGCTAATGGTGACAGTGCTCTTGGTGGCAGTTCCCATCGGGACAATACTGATGGTGACGCTGTGCATTGTTACAGTGCCCATGGTAACCGTGCTCACGGTGATAGTGCACATCGTGACAGCGCCCATGGTGGTAGTTCACCTGGTGACAGTGCTAAATAGTGACAGTGCACGTGCTGACAGTGCTCACGGTGATAGTGCCCATGGTGACAGTGCACACGGTGATAATGGGCATTGTTACAGAGTTCATGGTGACAGCACACGGTGGTAGTGGCCATGGAGACAGTGCCCACAATGACAGTGCCCATGGTGACAGTGCCGACAGTGACAGTACCCATGGTGACACTTCTCACGGTGACAGTGCCCATGGGGACAGTTAGCATGGTGAGATTTCTCACGGTGACAGTGCCCGTTGTGACAGTGCTCACAGTGACAATGCCCATGGTGCCAGTGCCCATAGAGTCATTCCGCACGGTCTCATTTCTCACAGTGAAAGTGCCTATGGTGATATTAACCATGGTGACACTGCACATGGTGGCAGAGCAAAATGGTGACAGTGCCCATGGTGACATTGCTCATGGTGACTTTCCTTATGGTGATAGTCCTTACAGTGACAGTGCGCATGGTGACACTGCACACAGTGACAGTGTTCATGGTGACAGTGTTCACAGTGATAGTTCCCATGGTGAGATTGTCCATGGTAACAGTGCCCATAGTCACAATTCTCATGGTGTAGTGCTCACAGTGACAGTGCCCATGGTGTCATGCCCATGGTGACAGTGCTCATCTTGACAGTGCTCATGTGGGCAGTGCCATAAATAACAGTGCTCATTGTGGCAGTGCTCATGGTGTCCGTGCTCATGGTGACAGTGCCCATGTTTACAGTGTTTATGGTGATAGATGTCACGGTGTCAGTGCCCACGGGGACAGTGCCAAGGCTGACAAAGCCCAGGGTGATGCTTCCCATTGGGACAGTGCCCACGGTGACAGTGCCCATGGTGACAGCGCCCAGTGTGACAAGGCTCATGGTGACAGTGCTCACGGTGACGGTGCCCATGGTGACAGTGCCGATGGTGAGAGTGCCATTAGTGACAGTGCTCATGGTGAAACTGCCCATGGAGACATCGCCCATGGTGATAGTGCTCGTGGTGACAACCCCACGGTGACAGTGCCAATGTTGATAGTCCCCGTGGTGACAGGTCTTACATTGAATGTGACCATGGTGTCTGTGCTCATGGTGACAGTGCTCAAGGTTATAGTCTCCATGTTGACAGTGCCGATGGTGACAATTCTCACGGTGACAGGGCCTATGGTGTAAATTCACATAGTGACAGTGTTCACGGTGACAGTGCCCATGGTGCTATTACCCATGGTGACAGTTCTCATAGTGAAACTGCCCATGGTGACACTGCACATGGTGGCAGTGCAAAATGGAGACAGTGCCCATGGTGATATTGCTCATGGTGACATTGCTTACGGTGATAGTGTGTATGGTGAAACTGCACACAGTGACATTGCTCATGGTGACAGTGTTCACGGCGTTAGTTCCTATCGTGAATGTGACCATGGGGACAGTGCCCATTGTCACAATTCTCATGGTGTAGTGCTCACGGTGACAGTGCCCATGGTGACAATACACAGGGTGACACTATTCATGGTGACATTGCTCATGGTGAGAGTGCCCATGTTCACAACGGTCACGGTGATAGTTCCCATGGTGACAATACCCAGGGTAACAGAGCTGATGGTAAAAGTGTTCACGGTGACAGTGCCCATGATGACAGTACCTAAGGTGACAATTCCCATGGTGAGACTGCTCATAGACAGTGCCCATGGTGACAATACCCAGCGTGTCCTGTCCATGGTGACAGTGATCATGGTGACACTTCTCATGAGGACAGTGCCATAAGTGACAGTGCTCATTGTGGCAGTGCTCATGGTGACTGTGCTCATGGTGACAGTGCCCATGGTGACAGTGCCTATGGTGATAGATATCATGGTGGCCGTGCCCAGGGTGACATTGCCCACGCTGACAAAGCCCATGGTGATACTTCCCATTGTGACAGTGCCAACGGTGGCAGAGCCCATGGTGACAGTGCCCAAGATCACAGTGTCCATGGTGAGAGTGCTAACGGTGACTGTGCCCATGGTGACAGCACCCAGTGTGACAATGCCCATTGTGACAGTGCTCACGGTGACCATGCCGATGGTGATAGTGCCAATAGTGAGAGTGCTCACGGTGACACTGCCCATGGAGACACTGCCCATGGTGATAGTGCTCATCATGACAACCCCTCGGAGGCAGTGCCAATGGTGAGAGTCCCCGTGGTGACAGTTCTCACGGTGAAAGTGATCCTATTGATATTTCTCATGGTGACAGTGCTCTTGGCGACAGTGCTCAAGGTGATAGTCTGAATGTTGACAGTGCCCATGGTGACTCTTCTCACGGTGACAGTGCCTATGGTGATTATGCTCTTAGTGACAGTGCTCATGGTGACAGTGCCCATGGTGACAGTGACCACGGTGACTGTTCTCACCGTGGTAGTGCCCATGGTGACAGTGTTCATGATGACAGTCCGCATTAAGGCTGTGCCGTGGTGACAGTGCTCATGGTGATAGTTCTCACGGTGATAGTACGCACGTTGACAGTGCCAAAGGTGACAATACCCAGGTGATAGTAATCATGGTGAAAGTGCCCATGGTGGCAGTTCTCATACTGACAGTTCTTGTGACAGTGCTCATGGTGGCAGTGCTCGTGGTGACAGTGCTCTTGGTGACAGTGCTCATGGTGGCAGTGCCCATGGTGAGACTCCCGTTGGTGACACTGCCCATGGTGACAGTGCACATGGTCATGGTGCATCTGGTGGCAGTGCAAAATAGTGAGAGTGCCCATGATGATATTGCTCATGGTGATAGTGCCCATGGTGAGAATGCCCATGGTTCCAGTGCTCATGGTGACAGTGCCCATTGTGACAGTGGCCCTGGTGACAGTGCACACCATGAGAGTGCCCATGGTGTCTGTGCCCATGGTGACAGTTCTTATCATGAGAGTGTTCACGGTAGCAGTGTTCATGGTAATAGTGCTCACGGAGACATTGCCCACAATGAGAGTGCCCATGGTGAGAATACTGACTGTGACAGTGCCCATGATGACTTTTCTCTCTGCGACAGTGCCCATGGGGACAGTTAGCACGGTGAGATTGCTCACAGTGATAGTGCACATTGTTTCAGTGCTAATAGTGAAAAGACCCACGGCGCCAGTGCCCATCATGGCATTGCTCACGGTGATAGTTCTCACGGTGACAGTGCCCATGTTGATATTACCCATGGTGACAGTACTCAGTGATCAAGTGCTCATGGTGACAGTGCCTAAGTTGATAGTGCACACGGTGGCAGTGCAAAATGGCGACAGTGCCCATGGTGACATTGCTTAATGTGATAGTCCTTGTGGTGACATTGCGCATGGTGACATTGCCCACCACGACAGTTCTCTTGTTGACAGTGCTCATGGTGATAGTGCCAATGTTGGAAATGCCCATCGTGAAAGTGCCCATGGTGACAGTTCTTATGAAGAGAGTGGTCAGAGTGGCAGTGCTCATGGTGAAAGTGCCCATTGTGACAGAGACCACGGTGACAGTGTCCATAGTTATAGTGTCCACGGTGACAGTCCTAACAGTGAAATTGTCCATGGGGACACTGCCCATGGTGAAAGTGCCCATGGTCACAACACTCACGGTGATAGTGCTCACGGTGAGAGTGGCCATGTTGACAGTGACCACGGTGACAGTTCTAATGGTGATACTGCCCATGATAACAGTGCTCATGGTGACAGTCCACATTGTGCCAGTGCCCAAGGTGACAGTGCTCATGGTGACAGTGCCCAAAGTCACAATACCCATGGTGACAGTGCCCAGGCTGACAGTTCTCAAGGTGATAGTGCCCATGGTGACAGTGCACATGGTGATACAGAGAATGGGGACAGTGCTTATGGTGACAGTGGTCATGGTTGCAGTACCCATGGTGATAGTGCTGAAACTGACAGTGCCCTTGGGGATAGTGCCCATGGTGAGTGTGCTCGTGTTAATAGTGCCCATGGTGGCAGTTCCCATTGTGAAAGTGCTCATGATGACAGTGCCCATGTTGGTAGTTCCCATGGTGACAGTGCTCATGGTGATAGTGACAATGTTAACAATGCACATGGTGGCTGTGCCCTTGGTGACAGTGCCCATGATGACAGTATTCATGGTGACAGTGCTCACGGTGATAGTGCCCATGGTGACAGTGCACATGGTGGTAGTCCACATGGTGACAGTCCCATGCTGACAGTTCTCATTGTGACAATGCACACGGTCACAACCGATGCTGACACTGCTCATGGTAGCTGTACCCGTGGTGACAGGGCTCATGGTGATAGTGCCCATGATAACAGTGCCCATGGTGACACTGCCCATGGTGACAATGCCCATGATGACAGTGCCCATAGAGTCAGTGTCCACGGAGCCATTGCCTATGGTAACAGTGCTCACAGTGACAGTACCCATGATAACAGTGACCACAGTGAGAGTGCTCATGTGATAGTGGCTATGGTGACAGATCACACTGTGACAGTCCGCATTGTGCCAGTACCAATAGTGACAGTGCCCATGGTGACATTGACCACGGTGAGAGTGCTCACGGTGCTAGTGCTCACAGTAATAGTGCTCATGGTGACAGTGCCAACAGTGACGGTGCTCCGGTGACAGTGCCCATGGTGATTGTGCCCATGGTGAGAGTCCGCCCATTGATAGTGCCCATGCTTGCATTTCCCATTGTGAAAGTTCTCATGTTGACATTGCCCATGTTGGTAGATCCCATGGTGACAGTGCTCACGGTGATAGTGACCTTGGTAACTGTGCACATGGTGGCCGAGCCCTTGGTGACAGTGCCAATGATGACAGTATTCATGGTGACAGTTCTCATGGTAATAGTTCCCATGGGGACAAGGCACAGGTTGGCAGTGAAAAACGGTGAAAGTGCCCATGTTGACAGTTCTCATGGTGACAGTGCACACGGTGACAACCCATGCAGACAGTACTCACGGTGACAGTTCTCATGGTTGCAGTACCCATGGTGACAGTGCTCACAGTGATACTGCCCATAGTGGCAATGCCCATGGTGACAGTGCCCATGGTGACACTGCCCATGATGACAGTGCCCATGGTGAAAGTTCCCACGGCGCCATTGCCTTTGGTGACAGTGCTCATGGTAACAGTGCCCATAGTGACAGTGACCATGGTGAGAGTGCTCACACTGATAGTGCCCATGGTGACAGGGCTCATGGTGCCAGGCCGCATTGTGCCAGTACCCATGGCGACAGTGGTCATGGTGACACTGACCACAGTGAGAGTGCTCACTGTGATAGAGCTCACGGTAATAGTGCTCATGGTGACAGTGCAAATGGTGACAATACCCATGGTGACAGTACTCATGTTGAAAATACCCATGGTGGCAGTTCTCATGGTGACAGTGCTCATAATAGCAGTGCCCAAGGTGGCAGTCCTCGTGGTGACAGTGCTAATGGTGACAGTGCTCTTGGTGGCAGTTCCCATGGGGACAGTACCGATGGTGACCCTGTGCATTGTTACAGTGCCCATGGTAACCGTGCTCACGGTGGTAGTGCACATCGTGACAGTGCCCATGGTGGTAGTTCACCTGGTGACAGTGCTAAATAGTGACAGTGCACATGCTGACAGTGCTCACGGTGATAGTGCCCATGGTGACAGTGCCCACGGTGATAATGGGTATTATTACAGTGTTCATCGTGACAGAGCCCAAGGTGGCAATGGCCATGGTGACAGTGCCCACAATGACAGTGCCGATGGTAACAGTGCCGACACTGACAGTGCCCATGGTGACACTTCTCACAGTGAATGTTCCCATATGGACAGTTACCATGATGAGATTTCTCACGGTGATAGTGCCCGTTGTGACAGTGCTCACAGTGACAATGCCCATGGTGCCAGTGCCCATAGAGACATTCCGAACGGTCACATTTCTTACGGTGAAAGTGCCTATGGTGACACTGCACCTGGTGGCAGTGCAAAATGGTGACAGTGCCCATAGTGACATTGCTCATAGTGACTTTGCTTACAGGGATAGTCCTTACGGTGACAGTGTGCTGGTGACACTGCACACAGTTGCAGTGTTTATGGTGACAGTGTTCACGGTGATAGTTTCCATGGTGATAGTGCCCATGGTGACACTGCACATGGTGGCAGTGATAAATGGTGACAGTGCGCCTGTGGACAGTTCTCATGTTGAGAGTGCACATGGTGACAACCCGTGCAGACTGTACTCATGGTGACAGTACTCATGCTGACAGTTCTCATGTTTGCAGTATCCATGGTGACAGTGCTCACAGTGATAGTGCCCATGGTGAGAGTGCCCATGATGACAGGGCCCATGGTGCCATTGCCTATGGTGACAGTGCTCATGGTAACAGTGCCCAAGGTGACAGTGACCATGGTGAGAGTGCTCACACTGATGGTGCCCATGGTGACAGTGCTCACGGTGCCTGTCTACATTGTGCCAGTACCCATGGCGACAGTGCTCATGGTGACAGTGACCACAGTGAGAGTGCTCATAGTGATAGTGCTCACGGTAATAGTGCTCATGGTGACAATGCAAATGGTGACAATACCATGGTGACAGTACTCATGTTGAAAATACCCATGGTGGCAGTTCTCATAGCGACAGATCTCATGGTGACAGTGCTCATAATAGCAGTGCCCAGGTGCCAGTGCTCGTGGTGACAGTGCTAATGGTGACAGTGCTCTTGGTGGCAGTTCCCATCGGGACAATACTGATGGTGACGCTGTGCATTGTTACAGTGCCCATGGTAACCGTGCTCACGGTGAAAGTGCACATCGTGACAGTGTCCATGGTGGTAGTTCACCTGGTGACAGTGCTAGATAGTGACAGTGCACATGCTGACAGTTCTCACGGTGATAGTGCCCATGGTGACAGTGCACACGGTGATAATGGGCATTGTTACAGAGTTCATGGTGACAGCACACGGTGGCAGTGGCCATGGAGACAGTGCCCACAATGACAGTGCCCATGGTGACAGTGCCAACAGTGACAGTGCCCATGGTGACACTTCTCACGGTGACAGTGCCCATGGGGACAGTTAGCATGGTGAGATTTCTCACGGTGACAGTGCCCGTTGTGACAGTGCTCACAGTGACAATGCCCATGGTGCCAGTGCGCATAGAGTCATTCCGCACGGTCTCATTTCTCACAGTGAAAGTGCCTATGGTGATATTAACCATGGTGACACTGCACATGGTGGCAGAGCAAAATGGTGACAGTGCCCATGGTGACATTGCTCATGGTGACTTTGCTTATGGTGATAGTCCTTACAGTGACAGTGCGCATGGTGACACTGCACACAGTGACAGTGTTCATGGTGACAGTGTTCACGGTGATAGTTCCCATGGTGAGATTGTCCATGGTAACAGTGCCCATAGTCACAATTCTCATGGTGTAGTGCTCACAGTGACAGTGTCCATGGTGTCATGCCCATGGTGACAGTGCTCATGGTGACAGTGCTCATGATGGCAGTGCCATAAATAACAGTGCTCATTGTGGCAGTGCTCATGGTGTCCGTGCTCATGGTGACAGTGCCCATGTTTACAGTGTTTATGGTGATAGATGTCATGGTGTCAGTGCTCACGGGGACAGTGCCAAGGCTGACAAAGCCCAGGGTGATACTTCCCATTGGGACAGTGCCCACGGTGACAGTGCCCATGGTGAGAGCGCCCAGTGTGACAAGGCACATGGTGACAGTGCTCACGGTGACGGTGCCCATGGTGACAGTGCCGATTGTGAGAGTGCCATTAGTGACAGTGCTCATGGTGAAACTGCCCATGGAGACATCGCCCATGGTGATAGTGCTCATGGTGACAACCCCACGGTGACAGTGCCAATGTTGATAGTCCCCGTGGTGACAGGTATTACATTGAATGTGACCATGGTGTCTGTGCTCATGGTGACAGTGCTCAAGGTTATCGTCTCCATGTTGACAGTGCCGATGGTGACAATTCTCACGGTGACAGGGCCTAAGGTGAAAATTCTCATAGTGACAGTGTTCACGGTGACAGTGCCCATGGTGCTATTACCCATGGTGACAGTTCTCATAGTGAAACTGCCTATGGTGACACTGCACATGGTGGCAGTGCAAAATGGTGACAGTGTCCATGGTGATATTGCTCATGGTGACATTGCTTACGGTGATAGTGTGTATGGTGAAACTGCACACTGTCACATTGCTCATGGTGACAGTGTTCACGGCGTTAGTTCCTATCGTGAATGTGACCTTGGGGACAGTGCCCATTGTCACAATTCTCATGGTGTAGTGCTCACGGTGACAGTGCCCATGGTGACAATACACAGGGTGACAGTATTCATGGTGACATTGCTCATGGTGAGAGTGCCCATGTTCACAACTGTCACGGTGATAGTTCCCATGGTGACAATACCCAGGGTAACAGAGCTGATGGTAAAAGTGTTCACGGTGACAGTGCCCATGGTGACAGTACCTAAGGTGACAATTCCCATGGTGAGACTGCTCATAGACAGTGCCCATGGTGACAATACCCAGCGTGTCCTGTCCATGGTGACAGTGATCATGGTGACACTTCTCATGAGGACAGTGCCATAAGTGACAGTGCTCATTGTGGCAGTGCTCATGGTGACCGTGCTCATGGTGACAGTGCCATGGTGACAGTGCCTATGGTGATAGATATCATGGTGGCCGTGCCCAGGGTGACATTGCCCACGCTGACAAAGCCCATGGTGATACTTCCCATTGTGACAGTGCCAACGGTGGCAGAGCCCATGGTGACAGTGCCCAAGATCACAGTGCCCATGATGAGAGTGCTAACGGTGACTCTGCCCATGGTGACAGCACCCAGTGTGACAATGCCCATTGTGACAGTGCTCACGGTGACCATGCCGATGGTGATAGTGCCAATAGTGAGAGTGCTCACGGTGACACTGCCCATGGACACACTGCCCATTGTGATAGTGCTCATCATGACAAACCCTCGGAGGCAGTGCCAATGGTGAGAGTCCCCGTGGTGACAGTTCTCACGGTGAAAGTGATCCTGTTGAAATTGCTCATGGTGACAGTACTCATGGTGACAGTGCTCAAGGTGATAGTCTCCATGTTGACAGTGTCCATGGTGACTGTTCTCACGGTGACAGTGCCTATGGTGATTATGCTCTTAGTGACAGTGCTCATGGTGACAGTGCCCATGGTGACAGTGACCACGGTGACTGTTCTCACCGTGGTAGTGCCCATGGTGACAGTGTTCATGATGACAGTCCGCATTAAGGCTGTGCCCACGGTGACACTGCTCATGGTGATAGTTCTCACGGTGATAGTACGCACGGTGACAGTGCCAAAGGTGACAATACCCAGGTGATAGTAATCATGGTGAAAGTGCCCATGGTGGCAGTTCTCATACTGACAGTTCTTGTGACACTGCTCATGGTGGCAGTGCTCGTGGTGACAGTGCTCATGGTGGCAGTGCCCATGGTGAGACTACCGATGGTGACACTGCACATGATGACAGTGCACATGGTCATGGTGCATCTGCTGGCAGTGCAAAATAGTGAGAGTGCCCATGATGATATTGCTCATGGTGATAGTGCCCATGGTGAGAGTGCCCATGGTTCCAGTGCTCATGGTGACAGTGCCCATTGTGACAGTGGTCCTGGTGACAGTGCACACCGTGAGAGTGTCCATGGTGTCTGTGCCCATGGTGACAGTTCTTATCATGAGAGTGTTCACGGTAGCAGTGTTCATGGTAATAGTGCTCACGGAGATATTGCCCACAATGAGAGTGCCCATGGTGAGAATACTGACTGTGACAGTGCCCATGATGACTTTTCTCTCTGCGACAGTGCCCATGGGGACAGTTAGCACGGTGAGATTTCTCACAGTGATAGTGCACATTGTTTCAGTGCTAATAGTGAAAACACCCATGGCGCCAGTGCCCATCATGGCATTGCTCACAGTGATAGTTCTCACGGTGACAGTGCCCATGGTGATATTACCCATGGTGACAGTACTCAGTGATCAAGTGCTCATGGTGACAGTGCCTAAGGTGATAGTGCACACGGTGGCAGTGCAAAATGGCGACAGTGCCCATGGTGACATTGCTTAATGTGATAGTCCTTGTGGTGACATTGCGCATGGTGACATTGCCCACCACGACAGTTCTCTTGTTGACAATGCTCATGGTGATAGTGCCAATGTTGGAAGTGCCCATCGTGAAAGTGCCCATGGTGACAGTTCTTATGATGAGAGTGGTCAGAGTGGCAGTGCTCATGGTGAAAGTGCCCATGGTGACAGAGCCCACGGTGACAGTGTCCATAGTTATAGTGTCCACGGTGACAGTCCTAACAGTGAAATTGTCCATGGGGACACTGCCCATGGTGAAAGTGCCCATGGTCACAACACTCACGGTGATAGTGCTCACGGTGAGAGTGGCCATGTTGACAGTGACCACGGTGACAGTTCTAATGGTGATACTGCCCATGATGACAGTGCTCATGGTGACAGTCCACATTGTGCCAGTGCCCAAGGTGACAGTGCTCATGGTGACAGTGCCCAAAGTCACACTACCCATGGTGACAGTGCCCAGGCTGACAGTTCTCAAGGTGGTAGTGCCCATGGTGACAGTGCACATGGTGATACAGAGAATGGGGACAGTGCTTATGGTGACAGTGGTCATGGTTGCAGTACCCATGGTGATAGTGCTGAAACTGACAGTGCCCTTGGGGATAGTGCCCATGGTGAGTGTGCTCGTGTTAATAGTGCCCATGGTGGCAGTTCCCATTGTGAAAGTGCTCATGATGACAGTGCCCATGTTGGTAGTTCCCATGGTGACAGTGCTCATGGTGATAGTGACCATGTTAACAGTGCACATGGTGGCTGTGCCCTTGGTGACTGTGCCCATGATGACTGTATTCATGGTGACAGTGCTCACGGTGATAGTGCCCATGGTGACAGTGCACATGGTGGTAGTCCACATGGTGGCAGTGAAAAATGGTGACAGTTCCCATGCTGACAGTTCTCATTGTGACAATGCACACGGTCACAACCGATGCTGACACTGCTCATGGTAGCTGTACCCGTGGTGACAGGGCTTATGGTGATAGTGCCCATGTTAACAGTGCCCATGGTGACACTGCCCATGGTGACAATGCCCATGATGACAGTGCCAATAGGGTCAGTACCCACGCAGCCATTGCCTATGGTAACAGTGCTCACAGTGACAGTACCCATGGTAACAGTGACCACGGTGAGAGTGCTCATGGTGATAGTGGCTATGGTGACAGATCACACTGTGACAGTCCGCATTGTGCCAGTACCAATAGTGACAGTGCCCATGGTGACATTGACCACGGTAAGAGTGCTCACGGTGCTAGTGCTCACAGTAATAGTGCTCATGGTGACAGTGCCAACAGTGACGGTGCTCACGGTGACAGTGCCCATGGTGATAGTGCCCATGGTGAGAGTCCGACCATTGATAGTGCCCATGGTGGCAGTTCCCATTGTGAAAGTGCTCATGATGACATTGCCCATGTTGGTAGTTCCCATGGTGACAGTGCTCACGGTGATAGTGACCTTGGTAACTGTGCACATGGTGGCCGTGCCCTTGGTGACAGTGCCAATGATGACAGTACTCATGGTGACAGTTCTCATGGTAATAGTTCCCATGGGGACAAGGCACAGGTTGGCAGTGAAAAATGGTGAAAGTGCCCATGTTGACAGTTCTCATGGTGACAGTGCACACGGTGACAACCCATGCAGACAGTACTCACGGTGACAGTTCTCATGGTTGCAGTACCCATGGTGACAGTGCTCACAGTGATACTGCCCATAGTGGCAATGCAAATGGTGACAGTGCCCATGGTGACACTGCCCATGATGACAGTGCCCATGGTGAAAGTTCCCACGGCGCCATTGCCTATTGTGACAGTGCTCATGGCAACAGTGCCCATGGTGACAGTGACCATGGTGAGAGTGCTCACACTGATAGTGCCCATGGTGACAGGGCTCATGGTGCCAGGCCGCATTGTGCCAGTACCCATGGCGACAGTGGTCATGGTGACACTGACCACAGTGAGAGTGCTCACTGTGATAGAGCTCACGGTAATAGTGCTCATGGTGACAGTGCAAATGGTGACAATACCCATGGTGACAGTACTCATGTTGAAAATACCCATGGTGGCAGTTCTCATGGTGACAGTGCTCATAATAGCAGTGCCCAAGGTGGCAGTCCTCGTGGTGACAGTGCTAATGGTGACAGTGCTCTTGGTGGCAGTTCCCATGGGGACAGTACCGATGGTGACCCTGTGCATTGTTACAGTGCCCATGGTAACCGTGCTCACGGTGGTAGTGCACATCGTGACAGTGCCCATGGTGGTAGTTCACCTGGTGACAGTGCTAAATAGTGACAGTGCACATGCTGACAGTGCTCACGGTGATAGTGCCCATGGTGACAGTGCCCACGGTGATAATGGGTATTATTACAGTGTTCATCGTGACAGAGCCCAAGGTGGCAGTGGCCATGGTGACAGTGCCCACAATGACAGTGCCCATGGTAACAGTGCCGACAGTGACAGTGCCCATGGTGACACTTCTCACAGTGAATGTGCCCATGGGGACAGTTACCATGATGAGATTTCTCACGGTGATAGTGCCCGTTGTGACAGTGCTCACAGTGACAATGCCCATGGTGCCAGTGCCCATAGAGACATTCCGCACGGTCACATTTCTCACGGTGAAAGTGCCTATGGTGACACTGCACCTGGTGGCAGTGCAAAATGGTGACAGTGCCCATGGTGACATTGCTCATAGTGACTTTGCTTACAGTGATAGTCCTTACGGTGACAGTGTGCTGGTGACACTGCACACAGTTGCAGTGTTTATGGTGACAGTGTTCACGGTGATAGTTTCCATGGTGATAGTGCCCATGGTGACAGTGCACATGGTGGCAGTGATAAATGGTGACAGTGCCCCTGTTGACAGTTCTCATGGTGAGAGTGCACATGGTGACAACCCGTGAAGGCTGTACTCATGGTGACAGTACTCACGGTGACAGTTCTCATGTTTGCAGTATCCATGGTGACAGTGCTCACAGTGATAGTGCCCATGGTGAGAGTGCCCATGATGACAGGGCCCATGGTGCCATTGCCTATGGTGACAGTGCTCATGGTAACAGTGCCCAAGGTGACAGTGACCATGGTGAGAGTGCTCACACTGATGGTGCCCATGGTGACAGTGCTCACGGTGCCTGTCTACATTGTGCCATTACCCATGGCGACAGTGCTCATGGTGACAGTGACCACAGTGAGAGTGCTCACTGTGATAGAGCTCACGGTAATAGTGCTCATGGTGACAGTGCAAATGGTGACAATACCCATGGTGACAGTACTCATGTTGAAAATACCCATGGTGGCAGTTCTCATGGTGACAGTGCTCATAATAGCAGTGCCCAAGGTGGCAGTCCTCGTGGTGACAGTGCTAATGGTGACAGTGCTCTTGGTGGCAGTTCCCATCGGGACAATACTGATGGTGACGCTGTGCATTGTTACAGTGCCCATGGTAACCGTGCTCACGGTGAAAGTGCACATCGTGACAGTGCCCATGGTGGTAGTTCACCTGGTGACAGTGCTAGATAGTGACAGTGCACATGCTGACAGTGCTCACGGTGATAGTGCCCATGGTGACAGTGCACACGGTGATAATGGGCATTGTTACAGAGTTCATGGTGACAGCACACGGTGGCAGTGGCCATGGAGACAGTGCCCACAATGACAGTGCCCATGGTGACAGTGCCGACAGTGACAGTGCCCATGGTGACACTTCTCACGGTGACAGTGCCCATGGGGACAGTTAGCATGGTGAGATTTCTCACGGTGACAGTGCCCGTTGTGACAGTGCTCACAGTGACAATGCCCATGGTGCCAGTGCCCATAGAGTCATTCCGCACGGTCTCATTTCTCACAGTGAAAGTGCCTATGGTGATATTAACCATGGTGACACTGCACATGGTGGCAGAGCAAAATGGTGACAGTGCCCATGGTGACATTGCTCATGGTGACTTTGCTTATGGTGATAGTCCTTACAGTGACAGTGCGCATGGTGACACTGCACACAGTGACAGTGTTCATGGTGACAGTGTTCACGGTGATAGTTCCCATGGTGAGATTGTCCATGGTAACAGTGCCCATAGTCACAATTCTCATGGTGTAGTGCTCACAGTGACAGTGTCCATGGTGTCATGCCCATGGTGACAGTGCTCATGTTGGCAGTGCCATAAATAACAGTGCTCATTGTGGCAGTGCTCATGGTGTCCGTGCTCATGGTGAGAGTGCCCATGTTTACAGTGTTTATGGTGATAGATGTCACGGTGTCAGTGCCCACGGGGACAGTGCCAAGGCTGACAAAGCCGAGGGTGATACTTCCCATTGGGACAGTGCCCACGGTGACAGTGCCCATGGTGAGAGCGCCCAGTGTGACAAGGCACATGGTGACAGTGCTCACGGTGACGGTGCCCATGGTGACAGTGCCGATTGTGAGAGTGCCATTAGTGACAGTGCTCATGGTGAAACTGCCCATGGAGACATCGCCCATGGTGATAGTGCTCATGGTGACAACCCCACGGTGACAGTGCCAATGTTGATAGTCCCCGTGGTGACAGGTCTTACATTGAATGTGACCATGGTGTCTGTGCTCATGGTGACAGTGCTCAAGGTTAGAGTCTCCATGTTGACAGTGCCGATGGTGACAATTCTCACGGTGACAGGGCCTAAGGTGAAAATTCTCATAGTGACAGTGTTCACGGTGACAGTGCCCATGGTGCTATTACCCATGGTGACAGTTCTCATAGTGAAACTGCCCATGGTGACACTGCACATGGTGGCAGTGCAAAATGGTGACAGTGTCCATGGTGCTATTGCTCATGGTGACATTGCTTACGGTGATAGTGTGTATGGTGAAACTGCACACAGTGACATTGCTCATGGTGACAGTGTTCACGGCGTTAGTTCCTATCGTGAATGTGACCTTGGGGACAGTGCCCATTGTCACAATTCTCATGGTGTAGTGCTCACGGTGACAGTGCCCATGGTGACAATACACAGGGTGACAGTATTCATGGTGACATTGCTCATGGTGAGAGTGCCCATGTTCACAACTGTCACGGTGATAGTTCCCATGGTGACAATACCCAGGGTAACAGAGCTGATGGTAAAAGTGTTCACGGTGACAGTGCCCATGGTGACAGTACCTAAGGTGACAATTCCCATGGTGAGACTGCTCATAGACAATGCCCATGGTGACAATACCCAGCGTGTCCTGTCCATGGTGACAGTGATCATGGTGACACTTCTCATGAGGACAGTGCCATAAGTGACAGTGCTCATTGTGGCAGTGCTCATGGTGACCGTGCTCATGGTGACAGTGCCATGGTGACAGTGCCTATGGTGATAGATATCATGGTGGCCGTGCCCAGGGTGACATTGCCCACGCTGACAAAGCCCATGGTGATACTTCCCATTGTGACAGTGCCAACGGTGGCAGAGCCCATGGTGACAGTGCCCAAGATCACAGTGCCCATGATGAGAGTGCTAACGGTGACTCTGCCCATGGTGACAGCACCCAGTGTGACAATGCCCATTGTGACAGTGCTCACGGTGACCATGCCGATGGTGATAGTGCCAATAGTGAGAGTGCTCACGGTGACACTGCCCATGGACACACTGCCCATTGTGATAGTGCTCATCATGACAACCCCTCGGAGGCAGTGCCAATGGTGAGAGTCCCCGTGGTGACAGTTCTCACGGTGAAAGTGATCCTGTTGAAATTGCTCATGGTGACAGTGCTCATGGTGACAGTGCTCAAGGTGATAGTCTCCATGTTGACAGTGTCCATGGTGACTGTTCTCACGGTGACAGTGCCTATGGTGATTATGCTCTTAGTGACAGTGCTCATGGTGACAGTGCCCATGGTGACAGTGACCACGGTGACTGTTCTCACCGTGGTAGTGCCCATGGTGACAGTGTTCATGATGACAGTCCGCATTAAAGCTGTGCCCACGGTGACACTGCTCATGGTGATAGTTCTCACGGTGATAGTACGCACGGTGACAGTGCCAAAGGTGACAATACCCAGGTGATAGTAATCATGGTGAAAGTGCCCATGGTGGCAGTTCTCATACTGACAGTTCTTGTGACACTGCTCATGGTGGCAGTGCTCGTGGTGACAGTGCACATGGTCATGGTGCATCTGCTGGCAGTGCAAAATAGTGAGAGTGCCCATGATGATATTGCTCATGGTGATAGTGCCCATGGTGAGAGTGCCCATGGTTCCAGTGCTCATGGTGACAGTGCCCATTGTGACAGTGGCCCTGGTGACAGTGCACACCGTGAGAGTGTCCATGGTGTCTGTGCCCATGGTGACAGTTCTTATCATGAGAGTGTTCACGGTAGCAGTGTTCATGGTAATAGTGCTCACGGAGACATTGCCCACAATGAGAGTGCCCATGGTGAGAATACTGACTGTGGCAGTGCCCATGATGACTTTTCTCTCTGCGACAGTGCCCATGGGGACAGTTAGCACGGTGAGATTTCTCACAGTGATAGTGCACATTGTTTCAGTGCTAATAGTGAAAAGACCCACGGCGCCAGTGCCCATCATGGCATTGCTCACTGTGATATTTCTCACGGTGACAGTGCCCATGGTGATATTATCCATGGTGACAGTACTCAGTGATCAAGTGCTCATGGTGACAGTGCCTAAGGTGATAGTGCACACGGTGGCAGTGCAAAATGGCGACAGTGCCCATGGTGACATTGCTTAATGTGATAGTCCTTGTGGTGACATTGCGCATGGTGACATTGCCCACCACGACAGTTCTCTTGTTGACAGTGCTCATGGTGATAGTGCCAATGTTGGAAGTGCCCATCGTGAAAGTGCCCATGGTGACAGTTCTTATGATGAGAGTGGTCAGAGTCGCAGTGCTCATGGTGAAAGTGCCCATGGTGACAGAGCCCACGGTGACAGTGTCCATAGTTATAGTGTCCACGGTGACAGTCCTAACAGTGAAATTGTCCATGGGGACACTGCCCATGGTGAAAGTGCCCATGGTCACAACACTCACGGTGATAGTGCTCACGGTGAGAGTGGCCATGGTGACAGTGACCACGGTGACAGTTCTAATGGTGATACTGCCCATGATGACAGTGCTCATGGTGACAGTCCACATTGTGCCAGTGCCCAAGGTGACAGTGCTCATGGTGACAGTGCCCAAAGTCACACTACCCATGGTGACAGTGCCCAGGCTGACAGTTCTCAAGGTGGTAGTGCCCATGGTGACAGTGCACATGGTGATACAGAGAATGGGGACAGTGCTTATGGTGACAGTGGTCATGGTTGCAGTACCCATGGTGATAGTGCTGAAACTGACAGTGCCCTTGGGGATAGTGCCCATGGTGAGTGTGCTCGTGTTAATAGTGCCCATGGTGGCAGTTCCCATTGTGAAAGTGCTCATGATGACAGTGCCCATGTTGGTAGTTCCCATGGTGACAGTGCTCATGGTGATAGTGACCATGTTAACAGTGCACATGGTGGCTGTGCCCTTGGTGACTGTGCCCATGATGACTGTATTCATGGTGACAGTGCTCACGGTGATAGTGCCCATGGTGACAGTGCACATGGTGGTAGTCCACATGGTGGCAGTGAAAAATGGTGACAGTTCCCATGCTGACAGTTCTCATTGTGACAATGCACACGGTCACAACCGATGCTGACACTGCTCATGGTAGCTGTACCCGTGGTGACAGGGCTCATGGTGATAGTGCCCATGTTAACAGTGCCCATGGTGACACTGCCCATGGTGACAATGCCCATGATGACAGTGCCAATAGGGTCAGTACCCACGCAGCCATTGCCTATGGTAACAGTGCTCACAGTGACAGTACCCATGGTAACAGTGACCACGGTGAGAGTGCTCATGGTGATAGTGGCTATGGTGACAGATCACACTGTGACAGTCCGCATTGTGCCAGTACCAATAGTGACAGTGCCCATGGTGACATTGACCACGGTAAGAGTGCTCACGGTGCTAGTGCTCACAGTAATAGTGCTCATGGTGACAGTGCCAACAGTGACGGTGCTCATGGTGACAGTGCCCATGGTGATAGTGCCCATGGTGAGAGTCCGCCCATTGATAGTGCCCATGGTGGCAGTTCCCATTGTGAAAGTGCTCATGATGACATTGCCCATGTTGGTAGTTCCCATGGTGACACTGCTCACGGTGATAGTGACCTTGGTAACTGTGCACATGGTGGCCGTGCCCTTGGTGACAGTGCCAATGATGACAGTACTCATGGTGACAGTTCTCATGGTAATAGTTCCCATGGGGACAAGGCACAGGTTGGCAGTGAAAAATGGTGAAAGTGCCCATGTTGACAGTTCTCATGGTGACAGTGCACACGGTGACAACCCATGCAGACAGTACTCACGGTGACAGTTCTCATGGTTGCAGTACCCATGGTGACAGTGCTCACAGTGATACTGCCCATAGTGGCAATGCAAATGGTGACAGTGCCCATGGTGACACTGCCCATGATGACAGTGCCCATGGTGAAAGTTCCCACGGCGCCATTGCCTATTGTGACAGTGCTCATGGCAACAGTGCCCATGGTGACAGTGACCATGGTGAGAGTGCTCACACTGATAGTGCCCATGGTGACAGGGCTCATGGTGCCAGGCCGCATTGTGCCAGTACCCATGGCGACAGTGGTCATGGTGACACTGACCACAGTGAGAGTGCTCACTGTGATAGAGCTCACGGTAATAGTGCTCATGGTGACAGTGCAAATGGTGACAATACCCATGGTGACAGTACTCATGTTGAAAATACCCATGGTGGCAGTTCTCATGGTGACAGTGCTCATAATAGCAGTGCCCAAGGTGGCAGTCCTCGTGGTGACAGTGCTAATGGTGACAGTGCTCTTGGTGGCAGTTCCCATGGGGACAGTACCGATGGTGACCCTGTGCATTGTTACAGTGCCCATGGTAACCGTGCTCACGGTGGTAGTGCACATCGTGAGAGTGCCCATGGTGGTAGTTCACCTGGTGACAGTGCTAAATAGTGACAGTGCACATGCTGACAGTGCTCACGGTGATAGTGCCCATGGTGACAGTGCCCACGGTGATAATGTGTATTATTACAGTGTTCATCGTGACAGAGCCCAAGGTGGCAGTGGCCATGGTGACAGTGCCCACAATGACAGTGCCCATGGTAACAGTGCCGACAGTGACAGTGCCCATGGTGACACTTCTCACAGTGAATGTGCCCATGGGGACAGTTACCATGATGAGATTTCTCACGGTGATAGTGCCCGTTGTGACAGTGCTCACAGTGACAATGCCCATGGTGCCAGTGCCCATAGAGACATTCCGCACGGTCACATTTCTCACGGTGAAAGTGCCTATGGTGACACTGCACCTGGTGGCAGTGCAAAATGGTGACAGTGCCCATGGTGACATTGCTCATAGTGACTTTGCTTACAGTGATAGTCCTTACGGTGACAGTGTGCTGGTGACACTGCACACAGTTGCAGTGTTTATGGTGACAGTGTTCACGGTGATAGTTTCCATGGTGATAGTGCCCATGGTGACAGTGCACATGGTGGCAGTGATAAATGGTGACAGTGCCCCTGTTGACAGTTCTCATGGTGAGAGTGCACATGGTGACAACCCGTGAAGGCTGTACTCATGGTGACAGTACTCACGGTGACAGTTCTCATGTTTGCAGTATCCATGGTGACAGTGCTCACAGTGATAGTGCCCATGGTGAGAGTGCCCATGATGACAGGGCCCATGGTGCCATTGCCTATGGTGACAGTGCTCATGGTAACAGTGCCCAAGGTGACAGTGACCATGGTGAGAGTGCTCACACTGATGGTGCCCATGGTGACAGTGCTCACGGTGCCTGTCTACATTGTGCCATTACCCATGGCGACAGTGCTCATGGTGACAGTGACCACTGTGAGAGTGCTCACTGTGATAGAGCTCACGGTAATAGTGCTCATGGTGACAGTGCAAATGGTGACAATACCCATGGTGACAGTACTCATGTTGAAAATACCCATGGTGGCAGTTCTCATGGTGACAGTGCTCATAATAGCAGTGCCCAAGGTGGCAGTCCTCGTGGTGACAGTGCTAATGGTGACAGTGCTCTTGGTGGCAGTTCCCATCGGGACAATACTGATGGTGACGCTGTGCATTGTTACAGTGCCCATGGTAACCGTGCTCACGGTGAAAGTGCACATCGTGACAGTGCCCATGGTGGTAGTTCACCTGGTGACAGTGCTAGATAGTGACAGTGCACATGCTGACAGTGCTCACGGTGATAGTGCCCATGGTGACAGTGCACACGGTGATAATGGGCATTGTTACAGAGTTCATGGTGACAGCACACGGTGGCAGTGGCCATGGAGACAGTGCCCACAATGACAGTGCCCATGGTGACAGTGCCGACAGTGACAGTGCCCATGGTGACACTTCTCACGGTGACAGTGCCCATGGGGACAGTTAGCATGGTGAGATTTCTCACGGTGACAGTGCCCGTTGTGACAGTGCTCACAGTGACAATGCCCATGGTGCCAGTGCCCATAGAGTCATTCCGCACGGTCTCATTTCTCACAGTGAAAGTGCCTATGGTGATATTAACCATGGTGACACTGCACATGGTGGCAGAGCAAAATGGTGACAGTGCCCATGGTGACATTGCTCATGGTGACTTTGCTTATGGTGATAGTCCTTACAGTGACAGTGCGCATGGTGACACTGCACACAGTGACAGTGTTCATGGTGACAGTGTTCACGGTGATAGTTCCCATGGTGAGATTGTCCATGGTAGCAGTGCCCATAGTTACAATTCTCATGGTGTAGTGCTCACAGTGACAGTGTCCATGGTGTCATGCCCATGGTGACAGTGCTCATGGTGACAGTGCTCATGTTGGCAGTGCCATAAATAACAGTGCTCATTGTGGCAGTGCTCATGGTGTCCGTGCTCATGGTGAGAGTGCCCATGTTTACAGTGTTTATGGTGATAGATGTCACGGTGTCAGTGCCCACGGGGACAGTGCCAAGGCTGACAAAGCCGAGGGTGATACTTCCCATTGGGACAGTGCCCACGGTGACAGTGCCCATGGTGAGAGCGCCCAGTGTGACAAGGCACATGGTGACAGTGCTCACGGTGACGGTGCCCATGGTGACAGTGCCGATTGTGAGAGTGCCATTAGTGACAGTGCTCATGGTGAAACTGCCCATGGAGACATCGCCCATGGTGATAGTGCTCATGGTGACAACCCCACGGTGACAGTGCCAATGTTGATAGTCCCCGTGGTGACAGGTCTTACATTGAATGTGACCATGGTGTCTGTGCTCATGGTGACAGTGCTCAAGGTTATCGTCTCCATGTTGACAGTGCCGATGGTGACAATTCTCACGGTGACAGGGCCTAAGGTGAAAATTCTCATAGTGACAGTGTTCACGGTGACAGTGCCCATGGTGCTATTACCCATGGTGACAGTTCTCATAGTGAAACTGCCCATGGTGACACTGCACATGGTGGCAGTGCAAAATGGTGACAGTGTCCATGGTGCTATTGCTCATGGTGACATTGCTTACGGTGATAGTGTGTATGGTGAAACTGCACACAGTGACATTGCTCATGGTGACAGTGTTCACGGCGTTAGTTCCTATCGTGAATGTGACCTTGGGGACAGTGCCCATTGTCACAATTCTCATGGTGTAGTGCTCACGGTGACAGTGCCCATGGTGACAATACACAGGGTGACAGTATTCATGGTGACATTGCTCATGGTGAGAGTGCCCATGTTCACAACTGTCACGGTGATAGTTCCCATGGTGACAATACCCAGGGTAACAGAGCTGATGGTAAAAGTGTTCACGGTGACAGTGCCCATGGTGACAGTACCTAAGGTGACAATTCCCATGGTGAGACTGCTCATAGACAATGCCCATGGTGACAATACCCAGCGTGTCCTGTCCATGGTGACAGTGATCATGGTGACACTTCTCATGAGGACAGTGCCATAAGTGACAGTGCTCATTGTGGCAGTGCTCATGGTGACCGTGCTCATGGTGACAGTGCCATGGTGACAGTGCCTATGGTGATAGATATCATGGTGGCCGTGCCCAGGGTGACATTGCCCATGCTGACAAAGCCCATGGTGATACTTCCCATTGTGACAGTGCCAACGGTGGCAGAGCCCATGGTGACAGTGCCCAAGATCACAGTGCCCATGATGAGAGTGCTAACGGTGACTCTGCCCATGGTGACAGCACCCAGTGTGACAATGCCCATTGTGACAGTGCTCACGGTGACCATGCCGATGGTGATAGTGCCAATAGTGAGAGTGCTCACGGTGACACTGCCCATGGACACACTGCCCATTGTGATAGTGCTCATCATGACAACCCCTCGGAGGCAGTGCCAATGGTGAGAGTCCCCGTGGTGACAGTTCTCACGGTGAAAGTGATCCTGTTGAAATTGCTCATGGTGACAGTGCTCATGGTGACAGTGCTCAAGGTGATAGTCTCCATGTTGACAGTGTCCATGGTGACTATTCTCACGGTGACAGTGCCTATGGTGATTATGCTCTTAGTGACAGTGCTCATGGTGACAGTGCCCATGGTGACAGTGACCACGGTGACTGTTCTCACCGTGGTAGTGCCCATGGTGACAGTGTTCATGATGACAGTCCGCATTAAGGCTGTGCCCACGGTGACACTGCTCATGGTGATAGTTCTCACGGTGATAGTACGCACGGTGACAGTGCCAAAGGTGACAATACCCAGGTGATAGTAATCATGGTGAAAGTGCCCATGGTGGCAGTTCTCATACTGACAGTTCTTGTGACACTGCTCATGGTGGCAGTGCTCGTGGTGACAGTGCTCATGGTGGCAGTGCCCATGGTGAGACTACCGATGGTGACACTGCACATGGTGACAGTGCACATGGTCATGGTGCATCTGCTGGCAGTGCAAAATAGTGAGAGTGCCCATGATGATATTGCTCATGGTGATAGTGCCCATGGTGAGAGTGCCCATGGTTCCAGTGCTCATGGTGACAGTGCCCATTGTGACAGTGGTCCTGGTGACAGTGCACACCGTGAGAGTGTCCATGGTGTCTGTGCCCATGGTGACAGTTCTTATCATGAGAGTGTTCACGGTAGCAGTGTTCATGGTAATAGTGCTCACGGAGATATTGCCCACAATGAGAGTGCCCATGGTGAGAATACTGACTGTGACAGTGCCCATGATGACTTTTCTCTCTGCGACAGTGCCCATGGGGACAGTTAGCACGGTGAGATTTCTCACAGTGATAGTGCACATTGTTTCAGTGCTAATAGTGAAAACACCCATGGCGCCAGTGCCCATCATGGCATTGCTCACAGTGATAGTTCTCACGGTGACAGTGCCCATGGTGATATTACCCATGGTGACAGTACTCAGTGATCAAGTGCTCATGGTGACAGTGCCTAAGGTGATAGTGCACACGGTGGCAGTGCAAAATGGCGACAGTGCCCATGGTGACATTGCTTAATGTGATAGTCCTTGTGGTGACATTGCGCATGGTGACATTGCCCACCACGACAGTTCTCTTGTTGACAATGCTCATGGTGATAGTGCCAATGTTGGAAGTGCCCATCGTGAAAGTGCCCATGGTGACAGTTCTTATGATGAGAGTGGTCAGAGTGGCAGTGCTCATGGTGAAAGTGCCCATGGTGACAGAGCCCACGGTGACAGTGTCCATAGTTATAGTGTCCACGGTGACAGTCCTAACAGTGAAATTGTCCATGGGGACACTGCCCATGGTGAAAGTGCCCATGGTCACAACACTCACGGTGATAGTGCTCACGGTGAGAGTGGCCATGTTGACAGTGACCACGGTGACAGTTCTAATGGTGATACTGCCCATGATGACAGTGCTCATGGTGACAGTCCACATTGTGCCAGTGCCCAAGGTGACAGTGCTCATGGTGACAGTGCCCAAAGTCACACTACCCATGGTGACAGTGCCCAGGCTGACAGTTCTCAAGGTGGTAGTGCCCATGGTGACAGTGCACATGGTGATACAGAGAATGGGGACAGTGCTTATGGTGACAGTGGTCATGGTTGCAGTACCCATGGTGATAGTGCTGAAACTGACAGTGCCCTTGGGGATAGTGCCCATGGTGAGTGTGCTCGTGTTAATAGTGCCCATGGTGGCAGTTCCCATTGTGAAAGTGCTCATGATGACAGTGCCCATGTTGGTAGTTCCCATGGTGACAGTGCTCATGGTGATAGTGACCATGTTAACAGTGCACATGGTGGCTGTGCCCTTGGTGACTGTGCCCATGATGACTGTATTCATGGTGACAGTGCTCACGGTGATAGTGCCCATGGTGACAGTGCACATGGTGGTAGTCCACATGGTGGCAGTGAAAAATGGTGACAGTTCCCATGCTGACAGTTCTCATTGTGACAATGCACACGGTCACAACCGATGCTGACACTGCTCATGGTAGCTGTACCCGTGGTGACAGGGCTCATGGTGATAGTGCCCATGTTAACAGTGCCCATGGTGACACTGCCCATGGTGACAATGCCCATGATGACAGTGCCAATAGGGTCAGTACCCACGCAGCCATTGCCTATGGTAACAGTGCTCACAGTGACAGTACCCATGGTAACAGTGACCACGGTGAGAGTGCTCATGGTGATAGTGGCTATGGTGACAGATCACACTGTGACAGTCCGCATTGTGCCAGTACCAATAGTGACAGTGCCCATGGTGACATTGACCACGGTAAGAGTGCTCACGGTGCTAGTGCTCACAGTAATAGTGCTCATGGTGACAGTGCCAACAGTGACGGTGCTCACGGTGACAGTGCCCATGGTGATAGTGCCCATGGTGAGAGTCCGCCCATTGATAGTGCCCATGGTGGCAGTTCCCATTGTGAAAGTGCTCATGATGACATTGCCCATGTTGGTAGTTCCCATGGTGACAGTGCTCACGGTGATAGTGACCTTGGTAACTGTGCACATGGTGGCCGTGCCCTTGGTGACAGTGCCAATGATGACAGTACTCATGGTGACAGTTCTCATGGTAATAGTTCCCATGGGGACAAGGCACAGGTTGGCAGTGAAAAATGGTGAAAGTGCCCATGTTGACAGTTCTCATGGTGACAGTGCACACGGTGACAACCCATGCAGACAGTACTCACGGTGACAGTTCTCATGGTTGCAGTACCCATGGTGACAGTGCTCACAGTGATACTGCCCATAGTGGCAATGCAAATGGTGACAGTGCCCATGGTGACACTGCCCATGATGACAGTGCCCATGGTGAAAGTTCCCACGGCGCCATTGCCTATGGTGACAGTGCTCATGGCAACAGTGCCCATGGTGACAGTGACCATGGTGAGAGTGCTCACACTGATAGTGCCCATGGTGACAGGGCTCATGGTGCCAGGCCGCATTGTGCCAGTACCCATGGCGACAGTGGTCATGGTGACACTGACCACAGTGAGAGTGCTCACTGTGATAGAGCTCACGGTAATAGTGCTCATGGTGACAGTGCAAATGGTGACAATACCCATGGTGACAGTACTCATGTTGAAAATACCCATGGTGGCAGTTCTCATGGTGACAGTGCTCATAATAGCAGTGCCCAAGGTGGCAGTCCTCGTGGTGACAGTGCTAATGGTGACAGTGCTCTTGGTGGCAGTTCCCATGGGGACAGTACCGATGGTGACCCTGTGCATTGTTACAGTGCCCATGGTAACCGTGCTCACGGTGGTAGTGCACATCGTGACAGTGCCCATGGTGGTAGTTCACCTGGTGACAGTGCTAAATAGTGACAGTGCACATGCTGACAGTGCTCACGGTGATAGTGCCCATGGTGACAGTGCCCACGGTGATAATGGGTATTATTACAGTGTTCATCGTGACAGAGCCCAAGGTGGCAGTGGCCATGGTGACAGTGCCCACAATGACAGTGCCCATGGTAACAGTGCCGACAGTGACAGTGCCCATGGTGACACTTCTCACAGTGAATGTGCCCATGGGGACAGTTACCATGATGAGATTTCTCACGGTGATAGTGCCCGTTGTGACAGTGCTCACAGTGACAATGCCCATGGTGCCAGTGCCCATAGAGACATTCCGCACGGTCACATTTCTCACGGTGAAAGTGCCTATGGTGACACTGCACCTGGTGGCAGTGCAAAATGGTGACAGTGCCCATGGTGACATTGCTCATAGTGACTTTGCTTACAGTGATAGTCCTTACGGTGACAGTGTGCTGGTGACACTGCACACAGTTGCAGTGTTTATGGTGACAGTGTTCACGGTGATAGTTTCCATGGTGATAGTGCCCATGGTGACAGTGCACATGGTGGCAGTGATAAATGGTGACAGTGCCCCTGTTGACAGTTCTCATGGTGAGAGTGCACATGGTGACAACCCGTGAAGGCTGTACTCATGGTGACAGTACTCACGGTGACAGTTCTCATGTTTGCAGTATCCATGGTGACAGTGCTCACAGTGATAGTGCCCATGGTGAGAGTGCCCATGATGACAGGGCCCATGGTGCCATTGCCTATGGTGACAGTGCTCATGGTAACAGTGCCCAAGGTGACAGTGACCATGGTGAGAGTGCTCACACTGATGGTGCCCATGGTGACAGTGCTCACGGTGCCTGTCTACATTGTGCCATTACCCATGGCGACAGTGCTCATGGTGACAGTGACCACAGTGAGAGTGCTCACTGTGATAGAGCTCACGGTAATAGTGCTCATGGTGACAGTGCAAATGGTGACAATACCCATGGTGACAGTACTCATGTTGAAAATACCCATGGTGGCAGTTCTCATGGTGACAGTGCTCATAATAGCAGTGCCCAAGGTGGCAGTCCTCGTGGTGACAGTGCTAATGGTGACAGTGCTCTTGGTGGCAGTTCCCATCGGGACAATACTGATGGTGACGCTGTGCATTGTTACAGTGCCCATGGTAACCGTGCTCACGGTGAAAGTGCACATCGTGACAGTGCCCATGGTGGTAGTTCACCTGGTGACAGTGCTAGATAGTGACAGTGCACATGCTGACAGTGCTCACGGTGATAGTGCCCATGGTGACAGTGCACACGGTGATAATGGGCATTGTTACAGAGTTCATGGTGACAGCACACGGTGGCAGTGGCCATGGAGACAGTGCCCACAATGACAGTGCCCATGGTGACAGTGCCGACAGTGACAGTGCCCATGGTGACACTTCTCACGGTGACAGTGCCCATGGGGACAGTTAGCATGGTGAGATTTCTCACGGTGACAGTGCCCGTTGTGACAGTGCTCACAGTGACAATGCCCATGGTGCCAGTGCCCATAGAGTCATTCCGCACGGTCTCATTTCTCACAGTGAAAGTGCCTATGGTGATATTAACCATGGTGACACTGCACATGGTGGCAGAGCAAAATGGTGACAGTGCCCATGGTGACATTGCTCATGGTGACTTTGCTTATGGTGATAGTCCTTACAGTGACAGTGCGCATGGTGACACTGCACACAGTGACAGTGTTCATGGTGACAGTGTTCACGGTGATAGTTCCCATGGTGAGATTGTCCATGGTAACAGTGCCCATAGTCACAATTCTCATGGTGTAGTGCTCACAGTGACAGTGTCCATGGTGTCATGCCCATGGTGACAGTGCTCATGTTGGCAGTGCCATAAATAACAGTGCTCATTGTGGCAGTGCTCATGGTGTCCGTGCTCATGGTGAGAGTGCCCATGTTTACAGTGTTTATGGTGATAGATGTCACGGTGTCAGTGCCCACGGGGACAGTGCCAAGGCTGACAAAGCCGAGGGTGATACTTCCCATTGGGACAGTGCCCACGGTGACAGTGCCCATGGTGAGAGCGCCCAGTGTGACAAGGCACATGGTGACAGTGCTCACGGTGACGGTGCCCATGGTGACAGTGCCGATTGTGAGAGTGCCATTAGTGACAGTGCTCATGGTGAAACTGCCCATGGAGACATCGCCCATGGTGATAGTGCTCATGGTGACAACCCCACGGTGACAGTGCCAATGTTGATAGTCCCCGTGGTGACAGGTCTTACATTGAATGTGACCATGGTGTCTGTGCTCATGGTGACAGTGCTCAAGGTTATCGTCTCCATGTTGACAGTGCCGATGGTGACAATTCTCACGGTGACAGGGCCTAAGGTGAAAATTCTCATAGTGACAGTGTTCACGGTGACAGTGCCCATGGTGCTATTACCCATGGTGACAGTTCTCATAGTGAAACTGCCCATGGTGACACTGCACATGGTGGCAGTGCAAAATGGTGACAGTGTCCATGGTGCTATTGCTCATGGTGACATTGCTTACGGTGATAGTGTGTATGGTGAAACTGCACACAGTGACATTGCTCATGGTGACAGTGTTCACGGCGTTAGTTCCTATCGTGAATGTGACCTTGGGGACAGTGCCCATTGTCACAATTCTCATGGTGTAGTGCTCACGGTGACAGTGCCCATGGTGACAATACACAGGGTGACAGTATTCATGGTGACATTGCTCATGGTGAGAGTGCCCATGTTCACAACTGTCACGGTGATAGTTCCCATGGTGACAATACCCAGGGTAACAGAGCTGATGGTAAAAGTGTTCACGGTGACAGTGCCCATGGTGACAGTACCTAAGGTGACAATTCCCATGGTGAGACTGCTCATAGACAATGCCCATGGTGACAATACCCAGCGTGTCCTGTCCATGGTGACAGTGATCATGGTGACACTTCTCATGAGGACAGTGCCATAAGTGACAGTGCTCATTGTGGCAGTGCTCATGGTGACCGTGCTCATGGTGACAGTGCCATGGTGACAGTGCCTATGGTGATAGATATCATGGTGGCCGTGCCCAGGGTGACATTGCCCACGCTGACAAAGCCCATGGTGATACTTCCCATTGTGACAGTGCCAACGGTGGCAGAGCCCATGGTGACAGTGCCCAAGATCACAGTGCCCATGATGAGAGTGCTAACGGTGACTCTGCCCATGGTGACAGCACCCAGTGTGACAATGCCCATTGTGACAGTGCTCACTGTGACCATGCCGATGGTGATAGTGCCAATAGTGAGAGTGCTCACGGTGACACTGCCCATGGACACACTGACCATTGTGATAGTGCTCATCATGACAACCCCTCGGAGGCAGTGCCAATGGTGAGAGTCCCCGTGGTGACAGTTCTCACGGTGAAAGTGATCCTGTTGAAATTGCTCATGGTGACAGTGCTCATGGTGACAGTGCTCAAGGTGATAGTCTCCATGTTGACAGTGTCCATGGTGACTGTTCTCACGGTGACAGTGCCTATGGTGATTATGCTCTTAGTGACAGTGCTCATGGTGACAGTGCCCATGGTGACAGTGACCACGGTGACTGTTCTCACCGTGGTAGTGCCCATGGTGACAGTGTTCATGATGACAGTCCGCATTAAGGCTGTGCCCACGGTGACACTGCTCATGGTGATAGTTCTCACGGTGATAGTACGCACGGTGACAGTGCCAAAGGTGACAATACCCAGGTGATAGTAATCATGGTGAAAGTGCCCATGGTGGCAGTTCTCATACTGACAGTTCTTGTGACACTGCTCATGGTGGCAGTGCTCGTGGTGACAGTGCACATGGTCATGGTGCATCTGCTGGCAGTGCAAAATAGTGAGAGTGCCCATGATGATATTTCTCATGGTGATAGTGCCCATGGTGAGAGTGCCCATGGTTCCAGTGCTCATGGTGACAGTGCCCATTGTGACAGTGGCCCTGGTGACAGTGCACACCGTGAGAGTGTCCATGGTGTCTGTGCCCATGGTGACAGTTCTTATCATGAGAGTGTTCACGGTAGCAGTGTTCATGGTAATAGTGCTCACGGAGACATTGCCCACAATGAGAGTGCCCATGGTGAGAATACTGACTGTGGCAGTGCCCATGATGACTTTTCTCTCTGCGACAGTGCCCATGGGGACAGTTAGCACGGTGAGATTTCTCACAGTGATAGTGCACATTGTTTCAGTGCTAATAGTGAAAAGACCCACGGCGCCAGTGCCCATCATGGCATTGCTCACTGTGATATTTCTCACGGTGACAGTGCCCATGGTGATATTATCCATGGTGACAGTACTCAGTGATCAAGTGCTCATGGTGACAGTGCCTAAGGTGATAGTGCACACGGTGGCAGTGCAAAATGGCGACAGTGCCCATGGTGACATTGCTTAATGTGATAGTCCTTGTGGTGACATTGCGCATGGTGACATTGCCCACCACGACAGTTCTCTTGTTGACAGTGCTCATGGTGATAGTGCCAATGTTGGAAGTGCCCATCGTGAAAGTGCCCATGGTGACAGTTCTTATGATGAGAGTGGTCAGAGTCGCAGTGCTCATGGTGAAAGTGCCCATGGTGACAGAGCCCACGGTGACAGTGTCCATAGTTATAGTGTCCACGGTGACAGTCCTAACAGTGAAATTGTCCATGGGGACACTGCCCATGGTGAAAGTGCCCATGGTCACAACACTCACGGTGATAGTGCTCACGGTGAGAGTGGCCATGGTGACAGTGACCACGGTGACAGTTCTAATGGTGATACTGCCCATGATGACAGTGCTCATGGTGACAGTCCACATTGTGCCAGTGCCCAAGGTGACAGTGCTCATGGTGACAGTGCCCAAAGTCACACTACCCATGGTGACAGTGCCCAGGCTGACAGTTCTCAAGGTGGTAGTGCCCATGGTGACAGTGCACATGGTGATACAGAGAATGGGGACAGTGCTTATGGTGACAGTGGTCATGGTTGCAGTACCCATGGTGATAGTGCTGAAACTGACAGTGCCCTTGGGGATAGTGCCCATGGTGAGTGTGCTCGTGTTAATAGTGCCCATGGTGGCAGTTCCCATTGTGAAAGTGCTCATGATGACAGTGCCCATGTTGGTAGTTCCCATGGTGACAGTGCTCATGGTGATAGTGACCATGTTAACAGTGCACATGGTGGCTGTGCCCTTGGTGACTGTGCCCATGATGACTGTATTCATGGTGACAGTGCTCACGGTGATAGTGCCCATGGTGACAGTGCACATGGTGGTAGTCCACATGGTGGCAGTGAAAAATGGTGACAGTTCCCATGCTGACAGTTCTCATTGTGACAATGCACACGGTCACAACCGATGCTGACACTGCTCATGGTAGCTGTACCCGTGGTGACAGGGCTCATGGTGATAGTGCCCATGTTAACAGTGCCCATGGTGACACTGCCCATGGTGACAATGCCCATGATGACAGTGCCAATAGGGTCAGTACCCACGCAGCCATTGCCTATGGTAACAGTGCTCACAGTGACAGTACCCATGGTAACAGTGACCACGGTGAGAGTGCTCATGGTGATAGTGGCTATGGTGACAGATCACACTGTGACAGTCCGCATTGTGCCAGTACCAATAGTGACAGTGCCCATGGTGACATTGACCACGGTAAGAGTGCTCACGGTGCTAGTGCTCACAGTAATAGTGCTCATGGTGACAGTGCCAACAGTGACGGTGCTCACGGTGACAGTGCCCATGGTGATAGTGCCCATGGTGAGAGTCCGACCATTGATAGTGCCCATGGTGGCAGTTCCCATTGTGAAAGTGCTCATGATGACATTGCCCATGTTGGTAGTTCCCATGGTGACAGTGCTCACGGTGATAGTGACCTTGGTAACTGTGCACATGGTGGCCGTGCCCTTGGTGACAGTGCCAATGATGACAGTACTCATGGTGACAGTTCTCATGGTAATAGTTCCCATGGGGACAAGGCACAGGTTGGCAGTGAAAAATGGTGAAAGTGCCCATGTTGACAGTTCTCATGGTGACAGTGCACACGGTGACAACCCATGCAGACAGTACTCACGGTGACAGTTCTCATGGTTGCAGTACCCATGGTGACAGTGCTCACAGTGATACTGCCCATAGTGGCAATGCAAATGGTGACAGTGCCCATGGTGACACTGCCCATGATGACAGTGCCCATGGTGAAAGTTCCCACGGCGCCATTGCCTATTGTGACAGTGCTCATGGCAACAGTGCCCATGGTGACAGTGACCATGGTGAGAGTGCTCACACTGATAGTGCCCATGGTGACAGGGCTCATGGTGCCAGGCCGCATTGTGCCAGTACCCATGGCGACAGTGGTCATGGTGACACTGACCACAGTGAGAGTGCTCACTGTGATAGAGCTCACGGTAATAGTGCTCATGGTGACAGTGCAAATGGTGACAATACCCATGGTGACAGTACTCATGTTGAAAATACCCATGGTGGCAGTTCTCATGGTGACAGTGCTCATAATAGCAGTGCCCAAGGTGGCAGTCCTCGTGGTGACAGTGCTAATGGTGACAGTGCTCTTGGTGGCAGTTCCCATGGGGACAGTACCGATGGTGACCCTGTGCATTGTTACAGTGCCCATGGTAACCGTGCTCACGGTGGTAGTGCACATCGTGACAGTGCCCATGGTGGTAGTTCACCTGGTGACAGTGCTAAATAGTGACAGTGCACATGCTGACAGTGCTCACGGTGATAGTGCCCATGGTGACAGTGCCCACGGTGATAATGTGTATTATTACAGTGTTCATCGTGACAGAGCCCAAGGTGGCAGTGGCCATGGTGACAGTGCCCACAATGACAGTGCCCATGGTAACAGTGCCGACAGTGACAGTGCCCATGGTGACACTTCTCACAGTGAATGTGCCCATGGGGACAGTTACCATGATGAGATTTCTCACGGTGATAGTGCCCGTTGTGACAGTGCTCACAGTGACAATGCCCATGGTGCCAGTGCCCATAGAGACATTCCGCACGGTCACATTTCTCACGGTGAAAGTGCCTATGGTGACACTGCACCTGGTGGCAGTGCAAAATGGTGACAGTGCCCATGGTGACATTGCTCATAGTGACTTTGCTTACAGTGATAGTCCTTACGGTGACAGTGTGCTGGTGACACTGCACACAGTTGCAGTGTTTATGGTGACAGTGTTCACGGTGATAGTTTCCATGGTGATAGTGCCCATGGTGACAGTGCACATGGTGGCAGTGATAAATGGTGACAGTGCCCCTGTTGACAGTTCTCATGGTGAGAGTGCACATGGTGACAACCCGTGAAGGCTGTACTCATGGTGACAGTACTCACGGTGACAGTTCTCATGTTTGCAGTATCCATGGTGACAGTGCTCACAGTGATAGTGCCCATGGTGAGAGTGCCCATGATGACAGGGCCCATGGTGCCATTGCCTATGGTGACAGTGCTCATGGTAACAGTGCCCAAGGTGACAGTGACCATGGTGAGAGTGCTCACACTGATGGTGCCCATGGTGACAGTGCTCACGGTGCCTGTCTACATTGTGCCATTACCCATGGCGACAGTGCTCATGGTGACAGTGACCACAGTGAGAGTGCTCACTGTGATAGAGCTCACGGTAATAGTGCTCATGGTGACAGTGCAAATGGTGACAATACCCATGGTGACAGTACTCATGTTGAAAATACCCATGGTGGCAGTTCTCATGGTGACAGTGCTCATAATAGCAGTGCCCAAGGTGGCAGTCCTCGTGGTGACAGTGCTAATGGTGACAGTGCTCTTGGTGGCAGTTCCCATCGGGACAATACTGATGGTGATGCTGTGCATTGTTACAGTGCCCATGGTA
Source organism: Mesoplodon mirus (assembly GCF_964341445.2). Taxonomy (NCBI): domain Eukaryota; kingdom Metazoa; phylum Chordata; class Mammalia; order Artiodactyla; family Ziphiidae; genus Mesoplodon; species Mesoplodon mirus. Next base: position 276,256 of record NW_028295696.1, read on the forward strand.
ACCGTGCTCACGGTGAAAGTGCACATCGTGACAGTGCCCATGGTGGTAGTTCACCTGGTGACAGTGCTAGATAGTGACAGTGCACATGCTGACAGTGCTCACGGTGATAGTGCCCATGGTGACAGTGCACACGGTGATAATGGGCATTGTTACAGAGTTCATGGTGACAGCACACGGTGGCAGTGGCCATGGAGACAGTGCCCACAATGACAGTGCCCATGGTGACAGTGCCGACAGTGACAGTGCCCATGGTGACACTTCTCACGGTGACAGTGCCCATGGGGACAGTTAGCATGGTGAGATTTCTCACGGTGACAGTGCCCGTTGTGACAGTGCTCACAGTGACAATGCCCATGGTGCCAGTGCCCATAGAGTCATTCCGCACGGTCTCATTTCTCACAGTGAAAGTGCCTATGGTGATATTAACCATGGTGACACTGCACATGGTGGCAGAGCAAAATGGTGACAGTGCCCATGGTGACATTGCTCATGGTGACTTTGCTTATGGTGATAGTCCTTACAGTGACAGTGCGCATGGTGACACTGCACACAGTGACAGTGTTCATGGTGACAGTGTTCACGGTGATAGTTCCCATGGTGAGATTGTCCATGGTAACAGTGCCCATAGTCACAATTCTCATGGTGTAGTGCTCACAGTGACAGTGTCCATGGTGTCATGCCCATGGTGACAGTGCTCATGGTGACAGTGCTCATGTTGGCAGTGCCATAAATAACAGTGCTCATTGTGGCAGTGCTCATGGTGTCCGTGCTCATGGTGACAGTGCCCATGTTTACAGTGTTTATGGTGATAGATGTCACGGTGTCAGTGCCCACGGGGACAGTGCCAAGGCTGACAAAGCCGAGGGTGATACTTCCCATTGGGACAGTGCCCACGGTGACAGTGCCCATGGTGAGAGCGCCCAGTGTGACAAGGCACATGGTGACAGTGCTCACGGTGACGGTGCCCATGGTGACAGTGCCGATTGTGAGAGTGCCATTAGTGACAGTGCTCATGGTGAAACTGCCCATGGAGACATCGCCCATGGTGATAGTGCTCATGGTGACAACCCCACGGTGACAGTGCCAATGTTGATAGTCCCCGTGGTGACAGGTCTTACATTGAATGTGACCATGGTGTCTGTGCTCATGGTGACAGTGCTCAAGGTTATCGTCTCCATGTTGACAGTGCCGATGGTGACAATTCTCACGGTGACAGGGCCTAAGGTGAAAATTCTCATAGTGACAGTGTTCACGGTGACAGTGCCCATGGTGCTATTACCCATGGTGACAGTTCTCATAGTGAAACTGCCCATGGTGACACTGCACATGGTGGCAGTGCAAAATGGTGACAGTGTCCATGGTGCTATTGCTCATGGTGACATTGCTTACGGTGATAGTGTGTATGGTGAAACTGCACACAGTGACATTGCTCATGGTGACAGTGTTCACGGCGTTAGTTCCTATCGTGAATGTGACCTTGGGGACAGTGCCCATTGTCACAATTCTCATGGTGTAGTGCTCACGGTGACAGTGCCCATGGTGACAATACACAGGGTGACAGTATTCATGGTGACATTGCTCATGGTGAGAGTGCCCATGTTCACAACTGTCACGGTGATAGTTCCCATGGTGACAATACCCAGGGTAACAGAGCTGATGGTAAAAGTGTTCACGGTGACAGTGCCCATGGTGACAGTACCTAAGGTGACAATTCCCATGGTGAGACTGCTCATAGACAATGCCCATGGTGACAATACCCAGCGTGTCCTGTCCATGGTGACAGTGATCATGGTGACACTTCTCATGAGGACAGTGCCATAAGTGACAGTGCTCATTGTGGCAGTGCTCATGGTGACCGTGCTCATGGTGACAGTGCCATGGTGACAGTGCCTATGGTGATAGATATCATGGTGGCCGTGCCCAGGGTGACATTGCCCACGCTGACAAAGCCCATGGTGATACTTCCCATTGTGACAGTGCCAACGGTGGCAGAGCCCATGGTGACAGTGCCCAAGATCACAGTGCCCATGATGAGAGTGCTAACGGTGACTCTGCCCATGGTGACAGCACCCAGTGTGACAATGCCCATTGTGACAGTGCTCACGGTGACCATGCCGATGGTGATAGTGCCAATAGTGAGAGTGCTCACGGTGACACTGCCCATGGACACACTGCCCATTGTGATAGTGCTCATCATGACAAAACCTCGGAGGCAGTGCCAATGGTGAGAGTCCCCGTGGTGACAGTTCTCACGGTGAAAGTGATCCTGTTGAAATTGCTCATGGTGACAGTGCTCATGGTGACAGTGCTCAAGGTGATAGTCTCCATGTTGACAGTGTCCATGGTGACTGTTCTCACGGTGACAGTGCCTATGGTGATTATGCTCTTAGTGACAGTGCTCATGGTGACAGTGCCCATGGTGACAGTGACCACGGTGACTGTTCTCACCGTGGTAGTGCCCATGGTGACAGTGTTCATGATGACAGTCCGCATTAAGGCTGTGCCCACGGTGACACTGCTCATGGTGATAGTTCTCACGGTGATAGTACGCACGGTGACAGTGCCAAAGGTGACAATACCCAGGTGGTAGTAATCATGGTGAAAGTGCCCATGGTGGCAGTTCTCATACTGACAGTTCTTGTGACACTGCTCATGGTGGCAGTGCTCGTGGTGACAGTGCTCATGGTGGCAGTGCCCATGGTGAGACTACCGATGGTGACACTGCCCATGGTGACAGTGCACATGGTCATGGTGCATCTGCTGGCAGTGCAAAATAGTGAGAGTGCCCATGATGATATTGCTCATGGTGATAGTGCCCATGGTGAGAGTGCCCATGGTTCCAGTGCTCATGGTGACAGTGCCCATTGTGACAGTGGCCCTGGTGACAGTGCACACCGTGAGAGTGTCCATGGTGTCTGTGCCCATGGTGACAGTTCTTATCATGAGAGTGTTCACGGTAGCAGTGTTCATGGTAATAGTGCTCACGGAGACATTGCCCACAATGAGAGTGCCCATGGTGAGAATACTGACTGTGGCAGTGCCCATGATGACTTTTCTCTCTGCGACAGTGCCCATGGGGACAGTTAGCACGGTGAGATTTCTCACAGTGATAGTGCACATTGTTTCAGTGCTAATAGTGAAAAGACCCACGGCGCCAGTGCCCATCATGGCATTGCTCACTGTGATATTTCTCACGGTGACAGTGCCCATGGTGATATTATCCATGGTGACAGTACTCAGTGATCAAGTGCTCATGGTGACAGTGCCTAAGGTGATAGTGCACACGGTGGCAGTGCAAAATGGCGACAGTGCCCATGGTGATATTGCTTAATGTGATAGTCCTTGTGGTGACATTGCGCATGGTGACATTGCCCACCACGACAGTTCTCTTGTTGACAGTGCTCATGGTGATAGTGCCAATGTTGGAAGTGCCCATCGTGAAAGTGCCCATGGTGACAGTTCTTATGATGAGAGTGGTCAGAGGGGCAGTGCTCATGGTGAAAGTGCCCATGGTGACAGAGCCCACGGTGACAGTGTCCATAGTTATAGTGTCCACGGTGACAGTCCTAACAGTGAAATTGTCCATGGGGACACTGCCCATGGTGAAAGTGCCCATGGTCACAACACTCACGGTGATAGTGCTCACGGTGAGAGTGGCCATGGTGACAGTGACCACGGTGACAGTTCTAATGGTGATACTGCCCATGATGACAGTGCTCATGGTGACAGTCCACATTGTGCCAGTGCCCAAGGTGACAGTGCTCATGGTGACAGTGCCCAAAGTCACAATACCCATGGTGACAGTGCCCAGACTGACAGTTCTCAAGGTGGTAGTGCCCATGGTGACAGTGCACATGGTGATACAGAGAATGGGGACAGTGCTTATGGTGACAGTGGTCATGGTTGCAGTACCCATGGTGATAGTGCTGAAACTGACAGTGCCCTTGGGGATAGTGCCCATGGTGAGTGTGCTCGTGTTAATAGTGCCCATGGTGGCAGTTCCCATTGTGAAAGTGCTCATGATGACAGTGCCCATGTTGGTAGTTCCCATGGTGACAGTGCTCATGGTGATAGTGACCATGTTAACAGTGCACATGGTGGCTGTGCCCTTGGTGACTGTGCCCATGATGACTGTATTCATGGTGACAGTGCTCACGGTGATAGTGCCCATGGTGACAGTGCACATGGTGGTAGTCCACATGGTGGCAGTGAAAAATGGTGACAGTTCCCATGCTGACAGTTCTCATTGTGACAATGCACACGGTCACAACCGATGCTGACACTGCTCATGGTAGCTGTACCCGTGGTGACAGGGCTCATGGTGATAGTGCCCATGTTAACAGTGCCCATGGTGACACTGCCCATGGTGACAATGCCCATGATGACAGTGCCAATAGGGTCAGTACCCACGCAGCCATTGCCTATGGTAACAGTGCTCATAGTGACAGTACCCATGGTAACAGTGACCACGGTGAGAGTGCTCATGGTGATAGTGGCTATGGTGACAGATCACACTGTGACAGTCCGCATTGTGCCAGTACCAATAGTGACAGTGCCCATGGTGACATTGACCACGGTAAGAGTGCTCACGGTGCTAGTGCTCACAGTAATAGTGCTCATGGTGACAGTGCCAACAGTGACGGTGCTCACGGTGACAGTGCCCATGGTGATAGTGCCCATGGTGAGAGTCCGACCATTGATAGTGCCCATGGTGGCAGTTCCCATTGTGAAAGTGCTCATGATGACATTGCCCATGTTGGTAGTTCCCATGGTGACAGTGCTCACGGTGATAGTGACCTTGGTAACTGTGCACATGGTGGCCGTGCCCTTGGTGACAGTGCCAATGATGACAGTACTCATGGTGACAGTTCTCATGGTAATAGTTCCCATGGGGACAAGGCACAGGTTGGCAGTGAAAAATGGTGAAAGTGCCCATGTTGACAGTTCTCATGGTGACAGTGCACACGGTGACAACCCATGCAGACAGTACTCACGGTGACAGTTCTCATGGTTGCAGTACCCATGGTGACAGTGCTCACAGTGATACTGCCCATAGTGGCAATGCAAATGGTGACAGTGCCCATGGTGACACTGCCCATGATGACAGTGCCCATGGTGAAAGTTCCCACGGCGCCATTGCCTATTGTGACAGTGCTCATGGCAACAGTGCCCATGGTGACAGTGACCATGGTGAGAGTGCTCACACTGATAGTGCCCATGGTGACAGGGCTCATGGTGCCAGGCCGCATTGTGCCAGTACCCATGGCGACAGTGGTCATGGTGACACTGACCACAGTGAGAGTGCTCACTGTGATAGAGCTCACGGTAATAGTGCTCATGGTGACAGTGCAAATGGTGACAATACCCATGGTGACAGTACTCATGTTGAAAATACCCATGGTGGCAGTTCTCATGGTGACAGTGCTCATAATAGCAGTGCCCAAGGTGGCAGTCCTCGTGGTGACAGTGCTAATGGTGACAGTGCTCTTGGTGGCAGTTCCCATGGGGACAGTACCGATGGTGACCCTGTGCATTGTTACAGTGCCCATGGTAACCGTGCTCACGGTGGTAGTGCACATCGTGACAGTGCCCATGGTGGTAGTTCACCTGGTGACAGTGCTAAATAGTGACAGTGCACATGCTGACAGTGCTCACGGTGATAGTGCCCATGGTGACAGTGCCCACGGTGATAATGTGTATTATTACAGTGTTCATCGTGACAGAGCCCAAGGTGGCAGTGGCCATGGTGACAGTGCCCACAATGACAGTGCCCATGGTAACAGTGCCGACAGTGACAGTGCCCATGGTGACACTTCTCACAGTGAATGTGCCCATGGGGACAGTTACCATGATGAGATTTCTCACGGTGATAGTGCCCGTTGTGACAGTGCTCACAGTGACAATGCCCATGGTGCCAGTGCCCATAGAGACATTCCGCACGGTCACATTTCTCACGGTGAAAGTGCCTATGGTGACACTGCACCTGGTGGCAGTGCAAAATGGTGACAGTGCCCATGGTGACATTGCTCATAGTGACTTTGCTTACAGTGATAGTCCTTACGGTGACAGTGTGCTGGTGACACTGCACACAGTTGCAGTGTTTATGGTGACAGTGTTCACGGTGATAGTTTCCATGGTGATAGTGCCCATGGTGACAGTGCACATGGTGGCAGTGATAAATGGTGACAGTGCCCCTGTTGACCGTTCTCATGGTGAGAGTGCACATGGTGACAACCCGTGAAGGCTGTACTCATGGTGACAGTACTCACGGTGACAGTTCTCATGTTTGCAGTATCCATGGTGACAGTGCTCACAGTGATAGTGCCCATGGTGAGAGTGCCCATGATGACAGGGCCCATGGTGCCATTGCCTATGGTGACAGTGCTCATGGTAACAGTGCCCAAGGTGACAGTGACCATGGTGAGCGTGCTCACACTGATGGTGCCCATGGTGACAGTGCTCACGGTGCCTGTCTACATTGTGCCATTACCCATGGCGACAGTGCTCATGGTGACAGTGACCACAGTGAGAGTGCTCATAGTGATAGTGCTTACGGTAATAGTGCTCATGGTGACAATGCAAAAGGTGACAATACCATGGTGACAGTACTCATGTTGAAAATACCCATGGTGGCAGTTCTCATAGCGACAGATCTCATGGTGACAGTGCTCATAATAGCAGTGTCCAGGTGCCAGTGCTCGTGGTGACAGTGCTAATGGTGACAGTGCTCTTGGTGGCAGTTCCCATCGGGACAATACTGATGGTGACGCTGTGCATTGTTACAGTGCCCATGGTAACCGTGCTCACGGTGAAAGTGCACATCGTGACAGTGTCCATGGTGGTAGTTCACCTGGTGACAGTGCTAAATAGTGACAGTGCACGTGCTGACAGTGCTCACGGTGATAGTGCCCATGGTGACAGTGCACACGATGATAATGGGCATTGTTACAGAGTTCATGGTGACAGCACACGGTGGCAGTGGCCATGGAGACAGTGCCCACAATGACAGTGCCCATGGTGACAGTGCCGACAGTGACAGTGCCCATGGTGACACTTCTCACGGTGACAGTGCCCATGGGGACAGTTAGCATGGTGAGATTTCTCACGGTGACAGTGCCCGTTGTGACAGTGCTCACAGTGACAATGCCCATGGTGCCAGTGCCCATAGAGTCATTCCGCACGGTCACATTTCTCACAGTGAAAGTGCCTATGGTGATATTAACCATGGTGACACTGCACATGGTGGCAGAGCAAAATGGTGACAGTGCCCATGGTGACATTGCTCATGGTGACTTTGCTTATGGTGATAGCCCTTACAGTGACAGTGTGCATGGTGACACTGCACACAGTGACAGTGTTCATGGTGACAGTGTTCACAGTGATAGTTCCCATGGTGAGATTGTCCATGGTAACAGTGCCCATAGTCACAATTCTCATGGTGTAGTGCTCACAGTGACAGTGTCCATGGTGTCATGCCCATGGTGACAGTGCTCATGGTGACAGTGCTCATGTTGGAAGTGCCATAAATAACAGTGCTCATTGTGGCAGTGCTCATGGTGTCCGTGCTCATGGTGACAGTGCCCATGTTTACAGTGTTTATGGTGATAGATGTCACGGTGTCAGTGCCCACGGGGACAGTGCCAAGGCTGACAAAGCCCAGGGTGATACTTCCCATTGGGACAGTGCCCACGGTGACAGTGCCCATGGTGAGAGTGCCCAGTGTGACAAGGCACATGGTGACAGTGCTCACGGTGACGGTGCCCATGGTGACAGTGCCGATGGTGAGAGTGCCATTAGTTACAGTGCTCATGGTGAAACTGCCCATGGAGACATCGCCCATGGTGATAGTGCTCATGGTGACAACCCCACGGTGACAGTGCCAATGTTGATAGTCCCCGTGGTGACAGGTCTTACATTGAATGTGACCATGGTGTCTGTGCTCATGGTGACAGTGCTCAAGGTTATCGTCTCCATGTTGACAGTGCCGATGGTGACAATTCTCACGGTGACAGGGCCTAAGGTGAAAATTCTCATAGTGACAGTGTTCACGGTGACAGTGCCCATGGTGCTATTACCCATGGTGACAGTTCTCATAGTGAAACTGCCCATGGTGACACTGCACATGGTGGCACTGCAAAATGGTGACAGTGTCCATGGTGATATTGCTCATGGTGACATTGCTTAAGGTGATAGTGTGTATGGTGAAACTGCACACAGTGACATTGCTCATGGTGACAGTGTTCACGGCGTTAGTTCCTATCGTGAATGTGACCTTGGTGACAGTGCCCATTGTCACAATTCTCATGGTGTAGTGCTCACGGTGACAGTGCCCATGGTGACAATACACAGGGTGACAGTATTCATGGTGACATTGCTCATGGTGAGAGTGCCCATGTTCACAACTGTCACGGTGATAGTTCCCATGGTGACAATACCCAGGGTAACAGAGCTGATGGTAAAAGTGTTCACGGTGACAGTGCCCATGATGACAGTACCTAAGGTGACAATTCCTATGGTGAGACTGCTCATAGACAGTGCCCATGGTGACAATACCCAGCGTGTCCTGTCCATTGTGACAGTGATCATGGTGACACTTCTCATGAGGACAGTGCCATAAGTGACAGTGCTCATTGTGGCAGTGCTCATGGTGACCGTGCTCATGGTGACAGTGCCATGGTGACTGTGCCTATGGTGATAGATATCATGGTGGCCGTGCCCAGGGTGACATTGCCCATGCTGACAAAGCCCATGGTGATACTTCCCATTGTGACAGTGCCAACGGTGGCAGAGCCCATGGTGACAGTGCCCAAGATCACAGTGCCCATGAGGAGAGTGCTAACGGTGACTCTGCCCATGGTGACAGCACCCAGTGTGACAATGCCCATTGTGACAGTGCTCACGGTGACAATGCCGATGGTGATAGTGCCAATAGTGAGAGTGCTCACGGTGACACTGCCCATGGACACACTGCCCATTGTGATAGTGCTCATCATGACAACCCCTCGGAGGCAGTGCCAATGGTGAGAGTCCCCGTGGTGACAGTTCTCACGGTGAAAGTGATCCTGTTGAAATTGCTCATGGTGACAGTGCTCATGGTGACAGTGCTCAAGGTGATAGTCTCCATGTTGACAGTGTCCATGGTGACTGTTCTCACGGTGACAGTGCCTATGGTGAATATGCTCTTAGTGACAGTGCTCATTGTGACAGTGCCCATGGTGACAGTGACCACGGTGACTGTTCTCACCGTGGTAGTGCCCATGGTGACAGTGTTCATGATGACAGTCCGCATTAAGGCTGTGCCCACGGTGACACTGCTCATGGTGATAGTTCTCACGGTGATAGTACGCACGGTGACAGTGCCAAAGGTGACAATACCCAGGTGATAGTAATCATGGTGAAAGTGCCCATGGTGGCAGTTCTCATACTGACAGTTCTTGTGACACTGCTCATGGTGACAGTGCTCTTGGTGACAGTGCTCATGGTGGCAGTGCCCATGGTGAGACTACCGATGGTGACACTGCCCATGGTGACAGTGCACATGGTCATGGTGCATCTGCTGGCAGTGCAAAATAGTGAGAGTGCCCATGATGATATTGCTCATGGTGATAGTGCCCATGGTGAGAGTGCCCATGGTTCCAGTGCTCATGGTGACAGTGCCCATTGTGACAGTGGCCCTGGTGACAGTACACACCGTGAGAGTGTCCATGGTGTCTGTGCCCATGGTGACAGTTCTTATCATGAGAGTGTTCACGGTAGCAGTGTTCATGGTAATAGTGCTCACGGAGACATTGCCCACAATGAGAGTGCCCATGGTGAGAATACTGACTGTGGCAGTGCCCATGATGACTTTTCTCTCTGCGACAGTGCCCATGGGGACAGTTGGCACGGTGAGATTTCTCACAGTGATAGTGCACATTGTTTCAGTGCTAATAGTGAAAAGACCCACGGCGCCAGTGCCCATCATGGCATTGATCAATGTGATAGTTCTCACGGTGACAGTGCCCATGGAGATATTACCCATGGTGACAGTACTCAGTGATCAAGTGCTCATGGTGACAGTGCCTAAGGTGATAGTACACACGGTGGCAGTGCAAAATGGCGACAGTGCCCATGGTGACATTGCTTAATGTGATAGTCCTTGTGGTGACATTGCGCATGGTGACATTGCCCACCACGACAGTTCTCTTGTTGACAGTGCTCATGGTGATAGTGCCAATGTTGGAAGTGCCCATCGTGAAAGTGCCCATGGTGACAGTTCTTATGATGAGAGTGGTCAGAGGGGCAGTGCTCATGGTGAAAGTGCCCATGGTGACAGAGCCCACGGTGACAGTGTCCATAGTTATAGTGTCCACGGTGACAGTCCTAACAGTGAAATTGTCCATGGGGACACTGCCCATGGTGAAAGTGCCCATGGTCACAACACTCACGGTGATAGTGCTCACGGTGAGAGTGGCCATGGTGACAGTGACCACGGTGACACTTCTAATGGTGATACTGCCCATGATGACAGTGCTCATGGTGACAGTCCACATTGTGCCAGTGCCCAAGGTGACAGTGCTCATGGTGACAGTGCCCAAAGTCACAATACCCATGGTGACAGTGCCCAGGCTGACAGTTCTCAAGGTGATAGTGCCCATGGTGACAGTGCACATGGTGATACAGAGAATGGGGACAGTGCTTATGGTGACAGTGGTCATGGTTGCAGTACCCATGGTGATAGTGCTGAAACTGACAGTGCCCTTGGGGATAGTGCCCATGGTGAGTGTGCTCGTGTTAATAGTGCCCATGGTGGCAGTTCCCATTGTGAAAGTGCTCATGATGACAGTGCCCATGTTGGTAGTTCCCATGGTGACAGTGCTCATGGTGATAGTGACCATGTTAACAGTGCACATGGTGGCTGTGCCCTTGGTGACAGTGCCCATGATGACAGTATTCATGGTGACAGTGCTCACGGTGATAGTGCCCATGGTGACAGTGCACATGGTGGTAGTCCACATGGTGACAGTCCCATGCTGACAGTTCTCATTGTGACAATGCACACGGTCACAACCGATGCTGACACTGCTCATGGTAGCTGTACCCGTGGTGACAGGGCTCATGGTGATAGTGCCCATGATAACAGTGCCCATGGTGACACTGCCCATGGTGACAATGCCCATGATGACAGTGCCCATAGAGTCAGTGTCCACGGAGCCATTGCCTATGGTAACAGTGCTCACAGTGACAGTACCCATGGTAACAGTGACCACGGTGAGAGTGCTCATGGTGATAGTGGCTATGGTGACAGATCACACTGTGACAGTCCGCATTGTGCCAGTACCAATAGTGACAGTGCCCATGGTGACATTGACCAAGGAAAGAGTGCTCACGGTGCTAGTGCTCACAGTAATAGTGCTCATGGTGACAGTGCCAACAGTGACGGTGCTCACGGTGACAGTGCCCATGGTGATTGTGCCCATGGTGAGAGTCCGCCCATTGATATTGCCCATGGTTGCAGTTCCCATTGTGAAAGTTCTCATGATGACATTGCCCATGTTGGTAGTTCCCATGGTGACAGTGCTCACGGTGATAGTGACCTTGGTAACTGTGCACATGGTGGCCGTGCCCTTGGTGACAGTGCCAATGATGACAGTACTCATGGTGACAGTTCTCATGGTAATAGTTCCCATGGGGACAAGGCACAGGTTGGCAGTGAAAAATGGTGAAAGTGCCCATGTTGACAGTTCTCATGGTGACAGTGCACACGGTGACAACCCATGCAGACAGTACTCACGGTGACAGTTCTCATGGTTGCAGTACCCATGGTGACAGTGCTCACAGTGATACTGCCCATAGTGGCAATGCCCATGGTGACAGTGCCCATGGTGACACTGCCCATGATGACAGTGCCCATGGTGAAAGTTCCCACGGCGCCATTTCCTTTGGTGACAGTGCTCATGGTAACAGTGCCCTTAGTGACAGTGACCATTGTGAGAGTGCTCACACTGATAGTGCCCATGGTTACAGGGCTCATGATGCCAGGCCGCATTGTGCCAGTACCCATGGCGACAGTGGTCATGGTGACACTGACCACAGTGAGAGTGCTCACTGTGATAGAGCTCACGGTAATAGTGCTCATGGTGACAGTGCAAATGGTGAAAATACCCATGGTGACAGTACTCATGTTGAAAATACCCATGGTGGCAGTTCTCATGGTGACAGTGCTCATAATAGCAGTGCCCAAGGTGGCAGTCCTCGTGGTGACAGTGCTAATGGTGACAGTGCTCTTGGTGGCAGTTCCCATGGGGACAGTACCGATGGTGACCCTGTGCATTGTTACAGTGCCCATGGTAACCGTGCTCACGGTGGTAGTGCACATCGTGACAGTGCCCATGGTGGTAGTTCACCTGGTGACAGTGCTAAATAGTGACAGTGCACATGCTGACAGTGCTCACGGTGATAGTGCCCATGGGGACAGTGCCCACGGTGATAATGGGTATTATTACAGTGTTCATCGTGACAGAGCCCAAGGTGGCATTGGCCATGGTGACAGTGCCCACAATGACAGTGCCCATGGTAACAGTGCCGACAGTGACAGTGCCCATGGTGACACTTCTCACAGTGAATGTTCCCATGGGGACAGTTACCATGATGAGATTTCTCACGGTGATAGTGCCCGTTGTGACAGTGCTCACAGTGACAATGCCCATGGTGCCAGTGCCCATAGAGACATTCCGAACGGTCACATTTCTTACGGTGAAAGTGCCTATGGTGACACTGCACCTGGTGGCAGTGCAAAATGGTGACAGTGCCCATGGTGACATTGCTCATAGTGACTTTGCTTACAGGGATAGTCCTTACGGTGACAGTGTGCATGGTGACACTGCACACAGTTGCAGTGTTTATGGTGACAGTGTTCACCGTGATAGTTTCCATGGTGATAGTGCCCATGGTGACACTGCATATGGTGGCAGTGATAAATGGTGACAGTGCCCCTGTTGACAGTTCTCATGGTGAGAGTGCACATGGTGACAACCCGTGAAGGCTGTACTCATGGTGACAGTACTCACGGTGACAGTTCTCATGTTTGCAGTATCCATGGTGACAGTGCTCACAGTGATAGTGCCCATGGTGAGAGTGCCCATGATGACAGGGCCCATGGTGCCATTGCCTATGGTGACAGTGCTCATGGTAACAGTGCCCAAGGTGACAGTGACCATGGTGAGAGTGCTCACACTGATGGTGCCCATGGTGACAGTGCTCACGGTGCCTGTCTACATTGTGCCATTACCCATGGCGACAGTGCTCATGGTGACAGTGACCACAGTGAGAGTGCTCATAGTGATAGTGCTCACGGTAATAGTGCTCATGGTGACAATGCAAATGGTGACAATACCATGGTGACAGTACTCATGTTGAAAATACCCATGGTGGCAGTTCTCATAGCGACAGATCTCATGGTGACAGTGCTCATAATAGCAGTGCCCAGGTGCCAGTGCTCGTGGTGACAGTGCTAATGGTGACAGTGCTCTTGATGGCAGTTCCCATCGGGACAATACTGATGGTGACGCTGTGCATTGTTACAGTGCCCATGGTAACCGTGCTCACGGTGATACTGCACATCGTGACAGTGCCCATGGTGGTAGTTCACCTGGTGACAGTGCTAGATAGTGACAGTGCACATGCTGACAGTGCTCACGGTGATAGTGCCCATGGTGACAGTGCACACGGTGATAATGGGCATTGTTACAGAGTTCATGGTGACAGCACACGGTGGCAGTGGCCATGGAGACAGTGCCCACAATGACAGGGCCCATGGTGACAGTGCCGACAGTGACAGTGCCCATGGTGACACTTCTCACGGTGACAATGCCCATGGGGACAGTTAGCATGGTGAGATTTCTCACGGTGACAGTTCCCGTTGTGACAGTGCTCACAGTGACAATGCCCATGGTGCCAGTGCGCATAGAGTCATTCCGCACGGTCACATTTCTCACAGTGAATGTGCCTATGGTGATATTAACCATGGTGACACTGCACATGGTGGCAGAGCAAAATGGTTACAGTGCCCATGGTGACATTGCTCATGGTGACTTTGCTTATGGTGATAGTCCTTACAGTGACAGTGCGCATGGTGACACTGCACACAGTGACAGTGTTCATGGTGACAGTGTTCACGGTGATAGTTCCCATGGTGAGATTGTCCATGGTAACAGTGCCCATAGTCACAATTCTCATGGTGTAGTGCTCACAGTGACAGTGTCCATGGTGTCATGCCCATGGTGACAGTGCTCATGGTGACAGTGCTCATGTTGGCAGTGCCATAAATAACAGTGCTCATTGAGGCAGTGCTCATGGTGTCCGTGCTCATGGTGACAGTGCCCATGTTTACAGTGTTTATGGTGATAGATGTCTCGGTGTCAGTGGTCACGGGGACAGTGCCAAGGCTGACAAAGCCCAGGGTGATACTTCCCATTGGGACAGTGCCCACGGTGACAGTGCCCATGGTGAGAGCACCCAGTGTGACAAGACACATGGTGACAGTGCCCATGGTGACAGTGCCGATGGTGAGAGTGCCATTAGTTACAGTGCTCATGGTGAAACTGCCCATGGAGACATCGCCCATGGTGATAGTGCTCATGGTGACAACCCCACGGTGACAGTGCCAATGTTGATAGTCCCCGTGGTGACAGGTCTTACATTGAATGTGACCATGGTGTCTGTGCTCATGGTGACAGTGCTCAAGGTTAGAGTCTCCATGTTGACAGTGCCGATGGTGACAATTCTCACGGTGACAGGGCCTAAGGTGAAAATTCTCATAGTGACAGTGTTCACGGTGACAGTGCCCATGGTGCTATTACCCATGGTGACAGTTCTCATAGTGAAACTGCCCATGGTGACACTGCACATGGTGGCAGTGCAAAATGGTGATATTGCTCATGGTGACATTGCTTACGGTGATAGTGTGTATGGTGAAACTGCACACAGTGACATTGCTCATGGTGACAGTGTTCACGGCGTTAGTTCCTATCGTGAATGTGACCTTGGGGACAGTGCCCATTGTCACAATTCTCATGGTGTAGTGCTCACGGTGACAGTGCCCATGGTGACAATACACAGGGTGACACTATTCATGGTGACATTGCTCATGGTGAGAGTGCCCATGTTCACAACTGTCACGGTGATAGTTCCCATGGTGACAATACCCAGGGTAACAGAGCTGATGGTAAAAGTGTTCACGGTGACAGTGCCCATGGTGACAGTACCTAAGGTGACAATTCCCATGGTGAGACTGCTCATAGACAGTGCCCATGGTGACAATACCCAGCGTGTCCTGTCCATGGTGACAGTGATCATGGTGACACTTCTCATGAGGACAGTGCCATAAGTGACAGTGCTCATTGTGGCAGTGCTCATGGTGACCGTGCTCATGGTGACAGTGCCATGGTGACAGTGCCTATGGTGATAGATATCATGGTGGCCGTGCCCAGGGTGACATTGCCCACGCTGACAAAGCCCATGGTGATACTTCCCATTGTGACAGTGCCAACGGTGGCAGAGCCCATGGTGACAGTGCCCAAGATCACAGTGCCCATGATGAGAGTGCTAACGGTGACTCTGCCCATGGTGACAGCACCCAGTGTGACAATGCCCATTGTGACAGTGCTCACGGTGACCATGCCGATGGTGATAGTGCCAATAGTGAGAGTGCTCACGGTGACACTGCCCATGGACACACTGCCCATTGTGATAGTGCTCATCATGACAAACCCTCGGAGGCAGTGCCAATGGTGAGAGTCCCCGTGGTGACAGTTCTCACGGTGAAAGTGATCCTGTTGAAATTGCTCATGGTGACAGTGCTCATGGTGACAGTGCTCAAGGTGATAGTCTCCATGTTGACAGTGTCCATGGTGACTGTTCTCACGGTGACAGTGCCTATGGTGATTATGCTCTTAGTGACAGTGCTCATGGTGACAGTGCCCATGGTGACAGTGACAACGGTGACTGTTCTCACCGTGGTAGTGCCCATGGTGACAGTGTTCATGATGACAGTCTGCATTAAGGCTGTGCCCACGGTGACACTGCTCATGGTGATAGTTCTCACGGTGATAGTACGCACGGTGACAGTGCCAAAGGTGACAATACCCAGGTGAAAGTAATCATGGCGAAAGTGCCCATGGTGGCAGTTCTCATACTGACAGTTCTTGTGACACTGCTCATGGTGGCAGTGCTCGTGGTGACAGTGCTCATGGTGGCAGTGCCCATGGTGAGACTACCGATGGTGACACTGCCCATGGTGACAGTGCACATGGTCATGGTGCATCTGCTGGCAGTGCAAAATAGTGAGAGTGCCCATGATGATATTGCTCATGGTGATAGTGCCCATGGTGAGAGTGCCCATGGTTCCAGTGCTCATGGTGACAGTGCCCATTGTGACAGTGGCCCTGGTGACAGTGCACACCGTGAGAGTGCCCATGGTGTCTGTGCCCATGGTGACAGTTCTTATCATGAGAGTGTTCACGGTAGCAGTGTTCATGGTAATAGTGCTCACGGAGACATTGCCCACAATGAGAGTGCCCATGGTGAGAATACTGACTGTGACAGTGCCCATGATGACTTTTCTCTCTGCGACAGTGCCCATGGGGACAGTTAGCACGGTGAGATTTCTCACAGTGATAGTGCACATTGTTTCAGTGCTAATAGTGAAAAGACCCACGGCGCCAGTGCCCATCATGGCATTGCTCACGGTGATAGTTCTCACGGTGACAGTGCCCATGGTGATATTACCCATGGTGACAGTACTCAGTGATCAAGTGCTCATGGTGACAGTGCCTAAGGTGATAGTGCACACGGTGGCAGTGCAAAATGGCGACAGTGCCCATGGTGACATTGCTTAATGTGATAGTCCTTGTGGTGACATTGCGCATGGTGACATTGCCCACCACGACAGTTCTCTTGTAGACAGTGCTCATGGTGATAGTGCCAATGTTGGAAGTGCCCATCGTGAAAGTGCCCATGGTGACAGTTCTTATGATGAGAGTGGTCAGAGTGGCAGTGCTCATGGTGAAAGTGCCCATGGTGATAGAGCCCACGGTGACAGTGTCCATAGTTATAGTGTCCATGGTGACAGTACTAACAGTGAAATCGTCCATGGGGACACTGCCCATGGTGAAAGTGCCCATGGTCACAACACTCACGGTGATAGTGCTCACGGTGAGAGTGGCCATGGTGACAGTGACCACGGTGACAGTTCTAATGATGATACTGCCCATGATGACAGTGCTCATGGTGACAGTCCACATTGTGCCAGTGCCCAAGGTGACAGTGCTCATGGTGACAGTGCCCAAAGTCACAATACCCATGGCGACAGTGCCCAGGCTGACAGTTCTCAAGGTGGTAGTGCCCATGGTGACAGTGCACATGGTGATACAGAGAATGGGGACAGTGCTTATGGTGACAGTGGTCATGGTTGCAGTACCCATGGTGATAGTGCTGAAACTGACAGTGCCCTTGGGGATACTGCCCATGGTGAGTGTGCTCGTGTTAATAGTGCCCATGGTGGCAGTTCCCATTGTGAAAGTGCTCATGATGACAGTGCCCATGTTGGTAGTTCCCATGGTGACAGTGCTCATGGTGATAGTGACCATGTTAACAGTGCACATGGTGGCTGTGCCCTTGGTGACAGTGCCCATGATGACTGTATTCATGGTGACAGTGCTCACGGTGATAGTGCCCATGGTGACAGTGCACATGGTGGTAGTCCACATGGTGGCAGTGAAAAATGGTGACAGTTCCCATGCTGACAGTTCTCATTGTGACAATGCACACGGTCACAACCGATGATGACACTGCTCATGGTAGCTGTACCCGTGGTGACAGGGCTCATGGTGATAGTGCCCATGTTAACAGTGCCCATGGTGACACTGCCCATGGTGACAATGCCCATGATGACAGTGCCAATAGAGTCAGTACCCACGCAGCCATTGCCTATGGTAACAGTGCTCACAGTGACAGTACCCATGGTAACAGTGACCACGGTGAGAGTGCTCATGGTGATAGTGGCTATGGTGACAGATCACACTGTGACAGTCCGCATTGTGCCAGTACCAATAGTGACAGTGCCCATGGTGACATTGACCACGGTAAGAGTGCTCACGGTGCTAGTGCTCACAGTAATAGTGCTCATGGTGACAGTGCCAACAGTGACGGTGCTCACGGTGACAGTGCCCATGGTGATAGTGCCCATGGTGAGAGTCCGCCCATTGATAGTGCCCATGGTGGCAGTTCCCATTGTGAAAGTGCTCATGATGACATTGCCCATGTTGGTAGTTCCCATGGTGACAGTGCTCACGGTGATAGTGACCTTGGTAACTGTGCACATGGTGGCCGTGCCCTTGGTGACAGTGCCAATGATGACAGTACTCATGGTGACAGTTCTCATGGTAATAGTTCCCATGGGGACAAGGCACAGGTTGGCAGTGAAAAATGGTGAAAGTGCCCATGTTGACAGTTCTCATGGTGACAGTGCACACGGTGACAACCCATGCAGACAGTACTCACGGTGACAGTTCTCATGGTTGCAGTACCCATGGTGACAGTGCTCACAGTGATACTGCCCATAGTGGCAATGCCCATGGTGACAGTGCCCATGGTGACACTGCCCATGATGACAGTGCCCATGGTGAAAGTTCCCACGGCGCCATTGCCTATTGTGACAGTGCTCATGGTAACAGTGCCCATGGTGACAGTGACCATGGTGAGAGTGCTCACACTGATAGTGCCCATGGTGACAGGGCTCATGATGCCAGGCCGCATTGTGCCAGTACCCATGGCGACAGTGGTCATGGTGACACTGACCACAGTGAGAGTGCTCACTGTGATAGAGCTCACGGTAATAGTGCTCATGGTGACAGTGCAAATGGTGACAATACCCATGGTGACAGTACTCATGTTGAAAATACCCATGGTGGCAGTTCTCATGGTGACAGTGCTCATAATAGCAGTGCCCAAGGTGGCAGTCCTCGTGGTGACAGTGCTAATGGTGACAGTGCTCTTGGTGGCAGTTCCCATGGGGACAGTACCGATGGTGACCCTGTGCATTGTTACAGTGCCCATGGTAACCGTGCTCACGGTGGTAGTGCACATCGTGACAGTGCCCATGGTGGTAGTTCACCTGGTGACAGTGCTAAATAGTGACAGTGCACATGCTGACAGTGCTCACGGTGATAGTGCCCATGGGGACAGTGCCCACGGTGATAATGGGTATTATTACAGTGTTCATCGTGACAGAGCCCAAGGTGGCAGTGGCCATGGTGACAGTGCCCACAATGACAGTGCCCATGGTAACAGTGCCGACAGTGACAGTGCCCATGGTGACACTTCTCACAGTGAATGTTCCCATGGGGACAGTTACCATGATGAGATTTCTCACGGTGATAGTGCCCGTTGTGACAGTGCTCACAGTGACAATGCCCATGGTGCCAGTGCCCATAGAGACATTCCGAACAGTCACATTTCTTACGGTGAAAGTGCCTATGGTGACACTGCACCTGGTGGCAGTGCAAAATGGTGACAGTGCCCATGGTGACATTGCTCATAGTGACTTTGCTTACAGGGATAGTCCTTACGGTGACAGTGTGCATGGTGACACTGCACACAGTTGCAGTGTTTATGGTGACAGTGTTCACGGTGATAGTTTCCATGGTGATAGTGCCCATGGTGACACTGCACATGGTGGCAGTGATAAATGGTGACAGTGCCCCTGTTGACAGTTCTCATGGTGAGAGTGCACATGGTGACAACCCGTGCAGACTGTACTCATGGTGACAGTACTCATGCTGACAGTTCTCATGTTTGCAGTATCCATGGTGACAGTGCTCACAGTGATAGTGCCCATGGTGAGAGTGCCCATGATGACAGGGCCCATGGTGCCATTGCCTATGGTGACAGTGCTCATGGTAACAGTGCCCAAGGTGACAGTGACCATGGTGAGAGTGCTCACACTGATGGTGCCCATGGTGACAGTGCTCACGGTGCCTGTCTACATTGTGCCATTACCCATGGCGACAGTGCTCATGGTGACAGTGACCACAGTGAGAGTGCTCATAGTGATAGTGCTCACGGTAATAGTGCTCATGGTGACAATGCGAATGGTGACAATACCATGGTGACAGTACTCATGTTGAAAATACCCATGGTGGCAGTTCTCATAGCGACAGATCTCATGGTGACAGTGCTCATAATAGCAGTGCCCAGGTGCCAGTGCTCGTGGTGACAGTGCTAATGGTGACAGTGCTCTTGGTGGCAGTTCCCATCGGGACAATACTGATGGTGACGCTGTGCATTGTTACAGTGCCCATGGTAACCGTGCTCACGGTGATACTGCACATCGTGACAGTGCCCATGGTGGTAGTTCACCTGGTGACAGTGCTAGATAGTGACAGTGCACATGCTGACAGTGCTCACGGTGATAGTGCCCATGGTGACAGTGCACACGGTGATAATGGGCATTGTTACAGAGTTCATGGTGACAGCACACGGTGGCAGTGGCCATGGAGACAGTGCCCACAATGACAGGGCCCATGGTGACAGTGCCGACAGTGACAGTGCCCATGGTGACACTTCTCACGGTGACAGTGCCCATGGGGACAGTTAGCATGGTGAGATTTCTCACGGTGACAGTGCCCGTTGTGACATTGCTCACAGTGACAATGCCCATGGTGCCAGTGCGCATAGAGTCATTCCGCACGGTCACATTTCTCACAGTGAATGTGCCTATGGTGATATTAACCATGGTGACACTGCACATGGTGGCAGAGCAAAATGGTTACAGTGCCCATGGTGACATTGCTCATGGTGACTTTGCTTATGGTGATAGTCCTTACAGTGACAGTGCGCATGGTGACACTGCACACAGTGACAGTGTTCATGGTGACAGTGTTCACGGTGATAGTTCCCATGGTGAGATTGTCCATGGTAACAGTGCCCATAGTCACAATTCTCATGGTGTAGTGCTCACAGTGACAGTGTCCATGGTGTCATGCCCATGGTGACAGTGCTCATGGTGACAGTGCTCATGTTGGCAGTGCCATAAATAACAGTGCTCATTGTGGCAGTGCTCATGGTGTCCGTGCTCATGGTGACAGTGCCCATGTTTACAGTGTTTATGGTGATAGATGTCACGGTGTCAGTGCTCACGGGGACAGTGCCAAGGCTGACAAAGCCCAGGGTGATACTTCCCATTGGGACAGTGCCCACGGTGACAGTGCCCATGGTGAGAGGGCCCAGTGTGACAAGGCACATGGTGACAGTGCTCACGGTGACGGTGCCCATGGTGACAGTGCCGATGTTGAGAGTGCCATTAGTGACAGTGCTCATGGTGAAACTGCCCATGGAGACATCGCCCATGGTGATAGTGCTCATGGTGACAACACCACGGTGACAGTGCCAATGTTGATAGTCCTCGTGGTGACAGGTCTTACATTGAATGTGACCATGGTGTCTGTGGTCATGGTGACAGTGCTCAAGGTTATCGTCTCCATGTTGACAGTGCCGATGGTGACAATTCTCACGGTGACAGGGCCTAAGGTGAAAATTCTCATAGTGACAGTGTTCACGGTGACAGTGCCCATGGTGCTATTACCCATGGTGACAGTTCTCATAGTGAAACTGCCCATGGTGACACTGCACATGGTGGCAGTGCAAAATGGTGACAGTGTCCATGGTGATATTGCTCATGGTGACATTGCTTACGGTGATAGTGTGTATGGTGAAACTGCACACAGTGACATTGCTCATGGTGACAGTGTTCACGGCGTTAGTTCCTATCGTGAATGTGACCATGGGGACAGTGCCCATTGTCACAATTCTCATGGTGTAGTGCTCACGGTGACAGTGCCCATGGTGACAATACACAGGGTGACAGTATTCATGGTGACATTGCTCATGGTGAGAGTGCCCATGTTCACAACTGTCACGGTGATAGTTCCCATGGTGACAATACCCAGGGTAACAGAGCTGATGGTAAAAGTGTTCACGGTGACAGTGCCCATGGTGACAGTACCTAAGGTGACAATTCCCATGGTGAGACTGCTCATAGACAGTGCCCATGGTGACAATACCCAGCGTGTCCTGTCCATGGTGACAGTGATCATGGTGACACTTCTCATGAGGACAGTGCCATAAGTGACAGTGCTCATTGTGGCAGTGCTCATGGTGACCGTGCTCATGGTGACAGTGCCATGGTGACAGTGCCTATGGTGATAGATATCATGGTGGCCGTGCCCAGGGTGACATTGCCCACGCTGACAAAGCCCATGGTGATACTTCCCATTGTGACAGTGCCAACGGTGGCAGAGCCCATGGTGACAGTGCCCAAGATCACAGTGCCCATGATGAGAGTGCTAACGGTGACTCTGCCCATGGTGACAGCACCCAGTGTGACAATGCCCATTGTGACAGTGCTCACGGTGACCATGCCGATGGTGATAGTGCCAATAGTGAGAGTGCTCACGGTGACACTGCCCATGGACACACTGCCCATTGTGATAGTGCTCATCATGACAAACCCTCGGAGGCAGTGCCAATGGTGAGAGTCCCCGTGGTGACAGTTCTCACGGTGAAAGTGATCCTGTTGAAATTGCTCATGGTGACAGTGCTCATGGTGACAGTGCTCAAGGTGATAGTCTCCATGTTGACAGTGTCCATGGTGACTGTTCTCATGGTGACAGTGCCTATGGTGATTATGCTCTTAGTGACAGTGCTCATGGTGACAGTGCCCATGGTGACAGTGACCACGGTGACTGTTCTCACCATGGTAGTGCCCATGGTGACAGTGTTCATGATGACAGTCTGCATTAAGGCTGTGCCCACGGTGACACTGCTCATGGTGATAGTTCTCACGGTGATAGTACGCACGGTGACAGTGCCAAAGGTGACAATACCCAGGTGAAAGTAATCATGGCGAAAGTGCCCATGGTGGCAGTTCTCATACTGACAGTTCTTGTGACACTGCTCATGGTGGCAGTGCTCGTGGTGACAGTGCTCATGGTGGCAGTGCCCATGGTGAGACTACCGATGGTGACACTGCCCATGGTGACAGTGCACATGGTCATGGTGCATCTGCTGGCAGTGCAAAATAGTGAGAGTGCCCATGATGATATTGCTCATGGTGATAGTGCCCATGGTGAGAGTGCCCATGGTTCCAGGGCTCATGGTGACAGTGCCCATTGTGACAGTGCCCCTGGTGACAGTGCACACTGTGAGAGTGCCCATGGTGTCTGTGCCCATGGTGACAGTTCTTATCATGAGAGTGTTCACGGTAGCAGTGTTCATGGTAATAGTGCTCACGGAGACATTGCCCACAATGAGAGTGCCCATGGTGAGAATACTGACTGTGACAGTGCCCATGATGACTTTTCTCTCTGCGACAGTGCCCATGGGGACAGTTAGCACGGTGAGATTTCTCACAGTGATAGTGCACATTGTTTCAGTGCTAATAGTGAAAAGACCCACGGCGCCAGTGCCCATCATGGCATTGCTCACGGTGATAGTTCTCACGGTGACAGTGCCCATGGTGATATTACCCATGGTGACAGTACTCAGTGATCAAGTGCTCATGGTGACAGTGCCTAAGGTGATAGTGCACACGGTGGCAGTGCAAAATGGCGACAGTGCCCATGGGGACATTGCTTAATGTGATAGTCCTTGTGGTGACATTGCGCATGGTGACATTGCCCACCACGACAGTTCTCTTGTTGACAGTGCTCATGGTGATAGTGCCAATGTTGGAAGTGCCCATCGTGAAAGTGCCCATGGTGACAGTTCTTATGATGAGAGTGGTCAGAGTGGCAGTGCTCATGGTGAAAGTGCCCATGGTGATAGAGCCCACGGTGACAGTGTCCATAGTTATAGTGTCCATGGTGACAGTACTAACAGTGAAATCGTCCATGGGGACACTGCCCATGGTGAAAGTGCCCATGGTCACAACACTCACGGTGATAGTGCTCACGGTGAGAGTGGCCATGGTGACAGTGACCACGGTGACAGTTCTAATGGTGATACTGCCCATGATGACAGTGCTCATGGTGACAGTCCACATTGTGCCAGTGCCCAAGGTGACAGTGCTCATGGTGACAGTGCCCAAAGTCACAATACCCATGGTGACAGTGCCCAGGCTGACAGTTCTCAAGGTGGTAGTGCCCATGGTGACAGTGCACATGGTGATACAGAGAATGGGGACAGTGCTTATGGTGACAGTGGTCATGGTTGCAGTACCCATGGTGATAGTGCTGAAACTGACAGTGCCCTTGGGGATAGTGCCCATGGTGAGTGTGCTCGTGTTAATAGTGCCCATGGTGGCAGTTCCCATTGTGAAAGTGCTCATGATGACAGTGCCCATGTTGGTAGTTCCCATGGTGACAGTGCTCATGGTGATAGTGACCATGTTAACAGTGCACATGGTGGCTGTGCCCTTGGTGACAGTGCCCATGATGACAGTATTCATGGTGACAGTGCTCACGGTGATAGTGCCCATGGTGACAGTGCACATGGTGGTAGTCCACATGTTGGCAGTGAAAAATGGTGACAGTTCCCATGCTGACAGTTCTCATTGTGACAATGCACACGGTCACAACCGATGCTGACACTGCTCATGGTAGCTGTACCCGTGGTGACAGGGCTCATGGTGATAGTGCCCATGTTAACAGTGCCCATGGTGACACTGCCCATGGTGACAATGCCCATGATGACAGTGCCAATAGAGTCAGTACCCACGCAGCCATTGCCTATGGTAACAGTGCTCACAGTGACAGTACCCATGGTAACAGTGACCACGGTGAGAGTGCTCATGGTGATAGTGGCTATGGTGACAGATCACACTGTGACAGTCCGCATTGTGCCAGTACCAATAGTGAGAGTGCCCATGGTGACACTGACCACGGTAAGAGTGCTCATGGTGCTAGTGCTCACAGTAATAGTGCTCATGGTGACAGTGCCAACAGTGACGGTGCTCACGGTGACAGTGCCCATGGTGATAGTGCCCATGGTGAGAGTCCGCCCATTGATAGTGCCCATGGTGGCAGTTCCCATTGTGAAAGTGCTCATGATGACATTGCCCATGTTGGTAGTTCCCATGGTGACAGTGCTCACGGTGATAGTGACCTTGGTAACTGTGCACATGGTGGCCGTGCCCTTGGTGACAGTGCCAATGATGACAGTACTCATGGTGACAGTTCTCATGGTAATAGTTCCCATGGGGACAAGGCACAGGTTGGCAGTGAAAAATGGTGAAAGTGCCCATGTTGACAGTTCTCATGGTGACAGTGCACACGGTGACAACCCATGCAGACAGTACTCACGGTGACAGTTCTCATGGTTGCAGTACCCATGGTGACAGTGCTCACAGTGATACTGCCCATAGTGGCAATGCCCATGGTGACAGTGCCCATGGTGACACTGCCCATGATGACAGTGCCCATGGTGAAAGTTCCCACGGCGCCATTGCCTTTGGTGACAGTGCTCATGGTAACAGTGCCCTTAGTGACAGTGACCATGGTGAGAGTGCTCACACTGATACTGCCCATGGTGACAGGGCTCATGATGCCAGGCCGCATTGTGCCAGTACCCATGGCGACAGTGGTCATGGTGACACTGACCACAGTGAGAGTGCTCACTGTGATAGAGCTCACGGTAATAGTGCTCATGGTGACAGTGCAAATGGTGACAATACCCATGGTGACAGTACTCATGTTGAAAATACCCATGGTGGCAGTTCTCATGGTGACAGTGCTCATAATAGCAGTGCCCAAGGTGGCAGTCCTCGTGGTGACAGTGCTAATGGTGACAGTGCTCTTGGTGGCAGTTCCCATGGGGACAGTACCGATGGTGACCCTGTGCATTGTTACAGTGCCCATGGTAACCGTGCTCACGGTGGTAGTGCACATCGTGACAGTGCCCATGGTGGTAGTTCACCTGGTGACAGTGCTAAATAGTGACAGTGCACATGCTGACAGTGCTCACGGTGATAGTGCCCATGGTGA
Source organism: Mesoplodon mirus (assembly GCF_964341445.2). NCBI lineage: Eukaryota > Metazoa > Chordata > Mammalia > Artiodactyla > Ziphiidae > Mesoplodon > Mesoplodon mirus. The sequence goes on from NW_028295696.1 coordinate 302,274, forward strand.
CAGTGCCCACGGTGATAATGTGTATTATTACAGTGTTCATCGTGACAGAGCCCAAGGTGGCAGTGGCCATGGTGACAGTGCCCACAATGACAGTGCCCATGGTAACAGTGCCGACAGTGACAGTGCCCATGGTGACACTTCTCACAGTGAATGTTCCCATGGGGACAGTTACCATGATGAGATTTCTCACGGTGATAGTGCCCGTTGTGACAGTGCTCACAGTGACAATGCCCATGGTGCCAGTGCCCATAGAGACATTCCGAACAGTCACATTTCTTACGGTGAAAGTGCCTATGGTGACACTGCACCTGGTGGCAGTGCAAAATGGTGACAGTGCCCATGGTGACATTGCTCATAGTGACTTTGCTTACAGGGATAGTCCTTACGGTGACAGTGTGCATGGTGACACTGCACACAGTTGCAGTTTTTATGGTGACAGTGTTCACGGTGATAGTTTCCATGGTGATAGTGCCCATGGTGACACTGCATATGGTGGCAGTGATAAATGGTGACAGTGCCCCTGTTGACAGTTCTCATGGTGAGAGTGCACATGGTGACAACCCGTGAAGGCTGTACTCATGGTGACAGTACTCACGGTGACAGTTCTCATGTTTGCAGTATCCATGGTGACAGTGCTCACAGTGATAGTGCCCATGGTGAGAGTGCCCATGATGACAGGGCCCATGGTGCCATTGCCTATGGTGACAGTGCTCATGGTAACAGTGCCCAAGGTGACAGTGACCATGGTGAGAGTGCTCACACTGATGGTGCCCATGGTGACAGTGCTCACGGTGCCTGTCTACATTGTGCCATTACCCATGGCGACAGTGCTCATGGTGACAGTGACCACAGTGAGAGTGCTCATAGTGATAGTGCTCACGGTAATAGTGCTCATGGTGACAATGCGAATGGTGACAATACCATGGTGACAGTACTCATGTTGAAAATACCCATGGTGGCAGTTCTCATAGCGACAGATCTCATGGTGACAGTGCTCATAATAGCAGTGCCCAGGTGCCAGTGCTCGTGGTGACAGTGCTAATGGTGACACTGCTCTTGGTGGCAGTTCCCATCGGGACAATACTGATGGTGACGCTGTGCATTGTTACAGTGCCCATGGTAACCGTGCTCACGGTGATACTGCACATCGTGACAGTGCCCATGGTGGTAGTTCACCTGGTGACAGTGCTAGATAGTGACAGTGCACATGCTGACAGTGCTCACGGTGATAGTGCCCATGGTGACAGTGCACACGGTGATAATGGGCATTGTTACAGAGTTCATGGTGACAGCACACGGTGGCAGTGGCCATGGAGACAGTGCCCACAATGACAGTGCCCATGGTGACAGTGCCGACAGTGACAGTGCCCATGGTGACACTTCTCACAGTGACAGTGCCCATGGGGACCGTTAGCATGGTGAGATTTCTCACGGTGACAGTGCCCGTTGTGACATTGCTCACAGTGACAATGCTCATGGTGCCAGTGTGCATAGAGTCATTCCGCACGGTCACATTTCTCACAGTGAATGTGCCTATGGTGATATTAACCATGGTGACACTGCACATGGTGGCAGAGCAAAATGGTTACAGTGCCCATGGTGACATTGCTCATGGTGACTTTGCTTATGGTGATAGTCCTTACAGTGACAGTGCGCATGGTGACACTGCTCACAGTGACAGTGTTCATGGTGACAGTGTTCACGGTGATAGTTCCCATGGTGAGATTGTCCATGGTAACAGTGCCCATAGTCACAATTCTCATGGTGTAGTGCTCACAGTGACAGTGTCCATGGTGTCATGCCCATGGTGACAGTGCTCATGGTGACAGTGCTCATGTTGGCAGTGCCATAAATAACAGTGCTCATTGTGGCAGTGCTCATGGTGTCCGTGCTCATGGTGACAGTGCCCATGTTTACAGTGTTTATGGTGATAGATGTCACGGTGTCAGTGCTCACGGGGACAGTGCCAAGGCTGACAAAGCCCAGGGTGATACTTCCCATTGGGACAGTGCCCACGGTGACAGTGCCCATGGTGAGAGGGCCCAGTGTGACAAGGCACATGGTGACAGTGCTCACGGTGACGGTGCCCATGGTGACAGTGCCGATGTTGAGAGTACCATTAGTGACAGTGCTCATGGTGAAACTGCCCATGGAGACATCGCCCATGGTGATAGTGCTCATGGTGACAACACCACGGTGACAGTGCCAATGTTGATAGTCCTCGTGGTGACAGGTCTTACATTGAATGTGACCATGGTGTCTGTGGTCATGGTGACAGTGCTCAAGGTTATCGTCTCCATGTTGACAGTGCCGATGGTGACAATTCTCACGGTGACAGGGCCTAAGGTGAAAATTCTCATAGTGACAGTGTTCACGGTGACAGTGCCCATGGTGCTATTACCCATGGTGACAGTTCTCATAGTGAAACTGCCCATGGTGACACTGCACATGGTGGCAGTGCAAAATGGTGACAGTGTCCATGGTGATATTGCTCATGGTGACATTGCTTACGGTGATAGTGTGTATGGTGAATCTGCACACAGTGACATTGCTCATGGTGACAGTGTTCACGGCGTTAGTTCCTATCGTGAATGTGACCTTGGGGACAGTGCCCATTGTCACAATTCTCATGGTGTAGTGCTCACGGTGACAGTGCCCATGGTGACAATACACAGGGTGACAGTATTCATGGTGACATTGCTCATGGTGAGAGTGCCCATGTTCACAACTGTCACGGTGATAGTTCCCATGGTGACAATACCCAGGGTAACAGAGCTGATGGTAAAAGTGTTCACGGTGACAGTGCCCATGGTGACAGTACCTAAGGTGACAATTCCCATGGTGAGACTGCTCATAGACAGTGCCCATGGTGACAATACCCAGCGTGTCCTGTCCATGGTGACAGTGATCATGGTGACACTTCTCATGAGGACAGTGCCATAAGTGACAGTGCTCATTGTGGCAGTGCTCATGGTGACCGTGCTCATGGTGACAGTGCCATGGTGACAGTGCCTATGGTGATAGATATCATGGTGGCCGTGCCCAGGGTGACATTGCCCACGCTGACAAAGCCCATGGTGATACTTCCCATTGTGACAGTGCCAACGGTGGCAGAGCCCATGGTGACAGTGCCCAAGATCACAGTGCCCATGATGAGAGTGCTAACGGTGACTCTGCCCATGGTGACAGCACCCAGTGTGACAATGCCCATTGTGACAGTGCTCACGGTGACCATGCCGATGGTGATAGTGCCAATAGTGAGAGTGCTCACGGTGACACTGCCCATGGACACACTGCCCATTGTGATAGTGCTCATCATGACAAACCCTCGGAGGCAGTGCCAATGGTGAGAGTCCCCGTGGTGACAGTTCTCACGGTGAAAGTGATCCTGTTGAAATTGCTCATGGTGACAGTACTCATGGTGACAGTGCTCAAGGTGATAGTCTCCATGTTGACAGTGTCCATGGTGACTGTTCTCACGGTGACAGTGCCTATGGTGATTATGCTCTTAGTGACAGTGCTCATGGTGACAGTGCCCATGGTGACAGTGACCACGGTGACTGTTCTCACCGTGGTAGTGCCCATGGTGACAGTGTTCATGATGACAGTCCGCATTAAGGCTGTGCCCACGGTGACACTGCTCATGGTGATAGTTCTCACGGTGATAGTACGCACGGTGACAGTGCCAAAGGTGACAATACCCAGGTGATAGTAATCATGGTGAAAGTGCCCATGGTGGCAGTTCTCATACTGACAGTTCTTGTGACACTGCTCATGGTGGCAGTGCTCGTGGTGACAGTGCTCATGGTGGCAGTGCCCATGGTGAGACTACCGATGGTGACACTGCCCATGGTGACAGTGCACATGGTCATGGTGCATCTGCTGGCAGTGCAAAATAGTGAGAGTGCCCATGATGATATTGCTCATGGTGATAGTTCCCATGGTGAGAGTGCCCATGGTTCCAGTGCTCATGGTGACAGTGCCCATTGTGACAGTGGCCCTGGTGACAGTGCACACCGTGAGAGTGTCCATGGTGTCTGTGCCCATGGTGACAGTTCTTATCATGAGAGTGTTCACGGTAGCAGTGTTCATGGTAATAGTGCTCACGGAGACATTGCCCACAATGAGAGTGCCCATGGTGAGAATACTGACTGTGGCAGTGCCCATGATGACTTTTCTCTCTGCGACAGTGCCCATGGGGACAGTTAGCACGGTGAGATTTCTCACAGTGATAGTGCACATTGTTTCAGTGCTAATAGTGAAAAGACCCATGGCGCCAGTGCCCATCATGGCATTGCTCACAGTGATAGTTCTCATGGTGACAGTGCCCATGGTGATATTACCCATGGTGACAGTACTCAGTGATCAAGTGCTCATGGTGACAGTGCCTAAGGTGATAGTGCACACGGTGGCAGTGCAAAATGGCGACAGTGCCCATGGTGACATTGCTTAATGTGATAGTCCTTGTGGTGACATTGCGCATGGTGACATTGCCCACCACGACAGTTCTCTTGTTGACAGTGCTCATGGTGATAGTGCCAATGTTGGAAGTGCCCATCGTGAAAGTGCCCATGGTGACAGTTCTTATGATGAGAGTGGTCAGAGTGGCAGTGCTCATGGTGAAAGTGCCCATGGTGACAGAGCCCACGGTGACAGTGTCCATAGTTATAGTGTCCACGGTGACAGTCCTAACAGTGAAATTGTCCATGGGGACACTGCCCATGGTGAAAGTGCCCATGGTCACAACACTCACGGTGATAGTGCTCACGGTGAGAGTGGCCATGTTGACAGTGACCACGGTGACACTTCTAATGGTGATACTGCCCATGATGACAGTGCTCATGGTGACAGTCCACATTGTGCCAGTGCCCAAGGTGACAGTGCTCATGGTGACAGTGCCCAAAGTCACAATACCCATGGTGACAGTGCCCAGGCTGACAGTTCTCAAGGTGGTAGTGCCCATGGTGACAGTGCACATGGTGATACAGAGAATGGGGACAGTGCTTATGGTGACAGTGGTCATGGTTGCAGTACCCATGGTGATAGTGCTGAAACTGACAGTGCCCTTGGGGATAGTGCCCATGGTGAGTGTGCTCGTGTTAATAGTGCCCATGGTGGCAGTTCCCATTGTGAAAGTGCTCATGATGACAGTGCCCATGTTGGTAGTTCCCATGGTGACAGTGCTCATGGTGATAGTGACCATGTTAACAGTGCACATGGTGGCTGTGCCCTTGGTGACAGTGCCCATGATGACAGTATTCATGGTGACAGTGCTCACGGTGATAGTGCCCATGGTGACAGTGCACATGGTGGTAGTCCACATGGTGGCAGTGAAAAATGGTGACAGTTCCCATGCTGACAGTTCTCATTGTGACAATGCACACGGACACAACCGATGCTGACACTGCTCATGGTAGCTGTACCCGTGGTGACAGGGCTCATGGTGATAGTGCCCATGTTAACAGTGCCCATGGTGACACTGCCCATGGTGACAATGCCCATGATGACAGTGCCAATAGAGTCAGTACCCACGCAGCCATTGCCTATGGTAACAGTGCTCACAGTGACAGTACCCATGGTAACAGTGACCACGGTGAGAGTGCTCATGGTGATAGTGGCTATGGTGACAGATCACACTGTGACAGTCCGCATTGTGCCAGTACCAATAGTGACAGTGCCCATGGTGACATTTACCATGGTAAGAGTGCTCACGGTTCTAGTGCTCACAGTAATAGTGCTCATGGTGACAGTGCCAACAGTGACGGTGCTCACGGTGACAGTGCCCATGGTGATAGTGCCCATGGTGAGAGTCCGCCCATTGATAGTGCCCATGGTGGCAGTTCCCATTGTGAAAGTGCTCATGATGACAGTGCCCATGTTGGTAGTTCCCATGGTGACAGTGCTCATGGTGATAGTGACCATGTTAACAGTGCACATGGTGGCTGTGCCCTTGGTGACAGTGCCAATGATGACAGTATTCATGGTGACAGTGCTCACGGTGATAGTGCCCATGGTGACAGTGCACATTTTGGTAGTCCACATGGAGGCAGTGAAAAATGGTGACAGTTCCCATGCAGACAGTTCTCATTGTGACAATGCACACGGTCACAACCGATGCTGACACTGCTCATGGTAGCTGTACCCGTGGTGACAGGGCTCATGGTGATAGTGCCCATGATAACAGTGCCCATGGTGACACTGCCCATGGTGACAATGCCCATGATGACAGTGCCCATAGAGTCATTGTCCACGGAGCCATTGCCTATGGTAACAGTGCTCACAGTGACAGTACCCATGGTAACTGTGACCACGGTGAGAGTGCTCATGGTGATAGTGGCTATGGTGACAGATCACACTGTGACAGTCCGCATTGTGCCAGTACCAATAGTGACAGTGCCCATGGTGACATTGACCATGGTAAGAGTGCTCACGGTGCTAGTGCTCACAGTAATAGTGCTCATGGTGACAGTGCCAACAGTGACGGTGCTCACGGTGACAGTGCCCATGGTGATTGTGCCCATGGTGAGAGTCCGCCCATTGATAGTGCCCATGGTTGCAATTCCCATTGTGAAAGTGCTCATGATGACATTGCCCATGTTGGTAGTTCCCATGGTGACAGTGCTCACGGTGATAGTGACCTTGGTAACTGTGCACATGGTGGCCGTGCCCTTGGTGACAGTGCCAATGATGACAGTATTCATGGTGACAGTTCTCATGGTAATAGTTCCCATGGGGACAAGGCACAGGTTGGCAGTGAAAAATGGTGAAAGTGCCCATGTTGACAGTTCTCATGGTGACAGTGCACACGGTGACAACCCATGCAGACAGTACTCACGGTGACAGTTCTCATGGTTGCAGTACCCATGGTGACAGTGCTCACAGTGATACTGCCCATAGTGGCAATGCCCATGGTGACAGTGCCCATGGTGACACTGCCCATGATGACAGTGCCCATGGTGAAAGTTCCCACGGCGCCATTGCCTATTGTGACAGTGCTCATGGTAACAGTGCCCATGGTGACAGTGACCATGGTGAGAGTGCTCACACTGATAGTGCCCATGGTGACAGGGCTCATGATGCCAGGCCGCATTGTGCCAGTACCCATGGCGACAGTGGTCATGGTGACACTGACCACAGTGAGAGTGCTCACTGTGATAGAGCTCACGGTAATAGTGCTCATGGTGACAGTGCAAATGGTGACAATACCCATGGTGACAGTACTCATGTTGAAAATACCCATGGTGGCAGTTCTCATGGTGACAGTGCTCATAATAGCAGTGCCCAAGGTGGCAGTCCTCGTGGTGACAGTGCTAATGGTGACAGTGCTCTTGGTGGCAGTTCCCATGGGGACAGTACCGATGGTGACCCTGTGCATTGTTACAGTGCCCATGGTAACCGTGCTCACGGTGGTAGTGCACATCGTGACAGTGCCCATGGTGGTAGTTTACCTGGTGACAGTGCTAAATAGTGACAGTGCACATGCTGACAGTGCTCACGGTGATAGTGCCCATGGTGACAGTGCCCACGGTGATAATGGGTATTATTACAGTGTTCATCGTGACAGAGCCCAAGGTGGCAGTGGCCATGGTGACAGTGCCCACAATGACAGTGCCCATGGTAACAGTGCCGACAGTGACAATGCCCATGGTGACACTTCTCACAGTGAATGTGCCCATGGAGACAGTTACCATGATGATATTTCTCACGGTGATAGTGCCCGTTGTGACAGTGCTCACAGTGACAATGCCCATGGTGCCAGTGCCCATAGAGACATTCCACACGGTCACATTTCTCACGGTGAAAGTGCCTATGGTGACACTGCACCTGGTGGCAGTGCAAAATGGTGACAGTGCCCATGGTGACATGGCTCATAGTGACTTTGCTTACAGGGATAGTCCTTACGGTGACAGTGTGCATGGTGACACTGCACACAGTTGCAGTGTTTATGGTGACAGTGTTCACAGTGATACTTTCCATGGTGATAGTGCCCATGGTGACACTGCACATGGTGGCAGTGATAAATGGTGACAGTGCCCCTGTTGAAAGTTCTCATGGTGAGAGTGCACATGGTGACAACCCGTGCAGACTGTACTCATGGTGACAGTACTCATGGTGACAGTTCTCATGTTTGCAGTATCCATGGTGACAGTGCTCACAGTGATAGTGCCCATGGTGAGAGTGCCCATGATGACAGGGCCCATGGTGCCATTGCCTATGGTGACAGTGCTCATGGTAACAGTGCCCAAGGTGACAGTGACCATGGTGAGAGTGCTCACACTGATGGTGCCCATGGTGACAGTGCTCACGGTGCCTGTCTACCTTGTGCCATTACCCATGGCGACAGTGCTCATGGTGACAGTGACCACAGTGAGAGTGCTCATAGTGATAGTGCTCACGGTAATAGTGCTCATGGTGACAATGCAAATGGTGCCAATACCATGGTGACAGTACTCATGTTGAAAATACCCATGGTGGCAGTTCTCATAGCGACAGATCTCATGGTGACAGTGCTCATAATAGCAGTGCCCAGGTGCCAGTGCTCGTGGTGACAGTGCTAATGGTGACAGTGCTCTTGGTGGCAGTTCCCATCGGGAAAATACTGATGGTGACGCTGTGCATTGTTACAGTGCCCATGGTAACCGTGCTCACGGTGATAGTGCACATCGTGACAGTGCCCATGGTGGTAGTTCACCTGGTGACAGTGCTAAATAGTGACAGTGCACATGCTGACAGTGCTCACGGTGATAGTGCCCATGGTGACAGTGCACATGGTGATAATGGGCATTGTTACAGAGTTCATGGTGACAGCACACGGTGGCAGTGGCCATGGAGACAGTGCCCACAATGACAGTGCCCATGGTGACAGTGCCGACAGTGACAGTGCCCATGGTGACACTTCTCACGGTGACAGTACCCATGGGGACAGTTAGCATGGTGAGATTTCTCACGGTGACAGTGCCCGTTGTGACAGTGCTCACAGTGACAATGCCCATGGTGCCAGTGCCCATAGAGTCATTCCGCACGGTCACATTTCTCACAGTGAAAGTGCCTATGGTGATATTAACCATGGTGACACTGCACATGGTGGCAGAGCAAAATGGTGACAGTGCCCATGGTGACATTGCTCATGGTGACTTTGCTTATGGTGATAGTCCTTACAGTGACAGTGCGCATGGTGACACTGCACACAGTGACAGTGTTCATGGTGACAGTGTTCACGGTGATAGTTCCCATGGTGAGATTGTCCATGGTAACAGTGCCCATAGTCACAATTCTCATGGTGTAGTGCTCACAGTGACAGTGTCCATGGTGACATGCCCTTGGTGACAGTGCTCATGGTGACAGTGCTCATGTTGGCAGTGCCATAAATAACAGTGCTCATTGTGGCAGTGCTCATGGTGTCCGTGCTCATGGTGACAGTGCCCATGTTTACAGTGTTTATGGTGATAGATGTCACGGTGTCAGTGCCCACGGGGACAGTGCCAAGGCTGACAAAGCCGAGGGTGATACTTCCCTTTGGGACAGTGCCCACGGTGACAGTGCCCATGGTGAGAGCGCCCAGTGTGACAAGGCACATGGTGACAGTGCTCACGGTGACGGTGCCCATGGTGACAGTGCCGATGCTGAGAGTGCCATTAGTGACAGTGCTCATGGTGAAACTGCCCATGGAGACATCGCCCATGGTGATAGTGCTCATGGTGACAACCCCACGGTGACAGTGCCAATGTTGATAGTCCCCGTGGTGACAGGTCTTACATTGAATGTGACCATGGTGTCTGTGCTCATGGTGACAGTGCTCAAGGTTAGAGTCTCCATGTTGACAGTGCCGATGGTGACAATTCTCACGGTGACAGGGCCTAAGGTGAAAATTCTCATAGTGACAGTGTTCACGGTGACAGTGCCCATGGTGCTATTACCCATGGTGACAGTTCTCATAGTGAAACTGCCCATGGTGACACTGCACATGGTGGCAGTGCAAAATGGTGACAGTGTCCATGGTGATATTGCTCATGGTGACATTGCTTACGGTGATAGTGTGTATGGTGAAACTGCACACAGTGACATTGCTCATGGTGACAGTGTTCACGGCGTTAGTTCCTATCGTGAATGTGACCTTGGGGACAGTGCCCATTGTCACAATTCTCATGGTGTAGTGCTCACGGTGACAGTGCCCATGGTGACAATACACAGGGTGACAGTATTCATGGTGACATTGCTCATGGTGAGAGTGCCCATGTTCACAACTGTCACGGTGATAGTTCCCATGGTGACAATACCCAGGGTAACAGAGCTGATGGTAAAAGTGTTCACGGTGACAGTGCCCATGGTGACAGTACCTAAGGTGACAATTCCCATGGTGAGACTGCTCATAGACAGTGCCCATGGTGACAATACCCAGCGTGTCCTGTCCATGGTGACAGTGATCATGGTGACACTTCTCATGAGGACAGTGCCATAAGTGACAGTGCTCATTGTGGCATAGCTCATGGTGACCGTGCTCATGGTGACAGTGCCATGGTGACAGTGCCTATGGTGATAGATATCATGGTGGCCGTGCCCAGGGTGACATTGCCCACGCTGACAAAGCCCATGGTGATACTTCCCATTGTGACAGTGCCCACGGTGGCAGAGCGCATGGTGACAGTGCCCAAGATCACAGTGCCCATGATGAGAGTGCTAACGATGACTGTGCCCATGGTGACAGCACCCAGTGTGACAATGCCCATTGTGACAGTGCTCACGGTGACCATGCCGATGGTGATAGTGCCAATAGTGAGAGTGCTCACGGTGACACTGCCCATGGACACACTGCCCATTGTGATAGTGCTCATCATGACAAACCCTCGGAGACAGTGCCAATGGTGAGAGTCCCCGTGGTGACAGTTCTCACGGTGAAAGTGATCCTGTTGAAATTGCTCATGGTGACAGTGCTCATGGTGACAGTGCTCAAGGTGATAGTCTCCATGTTGACAGTGTCCATGGTGACTGTTCTCACGGTGACAGTGCCTATGGTGATTATGCTCTTAGTGACAGTGCTCATGGTGACAGTGCCCATGGTGACAGTGACCACGGTGACTGTTCTCACCGTGGTAGTGCACATGGTGACAGTGTTCATGATGACAGTCCGCATTAAGGCTGTGCCCACGGTGACAATGCTCATGGTGATAGTTCTCACGGTGATAGTACGCACGGTGACAGTGCCAAAGGTGACAATACCCAGGTGATAGTAATCATGGTGAAAGTGCCCATGGTGGCAGTTCTCATACTGACAGTTCTTGTGACACTGCTCATGGTGGCAGTGCTCGTGGTGACAGTGCTCATGGTGGCAGTGCCCATGGTGAGACTCCCGATGGTGACACTGCCCATGGTGACAGTGCACATGGTCATGGTGCATCTGCTGGCAGTGCAAAATAGTGAGAGTGCCCATGATGATATTGCTCATGGTGATAGTGCCCATGGTGAGAGTGCCCATGGTTCCAGTGCTCATGGTGACAGTGTCCATTGTGACAGTGGCCCTGGTGACAGTGCACACCGTGAGAGTGTCCATGGTGTCTGTGCCCATGGTGACAGTTCTTATCATGAGAGTGTTCACGGTAGCAGTGTTCATGGTAATAGTGCTCACGGAGACATTGCCCACAATGAGAGTGCCCATGGTGAGAATACTGACTGTGGCAGTGCCCATGATGACTTTTCTCTCTGCGACAGTGCCCATGGGGACAGTTAGCACGGTGAGATTTCTCACAGTGATAGTGCACATTGTTTCAGTGCTAATAGTGAAAAGACCCACGGCGCCAGTGCCCATCATGGCATTGCTCACTGTGATAGTTCTCACGGTGACAGTGCCCATGGTGATATTACCCATGGTGACAGTACTCAGTGATCAAGTGCTCATGGTGACAGTGCCTAAGGTGATAGTGCGCACGGTGGCAGTGCAAAATGGCGACAGTGCCCATGGTGATATTGCTTAATGTGATAGTCCTTGTGGTGACATTGCGCATGGTGACATTGCCCACCACGACAGTTCTCTTGTTGACAGTGCTCATGGTGATAGTGCCAATGTTGGAAGTGCCCATCGTGAAAGTGCCCATGGTGACAGTTCTTATGATGAGAGTGGTCAGAGGGGCAGTGCTCGTGGTGAAAGTGCCCATGGTGACAGAGCCCACGGTGACAGTGTCCATAGTTATAGTGTCCACGGTGACAGTCCTAACAGTGAAATTGTCCATGGGGACACTGCCCAAGGTGAAAAGTGCCCATGGTCACAACACTCACGGTGATAGTGCTCACGGTGAGAGTGGCCATGGTGACAGTGACCACGGTGACACTTCTAATGGTGATACTGCCCATGATGACAGTGCTCATGGTGACAGTCCACATTGTGCCAGTGCCCAAGGTGACAGTGCTCATGGTGACAGTGCCCAAAGTCACAATACCCATGGTGACAGTGCCCAGGCTGACAGTTCTCAAGGTGATAGTGCCCATGGTGACAGTGCACATGGTGATACAGAGAATGGGGACAGTGCTTATGGTGACAGTGGTCATGGTTGCAGTACCCATGGTGATAGTGCTGAAACTGACAGTGCCGTTGGGGATAGTGCCCATGGTGAGTGTGCTCGTGTTAATAGTGCCCATGGTGGCAGTTCCCATTGTGAAAGTGCTCATGATGACAGTGCCCATGTTGGTAGTTCCCATGGTGACAGTGCTCATGGTGATAGTGACCATGTTAACAGTGCACATGGTGGCTGTGCCCTTGGTGACAGTGCCCATGATGACAGTATTCATGGTGACAGTGCTCACGGTGATAGTGCCCATGGTGACAGTGCACATGGTGGTAGTCCACATGGTGACAGTCCTATGCTGACAGTTCTCATTGTGACAATGCACACGGTCACAACCGATGCTGACACTGCTCATGGTAGCTGTACCCGTGGTGACAGGGCTCATGGTGATAGTGCCCATGATAACAGTGCCCATGGTGACACTGCCCATGGTGACAATGCCCATGATGACAGTGCCCATAGAGTCAGTGTCCACGGAGCCATTGCCTATGGTAACAGTGCTCACAGTGACAGTACCCATGGTAACAGTGACCACAGTGAGAGTGCTCATGGTGATAGTGGCTATGGTGACAGATCACACTGTGACAGTCCGCATTGTGCCAGTACCAATAGTGACAGTGCCCATGGTGACATTGACCACGGTAAGAGTGCTCACGGTGCTAGTGCTCACAGTAATAGTGCTCATGGTGACAGTGCCAACAGTGACGGTGCTCACGGTGACAGTGCCCATGGTGATTGTGCCCATGGTGAGAGTCCGCCCATTGATAGTGCCCATGCTTGCAGTTCCCATTGTGAAAGTTCTCATGATGACATTGCCCATGTTGGTAGTTCCCATGGTGACAGTGCTCACGGTGATAGTGACCTTGGTAACTGTGCACATGGTGGCCGTGCCCTTGGTGACAGTGCCAATGATGACAGTACTCATGGTGACAATTCTCATGGTAATAGTTCCCATGGGGACAAGGCACAGGTTGGCAGTGAAAAATGGTGAAAGTGCCCATGTTGACAGTTCTCATGGTGACAGTGCACACGGTGAGAACCCATGCAGACAGTACTCACGGTGACAGTTCTCATGGTTGCAGTACCCATGGTGACAGTGCTCACAGTGATACTGCCCATAGTGGCAATGCCCATGGTGACAGTGCCCATGGTGACACTGCCCATGATGACAGTGCCCATGGTGAAAGTTCCCACGGCGCCATTGCCTTTGGTGACAGTGCTCATGGTAACAGTGCCCATAGTGACAGTGACCATGGTGAGAGTGCTCACACTGATAGTGCCCATGGTGACAGGGCTCATGATGCCAGGCCGCATTGTGCCAGTACCCATGGCGACAGTGGTCATGGTGACACTGACCACAGTGAGAGTGCTCACTGTGATAGAGCTCACGGTAATAGTGCTCATGGTGACAGTGCAAATGGTGACAATACCCATGGTGACAGTACTCATGTTGAAAATACCCATGGTGGCAGTTCTCATGGTGACAGTGCTCATAATAGCAGTGCCCAAGGTGGCAGTCCTCGTGGTGACAGTGCTAATGGTGACAGTGCTCTTGGTGGCAGTTCCCATGGGGACAGTACCGATGGTGACCCTGTGCATTGTTACAGTGCCCATGGTAACCGTGCTCACGGTGGTAGTGCACATCGTGACAGTGCCCATAGTGGTAGTTCACCTGGTGACAGTGCTAAATAGTGACAGTGCACATGCTGACAGTGCTCACGGTGATAGTGCCCATGGTGACAGTGCCCACGGTGATAATGGGTATTATTACAGTGTTCATCGTGACAGAGCCCAAGGTGGCAGTGGCCATGGTGACAGTGCCCACAATGACAGTGCCCATGGTAACAGTGCCGACAGTGACAGTGCCCATGGTGACACTTCTCACAGTGAATGTTCCCATGGGGACAGTTCCCATGATGAGATTTCTCACGGTGATAGTGCCCGTTGTGACAGTGCTCACAGTGACAATGCCCATGGTGCCAGTGCCCATAGAGACATTCCGAACAGTCACATTTCTTACGGTGAAAGTGCCTATGGTGACACTGCACCTGGTGGCAGTGCAAAATGGTGTCAGTGCCCATGGTGACATTGCTCATAGTGACTTTGCTTACAGGGATAGTCCTTACGGTGACAGTGTGCATGGTGACACTGCACACAGTTGCAGTGTTTATGGTGACAGGGTTCACGGTGATACTTTCCATGGTGATAGTGCCCATGGTGACACTGCACATGGTGGCAGTGATAAATGGTGACAGTGCCCCTGTTGACAGTTCTCATGGTGAGAGAGCACATGGTGACAACCCGTGCAGACTGTACTCATGGTGACAGTACTCATGCTGACAGTTCTCATGTTTGCAGTATCCATGGTGACAGTGCTCACAGTGATAGTGCCCATGGTGAGAGTGCCCATGATGACAGGGCCCATGGTGCCATTGCCTATGGTGACAGTGCTCATGGTAACAGTGCCCAAGGTGACAGTGACCATGGTGAGAGTGCTCACACTGATGGTGCCCATGGTGACAGTGCTCACGGTGCCTGTCTACCTTGTGCCATTACCCATGGCGACAGTTCTCATGGTGACAGTGACCACAGTGAGAGTGCTCATAGTGATAGTGCTCACGGTAATAGTGCTCATGGTGACAATGCAAATGGTGACAATACCATGGTGACAGTACTCATGTTGAAAATACCCATGGTGGCAGTTCTCATAGCGACAGATCTCATGGTGACAGTGCTCATAATAGCAGTGCCCAGGTGCCAGTGCTCGTGGTGACAGTGCTAATGGTGACAGTGCTCTTGGTGGCAGTTCCCATCGGGAAAATACTGATGGTGACGCTGTGCATTGTTACAGTGCCCATGGTAACCGTGCTCACGGTGAAAGTGCACATCGTGACAGTGCCCATGGTGGTAGTTCACCTGGTGACAGTGCTAGATAGTGACAGTGCACATGCTGACAGTTCTCACGGTGATAGTGCCCATGGTGACAGTGCACACGGTGATAATGGGCATTGTTACAGAGTTCATGGTGACAGCACACGGTGGCAGTGGCCATGGAGACAGTGCCCACAATGACAGTGCCCATGGTGACAGTGCCGACAGTGACAGTGCCCATGGTGACACTTCTCACGGTGACAGTGCCCATGGGGACAGTTTGCATGGTGAGATTTCTCACGGTGACAGTGCCCGTTGTGACAGTGCTCACAGTGACAATGCCCATGGTGCCAGTGCCCATAGAGTCATTCCGCACGGTCACATTTCTCACAGTGAAAGTGCCTATGGTGATATTAACCATGGTGACACTGCACATGGTGGCAGAGCAAAATGGTGACAGTGCCCATGGTGACATTGCTCATGGTGACTTTGCTTATGGTGATAGTCCTTACAGTGACAGTGCGCATGGTGACACTGCACACAGTGACAGTGTTCATGGTGACAGTGTTCACGGTGATAGTTCCCATGGTGAGATTGTCCATGGTAACAGTGCCCATAGTCACAATTCTCATGGTGTAGTGCTCACAGTGACAGTGTCCATGGTGTCATGCCCATGGTGACAGTGCTCATGGTGACAGTGCTCATGATGGCAGTGCAATAAATAACAGTGCTCATTGTGGCAGTGCTCATGGTGTCCGTGCTCATGGTGACAGTGCCCATGTTTACAGTGTTTATGGTGATAGATGTCACGGTGTCAGTGCTCACGTGGACAGTGCCAAGGCTGACAAAGCCCAGGGTGATACTTCCCATTGGGACAGTGCCCACGGTGACAGTGCCCATGGTGAGAGCGCCCAGTGTGACAAGGCACATGGTGACAGTGCTCACGGTGACGGTGCCCATGGTGACAGTGCCGATGGTGAGAGTGCCATTAGTGACAGTGCTCATGGTGAAACTGCCCATGGAGACATCGCCCATGGTGATAGTGCTCATGGTGACAACCCCACGGTGACAGTGCCAATGTTGATAGTCCCCGTGGTGACAGGTCTTACATTGAATGTGACCATGGTGTCTGTGCTCATGGTGACAGTGCTCAAGGTTATCGTCTCCATGTTGACAGTGCCGATGGTGACAATTCTCACGGTGACAGGGCCTAAGGTGAAAATTCTCATAGTGACAGTGTTCACGGTGACAGTGCCCATGGTGCTATTACCCATGGTGACAGTTCTCATAGTGAAACTGCCCATGGTGACACTGCACATGGTGGCAGTGCAAAATGGTGACAGTGTCCATGGTGATATTGCTCATGGTGACATTGCTTACGGTGATAGTGTGTATCGTGAAACTGCACACAGTGACATTGCTCATGGTGACAGTGTTCACGGCGTTAGTTCCTATCGTGAATGTGACCTTGGGGACAGTGCCCATTGTCACAATTCTCATGGTGTAGTGCTCACGGTGACAGTGCCCATGGTGACAATACACAGGGTGACAGTATTCATGGTGACATTGCTCATGGTGAGAGTGCCCATGTTCACAACTGTCACGGTGATAGTTCCCATGGTGACAATACCCAGGGTAACAGAGCTTATAGTAAAAGTGTTCACGGTGACAGTGCCCATGGTGACAGTACCTAAGGTGACAATTCCCATGGTGAGACTGCTCATAGACAGTGCCCATGGTGACAATACCCAGCGTGTCCTGTCCATGGTGACAGTGATCATGGTGACACTTCTCATGAGGACAGTGCCATAAGTGACAGTGCTCATTGTGGCAGTGCTCATGGTGACTGTGCTCATGGTGACAGTGCCTATGGTGATAGATATCATGGTGGCCGTGCCCAGGGTGACATTGCCCACGCTGACAAAGCCCATGGTGATACTTCCCATTGTTACAGTGCCAACGGTGGCAGAGCCCATGGTGACAGTGCCCATGATGAGAGTGCTAACGGTGACTCTGCCCATGGTGACAGCACCCAGTGTGACAATGCCCATTGTGACAGTGCTCACGGTGACCATGCCGATGGTGATAGTGCCAATAGTGAGAGTGCTCATGGTGACACTGCCCATGGAGACACTGCCCATTGTGATAGTGCTCATCATGACAAACCCTCGGAGGCAGTGCCAATGGTGAGAGTCCCCGTGGTGACAGTTCTCACGGTGAAAGTGATCCTGTTGAAATTGCTCATGGTGACAGTGCTCATGGTGACAGTGCTCAAGGTGATAGTCTCCATGTTGACAGTGTCCATGGTGACTGTTCTCACGGTGACAGTGCCTATGGTGATTATGCTCTTAGTGACAGTGCTCATGGTGACAGTGCCCATGGTGACAGTGACCACGGTGACTGTTCTCACCGTGGTAGTGCCCATGGTGACAGTGTTCATGATGACAGTCTGCATTAAGGCTGTGCCCACGGTGACACTGCTCATGGTGATAGTTCTCACGGTGATAGTACGCACGGTGACAGTGCCAAAGGTGACAATACCCAGGTGAAAGTAATCATGGCGAAAGTGCCCATGGTGGCAGTTCTCATAGTGACAGTTCTTGTGACACTGCTCATGGTGGCAGTGCTCGTGGTGACAGTGCTCATGGTGGCAGTGCCCATGGTGAGACTACCGATGGTGACACTGCCCATGGTGACAGTGCACATGGTCATGGTGCATCTGCTGGCAGTGCAAAATAGTGAGAGTGCCCATGATGATATTGCTCATGGTGATAGTGCCCATGGTGAGAGTGCCCATGGTTCCAGTGCTCATGGTGACAGTGCCCATTGTGACAGTGGCCCTGGTGACAGTGCACACCGTGAGAGTGCCCATGGTGTCTGTGCCCATGGTGACAGTTCTTATCATGAGAGTGTTCACGGTAGCAGTGTTCATGGTAATAGTGCTCACGGAGACATTGCCCACAATGAGAGTGCCCATGGTGAGAATACTGACTGTGACAGTGTCCATGATGACTTTTCTCTCTGCGACAGTGCCCATGGGGACAGTTAGCAGGGTGAGATTTCTCACAGTGATAGTGCACATTGTTTCAGTGCTAATAGTGAAAAGACCCATGGCGCCAGTGCCCATCATGGCATTGCTCACAGTGATAGTTCTCACGGTGACAGTGCCCATGGTGATATTACCCATGGTGACAGTACTCAGTGATCAAGTGCTCATGGTGACAGTGCCTAAGGTGATAGTGCACACGGTGGCAGTGCAAAATGGCGACAGTGCCCATTGTGACATTGCTTAAAGTGATAGTCCTTGTGGTGACATTGCGCATGGTGACATTGCCCACCACGACAGTTCTCTTGTTGACAGTGCTCATGGTGATAGTGTCAATGTTGGAAGTGCCCATCGTGAAAGTGCCCATGGTGACAGTTCTTATGATGAGAGTGGTCAGAGTGGCAGTGCTCATGGTGAAAGTGCCCATGGTGACAGAGCCCACTGTGACAGTGTCCATAGTTATAGTGTCCACGGTGACAGTCCTAACAGTGAAATTGTCCATGGGGACACTGCCCATGGTGAAAGTGCCCATGGTCACAACACTCACGGTGATAGTGCTCACGGTGAGAGTGGCCATGTTGACAGTGACCACGGTGACAGTTCTAATGGTGATACTGCCCATGATGACAGTGCTCATGGTGACAGTCCACATTGTGCCAGTGCCCAAGGTGACAGTGCTCATGGTGACAGTGCCCAAAGTCACAATACCCATGGTGACAGTGCCCAGGCTGACATTTCTCAAGGTCGTAGTGCCCATGGTGACAGTGCACATGGTGATACAGAGAATGGGGACAGTGCTTATGGTGACAGTGGTCATGGTTGCAGTACCCATGGTGATAGTGCTGAAACTGACAGTGCCCTTGGGGATAGTGCCCATGGTGAGTGTGCTCGTGTTAATAGTGCCCATGGTGGCAGTTCCCATTGTGAAAGTGCTCATGATGACAGTGCCCATGTTGGTAGTTCCCATGGTGACAGTGCTCATGGTGATAGTGACCATGTTAACAGTGCACATGGTGGCTGTGCCCTTGGTGACAGTGCCCATGATGACTGTATTCATGGTGACAGTGCTCACGGTGATAGTGCCCATGGTGACAGTGCACATGGTGGTAGTCCACATGGTGGCAGTGAAAAATGGTGACAGTTCCCATGCTGACAGTTCTCATTGTGACAATGTACACGGTCACAACCGATGCTAACACTGCTCATGGTAGCTGTACCCGTGGTGACAGGGCTCATGGTGATAGTGCCCATGTTAACAGTGCCCATGGTGACACTGCCCATGGTGACAATGCCCATGATGACAGTGCCAATAGAGTCAGTACCCACGCAGCCATTGCCTATGGTAACAGTGTTCACAGTGACAGTACCCATGGTAACAGTGACCACGGTGAGAGTGCTCATGGTGATAGTGGCTATGGTGACAGATCACACTGTGACAGTCCGCATTGTGCCAGTACCAATAGTGACAGTGCCCATGGTGACATTGACCACGGTAAGAGTGCTCACGGTGCTAGTGCTCACAGTAATAGTGCTCATGGTGACAGTGCCAACAGTGACGGTGCTCACGGTGACAGTGCCCATGGTGATAGTGCCCATGGTGAGAGTCCGCCCATTGATAGTGCCCATGGTGGCAGTTCCCATTGTGAAAGTGCACATGATGACATTGCCCATGTTGGTAGTTCCCATGGTGACAGTGCTCACGGTGATAGTGACCTTGGTAACTGTGCACATGGTGGCCGTGCCCTTGGTGACAGTGCCAATGATGACAGTACTCATGGTGACAGTTCCCATGGGGACAAGGCACAGGTTGGCAGTGAAAAATGGTGAAAGTGCCCATGTTGACAGTTCTCATGGTGACAGTGCACACGGTGACAACCCATGCAGACAGTACTCACGGTGACAGTTCTCATGGTTGCAGTACCCATGGTGACAGTGCTCACAGTGATACTGCCCATAGTGGCAATGCCCATGATGACAGTGCCCATGGTGACACTGCCCATGATGACAGTGCCCATGGTGAAAGATCCCACGGCGCCATTGCCTATTGTGACAGTGCTCATGGTAACAGTGCCCATGGTGACAGTGACCATGGTGAGAGTGCTCACACTGATAGTGCCCATGGTGACAGGGCTCATGGTGCCAGGCCGCATTGTGCCAGTACCCATGGCGACAGTGGTCATGGTGACACTGACCACAGTGAGAGTGCTCACTGTGATAGAGCTCACGGTAATAGTGCTCATGGTGACAGTGCAAATGGTGACAATACCCATGGTGACAGTACTCATGTTGAAAATACCCATGGTGGCAGTTCTCATGGTGACAGTGCTCATAATAGCAGTGCCCAAGGTGGCAGTCCTCGTGGTGACAGTGCTAATGGTGACAGTGCTCTTGGTGGCAGTTCCCATGGGGACAGTACCGATGGTGACCCTGTGCATTGTTACAGTGCCCATGGTAACCGTGCTCACGGTGGTAGTGCACATCGTGACAGTGCCCATAGTGGTAGTTCACCTGGTGACAGTGCTAAATAGTGACAGTGCACATGCTGACAGTGCTCACGGTGATAGTGCCCATGGTGACAGTGCCCACGGTGATAATGGGTATTATTACAGTGTTCATCGTGACAGAGCCCAAGGTGGCAGTGGCCATGGTGACAGTGCCCACAATGACAGTGCCCATGGTAACAGTGCCGACAGTGACAGTGCCCATGGTGACACTTCTCACAGTGAATGTTCCCATGGGGACAGTTCCCATGATGAGATTTCTCACGGTGATAGTGCCCGTTGTGACAGTGCTCACAGTGACAATGCCCATGGTGCCAGTGCCCATAGAGACATTCCGAACAGTCACATTTCTTACGGTGAAAGTGCCTATGGTGACACTGCACCTGGTGGCAGTGCAAAATGGTGTCAGTGCCCATGGTGACATTGCTCATAGTGACTTTGCTTACAGGGATAGTCCTTACGGTGACAGTGTGCATGGTGACACTGCACACAGTTGCAGTGTTTATGGTGACAGGGTTCACGGTGATACTTTCCATGGTGATAGTGCCCATGGTGACACTGCACATGGTGGCAGTGATAAATGGTGACAGTGCCCCTGTTGACAGTTCTCATGGTGAGAGAGCACATGGTGACAACCCGTGCAGACTGTACTCATGGTGACAGTACTCATGCTGACAGTTCTCATGTTTGCAGTATCCATGGTGACAGTGCTCACAGTGATAGTGCCCATGGTGAGAGTGCCCATGATGACAGGGCCCATGGTGCCATTGCCTATGGTGACAGTGCTCATGGTAACAGTGCCCAAGGTGACAGTGACCATGGTGAGAGTGCTCACACTGATGGTGCCCATGGTGACAGTGCTCACGGTGCCTGTCTACCTTGTGCCATTACCCATGGCGACAGTTCTCATGGTGACAGTGACCACAGTGAGAGTGCTCATAGTGATAGTGCTCACGGTAATAGTGCTCATGGTGACAATGCAAATGGTGACAATACCATGGTGACAGTACTCATGTTGAAAATACCCATGGTGGCAGTTCTCATAGCGACAGATCTCATGGTGACAGTGCTCATAATAGCAGTGCCCAGGTGCCAGTGCTCGTGGTGACAGTGCTAATGGTGACAGTGCTCTTGGTGGCAGTTCCCATCGGGAAAATACTGATGGTGACGCTGTGCATTGTTACAGTGCCCATGGTAACCGTGCTCACGGTGAAAGTGCACATCGTGACAGTGCCCATGGTGGTAGTTCACCTGGTGTCAGTGCTAGATAGTGACAGTGCACATGCTGACAGTTCTCACGGTGATAGTGCCCATGGTGACAGTGCACACGGTGATAATGGGCATTGTTACAGAGTTCATGGTGACAGCACACGGTGGCAGTGGCCATGGAGACAGTGCCCACAATGACAGTGCCCATGGTGACAGTGCCGACAGTGACAGTGCCCATGGTGACACTTCTCACGGTGACAGTGCCCATGGGGACAGTTTGCATGGTGAGATTTCTCACGGTGACAGTGCCCGTTGTGACAGTGCTCACAGTGACAATGCCCATGGTGCCAGTGCCCATAGAGTCATTCCGCACGGTCACATTTCTCACAGTGAAAGTGCCTATGGTGATATTAACCATGGTGACACTGCACATGGTGGCAGAGCAAAATGGTGACAGTGCCCATGGTGACATTGCTCATGGTGACTTTGCTTATGGTGATAGTCCTTACAGTGACAGTGCGCATGGTGACACTGCACACAGTGACAGTGTTCATGGTGACAGTGTTCACGGTGATAGTTCCCATGGTGAGATTGTCCATGGTAACAGTGCCCATAGTCACAATTCTCATGGTGTAGTGCTCACAGTGACAGTGTCCATGGTGTCATGCCCATGGTGACAGTGCTCATGGTGACAGTGCTCATGATGGCAGTGCAATAAATAACAGTGCTCATTGTGGCAGTGCTCATGGTGTCCGTGCTCATGGTGACAGTGCCCATGTTTACAGTGTTTATGGTGATAGATGTCACGGTGTCAGTTCTCACGGGGACAGTGCCAAGGCTGACAAAGCCCAGGGTGATACTTCCCATTGGGACAGTGCCCACGGTGACAGTGCCCATGGTGAGAGCGCCCAGTGTGACAAGGCACATGGTGACAGTGCTCACGGTGACGGTGCCCATGGTGACAGTGCCGATGGTGAGAGTGCCATTAGTGACAGTGCTCATGGTGAAACTGCCCATGGAGACATCGCCCATGGTGATAGTGCTCATGGTGACAACCCCACGGTGACAGTGCCAATGTTGATAGTCCCCGTGGTGACAGGTCTTACATTGAATGTGACCATGGTGTCTGTGCTCATGGTGACAGTGCTCAAGGTTATCGTCTCCATGTTGACAGTGCCAATGGTGACAATTCTCACGGTGACAGGGCCTAAGGTGAAAATTCTCATAGTGACAGTGTTCACGGTGACAGTGCCCATGGTGCTATTACCCATGGTGACAGTTCTCATAGTGAAACTGCCCATGGTGACACTGCACATGGTGGCAGTGCAAAATGGTGACAGTGTCCATGGTGATATTGCTCATGGTGACATTGCTTACGGTGATAGTGTGTATCGTGAAACTGCACACAGTGACATTGCTCATGGTGACAGTGTTCACGGCGTTAGTTCCTATCGTGAATGTGACCTTGGGGACAGTGCCCATTGTCACAATTCTCATGGTGTAGTGCTCACGGTGACAGTGCCCATGGTGACAATACACAGGGTGACAGTATTCATGGTGACATTGCTCATGGTGAGAGTGCCCATGTTCACAACTGTCACGGTGATAGTTCCCATGGTGACAATACCCAGGGTAACAGAGCTTATAGTAAAAGTGTTCACGGTGACAGTGCCAATGGTGACAGTACCTAAGGTGACAATTCCCATGGTGAGACTGCTCATAGACAGTGCCCATGGTGACAATACCCAGCGTGTCCTGTCCATGGTGACAGTGATCATGGTGACACTTCTCATGAGGACAGTGCCATAAGTGACAGTGCTCATTGTGGCAGTGCTCATGGTGACTGTGCTCATGGTGACAGTGCCTATGGTGATAGATATCATGGTGGCCGTGCCCAGGGTGACATTGCCCACGCTGACAAAGCCCATGGTGATACTTCCCATTGTTACAGTGCCAACGGTGGCAGAGCCCATGGTGACAGTGCCCATGATGAGAGTGCTAACGGTGACTCTGCCCATGGTGACAGCACCCAGTGTGACAATGCCCATTGTGACAGTGCTCACGGTGACCATGCCGATGGTGATAGTGCCAATAGTGAGAGTGCTCATGGTGACACTGCCCATGGAGACACTGCCCATTGTGATAGTGCTCATCATGACAAACCCTCGGAGGCAGTGCCAATGGTGAGAGTCCCCGTGGTGACAGTTCTCACGGTGAAAGTGATCCTGTTGAAATTGCTCATGGTGACAGTGCTCATGGTGACAGTGCTCAAGGTGATAGTCTCCATGTTGACAGTGTCCATGGTGACTGTTCTCACGGTGACAGTGCCTATGGTGATTATGCTCTTAGTGACAGTGCTCATGGTGACAGTGCCCATGGTGACAGTGACCACGGTGACTGTTCTCACCGTGGTAGTGCCCATGGTGACAGTGTTCATGATGACAGTCTGCATTAAGGCTGTGCCCACGGTGACACTGCTCATGGTGATAGTTCTCACGGTGATAGTACGCACGGTGACAGTGCCAAAGGTGACAATACCCAGGTGAAAGTAATCATGGCGAAAGTGCCCATGGTGGCAGTTCTCATACTGACAGTTCTTGTGACACTGCTCATGGTGGCAGTGCTCGTGGTGACAGTGCTCATGGTGGCAGTGCCCATGGTGAGACTACCGATGGTGACACTGCCCATGGTGACAGTGCACATGGTCATGGTGCATCTGCTGGCAGTGCAAAATAGTGAGAGTGCCCATGATGATATTGCTCATGGTGATAGTGCCCATGGTGAGAGTGCCCATGGTTCCAGTGCTCATGGTGACAGTGCCCATTGTGACAGTGGCCCTGGTGACAGTGCACACCGTGAGAGTGCCCATGGTGTCTGTGCCCATGGTGACAGTTCTTATCATGAGAGTGTTCACGGTAGCAGTGTTCATGGTAATAGTGCTCACGGAGACATTGCCCACAATGAGAGTGCCCATGGTGAGAATACTGACTGTGACAGTGTCCATGATGACTTTTCTCTCTGCGACAGTGCCCATGGGGACAGTTAGCAGGGTGAGATTTCTCACAGTGATAGTGCACATTGTTTCAGTGCTAATAGTGAAAAGACCCATGGCGCCAGTGCCCATCATGGCATTGCTCACAGTGATAGTTCTCACGGTGACAGTGCCCATGGTGATATTACCCATGGTGACAGTACTCAGTGATCAAGTGCTCATGGTGACAGTGCCTAAGGTGATAGTGCACACGGTGGCAGTGCAAAATGGCGACAGTGCCCATTGTGACATTGCTTAAAGTGATAGTCCTTGTGGTGACATTGCGCATGGTGACATTGCCCACCACGACAGTTCTCTTGTTGACAGTGCTCATGGTGATAGTGTCAATGTTGGAAGTGCCCATCGTGAAAGTGCCCATGGTGACAGTTCTTATGATGAGAGTGGTCAGAGTGGCAGTGCTCATGGTGAAAGTGCCCATGGTGACAGAGCCCACTGTGACAGTGTCCATAGTTATAGTGTCCACGGTGACAGTCCTAACAGTGAAATTGTCCATGGGGACACTGCCCATGGTGAAAGTGCCCATGGTCACAACACTCACGGTGATAGTGCTCACGGTGAGAGTGGCCATGTTGACAGTGACCACGGTGACAGTTCTAATGGTGATACTGCCCATGATGACAGTGCTCATGGTGACAGTCCACATTGTGCCAGTGCCCAAGGTGACAGTGCTCATGGTGACAGTGCCCAAAGTCACAATACCCATGGTGACAGTGCCCAGGCTGACATTTCTCAAGGTCGTAGTGCCCATGGTGACAGTGCACATGGTGATACAGAGAATGGGGACAGTGCTTATGGTGACAGTGGTCATGGTTGCAGTACCCATGGTGATAGTGCTGAAACTGACAGTGCCCTTGGGGATAGTGCCCATGGTGAGTGTGCTCGTGTTAATAGTGCCCATGGTGGCAGTTCCCATTGTGAAAGTGCTCATGATGACAGTGCCCATGTTGGTAGTTCCCATGGTGACAGTGCTCATGGTGATAGTGACCATGTTAACAGTGCACATGGTGGCTGTGCCCTTGGTGACAGTGCCCATGATGACTGTATTCATGGTGACAGTGCTCACGGTGATAGTGCCCATGGTGACAGTGCACATGGTGGTAGTCCACATGGTGGCAGTGAAAAATGGTGACAGTTCCCATGCTGACAGTTCTCATTGTGACAATGTACACGGTCACAACCGATGCTAACACTGCTCATGGTAGCTGTACCCGTGGTGACAGGGCTCATGGTGATAGTGCCCATGTTAACAGTGCCCATGGTGACACTGCCCATGGTGACAATGCCCATGATGACAGTGCCAATAGAGTC
Organism: Mesoplodon mirus; assembly: GCF_964341445.2. NCBI lineage: Eukaryota > Metazoa > Chordata > Mammalia > Artiodactyla > Ziphiidae > Mesoplodon > Mesoplodon mirus. The sequence continues at coordinate 328,818 of NW_028295696.1, forward strand.
AGTACCCACGCAGCCATTGCCTATGGTAACAGTGTTCACAGTGACAGTACCCATGGTAACAGTGACCACGGTGAGAGTGCTCATGGTGATAGTGGCTATGGTGACAGATCACACTGTGACAGTCCGCATTGTGCCAGTACCAATAGTGACAGTGCCCATGGTGACATTGACCACGGTAAGAGTGCTCACGGTGCTAGTGCTCACAGTAATAGTGCTCATGGTGACAGTGCCAACAGTGACGGTGCTCACGGTGACAGTGCCCATGGTGATAGTGCCCATGGTGAGAGTCCGCCCATTGATAGTGCCCATGGTGGCAGTTCCCATTGTGAAAGTGCACATGATGACATTGCCCATGTTGGTAGTTCCCATGGTGACAGTGCTCACGGTGATAGTGACCTTGGTAACTGTGCACATGGTGGCCGTGCCCTTGGTGACAGTGCCAATGATGACAGTACTCATGGTGACAGTTCCCATGGGGACAAGGCACAGGTTGGCAGTGAAAAATGGTGAAAGTGCCCATGTTGACAGTTCTCATGGTGACAGTGCACACGGTGACAACCCATGCAGACAGTACTCACGGTGACAGTTCTCATGGTTGCAGTACCCATGGTGACAGTGCTCACAGTGATACTGCCCATAGTGGCAATGCCCATGATGACAGTGCCCATGGTGACACTGCCCATGATGACAGTGCCCATGGTGAAAGATCCCACGGCGCCATTGCCTATTGTGACAGTGCTCATGGTAACAGTGCCCATGGTGACAGTGACCATGGTGAGAGTGCTCACACTGATAGTGCCCATGGTGACAGGGCTCATGGTGCCAGGCCGCATTGTGCCAGTACCCATGGCGACAGTGGTCATGGTGACACTGACCACAGTGAGAGTGCTCACTGTGATAGAGCTCACGGTAATAGTGCTCATGGTGACAGTGCAAATGGTGACAATACCCATGGTGACAGTACTCATGTTGAAAATACCCATGGTGGCAGTTCTCATGGTGACAGTGCTCATAATAGCAGTGCCCAAGGTGGCAGTCCTCGTGGTGACAGTGCTAATGGTGACAGTGCTCTTGATGGCAGTTCCCATGGGGACAGTACCGATGGTGACACTGTGCATTGTTACAGTGCCCATGGTAACCGTGCTCACGGTGGTAGTGCACATCGTGACAGTGCCCATGGTGGTAGTTCACCTGGTGACAGTGCTAAATAGTGACAGTGCACATGCTGACAGTGCTCACGGTGATAGTGCCCATGGTGACAGTGCCCACGGTGATAATGGGTATTATTACAGTGTTCATCGTGACAGAGCCCAAGGTGGCAGTGGCCATGGTGACAGTGCCCACAATGACAGTGCCCATGGTAACAGTGCCGACAGTGACAGTGCCCATGGTTACACTTCTCACAGTGAATGTGCCCATGGGGACAGTTACCATGATGAGATTTCTCACGGTGATAGTGCCCGTTGTGACAGTGCTCACAGTGACAATGCCCATGGTGCCAGTGCCCATAGAGACATTCCACACGGTCACATTTCTCACGGTGAAAGTGCCTATGGTGACACTGCACCTGGTGGCAGTGCAAAATGGTGGCAGTGCCCATGGTGACATTGCTCATAGTGACTTTGCTTACAGTGATAGTCCTTACGGTGACAGTGTGCTGGTGACACTGCACACAGTTGCAGTGTTTATGGTGACAGTGTTCACGGTGATAGTTTCCATGGTGATAGTGCCCATGGTGACACTGCACATGGTGGCAGTGATAAATGGTGACAGTGCCCCTGTTGACAGTTCTCATGGTGAGAGTGCACATGGTGACAACACGTGAAGGCTGTACTCATGGTGACAGTACTCACGGTGACAGTTCTCATGTTTGCAGTATCCATGGTGACAGTGCTCACAGTGATAGTGCCCATGGTGAGAGTGCCCATGATGACAGGGCCCATGGTGCCATTGCCTATGGTGACAGTGCTCATGGTAACAGTGCCCAAGGTGACAGTGACCATGGTGAGAGTGCTCACACTGATGGTGCCCATGGTGACAGTGCTCACGGTGCCTGTCTACATTGTGCCATTACCCATGGTGACAGTGCTCATGGTGACAGTGACCACAGTGAGAGTGCTCATAGTGATAGTGCTCACGGTAATAGTGCTCATGGTGACAATGCAAATGGTGACAATACCATGGTGACAGTACTCATGTTGAAAATACCCATGGTGGCAGTTCTCATAGCGACAGATCTCATGGTGACAGTGCTCATAATAGCAGTGCCCAGGTGCCAGTGCTCGTGGTGACAGTGCTAATGGTGACAGTGCTCTTGGTGGCAGTTCCCATCGGGACAATACTGATGGTGACGCTGTGCATTGTTACAGTGCCCATGGTAACCGTGCTCACGGTGATAGTGCACATCGTGACAGCGCCCATGGTGGTAGTTCACCTGGTGACAGTGCTAAATAGTGACAGTGCACGTGCTGACAGTGCTCACGGTGATAGTGCCCATGGTGACAGTGCACACGGTGATAATGGGCATTGTTACAGAGTTCATGGTGACAGCACACGGTGGTAGTGGCCATGGAGACAGTGCCCACAATGACAGTGCCCATGGTGACAGTGCCGACAGTGACAGTACCCATGGTGACACTTCTCACGGTGACAGTGCCCATGGGGACAGTTAGCATGGTGAGATTTCTCACGGTGACAGTGCCCGTTGTGACAGTGCTCACAGTGACAATGCCCATGGTGCCAGTGCCCATAGAGTCATTCCGCACGGTCTCATTTCTCACAGTGAAAGTGCCTATGGTGATATTAACCATGGTGACACTGCACATGGTGGCAGAGCAAAATGGTGACAGTGCCCATGGTGACATTGCTCATGGTGACTTTCCTTATGGTGATAGTCCTTACAGTGACAGTGCGCATGGTGACACTGCACACAGTGACAGTGTTCATGGTGACAGTGTTCACAGTGATAGTTCCCATGGTGAGATTGTCCATGGTAACAGTGCCCATAGTCACAATTCTCATGGTGTAGTGCTCACAGTGACAGTGCCCATGGTGTCATGCCCATGGTGACAGTGCTCATCTTGACAGTGCTCATGTGGGCAGTGCCATAAATAACAGTGCTCATTGTGGCAGTGCTCATGGTGTCCGTGCTCATGGTGACAGTGCCCATGTTTACAGTGTTTATGGTGATAGATGTCACGGTGTCAGTGCCCACGGGGACAGTGCCAAGGCTGACAAAGCCCAGGGTGATGCTTCCCATTGGGACAGTGCCCACGGTGACAGTGCCCATGGTGACAGCGCCCAGTGTGACAAGGCTCATGGTGACAGTGCTCACGGTGACGGTGCCCATGGTGACAGTGCCGATGGTGAGAGTGCCATTAGTGACAGTGCTCATGGTGAAACTGCCCATGGAGACATCGCCCATGGTGATAGTGCTCGTGGTGACAACCCCACGGTGACAGTGCCAATGTTGATAGTCCCCGTGGTGACAGGTCTTACATTGAATGTGACCATGGTGTCTGTGCTCATGGTGACAGTGCTCAAGGTTATAGTCTCCATGTTGACAGTGCCGATGGTGACAATTCTCACGGTGACAGGGCCTATGGTGTAAATTCACATAGTGACAGTGTTCACGGTGACAGTGCCCATGGTGCTATTACCCATGGTGACAGTTCTCATAGTGAAACTGCCCATGGTGACACTGCACATGGTGGCAGTGCAAAATGGAGACAGTGCCCATGGTGATATTGCTCATGGTGACATTGCTTACGGTGATAGTGTGTATGGTGAAACTGCACACAGTGACATTGCTCATGGTGACAGTGTTCACGGCGTTAGTTCCTATCGTGAATGTGACCATGGGGACAGTGCCCATTGTCACAATTCTCATGGTGTAGTGCTCACGGTGACAGTGCCCATGGTGACAATACACAGGGTGACACTATTCATGGTGACATTGCTCATGGTGAGAGTGCCCATGTTCACAACGGTCACGGTGATAGTTCCCATGGTGACAATACCCAGGGTAACAGAGCTGATGGTAAAAGTGTTCACGGTGACAGTGCCCATGATGACAGTACCTAAGGTGACAATTCCCATGGTGAGACTGCTCATAGACAGTGCCCATGGTGACAATACCCAGCGTGTCCTGTCCATGGTGACAGTGATCATGGTGACACTTCTCATGAGGACAGTGCCATAAGTGACAGTGCTCATTGTGGCAGTGCTCATGGTGACTGTGCTCATGGTGACAGTGCCCATGGTGACAGTGCCTATGGTGATAGATATCATGGTGGCCGTGCCCAGGGTGACATTGCCCACGCTGACAAAGCCCATGGTGATACTTCCCATTGTGACAGTGCCAACGGTGGCAGAGCCCATGGTGACAGTGCCCAAGATCACAGTGTCCATGGTGAGAGTGCTAACGGTGACTGTGCCCATGGTGACAGCACCCAGTGTGACAATGCCCATTGTGACAGTGCTCACGGTGACCATGCCGATGGTGATAGTGCCAATAGTGAGAGTGCTCACGGTGACACTGCCCATGGAGACACTGCCCATGGTGATAGTGCTCATCATGACAACCCCTCGGAGGCAGTGCCAATGGTGAGAGTCCCCGTGGTGACAGTTCTCACGGTGAAAGTGATCCTATTGATATTTCTCATGGTGACAGTGCTCTTGGCGACAGTGCTCAAGGTGATAGTCTGAATGTTGACAGTGCCCATGGTGACTCTTCTCACGGTGACAGTGCCTATGGTGATTATGCTCTTAGTGACAGTGCTCATGGTGACAGTGCCCATGGTGACAGTGACCACGGTGACTGTTCTCACCGTGGTAGTGCCCATGGTGACAGTGTTCATGATGACAGTCCGCATTAAGGCTGTGCCGTGGTGACAGTGCTCATGGTGATAGTTCTCACGGTGATAGTACGCACGTTGACAGTGCCAAAGGTGACAATACCCAGGTGATAGTAATCATGGTGAAAGTGCCCATGGTGGCAGTTCTCATACTGACAGTTCTTGTGACAGTGCTCATGGTGGCAGTGCTCGTGGTGACAGTGCTCTTGGTGACAGTGCTCATGGTGGCAGTGCCCATGGTGAGACTCCCGTTGGTGACACTGCCCATGGTGACAGTGCACATGGTCATGGTGCATCTGGTGGCAGTGCAAAATAGTGAGAGTGCCCATGATGATATTGCTCATGGTGATAGTGCCCATGGTGAGAATGCCCATGGTTCCAGTGCTCATGGTGACAGTGCCCATTGTGACAGTGGCCCTGGTGACAGTGCACACCATGAGAGTGCCCATGGTGTCTGTGCCCATGGTGACAGTTCTTATCATGAGAGTGTTCACGGTAGCAGTGTTCATGGTAATAGTGCTCACGGAGACATTGCCCACAATGAGAGTGCCCATGGTGAGAATACTGACTGTGACAGTGCCCATGATGACTTTTCTCTCTGCGACAGTGCCCATGGGGACAGTTAGCACGGTGAGATTGCTCACAGTGATAGTGCACATTGTTTCAGTGCTAATAGTGAAAAGACCCACGGCGCCAGTGCCCATCATGGCATTGCTCACGGTGATAGTTCTCACGGTGACAGTGCCCATGTTGATATTACCCATGGTGACAGTACTCAGTGATCAAGTGCTCATGGTGACAGTGCCTAAGTTGATAGTGCACACGGTGGCAGTGCAAAATGGCGACAGTGCCCATGGTGACATTGCTTAATGTGATAGTCCTTGTGGTGACATTGCGCATGGTGACATTGCCCACCACGACAGTTCTCTTGTTGACAGTGCTCATGGTGATAGTGCCAATGTTGGAAATGCCCATCGTGAAAGTGCCCATGGTGACAGTTCTTATGAAGAGAGTGGTCAGAGTGGCAGTGCTCATGGTGAAAGTGCCCATTGTGACAGAGCCCACGGTGACAGTGTCCATAGTTATAGTGTCCACGGTGACAGTCCTAACAGTGAAATTGTCCATGGGGACACTGCCCATGGTGAAAGTGCCCATGGTCACAACACTCACGGTGATAGTGCTCACGGTGAGAGTGGCCATGTTGACAGTGACCACGGTGACAGTTCTAATGGTGATACTGCCCATGATAACAGTGCTCATGGTGACAGTCCACATTGTGCCAGTGCCCAAGGTGACAGTGCTCATGGTGACAGTGCCCAAAGTCACAATACCCATGGTGACAGTGCCCAGGCTGACAGTTCTCAAGGTGATAGTGCCCATGGTGACAGTGCACATGGTGATACAGAGAATGGGGACAGTGCTTATGGTGACAGTGGTCATGGTTGCAGTACCCATGGTGATAGTGCTGAAACTGACAGTGCCCTTGGGGATAGTGCCCATGGTGAGTGTGCTCGTGTTAATAGTGCCCATGGTGGCAGTTCCCATTGTGAAAGTGCTCATGATGACAGTGCCCATGTTGGTAGTTCCCATGGTGACAGTGCTCATGGTGATAGTGACAATGTTAACAATGCACATGGTGGCTGTGCCCTTGGTGACAGTGCCCATGATGACAGTATTCATGGTGACAGTGCTCACGGTGATAGTGCCCATGGTGACAGTGCACATGGTGGTAGTCCACATGGTGACAGTCCCATGCTGACAGTTCTCATTGTGACAATGCACACGGTCACAACCGATGCTGACACTGCTCATGGTAGCTGTACCCGTGGTGACAGGGCTCATGGTGATAGTGCCCATGATAACAGTGCCCATGGTGACACTGCCCATGGTGACAATGCCCATGATGACAGTGCCCATAGAGTCAGTGTCCACGGAGCCATTGCCTATGGTAACAGTGCTCACAGTGACAGTACCCATGATAACAGTGACCACAGTGAGAGTGCTCATGTGATAGTGGCTATGGTGACAGATCACACTGTGACAGTCCGCATTGTGCCAGTACCAATAGTGACAGTGCCCATGGTGACATTGACCACGGTGAGAGTGCTCACGGTGCTAGTGCTCACAGTAATAGTGCTCATGGTGACAGTGCCAACAGTGACGGTGCTCCGGTGACAGTGCCCATGGTGATTGTGCCCATGGTGAGAGTCCGCCCATTGATAGTGCCCATGCTTGCATTTCCCATTGTGAAAGTTCTCATGTTGACATTGCCCATGTTGGTAGATCCCATGGTGACAGTGCTCACGGTGATAGTGACCTTGGTAACTGTGCACATGGTGGCCGTGCCCTTGGTGACAGTGCCAATGATGACAGTATTCATGGTGACAGTTCTCATGGTAATAGTTCCCATGGGGACAAGGCACAGGTTGGCAGTGAAAAACGGTGAAAGTGCCCATGTTGACAGTTCTCATGGTGACAGTGCACACGGTGACAACCCATGCAGACAGTACTCACGGTGACAGTTCTCATGGTTGCAGTACCCATGGTGACAGTGCTCACAGTGATACTGCCCATAGTGGCAATGCCCATGGTGACAGTGCCCATGGTGACACTGCCCATGATGACAGTGCCCATGGTGAAAGTTCCCACGGCGCCATTGCCTTTGGTGACAGTGCTCATGGTAACAGTGCCCATAGTGACAGTGACCATGGTGAGAGTGCTCACACTGATAGTGCCCATGGTGACAGGGCTCATGGTGCCAGGCCGCATTGTGCCAGTACCCATGGCGACAGTGGTCATGGTGACACTGACCACAGTGAGAGTGCTCACTGTGATAGAGCTCACGGTAATAGTGCTCATGGTGACAGTGCAAATGGTGACAATACCCATGGTGACAGTACTCATGTTGAAAATACCCATGGTGGCAGTTCTCATGGTGACAGTGCTCATAATAGCAGTGCCCAAGGTGGCAGTCCTCGTGGTGACAGTGCTAATGGTGACAGTGCTCTTGGTGGCAGTTCCCATGGGGACAGTACCGATGGTGACCCTGTGCATTGTTACAGTGCCCATGGTAACCGTGCTCACGGTGGTAGTGCACATCGTGACAGTGCCCATGGTGGTAGTTCACCTGGTGACAGTGCTAAATAGTGACAGTGCACATGCTGACAGTGCTCACGGTGATAGTGCCCATGGTGACAGTGCCCACGGTGATAATGGGTATTATTACAGTGTTCATCGTGACAGAGCCCAAGGTGGCAATGGCCATGGTGACAGTGCCCACAATGACAGTGCCGATGGTAACAGTGCCGACACTGACAGTGCCCATGGTGACACTTCTCACAGTGAATGTTCCCATATGGACAGTTACCATGATGAGATTTCTCACGGTGATAGTGCCCGTTGTGACAGTGCTCACAGTGACAATGCCCATGGTGCCAGTGCCCATAGAGACATTCCGAACGGTCACATTTCTTACGGTGAAAGTGCCTATGGTGACACTGCACCTGGTGGCAGTGCAAAATGGTGACAGTGCCCATAGTGACATTGCTCATAGTGACTTTGCTTACAGGGATAGTCCTTACGGTGACAGTGTGCTGGTGACACTGCACACAGTTGCAGTGTTTATGGTGACAGTGTTCACGGTGATAGTTTCCATGGTGATAGTGCCCATGGTGACACTGCACATGGTGGCAGTGATAAATGGTGACAGTGCGCCTGTGGACAGTTCTCATGTTGAGAGTGCACATGGTGACAACCCGTGCAGACTGTACTCATGGTGACAGTACTCATGCTGACAGTTCTCATGTTTGCAGTATCCATGGTGACAGTGCTCACAGTGATAGTGCCCATGGTGAGAGTGCCCATGATGACAGGGCCCATGGTGCCATTGCCTATGGTGACAGTGCTCATGGTAACAGTGCCCAAGGTGACAGTGACCATGGTGAGAGTGCTCACACTGATGGTGCCCATGGTGACAGTGCTCACGGTGCCTGTCTACATTGTGCCAGTACCCATGGCGACAGTGCTCATGGTGACAGTGACCACAGTGAGAGTGCTCATAGTGATAGTGCTCACGGTAATAGTGCTCATGGTGACAATGCAAATGGTGACAATACCATGGTGACAGTACTCATGTTGAAAATACCCATGGTGGCAGTTCTCATAGCGACAGATCTCATGGTGACAGTGCTCATAATAGCAGTGCCCAGGTGCCAGTGCTCGTGGTGACAGTGCTAATGGTGACAGTGCTCTTGGTGGCAGTTCCCATCGGGACAATACTGATGGTGACGCTGTGCATTGTTACAGTGCCCATGGTAACCGTGCTCACGGTGAAAGTGCACATCGTGACAGTGTCCATGGTGGTAGTTCACCTGGTGACAGTGCTAGATAGTGACAGTGCACATGCTGACAGTGCTCACGGTGATAGTGCCCATGGTGACAGTGCACACGGTGATAATGGGCATTGTTACAGAGTTCATGGTGACAGCACACGGTGGCAGTGGCCATGGAGACAGTGCCCACAATGACAGTGCCCATGGTGACAGTGCCAACAGTGACAGTGCCCATGGTGACACTTCTCACGGTGACAGTGCCCATGGGGACAGTTAGCATGGTGAGATTTCTCACGGTGACAGTGCCCGTTGTGACAGTGCTCACAGTGACAATGCCCATGGTGCCAGTGCGCATAGAGTCATTCCGCACGGTCTCATTTCTCACAGTGAAAGTGCCTATGGTGATATTAACCATGGTGACACTGCACATGGTGGCAGAGCAAAATGGTGACAGTGCCCATGGTGACATTGCTCATGGTGACTTTGCTTATGGTGATAGTCCTTACAGTGACAGTGCGCATGGTGACACTGCACACAGTGACAGTGTTCATGGTGACAGTGTTCACGGTGATAGTTCCCATGGTGAGATTGTCCATGGTAACAGTGCCCATAGTCACAATTCTCATGGTGTAGTGCTCACAGTGACAGTGTCCATGGTGTCATGCCCATGGTGACAGTGCTCATGGTGACAGTGCTCATGATGGCAGTGCCATAAATAACAGTGCTCATTGTGGCAGTGCTCATGGTGTCCGTGCTCATGGTGACAGTGCCCATGTTTACAGTGTTTATGGTGATAGATGTCATGGTGTCAGTGCTCACGGGGACAGTGCCAAGGCTGACAAAGCCCAGGGTGATACTTCCCATTGGGACAGTGCCCACGGTGACAGTGCCCATGGTGAGAGCGCCCAGTGTGACAAGGCACATGGTGACAGTGCTCACGGTGACGGTGCCCATGGTGACAGTGCCGATTGTGAGAGTGCCATTAGTGACAGTGCTCATGGTGAAACTGCCCATGGAGACATCGCCCATGGTGATAGTGCTCATGGTGACAACCCCACGGTGACAGTGCCAATGTTGATAGTCCCCGTGGTGACAGGTATTACATTGAATGTGACCATGGTGTCTGTGCTCATGGTGACAGTGCTCAAGGTTATCGTCTCCATGTTGACAGTGCCGATGGTGACAATTCTCACGGTGACAGGGCCTAAGGTGAAAATTCTCATAGTGACAGTGTTCACGGTGACAGTGCCCATGGTGCTATTACCCATGGTGACAGTTCTCATAGTGAAACTGCCTATGGTGACACTGCACATGGTGGCAGTGCAAAATGGTGACAGTGTCCATGGTGATATTGCTCATGGTGACATTGCTTACGGTGATAGTGTGTATGGTGAAACTGCACACTGTCACATTGCTCATGGTGACAGTGTTCACGGCGTTAGTTCCTATCGTGAATGTGACCTTGGGGACAGTGCCCATTGTCACAATTCTCATGGTGTAGTGCTCACGGTGACAGTGCCCATGGTGACAATACACAGGGTGACAGTATTCATGGTGACATTGCTCATGGTGAGAGTGCCCATGTTCACAACTGTCACGGTGATAGTTCCCATGGTGACAATACCCAGGGTAACAGAGCTGATGGTAAAAGTGTTCACGGTGACAGTGCCCATGGTGACAGTACCTAAGGTGACAATTCCCATGGTGAGACTGCTCATAGACAGTGCCCATGGTGACAATACCCAGCGTGTCCTGTCCATGGTGACAGTGATCATGGTGACACTTCTCATGAGGACAGTGCCATAAGTGACAGTGCTCATTGTGGCAGTGCTCATGGTGACCGTGCTCATGGTGACAGTGCCATGGTGACAGTGCCTATGGTGATAGATATCATGGTGGCCGTGCCCAGGGTGACATTGCCCACGCTGACAAAGCCCATGGTGATACTTCCCATTGTGACAGTGCCAACGGTGGCAGAGCCCATGGTGACAGTGCCCAAGATCACAGTGCCCATGATGAGAGTGCTAACGGTGACTCTGCCCATGGTGACAGCACCCAGTGTGACAATGCCCATTGTGACAGTGCTCATGGTGACCATGCCGATGGTGATAGTGCCAATAGTGAGAGTGCTCACGGTGACACTGCCCATGGACACACTGCCCATTGTGATAGTGCTCATCATGACAAACCCTCAGAGGCAGTGCCAATGGTGAGAGTCCCCGTGGTGACAGTTCTCACAGTGAAAGTGATCCTGTTGAAATTGCTCATGGTGACAGTGCTCAAGGTGATAGTCTCCATGTTGACAGTGTCCATGGTGACTGTTCTCACGGTGACAGTGCCTATGGTGATTATGCTCTTAGTGACAGTGCTCATGGTGACAGTGCCCATGGTGACAGTGACCACGGTGACTGTTCTCACCGTGGTAGTGCCCATGGTGACAGTGTTCATGATGACAGTCCGCATTAAGGCTGTGCCCACGGTGACACTGCTCATGGTGATAGTTCTCACGGTGATAGTACGCACGGTGACAGTGCCAAAGGTGACAATACCCAGGTGATAGTAATCATGGTGAAAGTGCCCATGGTGGCAGTTCTCATACTGACAGTTCTTGTGACACTGCTCATGGTGGCAGTGCTCGTGGTGACAGTGCTCATGGTGGCAGTGCCCATGGTGAGACTACCGATGGTGACACTGCACATGATGACAGTGCACATGGTCATGGTGCATCTGCTGGCAGTGCAAAATAGTGAGAGTGCCCATGATGATATTGCTCATGGTGATAGTGCCCATGGTGAGAGTGCCCATGGTTCCAGTGCTCATGGTGACAGTGCCCATTGTGACAGTGGTCCTGGTGACAGTGCACACCGTGAGAGTGTCCATGGTGTCTGTGCCCATGGTGACAGTTCTTATCATGAGAGTGTTCACGGTAGCAGTGTTCATGGTAATAGTGCTCACGGAGATATTGCCCACAATGAGAGTGCCCATGGTGAGAATACTGACTGTGACAGTGCCCATGATGACTTTTCTCTCTGCGACAGTGCCCATGGGGACAGTTAGCACGGTGAGATTTCTCACAGTGATAGTGCACATTGTTTCAGTGCTAATAGTGAAAACACCCATGGCGCCAGTGCCCATCATGGCATTGCTCACAGTGATAGTTCTCACGGTGACAGTGCCCATGGTGATATTACCCATGGTGACAGTACTCAGTGATCAAGTGCTCATGGTGACAGTGCCTAAGGTGATAGTGCACACGGTGGCAGTGCAAAATGGCGACAGTGCCCATGGTGACATTGCTTAATGTGATAGTCCTTGTGGTGACATTGCGCATGGTGACATTGCCCACCACGACAGTTCTCTTGTTGACAATGCTCATGGTGATAGTGCCAATGTTGGAAGTGCCCATCGTGAAAGTGCCCATGGTGACAGTTCTTATGATGAGAGTGGTCAGAGTGGCAGTGCTCATGGTGAAAGTGCCCATGGTGACAGAGCCCACGGTGACAGTGTCCATAGTTATAGTGTCCACGGTGACAGTCCTAACAGTGAAATTGTCCATGGGGACACTGCCCATGGTGAAAGTGCCCATGGTCACAACACTCACGGTGATAGTGCTCACGGTGAGAGTGGCCATGTTGACAGTGACCACGGTGACAGTTCTAATGGTGATACTGCCCATGATGACAGTGCTCATGGTGACAGTCCACATTGTGCCAGTGCCCAAGGTGACAGTGCTCATGGTGACAGTGCCCAAAGTCACACTACCCATGGTGACAGTGCCCAGGCTGACAGTTCTCAAGGTGGTAGTGCCCATGGTGACAGTGCACATGGTGATACAGAGAATGGGGACAGTGCTTATGGTGACAGTGGTCATGGTTGCAGTACCCATGGTGATAGTGCTGAAACTGACAGTGCCCTTGGGGATAGTGCCCATGGTGAGTGTGCTCGTGTTAATAGTGCCCATGGTGGCAGTTCCCATTGTGAAAGTGCTCATGATGACAGTGCCCATGTTGGTAGTTCCCATGGTGACAGTGCTCATGGTGATAGTGACCATGTTAACAGTGCACATGGTGGCTGTGCCCTTGGTGACTGTGCCCATGATGACTGTATTCATGGTGACAGTGCTCACGGTGATAGTGCCCATGGTGACAGTGCACATGGTGGTAGTCCACATGGTGGCAGTGAAAAATGGTGACAGTTCCCATGCTGACAGTTCTCATTGTGACAATGCACACGGTCACAACCGATGCTGACACTGCTCATGGTAGCTGTACCCGTGGTGACAGGGCTCATGGTGATAGTGCCCATGTTAACAGTGCCCATGGTGACACTGCCCATGGTGACAATGCCCATGATGACAGTGCCAATAGGGTCAGTACCCACGCAGCCATTGCCTATGGTAACAGTGCTCACAGTGACAGTACCCATGGTAACAGTGACCACGGTGAGAGTGCTCATGGTGATAGTGGCTATGGTGACAGATCACACTGTGACAGTCCGCATTGTGCCAGTACCAATAGTGACAGTGCCCATGGTGACATTGACCACGGTAAGAGTGCTCACGGTGCTAGTGCTCACAGTAATAGTGCTCATGGTGACAGTGCCAACAGTGACGGTGCTCACGGTGACAGTGCCCATGGTGATAGTGCCCATGGTGAGAGTCCGACCATTGATAGTGCCCATGGTGGCAGTTCCCATTGTGAAAGTGCTCATGATGACATTGCCCATGTTGGTAGTTCCCATGGTGACAGTGCTCACGGTGATAGTGACCTTGGTAACTGTGCACATGGTGGCCGTGCCCTTGGTGACAGTGCCAATGATGACAGTACTCATGGTGACAGTTCTCATGGTAATAGTTCCCATGGGGACAAGGCACAGGTTGGCAGTGAAAAATGGTGAAAGTGCCCATGTTGACAGTTCTCATGGTGACAGTGCACACGGTGACAACCCATGCAGACAGTACTCACGGTGACAGTTCTCATGGTTGCAGTACCCATGGTGACAGTGCTCACAGTGATACTGCCCATAGTGGCAATGCAAATGGTGACAGTGCCCATGGTGACACTGCCCATGATGACAGTGCCCATGGTGAAAGTTCCCACGGCGCCATTGCCTATTGTGACAGTGCTCATGGCAACAGTGCCCATGGTGACAGTGACCATGGTGAGAGTGCTCACACTGATAGTGCCCATGGTGACAGGGCTCATGGTGCCAGGCCGCATTGTGCCAGTACCCATGGCGACAGTGGTCATGGTGACACTGACCACAGTGAGAGTGCTCACTGTGATAGAGCTCACGGTAATAGTGCTCATGGTGACAGTGCAAATGGTGACAATACCCATGGTGACAGTACTCATGTTGAAAATACCCATGGTGGCAGTTCTCATGGTGACAGTGCTCATAATAGCAGTGCCCAAGGTGGCAGTCCTCGTGGTGACAGTGCTAATGGTGACAGTGCTCTTGGTGGCAGTTCCCATGGGGACAGTACCGATGGTGACCCTGTGCATTGTTACAGTGCCCATGGTAACCGTGCTCACGGTGGTAGTGCACATCGTGACAGTGCCCATGGTGGTAGTTCACCTGGTGACAGTGCTAAATAGTGACAGTGCACATGCTGACAGTGCTCACGGTGATAGTGCCCATGGTGACAGTGCCCACGGTGATAATGGGTATTATTACAGTGTTCATCGTGACAGAGCCCAAGGTGGCAGTGGCCATGGTGACAGTGCCCACAATGACAGTGCCCATGGTAACAGTGCCGACAGTGACAGTGCCCATGGTGACACTTCTCACAGTGAATGTGCCCATGGGGACAGTTACCATGATGAGATTTCTCACGGTGATAGTGCCCGTTGTGACAGTGCTCACAGTGACAATGCCCATGGTGCCAGTGCCCATAGAGACATTCCGCACGGTCACATTTCTCACGGTGAAAGTGCCTATGGTGACACTGCACCTGGTGGCAGTGCAAAATGGTGACAGTGCCCATGGTGACATTGCTCATAGTGACTTTGCTTACAGTGATAGTCCTTACGGTGACAGTGTGCTGGTGACACTGCACACAGTTGCAGTGTTTATGGTGACAGTGTTCACGGTGATAGTTTCCATGGTGATAGTGCCCATGGTGACAGTGCACATGGTGGCAGTGATAAATGGTGACAGTGCCCCTGTTGACAGTTCTCATGGTGAGAGTGCACATGGTGACAACCCGTGAAGGCTGTACTCATGGTGACAGTACTCACGGTGACAGTTCTCATGTTTGCAGTATCCATGGTGACAGTGCTCACAGTGATAGTGCCCATGGTGAGAGTGCCCATGATGACAGGGCCCATGGTGACATTGCCTATGGTGACAGTGCTCATGGTAACAGTGCCCAAGGTGACAGTGACCATGGTGAGAGTGCTCACACTGATGGTGCCCATGGTGACAGTGCTCACGGTGCCTGTCTACATTGTGCCATTACCCATGGCGACAGTGCTCATGGTGACAGTGACCACAGTGAGAGTGCTCACTGTGATAGAGCTCACGGTAATAGTGCTCATGGTGACAGTGCAAATGGTGACAATACCCATGGTGACAGTACTCATGTTGAAAATACCCATGGTGGCAGTTCTCATGGTGACAGTGCTCATAATAGCAGTGCCCAAGGTGGCAGTACTCGTGGTGACAGTGCTAATGGTGACAGTGCTCTTGGTGGCAGTTCCCATCGGGACAATACTGATGGTGACGCTGTGCATTGTTACAGTGCCCATGGTAACCGTGCTCACGGTGAAAGTGCACATCGTGACAGTGCCCATGGTGGTAGTTCACCTGGTGACAGTGCTAGATAGTGACAGTGCACATGCTGACAGTGCTCACGGTGATAGTGCCCATGGTGACAGTGCACACGGTGATAATGGGCATTGTTACAGAGTTCATGGTGACAGCACACGGTGGCAGTGGCCATGGAGACAGTGCCCACAATGACAGTGCCCATGGTGACAGTGCCGACAGTGACAGTGCCCATGGTGACACTTCTCACGGTGACAGTGCCCATGGGGACAGTTAGCATGGTGAGATTTCTCACGGTGACAGTGCCCGTTGTGACAGTGCTCACAGTGACAATGCCCATGGTGCCAGTGCCCATAGAGTCATTCCGCACGGTCTCATTTCTCACAGTGAAAGTGCCTATGGTGATATTAACCATGGTGACACTGCACATGGTGGCAGAGCAAAATGGTGACAGTGCCCATGGTGACATTGCTCATGGTGACTTTGCTTATGGTGATAGTCCTTACAGTGACAGTGCGCATGGTGACACTGCACACAGTGACAGTGTTCATGGTGACAGTGTTCACGGTGATAGTTCCCATGGTGAGATTGTCCATGGTAACAGTGCCCATAGTCACAATTCTCATGGTGTAGTGCTCACAGTGACAGTGTCCATGGTGTCATGCCCATGGTGACAGTGCTCATGGTGACAGTGCTCATGTTGGCAGTGCCATAAATAACAGTGCTCATTGTGGCAGTGCTCATGGTGTCCGTGCTCATGGTGAGAGTGCCCATGTTTACAGTGTTTATGGTGATAGATGTCACGGTGTCAGTGCCCACGGGGACAGTGCCAAGGCTGACAAAGCCGAGGGTGATACTTCCCATTGGGACAGTGCCCACGGTGACAGTGCCCATGGTGAGAGCGCCCAGTGTGACAAGGCACATGGTGACAGTGCTCACGGTGACGGTGCCCATGGTGACAGTGCCGATTGTGAGAGTGCCATTAGTGACAGTGCTCATGGTGAAACTGCCCATGGAGACATCGCCCATGGTGATAGTGCTCATGGTGACAACCCCACGGTGACAGTGCCAATGTTGATAGTCCCCGTGGTGACAGGTCTTACATTGAATGTGACCATGGTGTCTGTGCTCATGGTGACAGTGCTCAAGGTTATCGTCTCCATGTTGACAGTGCCGATGGTGACAATTCTCACGGTGACAGGGCCTAAGGTGAAAATTCTCATAGTGACAGTGTTCACGGTGACAGTGCCCATGGTGCTATTACCCATGGTGACAGTTCTCATAGTGAAACTGCCCATGGTGACACTGCACATGGTGGCAGTGCAAAATGGTGACAGTGTCCATGGTGCTATTGCTCATGGTGACATTGCTTACGGTGATAGTGTGTATGGTGAAACTGCACACAGTGACATTGCTCATGGTGACAGTGTTCACGGCGTTAGTTCCTATCGTGAATGTGACCTTGGGGACAGTGCCCATTGTCACAATTCTCATGGTGTAGTGCTCACGGTGACAGTGCCCATGGTGACAATACACAGGGTGACAGTATTCATGGTGACATTGCTCATGGTGAGAGTGCCCATGTTCACAACTGTCACGGTGATAGTTCCCATGGTGACAATACCCAGGGTAACAGAGCTGATGGTAAAAGTGTTCACGGTGACAGTGCCCATGGTGACAGTACCTAAGGTGACAATTCCCATGGTGAGACTGCTCATAGACAATGCCCATGGTGACAATACCCAGCGTGTCCTGTCCATGGTGACAGTGATCATGGTGACACTTCTCATGAGGACAGTGCCATAAGTGACAGTGCTCATTGTGGCAGTGCTCATGGTGACCGTGCTCATGGTGACAGTGCCATGGTGACAGTGCCTATGGTGATAGATATCATGGTGGCCGTGCCCAGGGTGACATTGCCCATGCTGACAAAGCCCATGGTGATACTTCCCATTGTGACAGTGCCAACGGTGGCAGAGCCCATGGTGACAGTGCCCAAGATCACAGTGCCCATGATGAGAGTGCTAACGGTGACTCTGCCCATGGTGACAGCACCCAGTGTGACAATGCCCATTGTGACAGTGCTCACTGTGACCATGCCGATGGTGATAGTGCCAATAGTGAGAGTGCTCACGGTGACACTGCCCATGGACACACTGACCATTGTGATAGTGCTCATCATGACAACCCCTCGGAGGCAGTGCCAATGGTGAGAGTCCCCGTGGTGACAGTTCTCACGGTGAAAGTGATCCTGTTGAAATTGCTCATGGTGACAGTGCTCATGGTGACAGTGCTCAAGGTGATAGTCTCCATGTTGACAGTGTCCATGGTGACTGTTCTCACGGTGACAGTGCCTATGGTGATTATGCTCTTAGTGACAGTGCTCATGGTGACAGTGCCCATGGTGACAGTGACCACGGTGACTGTTCTCACCGTGGTAGTGCCCATGGTGACAGTGTTCATGATGACAGTCCGCATTAAGGCTGTGCCCACGGTGACACTGCTCATGGTGATAGTTCTCACGGTGATAGTACGCACGGTGACAGTGCCAAAGGTGACAATACCCAGGTGATAGTAATCATGGTGAAAGTGCCCATGGTGGCAGTTCTCATACTGACAGTTCTTGTGACACTGCTCATGGTGGCAGTGCTCGTGGTGACAGTGCACATGGTCATGGTGCATCTGCTGGCAGTGCAAAATAGTGAGAGTGCCCATGATGATATTGCTCATGGTGATAGTGCCCATGGTGAGAGTGCCCATGGTTCCAGTGCTCATGGTGACAGTGCCCATTGTGACAGTGGCCCTGGTGACAGTGCACACCGTGAGAGTGTCCATGGTGTCTGTGCCCATGGTGACAGTTCTTATCATGAGAGTGTTCACGGTAGCAGTGTTCATGGTAATAGTGCTCACGGAGACATTGCCCACAATGAGAGTGCCCATGGTGAGAATACTGACTGTGGCAGTGCCCATGATGACTTTTCTCTCTGCGACAGTGCCCATGGGGACAGTTAGCACGGTGAGATTTCTCACAGTGATAGTGCACATTGTTTCAGTGCTAATAGTGAAAAGACCCACGGCGCCAGTGCCCATCATGGCATTGCTCACTGTGATATTTCTCACGGTGACAGTGCCCATGGTGATATTATCCATGGTGACAGTACTCAGTGATCAAGTGCTCATGGTGACAGTGCCTAAGGTGATAGTGCACACGGTGGCAGTGCAAAATGGCGACAGTGCCCATGGTGACATTGCTTAATGTGATAGTCCTTGTGGTGACATTGCGCATGGTGACATTGCCCACCACGACAGTTCTCTTGTTGACAGTGCTCATGGTGATAGTGCCAATGTTGGAAGTGCCCATCGTGAAAGTGCCCATGGTGACAGTTCTTATGATGAGAGTGGTCAGAGTCGCAGTGCTCATGGTGAAAGTGCCCATGGTGACAGAGCCCACGGTGACAGTGTCCATAGTTATAGTGTCCACGGTGACAGTCCTAACAGTGAAATTGTCCATGGGGACACTGCCCATGGTGAAAGTGCCCATGGTCACAACACTCACGGTGATAGTGCTCACGGTGAGAGTGGCCATGGTGACAGTGACCACGGTGACAGTTCTAATGGTGATACTGCCCATGATGACAGTGCTCATGGTGACAGTCCACATTGTGCCAGTGCCCAAGGTGACAGTGCTCATGGTGACAGTGCCCAAAGTCACACTACCCATGGTGACAGTGCCCAGGCTGACAGTTCTCAAGGTGGTAGTGCCCATGGTGACAGTGCACATGGTGATACAGAGAATGGGGACAGTGCTTATGGTGACAGTGGTCATGGTTGCAGTACCCATGGTGATAGTGCTGAAACTGACAGTGCCCTTGGGGATAGTGCCCATGGTGAGTGTGCTCGTGTTAATAGTGCCCATGGTGGCAGTTCCCATTGTGAAAGTGCTCATGATGACAGTGCCCATGTTGGTAGTTCCCATGGTGACAGTGCTCATGGTGATAGTGACCATGTTAACAGTGCACATGGTGGCTGTGCCCTTGGTGACTGTGCCCATGATGACTGTATTCATGGTGACAGTGCTCACGGTGATAGTGCCCATGGTGACAGTGCACATGGTGGTAGTCCACATGGTGGCAGTGAAAAATGGTGACAGTTCCCATGCTGACAGTTCTCATTGTGACAATGCACACGGTCACAACCGATGCTGACACTGCTCATGGTAGCTGTACCCGTGGTGACAGGGCTCATGGTGATAGTGCCCATGTTAACAGTGCCCATGGTGACACTGCCCATGGTGACAATGCCCATGATGACAGTGCCAATAGGGTCAGTACCCACGCAGCCATTGCCTATGGTAACAGTGCTCACAGTGACAGTACCCATGGTAACAGTGACCACGGTGAGAGTGCTCATGGTGATAGTGGCTATGGTGACAGATCACACTGTGACAGTCCGCATTGTGCCAGTACCAATAGTGACAGTGCCCATGGTGACATTGACCACGGTAAGAGTGCTCACGGTGCTAGTGCTCACAGTAATAGTGCTCATGGTGACAGTGCCAACAGTGACGGTGCTCACGGTGACAGTGCCCATGGTGATAGTGCCCATGGTGAGAGTCCGACCATTGATAGTGCCCATGGTGGCAGTTCCCATTGTGAAAGTGCTCATGATGACATTGCCCATGTTGGTAGTTCCCATGGTGACACTGCTCACGGTGATAGTGACCTTGGTAACTGTGCACATGGTGGCCGTGCCCTTGGTGACAGTGCCAATGATGACAGTACTCATGGTGACAGTTCTCATGGTAATAGTTCCCATGGGGACAAGGCACAGGTTGGCAGTGAAAAATGGTGAAAGTGCCCATGTTGACAGTTCTCATGGTGACAGTGCACACGGTGACAACCCATGCAGACAGTACTCACGGTGACAGTTCTCATGGTTGCAGTACCCATGGTGACAGTGCTCACAGTGATACTGCCCATAGTGGCAATGCAAATGGTGACAGTGCCCATGGTGACACTGCCCATGATGACAGTGCCCATGGTGAAAGTTCCCACGGCGCCATTGCCTATTGTGACAGTGCTCATGGCAACAGTGCCCATGGTGACAGTGACCATGGTGAGAGTGCTCACACTGATAGTGCCCATGGTGACAGGGCTCATGGTGCCAGGCCGCATTGTGCCAGTACCCATGGCGACAGTGGTCATGGTGACACTGACCACAGTGAGAGTGCTCACTGTGATAGAGCTCACGGTAATAGTGCTCATGGTGACAGTGCAAATGGTGACAATACCCATGGTGACAGTACTCATGTTGAAAATACCCATGGTGGCAGTTCTCATGGTGACAGTGCTCATAATAGCAGTGCCCAAGGTGGCAGTCCTCGTGGTGACAGTGCTAATGGTGACAGTGCTCTTGGTGGCAGTTCCCATGGGGACAGTACCGATGGTGACCCTGTGCATTGTTACAGTGCCCATGGTAACCGTGCTCACGGTGGTAGTGCACATCGTGAGAGTGCCCATGGTGGTAGTTCACCTGGTGACAGTGCTAAATAGTGACAGTGCACATGCTGACAGTGCTCACGGTGATAGTGCCCATGGTGACAGTGCCCACGGTGATAATGTGTATTATTACAGTGTTCATCGTGACAGAGCCCAAGGTGGCAGTGGCCATGGTGACAGTGCCCACAATGACAGTGCCCATGGTAACAGTGCCGACAGTGACAGTGCCCATGGTGACACTTCTCACAGTGAATGTGCCCATGGGGACAGTTACCATGATGAGATTTCTCACGGTGATAGTGCCCGTTGTGACAGTGCTCACAGTGACAATGCCCATGGTGCCAGTGCCCATAGAGACATTCCGCACGGTCACATTTCTCACGGTGAAAGTGCCTATGGTGACACTGCACCTGGTGGCAGTGCAAAATGGTGACAGTGCCCATGGTGACATTGCTCATAGTGACTTTGCTTACAGTGATAGTCCTTACGGTGACAGTGTGCTGGTGACACTGCACACAGTTGCAGTGTTTATGGTGACAGTGTTCACGGTGATAGTTTCCATGGTGATAGTGCCCATGGTGACAGTGCACATGGTGGCAGTGATAAATGGTGACAGTGCCCCTGTTGACAGTTCTCATGGTGAGAGTGCACATGGTGACAACCCGTGAAGGCTGTACTCATGGTGACAGTACTCACGGTGACAGTTCTCATGTTTGCAGTATCCATGGTGACAGTGCTCACAGTGATAGTGCCCATGGTGAGAGTGCCCATGATGACAGGGCCCATGGTGCCATTGCCTATGGTGACAGTGCTCATGGTAACAGTGCCCAAGGTGACAGTGACCATGGTGAGAGTGCTCACACTGATGGTGCCCATGGTGACAGTGCTCACGGTGCCTGTCTACATTGTGCCATTACCCATGGCGACAGTGCTCATGGTGACAGTGACCACAGTGAGAGTGCTCACTGTGATAGAGCTCACGGTAATAGTGCTCATGGTGACAGTGCAAATGGTGACAATACCCATGGTGACAGTACTCATGTTGAAAATACCCATGGTGGCAGTTCTCATGGTGACAGTGCTCATAATAGCAGTGCCCAAGGTGGCAGTACTCGTGGTGACAGTGCTAATGGTGACAGTGCTCTTGGTGGCAGTTCCCATCGGGACAATACTGATGGTGACGCTGTGCATTGTTACAGTGCCCATGGTAACCGTGCTCACGGTGAAAGTGCACATCGTGACAGTGCCCATGGTGGTAGTTCACCTGGTGACAGTGCTAGATAGTGACAGTGCACATGCTGACAGTGCTCACGGTGATAGTGCCCATGGTGACAGTGCACACGGTGATAATGGGCATTGTTACAGAGTTCATGGTGACAGCACACGGTGGCAGTGGCCATGGAGACAGTGCCCACAATGACAGTGCCCATGGTGACAGTGCCGACAGTGACAGTGCCCATGGTGACACTTCTCACGGTGACAGTGCCCATGGGGACAGTTAGCATGGTGAGATTTCTCACGGTGACAGTGCCCGTTGTGACAGTGCTCACAGTGACAATGCCCATGGTGCCAGTGCCCATAGAGTCATTCCGCACGGTCTCATTTCTCACAGTGAAAGTGCCTATGGTGATATTAACCATGGTGACACTGCACATGGTGGCAGAGCAAAATGGTGACAGTGCCCATGGTGACATTGCTCATGGTGACTTTGCTTATGGTGATAGTCCTTACAGTGACAGTGCGCATGGTGACACTGCACACAGTGACAGTGTTCATGGTGACAGTGTTCACGGTGATAGTTCCCATGGTGAGATTGTCCATGGTAACAGTGCCCATAGTCACAATTCTCATGGTGTAGTGCTCACAGTGACAGTGTCCATGGTGTCATGCCCATGGTGACAGTGCTCATGGTGACAGTGCTCATGTTGGCAGTGCCATAAATAACAGTGCTCATTGTGGCAGTGCTCATGGTGTCCGTGCTCATGGTGAGAGTGCCCATGTTTACAGTGTTTATGGTGATAGATGTCACGGTGTCAGTGCCCACGGGGACAGTGCCAAGGCTGACAAAGCCGAGGGTGATACTTCCCATTGGGACAGTGCCCACGGTGACAGTGCCCATGGTGAGAGCGCCCAGTGTGACAAGGCACATGGTGACAGTGCTCACGGTGACGGTGCCCATGGTGACAGTGCCGATGGTGAGAGTGCCATTAGTGACAGTGCTCATGGTGAAACTGCCCATGGAGACATCGCCCATGGTGATAGTGCTCATGGTGACAACCCCACGGTGACAGTGCCAATGTTGATAGTCCCCGTGGTGACAGGTCTTACATTGAATGTGACCATGGTGTCTGTGCTCATGGTGACAGTGCTCAAGGTTATCGTCTCCATGTTGACAGTGCCGATGGTGACAATTCTCACGGTGACAGGGCCTAAGGTGAAAATTCTCATAGTGACAGTGTTCACGGTGACAGTGCCCATGGTGCTATTACCCATGGTGACAGTTCTCATAGTGAAACTGCCCATGGTGACACTGCACATGGTGGCAGTGCAAAATGGTGACAGTGTCCATGGTGCTATTGCTCATGGTGACATTGCTTACGGTGATAGTGTGTATGGTGAAACTGCACACAGTGACATTGCTCATGGTGACAGTGTTCACGGCGTTAGTTCCTATCGTGAATGTGACCTTGGGGACAGTGCCCATTGTCACAATTCTCATGGTGTAGTGCTCACGGTGACAGTGCCCATGGTGACAATACACAGGGTGACAGTATTCATGGTGACATTGCTCATGGTGAGAGTGCCCATGTTCACAACTGTCACGGTGATAGTTCCCATGGTGACAATACCCAGGGTAACAGAGCTGATGGTAAAAGTGTTCACGGTGACAGTGCCCATGGTGACAGTACCTAAGGTGACAATTCCCATGGTGAGACTGCTCATAGACAATGCCCATGGTGACAATACCCAGCGTGTCCTGTCCATGGTGACAGTGATCATGGTGACACTTCTCATGAGGACAGTGCCATAAGTGACAGTGCTCATTGTGGCAGTGCTCATGGTGACCGTGCTCATGGTGACAGTGCCATGGTGACAGTGCCTATGGTGATAGATATCATGGTGGCCGTGCCCAGGGTGACATTGCCCACGCTGACAAAGCCCATGGTGATACTTCCCATTGTGACAGTGCCAACGGTGGCAGAGCCCATGGTGACAGTGCCCAAGATCACAGTGCCCATGATGAGAGTGCTAACGGTGACTCTGCCCATGGTGACAGCACCCAGTGTGACAATGCCCATTGTGACAGTGCTCACGGTGACCATGCCGATGGTGATAGTGCCAATAGTGAGAGTGCTCACGGTGACACTGCCCATGGACACACTGCCCATTGTGATAGTGCTCATCATGACAAACCCTCGGAGGCAGTGCCAATGGTGAGAGTCCCCGTGGTGACAGTTCTCACGGTGAAAGTGATCCTGTTGAAATTGCTCATGGTGACAGTGCTCATGGTGACAGTGCTCAAGGTGATAGTCTCCATGTTGACAGTGTCCATGGTGACTGTTCTCACGGTGACAGTGCCTATGGTGATTATGCTCTTAGTGACAGTGCTCATGGTGACAGTGCCCATGGTGACAGTGACCACGGTGACTGTTCTCACCGTGGTAGTGCCCATGGTGACAGTGTTCATGATGACAGTCCGCATTAAGGCTGTGCCCACGGTGACACTGCTCATGGTGATAGTTCTCACGGTGATAGTACGCACGGTGACAGTGCCAAAGGTGACAATACCCAGGTGATAGTAATCATGGTGAAAGTGCCCATGGTGGCAGTTCTCATACTGACAGTTCTTGTGACACTGCTCATGGTGGCAGTGCTCGTGGTGACAGTGCTCATGGTGGCAGTGCCCATGGTGAGACTACCGATGGTGACACTGCCCATGGTGACAGTGCACATGGTCATGGTGCATCTGCTGGCAGTGCAAAATAGTGAGAGTGCCCATGATGATATTGCTCATGGTGATAGTGCCCATGGTGAGAGTGCCCATGGTTCCAGTGCTCATGGTGACAGTGCCCATTGTGACAGTGGCCCTGGTGACAGTGCACACCGTGAGAGTGTCCATGGTGTCTGTGCCCATGGTGACAGTTCTTATCATGAGAGTGTTCACGGTAGCAGTGTTCATGGTAATAGTGCTCACGGAGACATTGCCCACAATGAGAGTGCCCATGGTGAGAATACTGACTGTGGCAGTGCCCATGATGACTTTTCTCTCTGCGACAGTGCCCATGGGGACAGTTAGCACGGTGAGATTTCTCACAGTGATAGTGCACATTGTTTCAGTGCTAATAGTGAAAAGACCCACGGCGCCAGTGCCCATCATGGCATTGCTCACTGTGATATTTCTCACGGTGACAGTGCCCATGGTGATATTATCCATGGTGACAGTACTCAGTGATCAAGTGCTCATGGTGACAGTGCCTAAGGTGATAGTGCACACGGTGGCAGTGCAAAATGGCGACAGTGCCCATGGTGACATTGCTTAATGTGATAGTCCTTGTGGTGACATTGCGCATGGTGACATTGCCCACCACGACAGTTCTCTTGTTGACAGTGCTCATGGTGATAGTGCCAATGTTGGAAGTGCCCATCGTGAAAGTGCCCATGGTGACAGTTCTTATGATGAGAGTGGTCAGAGTCGCAGTGCTCATGGTGAAAGTGCCCATGGTGACAGAGCCCACGGTGACAGTGTCCATAGTTATAGTGTCCACGGTGACAGTCCTAACAGTGAAATTGTCCATGGGGACACTGCCCATGGTGAAAGTGCCCATGGTCACAACACTCACGGTGATAGTGCTCACGGTGAGAGTGGCCATGGTGACAGTGACCACGGTGACAGTTCTAATGGTGATACTGCCCATGATGACAGTGCTCATGGTGACAGTCCACATTGTGCCAGTGCCCAAGGTGACAGTGCTCATGGTGACAGTGCCCAAAGTCACACTACCCATGGTGACAGTGCCCAGGCTGACAGTTCTCAAGGTGGTAGTGCCCATGGTGACAGTGCACATGGTGATACAGAGAATGGGGACAGTGCTTATGGTGACAGTGGTCATGGTTGCAGTACCCATGGTGATAGTGCTGAAACTGACAGTGCCCTTGGGGATAGTGCCCATGGTGAGTGTGCTCGTGTTAATAGTGCCCATGGTGGCAGTTCCCATTGTGAAAGTGCTCATGATGACAGTGCCCATGTTGGTAGTTCCCATGGTGACAGTGCTCATGGTGATAGTGACCATGTTAACAGTGCACATGGTGGCTGTGCCCTTGGTGACTGTGCCCATGATGACTGTATTCATGGTGACAGTGCTCACGGTGATAGTGCCCATGGTGACAGTGCACATGGTGGTAGTCCACATGGTGGCAGTGAAAAATGGTGACAGTTCCCATGCTGACAGTTCTCATTGTGACAATGCACACGGTCACAACCGATGCTGACACTGCTCATGGTAGCTGTACCCGTGGTGACAGGGCTCATGGTGATAGTGCCCATGTTAACAGTGCCCATGGTGACACTGCCCATGGTGACAATGCCCATGATGACAGTGCCAATAGGGTCAGTACCCACGCAGCCATTGCCTATGGTAACAGTGCTCACAGTGACAGTACCCATGGTAACAGTGACCACGGTGAGAGTGCTCATGGTGATAGTGGCTATGGTGACAGATCACACTGTGACAGTCCGCATTGTGCCAGTACCAATAGTGACAGTGCCCATGGTGACATTGACCACGGTAAGAGTGCTCACGGTGCTAGTGCTCACAGTAATAGTGCTCATGGTGACAGTGCCAACAGTGACGGTGCTCACGGTGACAGTGCCCATGGTGATAGTGCCCATGGTGAGAGTCCGACCATTGATAGTGCCCATGGTGGCAGTTCCCATTGTGAAAGTGCTCATGATGACATTGCCCATGTTGGTAGTTCCCATGGTGACAGTGCTCACGGTGATAGTGACCTTGGTAACTGTGCACATGGTGGCCGTGCCCTTGGTGACAGTGCCAATGATGACAGTACTCATGGTGACAGTTCTCATGGTAATAGTTCCCATGGGGACAAGGCACAGGTTGGCAGTGAAAAATGGTGAAAGTGCCCATGTTGACAGTTCTCATGGTGACAGTGCACACGGTGACAACCCATGCAGACAGTACTCACGGTGACAGTTCTCATGGTTGCAGTACCCATGGTGACAGTGCTCACAGTGATACTGCCCATAGTGGCAATGCAAATGGTGACAGTGCCCATGGTGACACTGCCCATGATGACAGTGCCCATGGTGAAAGTTCCCACGGCGCCATTGCCTATTGTGACAGTGCTCATGGCAACAGTGCCCATGGTGACAGTGACCATGGTGAGAGTGCTCACACTGATAGTGCCCATGGTGACAGGGCTCATGGTGCCAGGCCGCATTGTGCCAGTACCCATGGCGACAGTGGTCATGGTGACACTGACCACAGTGAGAGTGCTCACTGTGATAGAGCTCACGGTAATAGTGCTCATGGTGACAGTGCAAATGGTGACAATACCCATGGTGACAGTACTCATGTTGAAAATACCCATGGTGGCAGTTCTCATGGTGACAGTGCTCATAATAGCAGTGCCCAAGGTGGCAGTCCTCGTGGTGACAGTGCTAATGGTGACAGTGCTCTTGGTGGCAGTTCCCATGGGGACAGTACCGATGGTGACCCTGTGCATTGTTACAGTGCCCATGGTAACCGTGCTCACGGTGGTAGTGCACATCGTGACAGTGCCCATGGTGGTAGTTCACCTGGTGACAGTGCTAAATAGTGACAGTGCACATGCTGACAGTGCTCACGGTGATAGTGCCCATGGTGACAGTGCCCACGGTGATAATGTGTATTATTACAGTGTTCATCGTGACAGAGCCCAAGGTGGCAGTGGCCATGGTGACAGTGCCCACAATGACAGTGCCCATGGTAACAGTGCCGACAGTGACAGTGCCCATGGTGACACTTCTCACAGTGAATGTGCCCATGGGGACAGTTACCATGATGAGATTTCTCACGGTGATAGTGCCCGTTGTGACAGTGCTCACAGTGACAATGCCCATGGTGCCAGTGCCCATAGAGACATTCCGCACGGTCACATTTCTCACGGTGAAAGTGCCTATGGTGACACTGCACCTGGTGGCAGTGCAAAATGGTGACAGTGCCCATGGTGACATTGCTCATAGTGACTTTGCTTACAGTGATAGTCCTTACGGTGACAGTGTGCTGGTGACACTGCACACAGTTGCAGTGTTTATGGTGACAGTGTTCACGGTGATAGTTTCCATGGTGATAGTGCCCATGGTGACAGTGCACATGGTGGCAGTGATAAATGGTGACAGTGCCCCTGTTGACCGTTCTCATGGTGAGAGTGCACATGGTGACAACCCGTGAAGGCTGTACTCATGGTGACAGTACTCACGGTGACAGTTCTCATGTTTGCAGTATCCATGGTGACAGTGCTCACAGTGATAGTGCCCATGGTGAGAGTGCCCATGATGACAGGGCCCATGGTGCCATTGCCTATGGTGACAGTGCTCATGGTAACAGTGCCCAAGGTGACAGTGACCATGGTGAGCGTGCTCACACTGATGGTGCCCATGGTGACAGTGCTCACGGTGCCTGTCTACATTGTGCCATTACCCATGGCGACAGTGCTCATGGTGACAGTGACCACAGTGAGAGTGCTCATAGTGATAGTGCTTACGGTAATAGTGCTCATGGTGACAATGCAAAAGGTGACAATACCATGGTGACAGTACTCATGTTGAAAATACCCATGGTGGCAGTTCTCATAGCGACAGATCTCATGGTGACAGTGCTCATAATAGCAGTGTCCAGGTGCCAGTGCTCGTGGTGACAGTGCTAATGGTGACAGTGCTCTTGGTGGCAGTTCCCATCGGGACAATACTGATGGTGACGCTGTGCATTGTTACAGTGCCCATGGTAACCGTGCTCACGGTGAAAGTGCACATCGTGACAGTGTCCATGGTGGTAGTTCACCTGGTGACAGTGCTAAATAGTGACAGTGCACGTGCTGACAGTGCTCACGGTGATAGTGCCCATGGTGACAGTGCACACGATGATAATGGGCATTGTTACAGAGTTCATGGTGACAGCACACGGTGGCAGTGGCCATGGAGACAGTGCCCACAATGACAGTGCCCATGGTGACAGTGCCGACAGTGACAGTGCCCATGGTGACACTTCTCACGGTGACAGTGCCCATGGGGACAGTTAGCATGGTGAGATTTCTCACGGTGACAGTGCCCGTTGTGACAGTGCTCACAGTGACAATGCCCATGGTGCCAGTGCCCATAGAGTCATTCCGCACGGTCACATTTCTCACAGTGAAAGTGCCTATGGTGATATTAACCATGGTGACACTGCACATGGTGGCAGAGCAAAATGGTGACAGTGCCCATGGTGACATTGCTCATGGTGACTTTGCTTATGGTGATAGTCCTTACAGTGACAGTGTGCATGGTGACACTGCACACAGTGACAGTGTTCATGGTGACAGTGTTCACAGTGATAGTTCCCATGGTGAGATTGTCCATGGTAACAGTGCCCATAGTCACAATTCTCATGGTGTAGTGCTCACAGTGACAGTGTCCATGGTGTCATGCCCATGGTGACAGTGCTCATGGTGACAGTGCTCATGTTGGAAGTGCCATAAATAACAGTGCTCATTGTGGCAGTGCTCATGGTGTCCGTGCTCATGGTGACAGTGCCCATGTTTACAGTGTTTATGGTGATAGATGTCACGGTGTCAGTGCCCACGGGGACAGTGCCAAGGCTGACAAAGCCCAGGGTGATACTTCCCATTGGGACAGTGCCCACGGTGACAGTGCCCATGGTGAGAGTGCCCAGTGTGACAAGGCACATGGTGACAGTGCTCACGGTGACGGTGCCCATGGTGACAGTGCCGATGGTGAGAGTGCCATTAGTTACAGTGCTCATGGTGAAACTGCCCATGGAGACATCGCCCATGGTGATAGTGCTCATGGTGACAACCCCACGGTGACAGTGCCAATGTTGATAGTCCCCGTGGTGACAGGTCTTACATTGAATGTGACCATGGTGTCTGTGCTCATGGTGACAGTGCTCAAGGTTATCGTCTCCATGTTGACAGTGCCGATGGTGACAATTCTCACGGTGACAGGGCCTAAGGTGAAAATTCTCATAGTGACAGTGTTCACGGTGACAGTGCCCATGGTGCTATTACCCATGGTGACAGTTCTCATAGTGAAACTGCCCATGGTGACACTGCACATGGTGGCACTGCAAAATGGTGACAGTGTCCATGGTGATATTGCTCATGGTGACATTGCTTAAGGTGATAGTGTGTATGGTGAAACTGCACACAGTGACATTGCTCATGGTGACAGTGTTCACGGCGTTAGTTCCTATCGTGAATGTGACCTTGGTGACAGTGCCCATTGTCACAATTCTCATGGTGTAGTGCTCACGGTGACAGTGCCCATGGTGACAATACACAGGGTGACAGTATTCATGGTGACATTGCTCATGGTGAGAGTGCCCATGTTCACAACTGTCACGGTGATAGTTCCCATGGTGACAATACCCAGGGTAACAGAGCTGATGGTAAAAGTGTTCACGGTGACAGTGCCCATGATGACAGTACCTAAGGTGACAATTCCTATGGTGAGACTGCTCATAGACAGTGCCCATGGTGACAATACCCAGCGTGTCCTGTCCATTGTGACAGTGATCATGGTGACACTTCTCATGAGGACAGTGCCATAAGTGACAGTGCTCATTGTGGCAGTGCTCATGGTGACCGTGCTCATGGTGACAGTGCCATGGTGACTGTGCCTATGGTGATAGATATCATGGTGGCCGTGCCCAGGGTGACATTGCCCATGCTGACAAAGCCCATGGTGATACTTCCCATTGTGACAGTGCCAACGGTGGCAGAGCCCATGGTGACAGTGCCCAAGATCACAGTGCCCATGAGGAGAGTGCTAACGGTGACTCTGCCCATGGTGACAGCACCCAGTGTGACAATGCCCATTGTGACAGTGCTCACGGTGACAATGCCGATGGTGATAGTGCCAATAGTGAGAGTGCTCACGGTGACACTGCCCATGGACACACTGCCCATTGTGATAGTGCTCATCATGACAACCCCTCGGAGGCAGTGCCAATGGTGAGAGTCCCCGTGGTGACAGTTCTCACGGTGAAAGTGATCCTGTTGAAATTGCTCATGGTGACAGTGCTCATGGTGACAGTGCTCAAGGTGATAGTCTCCATGTTGACAGTGTCCATGGTGACTGTTCTCACGGTGACAGTGCCTATGGTGAATATGCTCTTAGTGACAGTGCTCATTGTGACAGTGCCCATGGTGACAGTGACCACGGTGACTGTTCTCACCGTGGTAGTGCCCATGGTGACAGTGTTCATGATGACAGTCCGCATTAAGGCTGTGCCCACGGTGACACTGCTCATGGTGATAGTTCTCACGGTGATAGTACGCACGGTGACAGTGCCAAAGGTGACAATACCCAGGTGATAGTAATCATGGTGAAAGTGCCCATGGTGGCAGTTCTCATACTGACAGTTCTTGTGACACTGCTCATGGTGACAGTGCTCTTGGTGACAGTGCTCATGGTGGCAGTGCCCATGGTGAGACTACCGATGGTGACACTGCCCATGGTGACAGTGCACATGGTCATGGTGCATCTGCTGGCAGTGCAAAATAGTGAGAGTGCCCATGATGATATTGCTCATGGTGATAGTGCCCATGGTGAGAGTGCCCATGGTTCCAGTGCTCATGGTGACAGTGCCCATTGTGACAGTGGCCCTGGTGACAGTACACACCGTGAGAGTGTCCATGGTGTCTGTGCCCATGGTGACAGTTCTTATCATGAGAGTGTTCACGGTAGCAGTGTTCATGGTAATAGTGCTCACGGAGACATTGCCCACAATGAGAGTGCCCATGGTGAGAATACTGACTGTGGCAGTGCCCATGATGACTTTTCTCTCTGCGACAGTGCCCATGGGGACAGTTGGCACGGTGAGATTTCTCACAGTGATAGTGCACATTGTTTCAGTGCTAATAGTGAAAAGACCCACGGCGCCAGTGCCCATCATGGCATTGATCAATGTGATAGTTCTCACGGTGACAGTGCCCATGGAGATATTACCCATGGTGACAGTACTCAGTGATCAAGTGCTCATGGTGACAGTGCCTAAGGTGATAGTACACACGGTGGCAGTGCAAAATGGCGACAGTGCCCATGGTGACATTGCTTAATGTGATAGTCCTTGTGGTGACATTGCGCATGGTGACATTGCCCACCACGACAGTTCTCTTGTTGACAGTGCTCATGGTGATAGTGCCAATGTTGGAAGTGCCCATCGTGAAAGTGCCCATGGTGACAGTTCTTATGATGAGAGTGGTCAGAGGGGCAGTGCTCATGGTGAAAGTGCCCATGGTGACAGAGCCCACGGTGACAGTGTCCATAGTTATAGTGTCCACGGTGACAGTCCTAACAGTGAAATTGTCCATGGGGACACTGCCCATGGTGAAAGTGCCCATGGTCACAACACTCACGGTGATAGTGCTCACGGTGAGAGTGGCCATGGTGACAGTGACCACGGTGACACTTCTAATGGTGATACTGCCCATGATGACAGTGCTCATGGTGACAGTCCACATTGTGCCAGTGCCCAAGGTGACAGTGCTCATGGTGACAGTGCCCAAAGTCACAATACCCATGGTGACAGTGCCCAGGCTGACAGTTCTCAAGGTGATAGTGCCCATGGTGACAGTGCACATGGTGATACAGAGAATGGGGACAGTGCTTATGGTGACAGTGGTCATGGTTGCAGTACCCATGGTGATAGTGCTGAAACTGACAGTGCCCTTGGGGATAGTGCCCATGGTGAGTGTGCTCGTGTTAATAGTGCCCATGGTGGCAGTTCCCATTGTGAAAGTGCTCATGATGACAGTGCCCATGTTGGTAGTTCCCATGGTGACAGTGCTCATGGTGATAGTGACCATGTTAACAGTGCACATGGTGGCTGTGCCCTTGGTGACAGTGCCCATGATGACAGTATTCATGGTGACAGTGCTCACGGTGATAGTGCCCATGGTGACAGTGCACATGGTGGTAGTCCACATGGTGACAGTCCCATGCTGACAGTTCTCATTGTGACAATGCACACGGTCACAACCGATGCTGACACTGCTCATGGTAGCTGTACCCGTGGTGACAGGGCTCATGGTGATAGTGCCCATGATAACAGTGCCCATGGTGACACTGCCCATGGTGACAATGCCCATGATGACAGTGCCCATAGAGTCAGTGTCCACGGAGCCATTGCCTATGGTAACAGTGCTCACAGTGACAGTACCCATGGTAACAGTGACCACGGTGAGAGTGCTCATGGTGATAGTGGCTATGGTGACAGATCACACTGTGACAGTCCGCATTGTGCCAGTACCAATAGTGACAGTGCCCATGGTGACATTGACCAAGGAAAGAGTGCTCACGGTGCTAGTGCTCACAGTAATAGTGCTCATGGTGACAGTGCCAACAGTGACGGTGCTCACGGTGACAGTGCCCATGGTGATTGTGCCCATGGTGAGAGTCCGCCCATTGATATTGCCCATGGTTGCAGTTCCCATTGTGAAAGTTCTCATGATGACATTGCCCATGTTGGTAGTTCCCATGGTGACAGTGCTCACGGTGATAGTGACCTTGGTAACTGTGCACATGGTGGCCGTGCCCTTGGTGACAGTGCCAATGATGACAGTACTCATGGTGACAGTTCTCATGGTAATAGTTCCCATGGGGACAAGGCACAGGTTGGCAGTGAAAAATGGTGAAAGTGCCCATGTTGACAGTTCTCATGGTGACAGTGCACACGGTGACAACCCATGCAGACAGTACTCACGGTGACAGTTCTCATGGTTGCAGTACCCATGGTGACAGTGCTCACAGTGATACTGCCCATAGTGGCAATGCCCATGGTGACAGTGCCCATGGTGACACTGCCCATGATGACAGTGCCCATGGTGAAAGTTCCCACGGCGCCATTTCCTTTGGTGACAGTGCTCATGGTAACAGTGCCCTTAGTGACAGTGACCATTGTGAGAGTGCTCACACTGATAGTGCCCATGGTTACAGGGCTCATGATGCCAGGCCGCATTGTGCCAGTACCCATGGCGACAGTGGTCATGGTGACACTGACCACAGTGAGAGTGCTCACTGTGATAGAGCTCACGGTAATAGTGCTCATGGTGACAGTGCAAATGGTGAAAATACCCATGGTGACAGTACTCATGTTGAAAATACCCATGGTGGCAGTTCTCATGGTGACAGTGCTCATAATAGCAGTGCCCAAGGTGGCAGTCCTCGTGGTGACAGTGCTAATGGTGACAGTGCTCTTGGTGGCAGTTCCCATGGGGACAGTACCGATGGTGACCCTGTGCATTGTTACAGTGCCCATGGTAACCGTGCTCACGGTGGTAGTGCACATCGTGACAGTGCCCATGGTGGTAGTTCACCTGGTGACAGTGCTAAATAGTGACAGTGCACATGCTGACAGTGCTCACGGTGATAGTGCCCATGGGGACAGTGCCCACGGTGATAATGGGTATTATTACAGTGTTCATCGTGACAGAGCCCAAGGTGGCATTGGCCATGGTGACAGTGCCCACAATGACAGTGCCCATGGTAACAGTGCCGACAGTGACAGTGCCCATGGTGACACTTCTCACAGTGAATGTTCCCATGGGGACAGTTACCATGATGAGATTTCTCACGGTGATAGTGCCCGTTGTGACAGTGCTCACAGTGACAATGCC
This sequence comes from Mesoplodon mirus, assembly GCF_964341445.2. NCBI lineage: Eukaryota > Metazoa > Chordata > Mammalia > Artiodactyla > Ziphiidae > Mesoplodon > Mesoplodon mirus. The sequence continues at coordinate 364,167 of NW_028295696.1, forward strand.
CATGGTGCCAGTGCCCATAGAGACATTCCGAACGGTCACATTTCTTACGGTGAAAGTGCCTATGGTGACACTGCACCTGGTGGCAGTGCAAAATGGTGACAGTGCCCATGGTGACATTGCTCATAGTGACTTTGCTTACAGGGATAGTCCTTACGGTGACAGTGTGCATGGTGACACTGCACACAGTTGCAGTGTTTATGGTGACAGTGTTCACCGTGATAGTTTCCATGGTGATAGTGCCCATGGTGACACTGCATATGGTGGCAGTGATAAATGGTGACAGTGCCCCTGTTGACAGTTCTCATGGTGAGAGTGCACATGGTGACAACCCGTGAAGGCTGTACTCATGGTGACAGTACTCACGGTGACAGTTCTCATGTTTGCAGTATCCATGGTGACAGTGCTCACAGTGATAGTGCCCATGGTGAGAGTGCCCATGATGACAGGGCCCATGGTGCCATTGCCTATGGTGACAGTGCTCATGGTAACAGTGCCCAAGGTGACAGTGACCATGGTGAGAGTGCTCACACTGATGGTGCCCATGGTGACAGTGCTCACGGTGCCTGTCTACATTGTGCCATTACCCATGGCGACAGTGCTCATGGTGACAGTGACCACAGTGAGAGTGCTCATAGTGATAGTGCTCACGGTAATAGTGCTCATGGTGACAATGCAAATGGTGACAATACCATGGTGACAGTACTCATGTTGAAAATACCCATGGTGGCAGTTCTCATAGCGACAGATCTCATGGTGACAGTGCTCATAATAGCAGTGCCCAGGTGCCAGTGCTCGTGGTGACAGTGCTAATGGTGACAGTGCTCTTGATGGCAGTTCCCATCGGGACAATACTGATGGTGACGCTGTGCATTGTTACAGTGCCCATGGTAACCGTGCTCACGGTGATACTGCACATCGTGACAGTGCCCATGGTGGTAGTTCACCTGGTGACAGTGCTAGATAGTGACAGTGCACATGCTGACAGTGCTCACGGTGATAGTGCCCATGGTGACAGTGCACACGGTGATAATGGGCATTGTTACAGAGTTCATGGTGACAGCACACGGTGGCAGTGGCCATGGAGACAGTGCCCACAATGACAGGGCCCATGGTGACAGTGCCGACAGTGACAGTGCCCATGGTGACACTTCTCACGGTGACAATGCCCATGGGGACAGTTAGCATGGTGAGATTTCTCACGGTGACAGTTCCCGTTGTGACAGTGCTCACAGTGACAATGCCCATGGTGCCAGTGCGCATAGAGTCATTCCGCACGGTCACATTTCTCACAGTGAATGTGCCTATGGTGATATTAACCATGGTGACACTGCACATGGTGGCAGAGCAAAATGGTTACAGTGCCCATGGTGACATTGCTCATGGTGACTTTGCTTATGGTGATAGTCCTTACAGTGACAGTGCGCATGGTGACACTGCACACAGTGACAGTGTTCATGGTGACAGTGTTCACGGTGATAGTTCCCATGGTGAGATTGTCCATGGTAACAGTGCCCATAGTCACAATTCTCATGGTGTAGTGCTCACAGTGACAGTGTCCATGGTGTCATGCCCATGGTGACAGTGCTCATGGTGACAGTGCTCATGTTGGCAGTGCCATAAATAACAGTGCTCATTGAGGCAGTGCTCATGGTGTCCGTGCTCATGGTGACAGTGCCCATGTTTACAGTGTTTATGGTGATAGATGTCTCGGTGTCAGTGGTCACGGGGACAGTGCCAAGGCTGACAAAGCCCAGGGTGATACTTCCCATTGGGACAGTGCCCACGGTGACAGTGCCCATGGTGAGAGCACCCAGTGTGACAAGACACATGGTGACAGTGCCCATGGTGACAGTGCCGATGGTGAGAGTGCCATTAGTTACAGTGCTCATGGTGAAACTGCCCATGGAGACATCGCCCATGGTGATAGTGCTCATGGTGACAACCCCACGGTGACAGTGCCAATGTTGATAGTCCCCGTGGTGACAGGTCTTACATTGAATGTGACCATGGTGTCTGTGCTCATGGTGACAGTGCTCAAGGTTATCGTCTCCATGTTGACAGTGCCGATGGTGACAATTCTCACGGTGACAGGGCCTAAGGTGAAAATTCTCATAGTGACAGTGTTCACGGTGACAGTGCCCATGGTGCTATTACCCATGGTGACAGTTCTCATAGTGAAACTGCCCATGGTGACACTGCACATGGTGGCAGTGCAAAATGGTGACAGTGTCCATGGTGATATTGCTCATGGTGACATTGCTTACGGTGATAGTGTGTATGGTGAAACTGCACACAGTGACATTGCTCATGGTGACAGTGTTCACGGCGTTAGTTCCTATCGTGAATGTGACCTTGGGGACAGTGCCCATTGTCACAATTCTCATGGTGTAGTGCTCACGGTGACAGTGCCCATGGTGACAATACACAGGGTGACACTATTCATGGTGACATTGCTCATGGTGAGAGTGCCCATGTTCACAACTGTCACGGTGATAGTTCCCATGGTGACAATACCCAGGGTAACAGAGCTGATGGTAAAAGTGTTCACGGTGACAGTGCCCATGGTGACAGTACCTAAGGTGACAATTCCCATGGTGAGACTGCTCATAGACAGTGCCCATGGTGACAATACCCAGCGTGTCCTGTCCATGGTGACAGTGATCATGGTGACACTTCTCATGAGGACAGTGCCATAAGTGACAGTGCTCATTGTGGCAGTGCTCATGGTGACCGTGCTCATGGTGACAGTGCCATGGTGACAGTGCCTATGGTGATAGATATCATGGTGGCCGTGCCCAGGGTGACATTGCCCACGCTGACAAAGCCCATGGTGATACTTCCCATTGTGACAGTGCCAACGGTGGCAGAGCCCATGGTGACAGTGCCCAAGATCACAGTGCCCATGATGAGAGTGCTAACGGTGACTCTGCCCATGGTGACAGCACCCAGTGTGACAATGCCCATTGTGACAGTGCTCACGGTGACCATGCCGATGGTGATAGTGCCAATAGTGAGAGTGCTCACGGTGACACTGCCCATGGACACACTGCCCATTGTGATAGTGCTCATCATGACAAACCCTCGGAGGCAGTGCCAATGGTGAGAGTCCCCGTGGTGACAGTTCTCACGGTGAAAGTGATCCTGTTGAAATTGCTCATGGTGACAGTGCTCATGGTGACAGTGCTCAAGGTGATAGTCTCCATGTTGACAGTGTCCATGGTGACTGTTCTCACGGTGACAGTGCCTATGGTGATTATGCTCTTAGTGACAGTGCTCATGGTGACAGTGCCCATGGTGACAGTGACCACGGTGACTGTTCTCACCGTGGTAGTGCCCATGGTGACAGTGTTCATGATGACAGTCTGCATTAAGGCTGTGCCCACGGTGACACTGCTCATGGTGATAGTTCTCACGGTGATAGTACGCACGGTGACAGTGCCAAAGGTGACAATACCCAGGTGAAAGTAATCATGGCGAAAGTGCCCATGGTGGCAGTTCTCATACTGACAGTTCTTGTGACACTGCTCATGGTGGCAGTGCTCGTGGTGACAGTGCTCATGGTGGCAGTGCCCATGGTGAGACTACCGATGGTGACACTGCCCATGGTGACAGTGCACATGGTCATGGTGCATCTGCTGGCAGTGCAAAATAGTGAGAGTGCCCATGATGATATTGCTCATGGTGATAGTGCCCATGGTGAGAGTGCCCATGGTTCCAGTGCTCATGGTGACAGTGCCCATTGTGACAGTGGCCCTGGTGACAGTGCACACCGTGAGAGTGCCCATGGTGTCTGTGCCCATGGTGACAGTTCTTATCATGAGAGTGTTCACGGTAGCAGTGTTCATGGTAATAGTGCTCACGGAGACATTGCCCACAATGAGAGTGCCCATGGTGAGAATACTGACTGTGACAGTGCCCATGATGACTTTTCTCTCTGCGACAGTGCCCATGGGGACAGTTAGCACGGTGAGATTTCTCACAGTGATAGTGCACATTGTTTCAGTGCTAATAGTGAAAAGACCCACGGCGCCAGTGCCCATCATGGCATTGCTCACGGTGATAGTTCTCACGGTGACAGTGCCCATGGTGATATTACCCATGGTGACAGTACTCAGTGATCAAGTGCTCATGGTGACAGTGCCTAAGGTGATAGTGCACACGGTGGCAGTGCAAAATGGCGACAGTGCCCATGGTGACATTGCTTAATGTGATAGTCCTTGTGGTGACATTGCGCATGGTGACATTGCCCACCACGACAGTTCTCTTGTAGACAGTGCTCATGGTGATAGTGCCAATGTTGGAAGTGCCCATCGTGAAAGTGCCCATGGTGACAGTTCTTATGATGAGAGTGGTCAGAGTGGCAGTGCTCATGGTGAAAGTGCCCATGGTGATAGAGCCCACGGTGACAGTGTCCATAGTTATAGTGTCCATGGTGACAGTACTAACAGTGAAATCGTCCATGGGGACACTGCCCATGGTGAAAGTGCCCATGGTCACAACACTCACGGTGATAGTGCTCACGGTGAGAGTGGCCATGGTGACAGTGACCACGGTGACAGTTCTAATGATGATACTGCCCATGATGACAGTGCTCATGGTGACAGTCCACATTGTGCCAGTGCCCAAGGTGACAGTGCTCATGGTGACAGTGCCCAAAGTCACAATACCCATGGCGACAGTGCCCAGGCTGACAGTTCTCAAGGTGGTAGTGCCCATGGTGACAGTGCACATGGTGATACAGAGAATGGGGACAGTGCTTATGGTGACAGTGGTCATGGTTGCAGTACCCATGGTGATAGTGCTGAAACTGACAGTGCCCTTGGGGATAGTGCCCATGGTGAGTGTGCTCGTGTTAATAGTGCCCATGGTGGCAGTTCCCATTGTGAAAGTGCTCATGATGACAGTGCCCATGTTGGTAGTTCCCATGGTGACAGTGCTCATGGTGATAGTGACCATGTTAACAGTGCACATGGTGGCTGTGCCCTTGGTGACAGTGCCCATGATGACTGTATTCATGGTGACAGTGCTCACGGTGATAGTGCCCATGGTGACAGTGCACATGGTGGTAGTCCACATGGTGGCAGTGAAAAATGGTGACAGTTCCCATGCTGACAGTTCTCATTGTGACAATGCACACGGTCACAACCGATGATGACACTGCTCATGGTAGCTGTACCCGTGGTGACAGGGCTCATGGTGATAGTGCCCATGTTAACAGTGCCCATGGTGACACTGCCCATGGTGACAATGCCCATGATGACAGTGCCAATAGAGTCAGTACCCACGCAGCCATTGCCTATGGTAACAGTGCTCACAGTGACAGTACCCATGGTAACAGTGACCACGGTGAGAGTGCTCATGGTAATAGTGGCTATGGTGACAGATCACACTGTGACAGTCCGCATTGTGCCAGTACCAATAGTGACAGTGCCCATGGTGACATTGACCACGGTAAGAGTGCTCACGGTGCTAGTGCTCACAGTAATAGTGCTCATGGTGACAGTGCCAACAGTGACGGTGCTCACGGTGACAGTGCCCATGGTGATAGTGCCCATGGTGAGAGTCCGCCCATTGATAGTGCCCATGGTGGCAGTTCCCATTGTGAAAGTGCTCATGATGACATTGCCCATGTTGGTAGTTCCCATGGTGACAGTGCTCACGGTGATAGTGACCTTGGTAACTGTGCACATGGTGGCCGTGCCCTTGGTGACAGTGCCAATGATGACAGTACTCATGGTGACAGTTCTCATGGTAATAGTTCCCATGGGGACAAGGCACAGGTTGGCAGTGAAAAATGGTGAAAGTGCCCATGTTGACAGTTCTCATGGTGACAGTGCACACGGTGACAACCCATGCAGACAGTACTCACGGTGACAGTTCTCATGGTTGCAGTACCCATGGTGACAGTGCTCACAGTGATACTGCCCATAGTGGCAATGCCCATGGTGACAGTGCCCATGGTGACACTGCCCATGATGACAGTGCCCATGGTGAAAGTTCCCACGGCGCCATTGCCTATTGTGACAGTGCTCATGGTAACAGTGCCCATGGTGACAGTGACCATGGTGAGAGTGCTCACACTGATAGTGCCCATGGTGACAGGGCTCATGATGCCAGGCCGCATTGTGCCAGTACCCATGGCGACAGTGGTCATGGTGACACTGACCACAGTGAGAGTGCTCACTGTGATAGAGCTCACGGTAATAGTGCTCATGGTGACAGTGCAAATGGTGACAATACCCATGGTGACAGTACTCATGTTGAAAATACCCATGGTGGCAGTTCTCATGGTGACAGTGCTCATAATAGCAGTGCCCAAGGTGGCAGTCCTCGTGGTGACAGTGCTAATGGTGACAGTGCTCTTGGTGGCAGTTCCCATGGGGACAGTACCGATGGTGACCCTGTGCATTGTTACAGTGCCCATGGTAACCGTGCTCACGGTGGTAGTGCACATCGTGACAGTGCCCATGGTGGTAGTTCACCTGGTGACAGTGCTAAATAGTGACAGTGCACATGCTGACAGTGCTCACGGTGATAGTGCCCATGGGGACAGTGCCCACGGTGATAATGGGTATTATTACAGTGTTCATCGTGACAGAGCCCAAGGTGGCAGTGGCCATGGTGACAGTGCCCACAATGACAGTGCCCATGGTAACAGTGCCGACAGTGACAGTGCCCATGGTGACACTTCTCACAGTGAATGTGCCCATGGGGACAGTTACCATGATGAGATTTCTCACGGTGATAGTGCCCGTTGTGACAGTGCTCACAGTGACAATGCCCATGGTGCCAGTGCCCATAGAGACATTCCGAACAGTCACATTTCTTACGGTGAAAGTGCCTATGGTGACACTGCACCTGGTGGCAGTGCAAAATGGTGACAGTGCCCATGGTGACATTGCTCATAGTGACTTTGCTTACAGGGATAGTCCTTACGGTGACAGTGTGCATGGTGACACTGCACACAGTTGCAGTGTTTATGGTGACAGTGTTCACGGTGATAGTTTCCATGGTGATAGTGCCCATGGTGACACTGCACATGGTGGCAGTGATAAATGGTGACAGTGCCCCTGTTGACAGTTCTCATGGTGAGAGTGCACATGGTGACAACCCGTGCAGACTGTACTCATGGTGACAGTACTCATGCTGACAGTTCTCATGTTTGCAGTATCCATGGTGACAGTGCTCACAGTGATAGTGCCCATGGTGAGAGTGCCCATGATGACAGGGCCCATGGTGCCATTGCCTATGGTGACAGTGCTCATGGTAACAGTGCCCAAGGTGACAGTGACCATGGTGAGAGTGCTCACACTGATGGTGCCCATGGTGACAGTGCTCACGGTGCCTGTCTACATTGTGCCATTACCCATGGCGACAGTGCTCATGGTGACAGTGACCACAGTGAGAGTGCTCATAGTGATAGTGCTCACGGTAATAGTGCTCATGGTGACAATGCGAATGGTGACAATACCATGGTGACAGTACTCATGTTGAAAATACCCATGGTGGCAGTTCTCATAGCGACAGATCTCATGGTGACAGTGCTCATAATAGCAGTGCCCAGGTGCCAGTGCTCGTTGTGACAGTGCTAATGGTGACAGTGCTCTTGGTGGCAGTTCCCATCGGGACAATACTGATGGTGACGCTGTGCATTGTTACAGTGCCCATGGTAACCGTGCTCACGGTGATACTGCACATCGTGACAGTGCCCATGGTGGTAGTTCACCTGGTGACAGTGCTAGATAGTGACAGTGCACATGCTGACAGTGCTCACGGTGATAGTGCCCATGGTGACAGTGCACACGGTGATAATGGGCATTGTTACAGAGTTCATGGTGACAGCACACGGTGGCAGTGGCCATGGAGACAGTGCCCACAATGACAGGGCCCATGGTGACAGTGCCGACAGTGACAGTGCCCATGGTGACACTTCTCACGGTGACAGTGCCCATGGGGACAGTTAGCATGGTGAGATTTCTCACGGTGACAGTGCCCGTTGTGACATTGCTCACAGTGACAATGCCCATGGTGCCAGTGCGCATAGAGTCATTCCGCACGGTCACATTTCTCACAGTGAATGTGCCTATGGTGATATTAACCATGGTGACACTGCACATGGTGGCAGAGCAAAATGGTTACAGTGCCCATGGTGACATTGCTCATGGTGACTTTGCTTATGGTGATAGTCCTTACAGTGACAGTGCGCATGGTGACACTGCACACAGTGACAGTGTTCATGGTGACAGTGTTCACGGTGATAGTTCCCATGGTGAGATTGTCCATGGTAACAGTGCCCATAGTCACAATTCTCATGGTGTAGTGCTCACAGTGACAGTGTCCATGGTGTCATGCCCATGGTGACAGTGCTCATGGTGACAGTGCTCATGTTGGCAGTGCCATAAATAACAGTGCTCATTGTGGCAGTGCTCATGGTGTCCGTGCTCATGGTGACAGTGCCCATGTTTACAGTGTTTATGGTGATAGATGTCACGGTGTCAGTGCTCACGGGGACAGTGCCAAGGCTGACAAAGCCCAGGGTGATACTTCCCATTGGGACAGTGCCCACGGTGACAGTGCCCATGGTGAGAGGGCCCAGTGTGACAAGGCACATGGTGACAGTGCTCACGGTGACGGTGCCCATGGTGACAGTGCCGATGTTGAGAGTGCCATTAGTGACAGTGCTCATGGTGAAACTGCCCATGGAGACATCGCCCATGGTGATAGTGCTCATGGTGACAACACCACGGTGACAGTGCCAATGTTGATAGTCCTCGTGGTGACAGGTCTTACATTGAATGTGACCATGGTGTCTGTGGTCATGGTGACAGTGCTCAAGGTTATCGTCTCCATGTTGACAGTGCCGATGGTGACAATTCTCACGGTGACAGGGCCTAAGGTGAAAATTCTCATAGTGACAGTGTTCACGGTGACAGTGCCCATGGTGCTATTACCCATGGTGACAGTTCTCATAGTGAAACTGCCCATGGTGACACTGCACATGGTGGCAGTGCAAAATGGTGACAGTGTCCATGGTGATATTGCTCATGGTGACATTGCTTACGGTGATAGTGTGTATGGTGAAACTGCACACAGTGACATTGCTCATGGTGACAGTGTTCACGGCGTTAGTTCCTATCGTGAATGTGACCATGGGGACAGTGCCCATTGTCACAATTCTCATGGTGTAGTGCTCACGGTGACAGTGCCCATGGTGACAATACACAGGGTGACAGTATTCATGGTGACATTGCTCATGGTGAGAGTGCCCATGTTCACAACTGTCACGGTGATAGTTCCCATGGTGACAATACCCAGGGTAACAGAGCTGATGGTAAAAGTGTTCACGGTGACAGTGCCCATGGTGACAGTACCTAAGGTGACAATTCCCATGGTGAGACTGCTCATAGACAGTGCCCATGGTGACAATACCCAGCGTGTCCTGTCCATGGTGACAGTGATCATGGTGACACTTCTCATGAGGACAGTGCCATAAGTGACAGTGCTCATTGTGGCAGTGCTCATGGTGACCGTGCTCATGGTGACAGTGCCATGGTGACAGTGCCTATGGTGATAGATATCATGGTGGCCGTGCCCAGGGTGACATTGCCCACGCTGACAAAGCCCATGGTGATACTTCCCATTGTGACAGTGCCAACGGTGGCAGAGCCCATGGTGACAGTGCCCAAGATCACAGTGCCCATGATGAGAGTGCTAACGGTGACTCTGCCCATGGTGACAGCACCCAGTGTGACAATGCCCATTGTGACAGTGCTCACGGTGACCATGCCGATGGTGATAGTGCCAATAGTGAGAGTGCTCACGGTGACACTGCCCATGGACACACTGCCCATTGTGATAGTGCTCATCATGACAAACCCTCGGAGGCAGTGCCAATGGTGAGAGTCCCCGTGGTGACAGTTCTCACGGTGAAAGTGATCCTGTTGAAATTGCTCATGGTGACAGTGCTCATGGTGACAGTGCTCAAGGTGATAGTCTCCATGTTGACAGTGTCCATGGTGACTGTTCTCATGGTGACAGTGCCTATGGTGATTATGCTCTTAGTGACAGTGCTCATGGTGACAGTGCCCATGGTGACAGTGACCACGGTGACTGTTCTCACCATGGTAGTGCCCATGGTGACAGTGTTCATGATGACAGTCTGCATTAAGGCTGTGCCCACGGTGACACTGCTCATGGTGATAGTTCTCACGGTGATAGTACGCACGGTGACAGTGCCAAAGGTGACAATACCCAGGTGAAAGTAATCATGGCGAAAGTGCCCATGGTGGCAGTTCTCATACTGACAGTTCTTGTGACACTGCTCATGGTGGCAGTGCTCGTGGTGACAGTGCTCATGGTGGCAGTGCCCATGGTGAGACTACCGATGGTGACACTGCCCATGGTGACAGTGCACATGGTCATGGTGCATCTGCTGGCAGTGCAAAATAGTGAGAGTGCCCATGATGATATTGCTCATGGTGATAGTGCCCATGGTGAGAGTGCCCATGGTTCCAGGGCTCATGGTGACAGTGCCCATTGTGACAGTGCCCCTGGTGACAGTGCACACCGTGAGAGTGCCCATGGTGTCTGTGCCCATGGTGACAGTTCTTATCATGAGAGTGTTCACGGTAGCAGTGTTCATGGTAATAGTGCTCACGGAGACATTGCCCACAATGAGAGTGCCCATGGTGAGAATACTGACTGTGACAGTGCCCATGATGACTTTTCTCTCTGCGACAGTGCCCATGGGGACAGTTAGCACGGTGAGATTTCTCACAGTGATAGTGCACATTGTTTCAGTGCTAATAGTGAAAAGACCCACGGCGCCAGTGCCCATCATGGCATTGCTCACGGTGATAGTTCTCACGGTGACAGTGCCCATGGTGATATTACCCATGGTGACAGTACTCAGTGATCAAGTGCTCATGGTGACAGTGCCTAAGGTGATAGTGCACACGGTGGCAGTGCAAAATGGCGACAGTGCCCATGGGGACATTGCTTAATGTGATAGTCCTTGTGGTGACATTGCGCATGGTGACATTGCCCACCACGACAGTTCTCTTGTTGACAGTGCTCATGGTGATAGTGCCAATGTTGGAAGTGCCCATCGTGAAAGTGCCCATGGTGACAGTTCTTATGATGAGAGTGGTCAGAGTGGCAGTGCTCATGGTGAAAGTGCCCATGGTGATAGAGCCCACGGTGACAGTGTCCATAGTTATAGTGTCCATGGTGACAGTACTAACAGTGAAATCGTCCATGGGGACACTGCCCATGGTGAAAGTGCCCATGGTCACAACACTCACGGTGATAGTGCTCACGGTGAGAGTGGCCATGGTGACAGTGACCACGGTGACAGTTCTAATGGTGATACTGCCCATGATGACAGTGCTCATGGTGACAGTCCACATTGTGCCAGTGCCCAAGGTGACAGTGCTCATGGTGACAGTGCCCAAAGTCACAATACCCATGGTGACAGTGCCCAGGCTGACAGTTCTCAAGGTGGTAGTGCCCATGGTGACAGTGCACATGGTGATACAGAGAATGGGGACAGTGCTTATGGTGACAGTGGTCATGGTTGCAGTACCCATGGTGATAGTGCTGAAACTGACAGTGCCCTTGGGGATAGTGCCCATGGTGAGTGTGCTCGTGTTAATAGTGCCCATGGTGGCAGTTCCCATTGTGAAAGTGCTCATGATGACAGTGCCCATGTTGGTAGTTCCCATGGTGACAGTGCTCATGGTGATAGTGACCATGTTAACAGTGCACATGGTGGCTGTGCCCTTGGTGACAGTGCCCATGATGACAGTATTCATGGTGACAGTGCTCACGGTGATAGTGCCCATGGTGACAGTGCACATGGTGGTAGTCCACATGTTGGCAGTGAAAAATGGTGACAGTTCCCATGCTGACAGTTCTCATTGTGACAATGCACACGGTCACAACCGATGCTGACACTGCTCATGGTAGCTGTACCCGTGGTGACAGGGCTCATGGTGATAGTGCCCATGTTAACAGTGCCCATGGTGACACTGCCCATGGTGACAATGCCCATGATGACAGTGCCAATAGAGTCAGTACCCACGCAGCCATTGCCTATGGTAACAGTGCTCACAGTGACAGTACCCATGGTAACAGTGACCACGGTGAGAGTGCTCATGGTGATAGTGGCTATGGTGACAGATCACACTGTGACAGTCCGCATTGTGCCAGTACCAATAGTGAGAGTGCCCATGGTGACACTGACCACGGTAAGAGTGCTCATGGTGCTAGTGCTCACAGTAATAGTGCTCATGGTGACAGTGCCAACAGTGACGGTGCTCACGGTGACAGTGCCCATGGTGATAGTGCCCATGGTGAGAGTCCGCCCATTGATAGTGCCCATGGTGGCAGTTCCCATTGTGAAAGTGCTCATGATGACATTGCCCATGTTGGTAGTTCCCATGGTGACAGTGCTCACGGTGATAGTGACCTTGGTAACTGTGCACATGGTGGCCGTGCCCTTGGTGACAGTGCCAATGATGACAGTACTCATGGTGACAGTTCTCATGGTAATAGTTCCCATGGGGACAAGGCACAGGTTGGCAGTGAAAAATGGTGAAAGTGCCCATGTTGACAGTTCTCATGGTGACAGTGCACACGGTGACAACCCATGCAGACAGTACTCACGGTGACAGTTCTCATGGTTGCAGTACCCATGGTGACAGTGCTCACAGTGATACTGCCCATAGTGGCAATGCCCATGGTGACAGTGCCCATGGTGACACTGCCCATGATGACAGTGCCCATGGTGAAAGTTCCCACGGCGCCATTGCCTTTGGTGACAGTGCTCATGGTAACAGTGCCCTTAGTGACAGTGACCATGGTGAGAGTGCTCACACTGATACTGCCCATGGTGACAGGGCTCATGATGCCAGGCCGCATTGTGCCAGTACCCATGGCGACAGTGGTCATGGTGACACTGACCACAGTGAGAGTGCTCACTGTGATAGAGCTCACGGTAATAGTGCTCATGGTGACAGTGCAAATGGTGACAATACCCATGGTGACAGTACTCATGTTGAAAATACCCATGGTGGCAGTTCTCATGGTGACAGTGCTCATAATAGCAGTGCCCAAGGTGGCAGTCCTCGTGGTGACAGTGCTAATGGTGACAGTGCTCTTGGTGGCAGTTCCCATGGGGACAGTACCGATGGTGACCCTGTGCATTGTTACAGTGCCCATGGTAACCGTGCTCACGGTGGTAGTGCACATCGTGACAGTGCCCATGGTGGTAGTTCACCTGGTGACAGTGCTAAATAGTGACAGTGCACATGCTGACAGTGCTCACGGTGATAGTGCCCATGGTGACAGTGCCCACGGTGATAATGTGTATTATTACAGTGTTCATCGTGACAGAGCCCAAGGTGGCAGTGGCCATGGTGACAGTGCCCACAATGACAGTGCCCATGGTAACAGTGCCGACAGTGACAGTGCCCATGGTGACACTTCTCACAGTGAATGTTCCCATGGGGACAGTTACCATGATGAGATTTCTCACGGTGATAGTGCCCGTTGTGACAGTGCTCACAGTGACAATGCCCATGGTGCCAGTGCCCATAGAGACATTCCGAACAGTCACATTTCTTACGGTGAAAGTGCCTATGGTGACACTGCACCTGGTGGCAGTGCAAAATGGTGACAGTGCCCATGGTGACATTGCTCATAGTGACTTTGCTTACAGGGATAGTCCTTACGGTGACAGTGTGCATGGTGACACTGCACACAGTTGCAGTTTTTATGGTGACAGTGTTCACGGTGATAGTTTCCATGGTGATAGTGCCCATGGTGACACTGCATATGGTGGCAGTGATAAATGGTGACAGTGCCCCTGTTGACAGTTCTCATGGTGAGAGTGCACATGGTGACAACCCGTGAAGGCTGTACTCATGGTGACAGTACTCACGGTGACAGTTCTCATGTTTGCAGTATCCATGGTGACAGTGCTCACAGTGATAGTGCCCATGGTGAGAGTGCCCATGATGACAGGGCCCATGGTGCCATTGCCTATGGTGACAGTGCTCATGGTAACAGTGCCCAAGGTGACAGTGACCATGGTGAGAGTGCTCACACTGATGGTGCCCATGGTGACAGTGCTCACGGTGCCTGTCTACATTGTGCCATTACCCATGGCGACAGTGCTCATGGTGACAGTGACCACAGTGAGAGTGCTCATAGTGATAGTGCTCACGGTAATAGTGCTCATGGTGACAATGCGAATGGTGACAATACCATGGTGACAGTACTCATGTTGAAAATACCCATGGTGGCAGTTCTCATAGCGACAGATCTCATGGTGACAGTGCTCATAATAGCAGTGCCCAGGTGCCAGTGCTCGTGGTGACAGTGCTAATGGTGACACTGCTCTTGGTGGCAGTTCCCATCGGGACAATACTGATGGTGACGCTGTGCATTGTTACAGTGCCCATGGTAACCGTGCTCACGGTGATACTGCACATCGTGACAGTGCCCATGGTGGTAGTTCACCTGGTGACAGTGCTAGATAGTGACAGTGCACATGCTGACAGTGCTCACGGTGATAGTGCCCATGGTGACAGTGCACACGGTGATAATGGGCATTGTTACAGAGTTCATGGTGACAGCACACGGTGGCAGTGGCCATGGAGACAGTGCCCACAATGACAGTGCCCATGGTGACAGTGCCGACAGTGACAGTGCCCATGGTGACACTTCTCACAGTGACAGTGCCCATGGGGACCGTTAGCATGGTGAGATTTCTCACGGTGACAGTGCCCGTTGTGACATTGCTCACAGTGACAATGCCCATGGTGCCAGTGTGCATAGAGTCATTCCGCACGGTCACATTTCTCACAGTGAATGTGCCTATGGTGATATTAACCATGGTGACACTGCACATGGTGGCAGAGCAAAATGGTTACAGTGCCCATGGTGACATTGCTCATGGTGACTTTGCTTATGGTGATAGTCCTTACAGTGACAGTGCGCATGGTGACACTGCTCACAGTGACAGTGTTCATGGTGACAGTGTTCACGGTGATAGTTCCCATGGTGAGATTGTCCATGGTAACAGTGCCCATAGTCACAATTCTCATGGTGTAGTGCTCACAGTGACAGTGTCCATGGTGTCATGCCCATGGTGACAGTGCTCATGGTGACAGTGCTCATGTTGGCAGTGCCATAAATAACAGTGCTCATTGTGGCAGTGCTCATGGTGTCCGTGCTCATGGTGACAGTGCCCATGTTTACAGTGTTTATGGTGATAGATGTCACGGTGTCAGTGCTCACGGGGACAGTGCCAAGGCTGACAAAGCCCAGGGTGATACTTCCCATTGGGACAGTGCCCACGGTGACAGTGCCCATGGTGAGAGGGCCCAGTGTGACAAGGCACATGGTGACAGTGCTCACGGTGACGGTGCCCATGGTGACAGTGCCGATGTTGAGAGTACCATTAGTGACAGTGCTCATGGTGAAACTGCCCATGGAGACATCGCCCATGGTGATAGTGCTCATGGTGACAACACCACGGTGACAGTGCCAATGTTGATAGTCCTCGTGGTGACAGGTCTTACATTGAATGTGACCATGGTGTCTGTGGTCATGGTGACAGTGCTCAAGGTTATCGTCTCCATGTTGACAGTGCCGATGGTGACAATTCTCACGGTGACAGGGCCTAAGGTGAAAATTCTCATAGTGACAGTGTTCACGGTGACAGTGCCCATGGTGCTATTACCCATGGTGACAGTTCTCATAGTGAAACTGCACATGGTGGCAGTGCAAAATGGTGACAGTGTCCATGGTGATATTGCTCATGGTGACATTGCTTACGGTGATAGTGTGTATGGTGAATCTGCACACAGTGACATTGCTCATGGTGACAGTGTTCACGGCGTTAGTTCCTATCGTGAATGTGACCTTGGGGACAGTGCCCATTGTCACAATTCTCATGGTGTAGTGCTCACGGTGACAGTGCCCATGGTGACAATACACAGGGTGACAGTATTCATGGTGACATTGCTCATGGTGAGAGTGCCCATGTTCACAACTGTCACGGTGATAGTTCCCATGGTGACAATACCCAGGGTAACAGAGCTGATGGTAAAAGTGTTCACGGTGACAGTGCCCATGGTGACAGTACCTAAGGTGACAATTCCCATGGTGAGACTGCTCATAGACAGTGCCCATGGTGACAATACCCAGCGTGTCCTGTCCATGGTGACAGTGATCATGGTGACACTTCTCATGAGGACAGTGCCATAAGTGACAGTGCTCATTGTGGCAGTGCTCATGGTGACCGTGCTCATGGTGACAGTGCCATGGTGACAGTGCCTATGGTGATAGATATCATGGTGGCCGTGCCCAGGGTGACATTGCCCACGCTGACAAAGCCCATGGTGATACTTCCCATTGTGACAGTGCCAACGGTGGCAGAGCCCATGGTGACAGTGCCCAAGATCACAGTGCCCATGATGAGAGTGCTAACGGTGACTCTGCCCATGGTGACAGCACCCAGTGTGACAATGCCCATTGTGACAGTGCTCACGGTGACCATGCCGATGGTGATAGTGCCAATAGTGAGAGTGCTCACGGTGACACTGCCCATGGACACACTGCCCATTGTGATAGTGCTCATCATGACAAACCCTCGGAGGCAGTGCCAATGGTGAGAGTCCCCGTGGTGACAGTTCTCACGGTGAAAGTGATCCTGTTGAAATTGCTCATGGTGACAGTACTCATGGTGACAGTGCTCAAGGTGATAGTCTCCATGTTGACAGTGTCCATGGTGACTGTTCTCACGGTGACAGTGCCTATGGTGATTATGCTCTTAGTGACAGTGCTCATGGTGACAGTGCCCATGGTGACAGTGACCACGGTGACTGTTCTCACCGTGGTAGTGCCCATGGTGACAGTGTTCATGATGACAGTCCGCATTAAGGCTGTGCCCACGGTGACACTGCTCATGGTGATAGTTCTCACGGTGATAGTACGCACGGTGACAGTGCCAAAGGTGACAATACCCAGGTGATAGTAATCATGGTGAAAGTGCCCATGGTGGCAGTTCTCATACTGACAGTTCTTGTGACACTGCTCATGGTGGCAGTGCTCGTGGTGACAGTGCTCATGGTGGCAGTGCCCATGGTGAGACTACCGATGGTGACACTGCCCATGGTGACAGTGCACATGGTCATGGTGCATCTGCTGGCAGTGCAAAATAGTGAGAGTGCCCATGATGATATTGCTCATGGTGATAGTTCCCATGGTGAGAGTGCCCATGGTTCCAGTGCTCATGGTGACAGTGCCCATTGTGACAGTGGCCCTGGTGACAGTGCACACCGTGAGAGTGTCCATGGTGTCTGTGCCCATGGTGACAGTTCTTATCATGAGAGTGTTCACGGTAGCAGTGTTCATGGTAATAGTGCTCACGGAGACATTGCCCACAATGAGAGTGCCCATGGTGAGAATACTGACTGTGGCAGTGCCCATGATGACTTTTCTCTCTGCGACAGTGCCCATGGGGACAGTTAGCACGGTGAGATTTCTCACAGTGATAGTGCACATTGTTTCAGTGCTAATAGTGAAAAGACCCATGGCGCCAGTGCCCATCATGGCATTGCTCACAGTGATAGTTCTCATGGTGACAGTGCCCATGGTGATATTACCCATGGTGACAGTACTCAGTGATCAAGTGCTCATGGTGACAGTGCCTAAGGTGATAGTGCACACGGTGGCAGTGCAAAATGGCGACAGTGCCCATGGTGACATTGCTTAATGTGATAGTCCTTGTGGTGACATTGCGCATGGTGACATTGCCCACCACGACAGTTCTCTTGTTGACAGTGCTCATGGTGATAGTGCCAATGTTGGAAGTGCCCATCGTGAAAGTGCCCATGGTGACAGTTCTTATGATGAGAGTGGTCAGAGTGGCAGTGCTCATGGTGAAAGTGCCCATGGTGACAGAGCCCACGGTGACAGTGTCCATAGTTATAGTGTCCACGGTGACAGTCCTAACAGTGAAATTGTCCATGGGGACACTGCCCATGGTGAAAGTGCCCATGGTCACAACACTCACGGTGATAGTGCTCACGGTGAGAGTGGCCATGTTGACAGTGACCACGGTGACACTTCTAATGGTGATACTGCCCATGATGACAGTGCTCATGGTGACAGTCCACATTGTGCCAGTGCCCAAGGTGACAGTGCTCATGGTGACAGTGCCCAAAGTCACAATACCCATGGTGACAGTGCCCAGGCTGACAGTTCTCAAGGTGGTAGTGCCCATGGTGACAGTGCACATGGTGATACAGAGAATGGGGACAGTGCTTATGGTGACAGTGGTCATGGTTGCAGTACCCATGGTGATAGTGCTGAAACTGACAGTGCCCTTGGGGATAGTGCCCATGGTGAGTGTGCTCGTGTTAATAGTGCCCATGGTGGCAGTTCCCATTGTGAAAGTGCTCATGATGACAGTGCCCATGTTGGTAGTTCCCATGGTGACAGTGCTCATGGTGATAGTGACCATGTTAACAGTGCACATGGTGGCTGTGCCCTTGGTGACAGTGCCCATGATGACAGTATTCATGGTGACAGTGCTCACGGTGATAGTGCCCATGGTGACAGTGCACATGGTGGTAGTCCACATGGTGGCAGTGAAAAATGGTGACAGTTCCCATGCTGACAGTTCTCATTGTGACAATGCACACGGACACAACCGATGCTGACACTGCTCATGGTAGCTGTACCCGTGGTGACAGGGCTCATGGTGATAGTGCCCATGTTAACAGTGCCCATGGTGACACTGCCCATGGTGACAATGCCCATGATGACAGTGCCAATAGAGTCAGTGCCCACGCAGCCATTGCCTATGGTAACAGTGCTCACAGTGACAGTACCCATGGTAACAGTGACCACGGTGAGAGTGCTCATGGTGATAGTGGCTATGGTGACAGATCACACTGTGACAGTCCGCATTGTGCCAGTACCAATAGTGACAGTGCCCATGGTGACATTTACCATGGTAAGAGTGCTCACGGTTCTAGTGCTCACAGTAATAGTGCTCATGGTGACAGTGCCAACAGTGACGGTGCTCACGGTGACAGTGCCCATGGTGATAGTGCCCATGGTGAGAGTCCGCCCATTGATAGTGCCCATGGTGGCAGTTCCCATTGTGAAAGTGCTCATGATGACATTGCCCATGTTGGTAGTTCCCATGGTGACAGTGCTCACGGTGATAGTGACCTTGGTAACTGTGCACATGGTGGCCGTGCCCTTGGTGACAGTGCCAATGATGACAGTACTCATGGTGACAGTTCTCATGGTAATAGTTCCCATGGGGACAAGGCACAGGTTGGCAGTGAAAAATGGTGAAAGTGCCCATGTTGACAGTTCTCATGGTGACAGTGCACACGGTGACAACCCATGCAGACAGTACTCACGGTGACAGTTCTCATGGTTGCAGTACCCATGGTGACAGTGCTCACAGTGATACTGCCCATAGTGGCAATGCAAATGGTGACAGTGCCCATGGTGACACTGCCCATGATGACAGTGCCCATGGTGAAAGTTCCCACGGCGCCATTGCCTATTGTGACAGTGCTCATGGTAACAGTGCCCATGGTGACAGTGACCATGGTGAGAGTGCTCACACTGATAGTGCCCATGGTGACAGGGCTCATGGTGCCAGGCCGCATTGTGCCAGTACCCATGGCGACAGTGGTCATGGTGACACTGACCACAGTGAGAGGGCTCACTGTGATAGAGCTCACGGTAATAGTGCTCATGGTGACAGTGCAAATGGTGACAATACCCATGGTGACAGTACTCATGTTGAAAATACCCATGGTGGCAGTTCTCATGGTGACAGTGCTCATAATAGCAGTGCCCAAGGTGGCAGTCCTCGTGGTGACAGTGCTAATGGTGACAGTGCTCTTGGTGGCAGTTCCCATGGGGACAGTACCGATGGTGACCCTGTGCATTGTTACAGTGCCCATGGTAACCGTGCTCACGGTGGTAGTGCACATCGTGACAGTGCCCATGGTGGTAGTTCACCTGGTGACAGTGCTAAATAGTGACAGTGCACATGCTGACAGTGCTCACGGTGATAGTGCCCATGGTGACAGTGCCCACGGTGATAATCGGTATTATTACAGTGTTCATCGTGACACAGCCCAAGGTGGCAGTGGCCATGGTGACAGTGCCCACAATGACAGTGCCCATGGTAACAGTGCCGACAGTGACAGTGCCCATGGTGACACTTCTCACAGTGAATGTGCCCATGGGGACAGTTACCATGATGAGATTTCTCACGGTGATAGTGCCCGTTGTGACAGTGCTCACAGTGACAATGCCCATGGTGCCAGTGCCCATAGAGACATTCCGCACGGTCACATTTCTCACGGTGAAAGTGCCTATGGTGACACTGCACCTGGTGGCAGTGCAAAATGGTTACAGTGCCCATGGTGACATTGCTCATAGTGACTTTGCTTACAGTGATAGTCCTTACGGTGACAGTGTGCTGGTGACACTGCACACAGTTGCAGTGTTTATGGTGACAGTGTTCACGGTGATAGTTTCCATGGTGATAGTGCCCATGGTGACACTGCACATGGTGGCAGTGATAAATGGTGACAGTGCCCCTGTTGACAGTTCTCATGGTGAGAGTGCACATGGTGACAACCCGTGCAGACTGTACTCATGGTGACAGTACTCACGGTGACAGTTCTCATGTTTGCAGTATCCATGGTGACAGTGCTCACAGTGATAGTGCCCATGGTGAGAGTGCCCATGATGACAGGGCCCATGGTGCCATTGCCTATGGTGACAGTGCTCATGGTAACAGTGCCCAAGGTGACAGTGACCATGGTGAGAGTGCTCACACTGATGGTGCCCATGGTGACAGTGCTCACGGTGCCTGTCTACATTGTGCCATTACCCATGGCGACAGTGCTCATGGTGACAGTGACCACAGTGAGAGTGCTCATAGTGATAGTGCTCACGGTAATAGTGCTCATGGTGACAATGCAAATGGTGACAATACCATGGTGACAGTACTCATGTTGAAAATACCCATGGTGGCAGTTCTCATAGCGACAGATCTCATGGTGACCGTGCTCATAATAGCAGTGCCCAGGTGCCAGTGCTCGTGGTGACAGTGCTAATGGTGACAGTGCTCTTGGTGGCAGTTCCCATCGGGACAATACTGATGGTGACGCTGTGCATTGTTACAGTGCCCATGGTAACCGTGCTCACGGTGATAGTGCACATCGTGACAGTGCCCATGGTGGTAGTTCACCTGGTGACAGTGCTAAATAGTGACAGTGCACGTGCTGACAGTGCTCACGGTGATAGTGCCCATGGTGACAGTGCACACGGTGATAATGGGCATTGTTACAGAGTTCATGGTGACAGCACACGGTGGCAGTGGCCATGGAGACAGTGCCCACAATGACAGTGCCCATGGTGACAGTGCCGACAGTGACAGTACCCATGGTGACACTTCTCACGGTGACAGTGCCCATGGGGACAGTTAGCATGGTGAGATTTCTCACGGTGACAGTGCCCGTTGTGACAGTGCTCACAGTGACAATGCCCATGGTGCCAGTGCCCATAGAGTCATTCCTCACGGTCACATTTCTCAGAGTGAAAGTGCCTATGGTGATATTAACCATGGTGACACTGCACATGGTGGCAGAGCAAAATGGTTACAGTGCCCATGGTGACATTGCTCATGGTGACTTTGCTTATGGTGATAGTCCTTACAGTGACAGTGCGCATGGTGACACTGCACACAGTGACAGTGTTCATGGTGACAGTGTTCACGGTGATAGTTCCCATGGTGAGATTGTCCATGGTAACAGTGACCATAGTCACAATTCTCATGGTGTAGTGCTCACAGTGACAGTGTCCATGGTGTCATGCCCATGGTGACAGTGCTCATGGTGACAGTGCTCATGTTGGCAGTGCCATAAATAACAGTGCTCATTGTGGCAGTGCTCATGGTGTCCGTGCTCATGGTGACAGTGCCCATGTTTACAGTGTTTATGGTGATAGATGTCACGGTGTCAGTGCCCACGGGGACAGTGCCAAGGCTGACAAAGCCCAGGGTGATACTTCCCATTGGGACAGTGCCCACGGTGACAGTGCCCATGGTGAGAGCGCCCAGTGTGGCAAGGCACATGGTGACAGTGCTCACGGTGACGGTGCCCATGGTGACAGTGCCGATGTTGAGAGTGCCATTAGTGACAGTGCTCATGGTGAAACTGCCCATGGAGACATCGCCCATGGTGATAGTGCTCATGGTGACAACACCACGGTGACAGTGCCAATGTTGATAGTCCTCGTGGTGACAGGTCTTACATTGAATGTGACCATGGTGTCTGTGGTCATGGTGACAGTGCTCAAGGTTATCGTCTCCATGTTGACAGTGCCGATGGTGACAATTCTCACGGTGACAGGGCCTAAGGTGAAAATTCTCATAGTGACAGTGTTCACGGTGACAGTGCCCATGGTGCTATTACCCATGGTGACAGTTCTCATAGTGAAACTGCCCATGGTGACACTGCACATGGTGGCAGTGCAAAATGGTGACAGTGTCCATGGTGATATTGCTCATGGTGACATTGCTTACGGTGATAGTGTGTATGGTGAAACTGCACACAGTGACATTGCTCATGGTGACAGTGTTCACGGCGTTAGTTCCTATCGTAAATGTGACCATGGGGACAGTGCCCATTGTCACTATTCTCATGGTGTAGTGCTCACGGTGACAGTGCCCATGGTGACAATACACAGGGTGACAGTATTCATGGTGACATTGCTCATGGTGAGAGTGCCCATGTTCACAACTGTCACGGTGATAGTTCCCATGGTGACAATACCCAGGGTAACAGAGCTGATGGTAAAAGTGTTCACGGTGACAGTGCCCATGGTGACAGTACCTAAGGTGACAATTCCCATGGTGAGACTGCTCATAGACAGTGCCCATGGTGACAATACCCAGCGTGTCCTGTCCATGGTGACAGTGATCATGGTGATACTTCTCATGAGGACAGTGCCATAAGTGACAGTGCTCATTGTGGCAGTGCTCATGGTGACCGTGCTCATGGTGACAGTGCCATGGTGACAGTGCCTATGGTGATAGATATCATGGTGGCCGTGCCCAGGGTGACATTGCCCACGCTGACAAAGCCCATGGTGATACTTCCCATTGTGACAGTGCCAACGGTGGCAGAGCCCATGGTGACAGTGCCCAAGATCACAGTGCCCATGATGAGAGTGCTAACGGTGACTCTGCCCATGGTGACAGCACCCAGTGTGACAATGCCCATTGTGACAGTGCTCACGGTGACCATGCCGATGGTGATAGTGCCAATAGTGAGAGTGCTCACGGTGACACTGCCCATGGACACACTGCCCATTGTGATAGTGCTCATCATGACAAACCCTCGGAGGCAGTGCCAATGGTGAGAGTCCCCGTGGTGACAGTTCTCACGGTGAAAGTGATCCTGTTGAAATTGCTCATGGTGACAGTGCTCATGGTGACAGTGCTCAAGGTGATAGTCTCCATGTTGACAGTGTCCATGGTGACTGTTCTCACGGTGACAGTGCCTATGGTGATTATGCTCTTAGTGACAGTGCTCATGGTGACAGTGCCCATGGTGACAGTGACCACGGTGACTGTTCTCACCGTGGTAGTGCCCATGGTGACAGTGTTCATGATGACAGTCTGCATTAAGGCTGTGCCCACGGTGACACTGCTCATGGTGATAGTTCTCACGGTGATAGTACGCACGGTGACAGTGCCAAAGGTGACAATACCCAGGTGAAAGTAATCATGGCGAAAGTGCCCATGGTGGCAGTTCTCATACTGACAGTTCTTGTGACACTGCTCATGGTGGCAGTGCTCGTGGTGACAGTGCTCATGGTGGCAGTGCCCATGGTGAGACTACCGATGGTGACACTGCCCATGGTGACAGTGCACATGGTCATGGTGCATCTGCTGGCAGTGCAAAATAGTGAGAGTGCCCATGATGATATTGCTCATGGTGATAGTGCCCATGGTGAGAGTGCCCATGGTTCCAGTGCTCATGGTGACAGTGCCCATTGTGACAGTGGCCCTGGTGACAGTGCACACCGTGAGAGTGCCCATGGTGTCTGTGCCCATGGTGACAGTTCTTATCATGAGAGTGTTCACGGTAGCAGTGTTCATGGTAATAGTGCTCACGGAGACATTGCCCACAATGAGAGTGCCCATGGTGAGAATACTGACTGTGACAGTGCCCATGATGACTTTTCTCTCTGCGACAGTGCCCATGGGGACAGTTAGCACGGTGAGATTTCTCACAGTGATAGTGCACATGGTTTCAGTGCTAATAGTGAAAAGACCCACGGCGCCAGTGCCCATCATGGCATTGCTCACGGTGATAGTTCTCACGGTGACAGTGCCCATGGTGATATTACCCATGGTGACAGTACTCAGTGATCAAGTGCTCATGGTGACAGTGCCTAAGGTGATAGTGCACACGGTGGCAGTGCAAAATGGCGACAGTGCCCATGGTGACATTGCTTAATGTGATAGTCCTTGTGGTGACATTGCGCATGGTGACATTGCCCACCACGACAGTTCTCTTGTTGACAGTGCTCATGGTGATAGTGCCAATGTTGGAAGTGCCCATCGTGAAAGTGCCCATGGTGACAGTTCTTATGATGAGAGTGGTCAGAGTGGCAGTGCTCATGGTGAAAGTGCCCATGGTGATAGAGCCCACGGTGACAGTGTCCATAGTTATAGTGTCCATGGTGACAGTACTAACAGTGAAATCGTCCATGGGGACACTGCCCATGGTGAAAGTGCCCATGGTCACAACACTCACGGTGATAGTGCTCACGGTGAGAGTGGCCATGGTGACAGTGACCACGGTGACAGTTCTAATGGTGATACTGCCCATGATGACAGTGCTCATGGTGACAGTCCACATTGTGCCAGTGCCCAAGGTGACAGTGCTCATGGTGACAGTGCCCAAAGTCACAATACCCATGGTGACAGTGCCCAGGCTGACAGTTCTCAAGGTGGTAGTGCCCATGGTGACAGTGCACATGGTGATACAGAGAATGGGGACAGTGCTTACGGTGACAGTGGTCATGGTTGCAGTACCCATGGTGATAGTGCTGAAACTGACAGTGCCCTTGGGGATAGTGCCCATGGTGAGTGTGCTCGTGTTAATAGTGCCCATGGTGGCAGTTCCCATTGTGAAAGTGCTCATGATGACAGTGCCCATGTTGGTAGTTCCCATGGTGACAGTGCTCATGGTGATAGTGACCATGTTAACAGTGCACATGGTGGCTGTGCCCTTGGTGACAGTGCCCATGATGACAGTATTCATGGTGACAGTGCTCACGGTGATAGTGCCCATGGTGACAGTGCACATGGTGGTAGTCCACATGGTGGCAGTGAAAAATGGTGACAGTTCCCATGCTGACAGTTCTCATTGTGACAATGCACACGGTCACAACCGATGCTGACACTGCTCATGGTAGCTGTACCCGTGGTGACAGGGCTCATGGTGATAGTGCCCATGTTAACAGTGCCCATGGTGACACTGCCCATGGTGACAATGCCCATGATGACAGTGCCCATAGAGTCAGTACCCACGCAGCCATTGCCTATGGTAACAGTGCTCACAGTGACAGTACCCATGGTAAAAGTGACCACGGTGAGAGTGCTCATGGTGATAGTGGCTATGGTGACAGATCACACTGTGACAGTCCGCATTGTGCCAGTACCAATAGTGACAGTGCCCATGGTGACATTGACCACGGTAAGAGTGCTCACGGTGCTAGTGCTCACAGTAATAGTGCTCATGGTGACAGTGCCAACAGTGACGGTGCTCACGGTGACAGTGCCCATGGTGATAGTGCCCATGGTGAGAGTCCGCCCATTGATAGTGCCCATGGTGGCAGTTCCCATTGTGAAAGTGCTCATGATGACATTGCCCATGTTGGTAGTTCCCATGGTGACAGTGCTCACGGTGATAGTGACCTTGGTAACTGTGCACATGGTGGCCGTGCCCTTGGTGACAGTGCCAATGATGACAGTACTCATGGTGACAGTTCTCATGGTAATAGTTCCCATGGGGACAAGGCACAGGTTGGCAGTGAAAAATGGTGAAAGTGCCCATGTTGACAGTTCTCATGGTGACAGTGCACACGGTGACAACCCATGCAGACAGTACTCACGGTGACAGTTCTCATGGTTGCAGTACCCATGGTGACAGTGCTCACAGTGATACTGCCCATAGTGGCAATGCCCATGGTGACAGTGCCCATGGTGACACTGCCCATGATGACAGTGCCCATGGTGAAAGTTCCCACGGCGCCATTGCCTTTGGTGACAGTGCTCATGGTAACAGTGCCCTTAGTGACTGTGACCATGGTGAGAGTGCTCACACTGATACTGCCCATGGTGACAGGGCTCATGATGCCAGGCCGCATTGTGCCAGTACCCATGGCGACAGTGGTCATGGTGACACTGACCACAGTGAGAGTGCTCACTGTGATAGAGCTCACGGTAATAGTGCTCATGGTGACAGTGCAAATGGTGACAATACCCATGGTGACAGTACTCATGTTGAAAATACCCATGGTGGCAGTTCTCATGGTGACAGTGCTCATAATAGCAGTGCCCAAGGTGGCAGTCCTCGTGGTGACAGTGCTAATGGTGACAGTGCTCTTGGTGGCAGTTCCCATGGGGACAGTACCGATGGTGACCCTGTGCATTGTTACAGTGCCCATGGTAACCGTGCTCACGGTGGTAGTGCACATCGTGACAGTGCCCATGGTGGTAGTTCACCTGGTGACAGTGCTAAATAGTGACAGTGCACATGCTGACAGTGCTCACGGTGATAGTGCCCATGGTGACAGTGCCCACGGTGATAATGTGTATTATTACAGTGTTCATCGTGACAGAGCCCAAGGTGGCAGTGGCCATGGTGACAGTGCCCACAATGACAGTGCCCATGGTAACAGTGCCGACAGTGACAGTGCCCATGGTGACACTTCTCACAGTGAATGTTCCCATGGGGACAGTTACCATGATGAGATTTCTCACGGTGATAGTGCCCGTTGTGACAGTGCTCACAGTGACAATGCCCATGGTGCCAGTGCCCATAGAGACATTCCGAACAGTCACATTTCTTACGGTGAAAGTGCCTATGGTGACACTGCACCTGGTGGCAGTGCAAAATGGTGACAGTGCCCATGGTGACATTGCTCATAGTGACTTTGCTTACAGTGATAGTCCTTACGGTGACAGTGTGCATGGTGACACTGCACACAGTTGCAGTGTTTATGGTGACAGTGTTCACGGTGATAGTTTCCATGGTGATAGTGCCCATGGTGACACTGCACATGGTGGCAGTGATAAATGGTGACAGTGCCCCTGTTGACAGTTCTCATGGTGAGAGTGCACATGGTGACAACCCGTGCAGACTGTACTCATGGTGACAGTACTCATGCTGACAGTTCTCATGTTTGCAGTATCCATGGTGACAGTGCTCACAGTGATAGTGCCCATGGTGAGAGTGCCCATGATGACAGGGCCCATGGTGCCATTGCCTATGGTGACAGTGCTCATGGTAACAGTGCCCAAGGTGACAGTGACCATGGTGAGAGTGCTCACACTGATGGTGCCCATGGTGACAGTGCTCACGGTGCCTGTCTACATTGTGCCATTACCCATGGCGACAGTGCTCATGGTGACAGTGACCACAGTGAGAGTGCTCATAGTGATAGTGCTCACGGTAATAGTGCTCATGGTGACAATGCGAATGGTGACAATACCATGGTGACAGTACTCATGTTGAAAATACCCATGGTGGCAGTTCTCATAGCGACAGATCTCATGGTGACAGTGCTCATAATAGCAGTGCCCAGGTGCCAGTGCTCGTGGTGACAGTGCTAATGGTGACAGTGCTCTTGGTGGCAGTTCCCATCGGGACAATACTGATGGTGACGCTGTGCATTGTTACAGTGCCCATGGTAACCGTGCTCACGGTGATACTGCACATCGTGACAGTGCCCATGGTGGTAGTTCACCTGGTGACAGTGCTAGATAGTGACAGTGCACATGCTGACAGTGCTCACGGTGATAGTGCCCATGGTGACAGTGCACACGGTGATAATGGGCATTGTTACAGAGTTCATGGTGACAGCACACGGTGGCAGTGGCCATGGAGACAGTGCCCACAATGACAGGGCCCATGGTGACAGTGCCGACAGTGACAGTGCCCATGGTGACACTTCTCACGGTGACAGTGCCCATGGGGACAGTTAGCATGGTGAGATTTCTCACGGTGACAGTGCCCGTTGTGACATTGCTCACAGTGACAATGCCCATGGTGCCAGTGCGCATAGAGTCATTCCGCACGGTCACATTTCTCACAGTGAATGTGCCTATGGTGATATTAACCATGGTGACACTGCACATGGTTGCAGAGCAAAATGGTTACAGTGCCCATGGTGACATTGCTCATGGTGACTTTGCTTATGGTGATAGTCCTTACAGTGACAGTGCGCATGGTGACACTGCACACAGTGACAGTGTTCATGGTGACAGTGTTCACGGTGATAGTTCCCATGGTGAGATTGTCCATGGTAACAGTGCCCATAGTCACAATTCTCATGGTGTAGTGCTCACAGTGACAGTGTCCATGGTGTCATGCCCATGGTGACAGTGCTCATGGTGACAGTGCTCATGTTGGCAGTGCCATAAATAACAGTGCTCATTGTGGCAGTGCTCATGGTGTCCGTGCTCATGGTGAGAGTGCCCATGTTTACAGTGTTTATGGTGATAGATGTCACGGTGTCAGTGCCCACGGGGACAGTGCCAAGGCTGACAAAGCCGAGGGTGATACTTCCCATTGGGACAGTGCCCACGGTGACAGTGCCCATGGTGAGAGGGCCCAGTGTGACAAGGCACATGGTGACAGTGCTCACGGTGACGGTGCCCATGGTGACAGTGCCGATGTTGAGAGTGCCATTAGTGACAGTGCTCATGGTGAAACTGCCCATGGAGACATCGCCCATGGTGATAGTGCTCATGGTGACAACACCACGGTGACAGTGCCAATGTTGATAGTCCTCGTGGTGACAGGTCTTACATTGAATGTGACCATGGTGTCTGTGGTCATGGTGACAGTGCTCAAGGTTATCGTCTCCATGTTGACAGTGCCGATGGTGACAATTCTCACGGTGACAGGGCCTAAGGTGAAAATTCTCATAGTGACAGTGTTCACGGTGACAGTGCCCATGGTGCTATTACCCATGGTGACAGTTCTCATAGTGAAACTGCCCATGGTGACACTGCACATGGTGGCAGTGCAAAATGGTGACAGTGTCCATGGTGATATTGCTCATGGTGACATTGCTTACGGTGATAGTGTGTATGGTGAAACTGCACACAGTGACATTGCTCATGGTGACAGTGTTCACGGCGTTAGTTCCTATCGTAAATGTGACCATGGGCACAGTGCCCATTGTCACTATTGTCATGGTGTAGTGCTCACGGTGACAGTGCCCATGGTGACAATACACAGGGTGACAGTATTCATGGTGACATTGCTCATGGTGAGAGTGCCCATGTTCACAACTGTCACGGTGATTGTTCCCATGGTGACAATACCCAGGGTAACAGAGCTGATGGTAAAAGTGTTCACGGTGACAGTGCCCATGGTGACAGTACCTAAGGTGACAATTCCCATGGTGAGACTGCTCATAGACAGTGCCCATGGTGACAATACCCAGCGTGTCCTGTCCATGGTGACAGTGATCATGGTGATACTTCTCATGAGGACAGTGCCATAAGTGACAGTGCTCATTGTGGCAGTGCTCATGGTGACCGTGCTCATGGTGACAGTGCCATGGTGACAGTGCCTATGGTGATAGATATCATGGTGGCCGTGCCCAGGGTGACATTGCCCACGCTGACAAAGCCCATGGTGATACTTCCCATTGTGACAGTGCCAACGGTGGCAGAGCCCATGGTGACAGTGCCCAAGATCACAGTGCCCATGATGAGAGTGCTAACGGTGACTCTGCCCATGGTGACAGCACCCAGTGTGACAATGCCCATTGTGACAGTGCTCACGGTGACCATGCCGATGGTGATAGTGCCAATAGTGAGAGTGCTCACGGTGACACTGCCCATGGACACACTGCCCATTGTGATAGTGCTCATCATGACAAACCCTCGGAGGCAGTGCCAATGGTGAGAGTCCCCGTGGTGACAGTTCTCACGGTGAAAGTGATCCTGTTGAAATTGCTCATGGTGACAGTGCTCATGGTGACAGTGCTCAAGGTGATAGTCTCCATGTTGACAGTGTCCATGGTGACTGTTCTCACGGTGACAGTGCCTATGGTGATTATGCTCTTAGTGACAGTGCTCATGGTGACAGTGCCCATGGTGACAGTGACCACGGTGACTGTTCTCACCGTGGTAGTGCCCATGGTGACAGTGTTCATGATGACAGTCTGCATTAAGGCTGTGCCCACGGTGACACTGCTCATGGTGATAGTTCTCACGGTGATAGTACGCACGGTGACAGTGCCAAAGGTGACAATACCCAGGTGAAAGTAATCATGGCGAAAGTGCCCATGGTGGCAGTTCTCATACTGACAGTTCTTGTGACACTGCTCATGGTGGCAGTGCTCGTGGTGACAGTGCTCATGGTGGCAGTGCCCATGGTGAGACTACCGATGGTGACACTGCCCATGGTGACAGTGCACATGGTCATGGTGCATCTGCTGGCAGTGCAAAATAGTGAGAGTGCCCATGATGATATTGCTCATGGTGATAGTGCCCATGGTGAGAGTGCCCATGGTTCCAGTGCTCATGGTGACAGTGCCCATTGTGACAGTGGCCCTGGTGACAGTGCACACCATGAGAGTGCCCATGGTGTCTGTGCCCATGGTGACAGTTCTTATCATGAGAGTGTTCACGGTAGCAGTGTTCATGGTAATAGTGCTCACGGAGACATTGCCCACAATGAGAGTGCCCATGGTGAGAATACTGACTGTGACAGTGCCCATGATGACTTTTCTCTCTGCGACAGTGCCCATGGGGACAGTTAGCACGGTGAGATTTCTCACAGTGATAGTGCACATTGTTTCAGTGCTAATAGTGAAAAGACCCACGGCGCCAGTGCCCATCATGGCATTGCTCACGGTGATAGTTCTCACGGTGACAGTGCCCATGGTGATATTACCCATGGTGACAGTACTCAGTGATCAAGTGCTCATGGTGACAGTGCCTAAGGTGATAGTGCACACGGTGGCAGTGCAAAATGGCGACAGTGCCCATGGTGACATTGCTTAATGTGATAGTCCTTGTGGTGACATTGCGCATGGTGACATTGCCCACCACGACAGTTCTCTTGTTGACAGTGCTCATGGTGATAGTGCCAATGTTGGAAGTGCCCATCGTGAAAGTGCCCATGGTGACAGTTCTTATGATGAGAGTGGTCAGAGTGGCAGTGCTCATGGTGAAAGTGCCCATGGTGATAGAGCCCACGGTGACAGTGTCCATAGTTATAGTGTCCATGGTGACAGTACTAACAGTGAAATCGTCCATGGGGACACTGCCCATGGTGAAAGTGCCCATGGTCACAACACTCACGGTGATAGTGCTCACGGTGAGAGTGGCCATGGTGACAGTGACCACGGTGACAGTTCTAATGGTGATACTGCCCATGATGACAGTGCTCATGGTGACAGTCCACATTGTGCCAGTGCCCAAGGTGACAGTGCTCATGGTGACAGTGCCCAAAGTCACAATACCCATGGTGACAGTGCCCAGGCTGACAGTTCTCAAGGTGGTAGTGCCCATGGTGACAGTGCACATGGTGATACAGAGAATGGGGACAGTGCTTATGGTGACAGTGGTCATGGTTGCAGTACCCATGGTGATAGTGCTGAAACTGACAGTGCCCTTGGGGATAGTGCCCATGGTGAGTGTGCTCGTGTTAATAGTGCCCATGGTGGCAGTTCCCATTGTGAAAGTGCTCATGATGACAGTGCCCATGTTGGTAGTTCCCATGGTGACAGTGCTCATGGTGATAGTGACCATGTTAACAGTGCACATGGTGGCTGTGCCCTTGGTGACAGTGCCCATGATGACAGTATTCATGGTGACAGTGCTCACGGTGATAGTGCCCATGGTGACAGTGCACATGGTGGTAGTCCACATGGTGGCAGTGAAAAATGGTGACAGTTCCCATGCTGACAGTTCTCATTGTGACAATGCACACAGTCACAACCGATGCTGACACTGCTCATGGTAGCTGTACCCGTGGTGACAGGGCTCATGGTGATAGTGCCCATGTTAACAGTGCCCATGGTGACACTGCCCATGGTGACAATGCCCATGATGACAGTGCCCATAGAGTCAGTACCCACGCAGCCATTGCCTATGGTAACAGTGCTCACAGTGACAGTACCCATGGTAAAAGTGACCACGGTGAGAGTGCTCATGGTGATAGTGGCTATGGTGACAGATCACACTGTGACAGTCCGCATTGTGCCAGTACCAATAGTGACAGTGCCCATGGTGACATTGACCACGGTAAGAGTGCTCACGGTGCTAGTGCTCACAGTAATAGTGCTCATGGTGACAGTGCCAACAGTGACGGTGCTCACGGTGACAGTGCCCATGGTGATAGTGCCCATGGTGAGAGTCCGCCCATTGATAGTGCCCATGGTGGCAGTTCCCATTGTGAAAGTGCTCATGATGACATTGCCCATGTTGGTAGTTCCCATGGTGACAGTGCTCACGGTGATAGTGACCTTGGTAACTGTGCACATGGTGGCCGTGCCCTTGGTGACAGTGCCAATGATGACAGTACTCATGGTGACAGTTCTCATGGTAATAGTTCCCATGGGGACAAGGCACAGGTTGGCAGTGAAAAATGGTGAAAGTGCCCATGTTGACAGTTCTCATGGTGACAGTGCACACGGTGACAACCCATGCAGACAGTACTCACGGTGACAGTTCTCATGGTTGCAGTACCCATGGTGACAGTGCTCACAGTGATACTGCCCATAGTGGCAATGCCCATGGTGACAGTGCCCATGGTGACACTGCCCATGATGACAGTGCCCATGGTGAAAGTTCCCACGGCGCCATTGCCTTTGGTGACAGTGCTCATGGTAACAGTGCCCTTAGTGACAGTGACCATGGTGAGAGTGCTCACACTGATAGTGCCCATGGTGACAGGGCTCATGATGCCAGGCCGCATTGTGCCAGTACCCATGGCGACAGTGGTCATGGTGACACTGACCACAGTGAGAGTGCTCACTGTGATAGAGCTCACGGTAATAGTGCTCATGGTGACAGTGCAAATGGTGACAATACCCATGGTGACAGTACTCATGTTGAAAATACCCATGGTGGCAGTTCTCATGGTGACAGTGCTCATAATAGCAGTGCCCAAGGTGGCAGTCCTCGTGGTGACAGTGCTAATGGTGACAGTGCTCTTGGTGGCAGTTCCCATGGGGACAGTACCGATGGTGACCCTGTGCATTGTTACAGTGCCCATGGTAACCGTGCTCACGGTGGTAGTGCACATCGTGACAGTGCCCATGGTGGTAGTTCACCTGGTGACAGTGCTAAATAGTGACAGTGCACATGCTGACAGTGCTCACGGTGATAGTGCCCATGGTGACAGTGCCCACGGTGATAATGTGTATTATTACAGTGTTCATCGTGACAGAGCCCAAGGTGGCAGTGGCCATGGTGACAGTGCCCACAATGACAGTGCCCATGGTAACAGTGCCGACAGTGACAGTGCCCATGGTGACACTTCTCACAGTGAATGTTCCCATGGGGACAGTTACCATGATGAGATTTCTCACGGTGATAGTGCCCGTTGTGACAGTGCTCACAGTGACAATGCCCATGGTGCCAGTGCCCATAGAGACATTCCGAACAGTCACATTTCTTACGGTGAAAGTGCCTATGGTGACACTGCACCTGGTGGCAGTGCAAAATGGTGACAGTGCCCATGGTGACATTGCTCATAGTGACTTTGCTTACAGTGATAGTCCTTACGGTGACAGTGTGCATGGTGACACTGCACACAGTTGCAGTGTTTATGGTGACAGTGTTCACGGTGATAGTTTCCATGGTGATAGTGCCCATGGTGACACTGCACATGGTGGCAGTGATAAATGGTGACAGTGCCCCTGTTGACAGTTCTCATGGTGAGAGTGCACATGGTGACAATCCGTGCAGACTGTACTCATGGTGACAGTACTCATGCTGACAGTTCTCATGTTTGCAGTATCCATGGTGACAGTGCTCACAGTGATAGTGCCCATGGTGAGAGTGCCCATGATGACAGGGCCCATGGTGCCATTGCCTATGGTGACAGTGCTCATGGTAACAGTGCCCAAGGTGACAGTGACCATGGTGAGAGTGCTCACACTGATGGTGCCCATGGTGACAGTGCTCACGGTGCCTGTCTACACTGTGCCATTACCCATGGCGACAGTGCTCATGGTGACAGTGACCACAGTGAGAGTGCTCATAGTGATAGTGCTCACGGTAATAGTGCTCATGGTGACAATGCGAATGGTGACAATACCATGGTGACAGTACTCATGTTGAAAATACCCATGGTGGCAGTTCTCATAGCGACAGATCTCATGGTGACAGTGCTCATAATAGCAGTGCCCAGGTGCCAGTGCTCGTGGTGACAGTGCTAATGGTGACAGTGCTCTTGGTGGCAGTTCCCATCGGGACAATACTGATGGTGACGCTGTGCATTGTTACAGTGTCCATGGTAACCGTGCTCACGGTGATACTGCACATCGTGACAGTGCCCATGGTGGTAGTTCACCTGGTGACAGTGCTAGATAGTGACAGTGCACATGCTGACAGTGCTCACGGTGATAGTGCCCATGGTGACAGTGCACACGGTGATAATGGGCATTGTTACAGAGTTCATGGTGACAGCACACGGTGGCAGTGGCCATGGAGACAGTGCCCACAATGACAGGGCCCATGGTGACAGTGCCGACAGTGACAGTGCCCATGGTGACACTTCTCACGGTGACAGTGCCCATGGGGACAGTTAGCATGGTGAGATTTCTAACGGTGACAGTGCCCATGGTGACATTGCTCATGGTGACTTTGCTTATGGTGATAGTCCTTACAGTGACAGTGCGCATGGTGACACTGCACACAGTGACAGTGTTCATGGTGACAGTGTTCACGGTGATAGTTCCCATGGTGAGATTGTCCATGGTAACAGTGCCCATAGTCACAATTCTCATGGTGTAGTGCTCACAGTGACAGTGTCCATGGTGTCATGCCCATGGTGACAGTGCTCATGGTGACAGTGCTCATGTTGGCAGTGCCATAAATAACAGTGCTCATTGTGGCAGTGCTCATGGTGTCCGTGCTCATGGTGACAGTGCCCATGTTTACAGTGTTTATGGTGATAGATGTCACGGTGTCAGTGCTCACGGGGACAGTGCCAAGGCTGACAAAGCCCAGGGTGATACTTCCCATTGGGACAGTGCCCACGGTGACAGTGCCCATGGTGAGAGGGCCCAGTGTGACAAGGCACATGGTGACAGTGCTCACGGTGACGGTGCCCATGGTGACAGTGCCGATGTTGAGAGTGCCATTAGTGACAGTGCTCATGGTGAAACTGCCCATGGAGACATCGCCCATGGTGATAGTGCTCATGGTGACAACACCACGGTGACAGTGCCAATGTTGATAGTCCTCGTGGTGACAGGTCTTACATTGAATGTGACCATGGTGTCTGTGGTCATGGTGACAGTGCTCAAGGTTATCGTCTCCATGTTGACAGTGCCGATGGTGACAATTCTCACGGTGACAGGGCCTAAGGTGAAAATTCTCATAGTGACAGTGTTCACGGTGACAGTGCCCATGGTGCTATTACCCATGGTGACAGTTCTCATAGTGAAACTGCCCATGGTGACACTGCACATGGTGGCAGTGCAAAATGGTGACAGTGTCCATGGTGATATTGCTCATGGTGACATTGCTTACGGTGATAGTGTGTATGGTGAAACTGCACACAGTGACATTGCTCATGGTGACAGTGTTCACGGCGTTAGTTCCTATCGTGAATGTGACCTTGGGGACAGTGCCCATTGTCACAATTCTCATGGTGTAGTGCTCACGGTGACAGTGCCCATGGTGACAATACACAGGGTGACAGTATTCATGGTGACATTGCTCATGGTGAGAGTGCCCATGTTCACAACTGTCACGGTGATAGTTCCCATGGTGACAATACCCAGGGTAACAGAGCTGATGGTAAAAGTGTTCACGGTGACAGTGCCCATGGTGACAGTACCTAAGGTGACAATTCCCATGGTGAGACTGCTCATAGACAGTGCCCATGGTGACAATACCCAGCGTGTCCTGTCCATGGTGACAGTGATCATGGTGACACTTCTCATGAGGACAGTGCCATAAGTGACAGTGCTCATTGTGGCAGTGCTCATGGTGACCGTGCTCATGGTGACAGTGCCATGGTGACAGTGCCTATGGTGATAGATATCATGGTGGCCGTGCCCAGGGTGACATTGCCCACGCTGACAAAGCCCATGGTGATACTTCCCATTGTGACAGTGCCAACGGTGGCAGAGCCCATGGTGACAGTGCCCAAGATCACAGTGCCCATGATGAGAGTGCTAACGGTGACTCTGCCCATGGTGACAGCACCCAGTGTGACAATGCCCATTGTGACAGTGCTCACGGTGACCATGCCGATGGTGATAGTGCCAATAGTGAGAGTGCTCACGGTGACACTGCCCATGGACACACTGCCCATTGTGATAGTGCTCATCATGACAAACCCTCGGAGGCAGTGCCAATGGTGAGAGTCCCCGTGGTGACAGTTCTCACGGTGAAAGTGATCCTGTTGAAATTGCTCATGGTGACAGTGCTCATGGTGACAGTGCTCAAGGTGATAGTCTCCATGTTGACAGTGTCCATGGTGACTGTTCTCACGGTGACAGTGCCTATGGTGATTATGCTCTTAGTGACAGTGCTCATGGTGACAGTGCCCATGGTGACAGTGACCACGGTGACTGTTCTCACCATGGTAGTGCCCATGGTGACAGTGTTCATGATGACAGTCCGCATTAAGGCTGTGCCCACGGTGACACTGCTCATGGTGATAGTTCTCACGGTGATAGTACGCACGGTGACAGTGCCAAAGGTGACAATACCCAGGTGATAGTAATCATGGTGAAAGTGCCCATGGTGGCAGTTCTCATACTGACAGTTCTTGTGACACTGCTCATGGTGGCAGTGCTCGTGGTGACAGTGCTCATGGTGGCAGTGCCCATGGTGAGACTACCGATGGTGTCACTGCCCATGGTGACAGTGCACATGGTCATGGTGCATCTGCTGGCAGTGCAAAATAGTGAGAGTGCCCATGATGATATTGCTCATGGTGATAGTGCCCATGGTGAGAGTGCCCATGGTTCCAGTGCTCATGGTGACAGTGCCCATTGTGACAGTGGCCCTGGTGACAGTGCACACCGTGAGAGTGTCCATGGTGTCTGTGCCCATGGTGACAGTTCTTATCATGAGAGTGTTCACGATAGCAGTGTTCATGGTAATAGTGCTCACGGAGACATTGCCCACAATGAGAGTGCCCATGGTGAGAATACTGACTGTGACAGTGCCCATGATGACTTTTCTCTCTGCGACAGTGCCCATGGGGACAGTTAGCACGGTGAGATTTCTCACAGTGATAGTGCACATTGTTTCAGTGCTAATAGTGAAAAGACCCATGGCGCCAGTGCCCATCATGGCATTGCTCACAGTGATAGTTCTCACGGTGACAGTGCCCATGGTGATATTACCCATGGTGACAGTACTCAGTGATCAAGTGCTCATGGTGACAGTGCCTAAGGTGATAGTGCACACGGTGGCAGTGCAAAATGGCGACAGTGCCCATGGGGACATTGCTTAATGTGATAGTCCTTGTGGTGACATTGCGCATGGTGACATTGCCCACCACGACAGTTCTCTTGTTGACAGTGCTCATGGTGATAGTGCGAATGTTGGAAGTGCCCATCGTGAAAGTGCCCATGGTGACAGTTCTTATGATGAGAGTGGTCAGAGTGGCAGTGCTCATGGTGAAAGTGCCCATGGTGACAGAGCCCACGGTGACAGTGTCCATAGTTATAGTGTCCACGGTGACAGTCCTAACAGTGAAATTGTCCATGGGGACACTGCCCATGGTGAAAGTGCCCATGGTCACAACACTCACGGTGATAGTGCTCACGGTGAGAGTGGCCATGTTGACAGTGACCACGGTGACACTTCTAATGGTGATACTGCCCATGATGACAGTGCTCATGGTGACAGTCCACATTGTGCCAGTGCCCAAGGTGACAGTGCTCATGGTGACAGTGCCCAAAGTCACAATACCCATGGTGACAGTGCCCAGGCTGACAGTTCTCAAGGTGGTAGTGCCCATGGTGACAGTGCACATGGTGATACAGAGAATGGGGACAGTGCTTATGGTGACAGTGGTCATGGTTGCAGTACCCATGGTGATAGTGCTGAAACTGACAGTGCCCTTGGGGATAGTGCCCATGGTGAGTGTGCTCGTGTTAATAGTGCCCATGGTGGCAGTTCCCATTGTGAAAGTGCTCATGATGACAGTGCCCATGTTGGTAGTTCCCATGGTGACAGTGCTCATGGTGATAGTGACCATGTTAACAGTGCACATGGTGGCTGTGCCCTTGGTGACAGTGCCCATGATGACAGTATTCATGGTGACAGTGCTCACGGTGATAGTGCCCATGGTGACAGTGCACATGGTGGTAGTCCACATGGTGGCAGTGAAAAATGGTGACAGTTCCCATGCTGACAGTTCTCATTGTGACAATGCACACGGACACAACCGATGCTGACACTGCTCATGGTAGCTGTACCCGTGGTGACAGGGCTCATGGTGATAGTGCCCATGTTAACAGTGCCCATGGTGACACTGCCCATGGTGACAATGCCCATGATGACAGTGCCAATAGAGTCAGTACCCACGGAGCCATTGCCTATGGTAACAGTGCTCACAGTGACAGTACCCATGGTAACAGTGACCACGGTGAGAGTGCTCATGGTGATAGTGGCTATGGTGACAGATCACACTGTGACAGTCCGCATTGTGCCAGTACCAATAGTGACAGTGCCCATGGTGACATTTACCATGGTAAGAGTGCTCACGGTGCTAGTGCTCACAGTAATAGTGCTCATGGTGACAGTGCCAACAGTGACGGTGCTCACGGTGACAGTGCCCATGGTGATAGTGCCCATGGTGAGAGTCCGCCCATTGATAGTGCCCATGGTGGCAGTTCCCATTGTGAAAGTGCTCATGATGACATTGCCCATGTTGGTAGTTCCCATGGTGACAGTGCTCACGGTGATAGTGACCTTGGTAACTGTGCACATGGTGGCCGTGCCCTTGGTGACAGTGCCAATGATGACAGTACTCATGGTGACAGTTCTCATGGTAATAGTTCCCATGGGGACAAGGCACAGGTTGGCAGTGAAAAATGTGAAAGTGCCCATGTTGACAGTTCTCATGGTGACAGTGCACACGGTGACAACCCATGCAGACAGTACTCACGGTGACAGTTCTCATGGTTGCAGTACCCATGGTGACAGTGCTCACAGTGATACTGCCCATAGTGGCAATGCAAATGGTGACAGTGCCCATGGTGACACTGCCCATGATGACAGTGCCCATGGTGAAAGTTCCCACGGCGCCATTGCCTATTGTGACAGTGCTCATGGTAACAGTGCCCATGGTGACAGTGACCATGGTGAGAGTGCTCACACTGATAGTGCCCATGGTGACAGGGCTCATGGTGCCAGTCCGCATTGTGCCAGTACCCATGGCGACAGTGGTCATGGTGACACTGACCACAGTGAGAGTGCTCACTGTGATAGAGCTCACGGTAATAGTGCTCATGGTGACAGTGCAAATGGTGACAATACCCATGGTGACAGTACTCATGTTGAAAATACCCATGGTGGCAGTTCTCATGGTGACAGTGCTCATAATAGCAGTGCCCAAGGTGGCAGTCCTCGTGGTGACAGTGCTAATGGTGACAGTGCTCTTGGTGGCAGTTCCCATGGGGACAGTACCGATGGTGACCCTGTGCATTGTTACAGTGCCCATGGTAACCGTGCTCACGGTGGTAGTGCACATCGTGACAGTGCCCATGGTGGTAGTTCACCTGGTGACAGTGCTAAATAGTGACAGTGCACATGCTGACAGTGCTCACGGTGATAGTGCCCATGGTGACAGTGCCCACGGTGATAATGGGTATTATTACAGTGTTCATCGTGACAGAGCCCAAGGTGGCAGTGGCCATGGTGACAGTGCCCACAATGACAGTGCCCATGGTAACAGTGCCGACAGTGACAGTGCCCATGGTGACACTTCTCACAGTGAATGTGCCCATGGGGACAGTTACCATGATGAGATTTCTCACGGTGATAGTGCCCGTTGTGACAGTGCTCACAGTGACAATGCCCATGGTGCCAGTGCCCATAGAGACATTCCGAACAGTCACATTTCTTACGGTGAAAGTGCCTATGGTGACACTGCACCTGGTGGCAGTGCAAAATGGTGACAGTGCCCATGGTGACATTGCTCATAGTGACTTTGCTTACAGTGATAGTCCTTACGGTGACAGTGTGCATGGTGACACTGCACACAGTTGCAGTGTTTATGGTGACAGTGTTCACGGTGATAGTTTCCATGGTGATAGTGCCCATGGTGACACTGCACATGGTGGCAGTGATAAATGGTGACAGTGCCCCTGTTGACAGTTCTCATGGTGAGAGTGCACATGGTGACAACCCGTGCAGACTGTACTCATGGTGACAGTACTCATGCTGACAGTTCTCATGTTTGCAGTATCCATGGTGACAGTGCTCACAGTGATAGTGCCCATGGTGAGAGTGCCCATGATGACAGGGCCCATGGTGCCATTGCCTATGGTGACAGTGCTCATGGTAACAGTGCCCAAGGTGACAGTGACCATGGTGAGAGTGCTCACACTGATGGTGCCCATGGTGACAGTGCTCACGGTGCCTGTCTACATTGTGCCATTACCCATGGCGACAGTGCTCATGGTGACAGTGACCACAGTGAGAGTGCTCATAGTGATAGTGCTCACGGTAATAGTGCTCATGGTGACAATGCGAATGGTGACAATACCATGGTGACAGTACTCATGTTGAAAATACCCATGGTGGCAGTTCTCATAGCGACAGATCTCATGGTGACAGTGCTCATAATAGCAGTGCCCAGGTGCCAGTGCTCGTGGTGACAGTGCTAATGGTGACAGTGCTCTTGGTGGCAGTTCCCATCGGGACAATACTGATGGTGACGCTGTGCATTGTTACATTGCCCATGGTAACCGTGCTCACGGTGATACTGCACATCGTGACAGTGCCCATGGTGGTAGTTCACCTGGTGACAGTGCTAGATAGTGACAGTGCACATGCTGACATTGCTCACGGTGATAGTGCCCATGGTGACAGTGCACACGGTGATAATGGGCATTGTTACAGAGTTCATGGTGACAGCACACGGTGGCAGTGGCCATGGAGACAGTGCCCACAATGACAGGGCCCATGGTGACAGTGCCGACAGTGACAGTGCCCATGGTGACACTTCTCACGGTGACAGTGCCCATGGGGACAGTTAGCATGGTGAGATTTCTCACGGTGACAGTGCCCGTTGTGACATTGCTCACAGTGACAATGCCCATGGTGCCAGTGCGCATAGAGTCATTCCGCACGGTCACATTTCTCACAGTGAATGTGCCTATGGTGATATTAACCATGGTGACACTGCACATGGTGGCAGAGCAAAATGGTTACAGTGCCCATGGTGACATTGCTCATGGTGACTTTGCTTATGGTGATAGTCCTTACAGTGACAGTGCGCATGGTGACACTGCACACAGTGACAGTGTTCATGGTGACAGTGTTCACGGTGATAGTTCCCATGGTGAGATTGTCCATGGTAACAGTGCCCATAGTCACAATTCTCATGGTGTAGTGCTCACAGTGACAGTGTCCATGGTGTCATGCCCATGGTGACAGTGCTCATGGTGACAGTGCTCATGTTGGCAGTGCCATAAATAACAGTGCTCATTGTGGCAGTGCTCATGGTGTCCGTGCTCATGGTGACAGTGCCCATGTTTACAGTGTTTATGGTGATAGATGTCACGGTGTCAGTGCTCACGGGGACAGTGCCAAGGCTGACAAAGCCCAGGGTGATACTTCCCATTGGGACAGTGCCCACGGTGACAGTGCCCATGGTGAGAGGGCCCAGTGTGACAAGGCACATGGTGACAGTGCTCACGGTGACGGTGCCCATGGTGACAGTGCCGATGTTGAGAGTGCCATTAGTGACAGTGCTCATGGTGAAACTGCCCATGGAGACATCGCCCATGGTGATAGTGCTCATGGTGACAACACCACGGTGACAGTACCAATGTTGATAGTCCTCGTGGTGACAGGTCTTACATTGAATGTGACCATGGTGTCTGTGGTCATGGTGACAGTGCTCAAGGTTATCGTCTCCATGTTGACAGTGCCGATGGTGACAATTCTCACGGTGACAGGGCCTAAGGTGAAAATTCTCATAGTGACAGTGTTCACGGTGACAGTGCCCATGGTGCTATTACCCATGGTGACAGTTCTCATAGTGAAACTGCCCATGGTGACACTGCACATGGTGGCAGTGCAAAATGGTGACAGTGTCCATGGTGATATTGCTCATGGTGACATTGCTTACGGTGATAGTGTGTATGGTGAAACTGCACACAGTGACATTGCTCATGGTGACAGTGTTCACGGCGTTAGTTCCTATCGTAAATGTGACCATGGGGACAGTGCCCATTGTCACTATTCTCATGGTGTAGTGCTCACGGTGACAGTGCCCATGGTGACAATACACAGGGTGACAGTATTCATGGTGACATTGCTCATGGTGAGAGTGCCCATGTTCACAACTGTCACGGTGATAGTTCCCATGGTGACAATACCCAGGGTAACAGAGCTGATGGTAAAAGTGTTCACGGTGACAGTGCCCATGGTGACAGTACCTAAGGTGACAATTCCCATGGTGAGACTGCTCATAGACAGTGCCCATGGTGACAATACCCAGCATGTCCTGTCCATGGTGACAGTGATCATGGTGATACTTCTCATGAGGACAGTGCCATAAGTGACAGTGCTCATTGTGGCAGTGCTCATGGTGACCGTGCTCATGGTGACAGTGCCATGGTGACAGTGCCTATGGTGATAGATATCATGGTGGCCGTGCCCAGGGTGACATTGCCCACGCTGACAAAGCCCATGGTGATACTTCCCATTGTGACAGTGCCAACGGTGGCAGAGCCCATGGTGACAGTGCCCAAGATCACAGTGCCCATGATGAGAGTGCTAACGGTGACTCTGCCCATGGTGACAGCACCCAGTGTGACAATGCCCATTGTGACAGTGCTCACGGTGACCATGCCGATGGTGATAGTGCCAATAGTGAGAGTGCTCACGGTGACACTGCCCATGGACACACTGCCCATTGTGATAGTGCTCATCATGACAAACCCTCGGAGGCAGTGCCAATGGTGAGAGTCCCTGTGGTGACAGTTCTCACGGTGAAAGTGATCCTGTTGAAATTGCTCATGGTGACAGTGCTCATGGTGACAGTGCTCAAGGTGATAGTCTCCATGTTGACAGTGTCCATGGTGACTGTTCTCACGGTGACAGTGCCTATGGTGATTATGCTCTTAGTGACAGTGCTCATGGTGACAGTGCCCATGGTGACAGTGACCACGGTGACTGTTCTCACCGTGGTAGTGCCCATGGTGACAGTGTTCATGATGACAGTCTGCATTAAGGCTGTGCCCACGGTGACACTGCTCATGGTGATAGTTCTCACGGTGATAGTATGCACGGTGACAGTGCCAAAGGTGACAATACCCAGGTGAAAGTAATCATGGCGAAAGTGCCCATGGTGGCAGTTCTCATACTGACAGTTCTTGTGACACTGCT
The DNA here is from genome assembly GCF_964341445.2 of Mesoplodon mirus. NCBI lineage: Eukaryota > Metazoa > Chordata > Mammalia > Artiodactyla > Ziphiidae > Mesoplodon > Mesoplodon mirus. Next base: position 408,307 of record NW_028295696.1, read on the forward strand.
CATGGTGGCAGTGCTCGTGGTGACAGTGCTCATGGTGGCAGTGCCCATGGTGAGACTACCGATGGTGACACTGCCCATGGTGACAGTGCACATGGTCATGGTGCATCTGCTGGCAGTGCAAAATAGTGAGAGTGCCCATGATGATATTGCTCATGGTGATAGTGCCCATGGTGAGAGTGCCCATGGTTCCAGTGCTCATGGTGACAGTGCCCATTGTGACAGTGGCCCTGGTGACAGTGCACACCGTGAGAGTGCCCATGGTGTCTGTGCCCATGGTGACAGTTCTTATCATGAGAGTGTTCACGGTAGCAGTGTTCATGGTAATAGTGCTCACGGAGACATTGCCCACAATGAGAGTGCCCATGGTGAGAATACTGACTGTGACAGTGCCCATGATGACTTTTCTCTCTGCGACAGTGCCCATGGGGACAGTTAGCACGGTGAGATTTCTCACAGTGATAGTGCACATTGTTTCAGTGCTAATAGTGAAAAGACCCACGGCGCCAGTGCCCATCATGGCATTGCTCACGGTGATAGTTCTCACGGTGACAGTGCCCATGGTGATATTACCCATGGTGACAGTACTCAGTGATCAAGTGCTCATGGTGACAGTGCCTAAGGTGATAGTGCACACGGTGGCAGTGCAAAATGGCGACAGTGCCCATGGTGACATTGTTTAATGTGATAGTCCTTGTGGTGACATTGCGCATGGTGACATTGCCCACCACGACAGTTCTCTTGTTGACAGTGCTCATGGTGATAGTGCCAATGTTGGAAGTGCCCATCGTGAAAGTGCCCATGGTGACAGTTCTTATGATGAGAGTGGTCAGAGTGGCAGTGCTCATGGTGAAAGTGCCCATGGTGATAGAGCCCACGGTGACAGTGTCCATAGTTATAGTGTCCATGGTGACAGTACTAACAGTGAAATCGTCCATGGGGACACTGCCCATGGTGAAAGTGCCCATGGTCACAACACTCACGGTGATAGTGCTCACGGTGAGAGTGGCCATGGTGACAGTGACCACGGTGACAGTTCTAATGGTGATACTGCCCATGATGACAGTGCTCATGGTGACAGTCCACACTGTGCCAGTGCCCAAGGTGACAGTGCTCATGGTGACAGTGCCCAAAGTCACAATACCCATGGTGACAGTGCCCAGGCTGACAGTTCTCAAGGTGGTAGTGCCCATGGTGACAGTGCACATGGTGATACAGAGAATGGGGACAGTGCTTATGGTGACAGTGGTCATGGTTGCAGTACCCATGGTGATAGTGCTGAAACTGACAGTGCCCTTGGGGATAGTGCCCATGGTGAGTGTGCTCGTGTTAATAGTGCCCATGGTGGCAGTTCCCATTGTGAAAGTGCTCATGATGACAGTGCCCATGTTGGTAGTTCCCATGGTGACAGTGCTCATGGTGATAGTGACCATGTTAACAGTGCACATGGTGGCTGTGCCCTTGGTGACAGTGCCCATGATGACAGTATTCATGGTGACAGTGCTCACGGTGATAGTGCCCATGGTGACAGTGCACATGGTGGTAGTCCACATGGTGGCAGTGAAAAATGGTGACAGTTCCCATGCTGACAGTTCTCATTGTGACAATGCACACGGTCACAACCGATGCTGACACTGCTCATGGTAGCTGTACCCGTGGTGACAGGGCTCATGGTGATAGTGCCCATGTTAACAGTGCCCATGGTGACACTGCCCATGGTGACAATGCCCATGATGACAGTGCCCATAGAGTCAGTACCCACGCAGCCATTGCCTATGGTAACAGTGCTCACAGTGACAGTACCCATGGTAAAAGTGACCACGGTGAGAGTGCTCATGGTGATAGTGGCTATGGTGACAGATCACACTGTGACAGTCCGCATTGTGCCAGTACCAATAGTGACAGTGCCCATGGTGACATTGACCATGGTAAGAGTGCTCACGGTGCTAGTGCTCACAGTAATAGTGCTCATGGTGACAGTGCCAACAGTGACGGTGCTCACGGTGACAGTGCCCATGGTGATAGTGCCCATGGTGAGAGTCCGCCCATTGATAGTGCCCATGGTGGCAGTTCCCATTGTGAAAGTGCTCATGATGACATTGCCCATGTTGGTAGTTCCCATGGTGACAGTGCTCACGGTGATAGTGACCTTGGTAACTGTGCACATGGTGGCCGTGCCCTTGGTGACAGTGCCAATGATGACAGTACTCATGGTGACAGTTCTCATGGTAATAGTTCCCATGGGGACAAGGCACAGGTTGGCAGTGAAAAATGGTGAAAGTGCCCATGTTGACAGTTCTCATGGTGACAGTGCACACGGTGACAACCCATGCAGACAGTACTCACGGTGACAGTTCTCATGGTTGCAGTACCCATGGTGACAGTGCTCACAGTGATACTGCCCATAGTGGCAATGCCCATGGTGACAGTGCCCATGGTGACACTGCCCATGATGACAGTGCCCATGGTGAAAGTTCCCACGGCGCCATTGCCTTTGGTGACAGTGCTCATGGTAACAGTGCCCTTAGTGACAGTGACCATGGTGAGAGTGCTCACACTGATACTGCCCATGGTGACAGGGCTCATGATGCCAGGCCGCACTGTGCCAGTACCCATGGCGACAGTGGTCATGGTGACACTGACCACAGTGAGAGTGCTCACTGTGATAGAGCTCACGGTAATAGTGCTCATGGTGACAGTGCAAATGGTGACAATACCCATGGTGACAGTACTCATGTTGAAAATACCCATGGTGGCAGTTCTCATGGTGACAGTGCTCATAATAGCAGTGCCCAAGGTGGCAGTCCTCGTGGTGACAGTGCTAATGGTGACAGTGCTCTTGGTGGCAGTTCCCATGGGGACAGTACCGATGGTGACCCTGTGCATTGTTACAGTGCCCATGGTAACCGTGCTCACGGTGGTAGTGCACATCGTGACAGTGCCCATGGTGGTAGTTCACCTGGTGACAGTGCTAAATAGTGACAGTGCACATGCTGACAGTGCTCACGGTGATAGTGCCCATGGTGACAGTGCCCACGGTGATAATGTGTATTATTACAGTGTTCATCGTGACAGAGCCCAAGGTGGCAGTGGCCATGGTGACAGTGCCCACAATGACAGTGCCCATGGTAACAGTGCCGACAGTGACAGTGCCCATGGTGACACTTCTCACAGTGAATGTTCCCATGGGGACAGTTACCATGATGAGATTTCTCACGGTGATAGTGCCCGTTGTGACAGTGCTCACAGTGACAATGCCCATGGTGCCAGTGCCCATAGAGACATTCCGAACAGTCACATTTCTTACGGTGAAAGTGCCTATGGTGACACTGCACCTGGTGGCAGTGCAAAATGGTGACAGTGCCCATGGTGACATTGCTCATAGTGACTTTGCTTACAGTGATAGTCCTTACGGTGACAGTGTGCATGGTGACACTGCACACAGTTGCAGTGTTTATGGTGACAGTGTTCACGGTGATAGTTTCCATGGTGATAGTGCCCATGGTGACACTGCACATGGTGGCAGTGATAAATGGTGACAGTGCCCCTGTTGACAGTTCTCATGGTGAGAGTGCACATGGTGACAACCCGTGCAGACTGTACTCATGGTGACAGTACTCATGCTGACAGTTCTCATGTTTGCAGTATCCATGGTGACAGTGCTCACAGTGATAGTGCCCATGGTGAGAGTGCCCATGATGACAGGGCCCATGGTGCCATTGCCTATGGTGACAGTGCTCATGGTAACAGTGCCCAAGGTGACAGTGACCATGGTGAGAGTGCTCACACTGATGGTGCCCATGGTGACAGTGCTCACGGTGCCTGTCTACACTGTGCCATTACCCATGGCGACAGTGCTCATGGTGACAGTGACCACAGTGAGAGTGCTCATAGTGATAGTGCTCACGGTAATAGTGCTCATGGTGACAATGCGAATGGTGACAATACCATGGTGACAGTACTCATGTTGAAAATACCCATGGTGGCAGTTCTCATAGCGACAGATCTCATGGTGACCGTGCTCATAATAGCAGTGCCCAGGTGCCAGTGCTCGTGGTGACAGTGCTAATGGTGACAGTGCTCTTGGTGGCAGTTCCCATCGGGACAATACTGATGGTGATGCTGTGCATTGTTACAGTGCCCATGGTAACCGTGCTCACGGTGATACTGCACATCGTGACAGTGCCCATGGTGGTAGTTCACCTGGTGACAGTGCTAGATAGTGACAGTGCACATGCTGACAGTGCTCACGGTGATAGTGCCCATGGTGACAGTGCACACGGTGATAATGGGCATTGTTACAGAGTTCATGGTGACAGCACACGGTGGCAGTGGCCATGGAGACAGTGCCCACAATGACAGGGCCCATGGTGACAGTGCCGACAGTGACAGTGCCCATGGTGACACTTCTCACGGTGACAGTGCCCATGGGGACAGTTAGCATGGTGAGATTTCTCACGGTGACAGTGCCCGTTGTGACATTGCTCACAGTGACAATGCCCATGGTGCCAGTGCGCATAGAGTCATTCCGCACGGTCACATTTCTCACAGTGAATGTGCCTATGGTGATATTAACCATGGTGACACTGCACATGGTGGCAGAGCAAAATGGTTACAGTGCCCATGGTGACATTGCTCATGGTGACTTTGCTTATGGTGATAGTCCTTACAGTGACAGTGCGCATGGTGACACTGCACACAGTGACAGTGTTCATGGTGACAGTGTTCACGGTGATAGTTCCCATGGTGAGATTGTCCATGGTAACAGTGCCCATAGTCACAATTCTCATGGTGTAGTGCTCACAGTGACAGTGTCCATGGTGTCATGCCCATGGTGACAGTGCTCATGGTGACAGTGCTCATGTTGGCAGTGCCATAAATAACAGTGCTCATTGTGGCAGTGCTCATGGTGTCCGTGCTCATGGTGAGAGTGCCCATGTTTACAGTGTTTATGGTGATAGATGTCACGGTGTCAGTGCTCACGGGGACAGTGCCAAGGCTGACAAAGCCCAGGGTGATACTTCCCATTGGGACAGTGCCCACGGTGACAGTGGCCATGGTGAGAGGGCCCAGTGTGACAAGGCACATGGTGACAGTGCTCACGGTGACGGTGCCCATGGTGACAGTGCCGATGTTGAGAGTGCCATTAGTGACAGTGCTCATGGTGAAACTGCCCATGGAGACATCGCCCATGGTGATAGTGCTCATGGTGACAACACCACGGTGACAGTGCCAATGTTGATAGTCCTCGTGGTGACAGGTCTTACATTGAATGTGACCATGGTGTCTGTGGTCATGGTGACAGTGCTCAAGGTTATCGTCTCCATGTTGACAGTGCCGATGGTGACAATTCTCACGGTGACAGGGCCTAAGGTGAAAATTCTCATAGTGACAGTGTTCACGGTGACAGTGCCCATGGTGCTATTACCCATGGTGACAGTTCTCATAGTGAAACTGCCCATGGTGACACTGCACATGGTGGCAGTGCAAAATGGTGACAGTGTCCATGGTGATATTGCTCATGGTGACATTGCTTACGGTGATAGTGTGTATGGTGAAACTGCACACAGTGACATTGCTCATGGTGACAGTGTTCACGGCGTTAGTTCCTATCGTGAATGTGACCTTGGGGACAGTGCCCATTGTCACAATTCTCATGGTGTAGTGCTCACGGTGACAGTGCCCATGGTGACAATACACAGGGTGACACTATTCATGGTGACATTGCTCATGGTGAGAGTGCCCATGTTCACAACGGTCACGGTGATAGTTCCCATGGTGACAATACCCAGGGTAACAGAGCTGATGGTAAAAGTGTTCACGGTGACAGTGCCCATGGTGACAGTACCTAAGGTGACAATTCCCATGGTGAGACTGCTCATAGACAGTGCCCATGGTGACAATACCCAGCGTGTCCTGTCCATGGTGACAGTGATCATGGTGACACTTCTCATGAGGACAGTGCCATAAGTGACAGTGCTCATTGTGGCAGTGCTCATGGTGACCGTGCTCATGGTGACAGTGCCATGGTGACAGTGCCTATGGTGATAGATATCATGGTGGCCGTGCCCAGGGTGACATTGCCCACGCTGACAAAGCCCATGGTGATACTTCCCATTGTGACAGTGCCAACGGTGGCAGAGCCCATGGTGACAGTGCCCAAGATCACAGTGCCCATGATGAGAGTGCTAACGGTGACTCTGCCCATGGTGACAGCACCCAGTGTGACAATGCCCATTGTGACAGTGCTCACGGTGACCATGCCGATGGTGATAGTGCCAATAGTGAGAGTGCTCACGGTGACACTGCCCATGGACACACTGCCCATTGTGATAGTGCTCATCATGACAAACCCTCGGAGGCAGTGCCAATGGTGAGAGTCCCCGTGGTGACAGTTCTCACGGTGAAAGTGATCCTGTTGAAATTGCTCATGGTGACAGTGCTCATGGTGACAGTGCTCAAGGTGATAGTCTCCATGTTGACAGTGTCCATGGTGACTGTTCTCACGGTGACAGTGCCTATGGTGATTATGCTCTTAGTGACAGTGCTCATGGTGACAGTGCCCATGGTGACAGTGACCACGGTGACTGTTCTCACCATGGTAGTGCCCATGGTGACAGTGTTCATGATGACAGTCCGCATTAAGGCTGTGCCCACGGTGACACTGCTCATGGTGATAGTTCTCACGGTGATAGTACGCACGGTGACAGTGCCAAAGGTGACAATACCCAGGTGATAGTAATCATGGTGAAAGTGCCCATGGTGGCAGTTCTCATACTGACAGTTCTTGTGACACTGCTCATGGTGGCAGTGCTCGTGGTGACAGTGCTCATGGTGGCAGTGCCCATGGTGAGACTACCGATGGTGTCACTGCCCATGGTGACAGTGCACATGGTCATGGTGCATCTGCTGGCAGTGCAAAATAGTGAGAGTGCCCATGATGATATTGCTCATGGTGATAGTGCCCATGGTGAGAGTGCCCATGGTTCCAGTGCTCATGGTGACAGTGCCCATTGTGACAGTGGCCCTGGTGACAGTGCACACCGTGAGAGTGTCCATGGTGTCTGTGCCCATGGTGACAGTTCTTATCATGAGAGTGTTCACGGTAGCAGTGTTCATGGTAATAGTGCTCACGGAGACATTGCCCACAATGAGAGTGCCCATGGTGAGAATACTGACTGTGACAGTGCCCATGATGACTTTTCTCTCTGCGACAGTGCCCATGGGGACAGTTAGCACGGTGAGATTTCTCACAGTGATAGTGCACATTGTTTCAGTGCTAATAGTGAAAAGACCCATGGCGCCAGTGCCCATCATGGCATTGCTCACAGTGATAGTTCTCACGGTGACAGTGCCCATGGTGATATTACCCATGGTGACAGTACTCAGTGATCAAGTGCTCATGGTGACAGTGCCTAAGGTGATAGTGCACACGGTGGCAGTGCAAAATGGCGACAGTGCCCATGGGGACATTGCTTAATGTGATAGTCCTTGTGGTGACATTGCGCATGGTGACATTGCCCACCACGACAGTTCTCTTGTTGACAGTGCTCATGGTGATAGTGCCAATGTTGGAAGTGCCCATCGTGAAAGTGCCCATGGTGACAGTTCTTATGATGAGAGTGGTCAGAGTGGCAGTGCTCATGGTGAAAGTGCCCATGGTGACAGAGCCCACGGTGACAGTGTCCATAGTTATAGTGTCCACGGTGACAGTCCTAACAGTGAAATTGTCCATGGGGACACTGCCCATGGTGAAAGTGCCCATGGTCACAACACTCACGGTGATAGTGCTCACGGTGAGAGTGGCCATGTTGACAGTGACCACGGTGACACTTCTAATGGTGATACTGCCCATGATGACAGTGCTCATGGTGACAGTCCACATTGTGCCAGTGCCCAAGGTGACAGTGCTCATGGTGACAGTGCCCAAAGTCACAATACCCATGGTGACAGTGCCCAGGCTGACAGTTCTCAAGGTGGTAGTGCCCATGGTGACAGTGCACATGGTGATACAGAGAATGGGGACAGTGCTTATGGTGACAGTGGTCATGGTTGCAGTACCCATGGTGATAGTGCTGAAACTGACAGTGCCCTTGGGGATAGTGCCCATGGTGAGTGTGCTCGTGTTAATAGTGCCCATGGTGGCAGTTCCCATTGTGAAAGTGCTCATGATGACAGTGCCCATGTTGGTAGTTCCCATGGTGACAGTGCTCATGGTGATAGTGACCATGTTAACAGTGCACATGGTGGCTGTGCCCTTGGTGACAGTGCCCATGATGACAGTATTCATGGTGACAGTGCTCACGGTGATAGTGCCCATGGTGACAGTGCACATGGTGGTAGTCCACATGGTGGCAGTGAAAAATGGTGAGAGTTCCCATGCTGACAGTTCTCATTGTGACAATGCACACGGACACAACCGATGCTGACACTGCTCATGGTAGCTGTACCCGTGGTGACAGGGCTCATGGTGATAGTGCCCATGTTAACAGTGCCCATGGTGACACTGCCCATGGTGACAATGCCCATGATGACAGTGCCAATAGAGTCAGTACCCACGGAGCCATTGCCTATGGTAACAGTGCTCACAGTGACAGTACCCATGGTAACAGTGACCACGGTGAGAGTGCTCATGGTGATAGTGGCTATGGTGACAGATCACACTGTGACAGTCCGCATTGTGCCAGTACCAATAGTGACAGTGCCCATGGTGACATTTACCATGGTAAGAGTGCTCACGGTGCTAGTGCTCACAGTAATAGTGCTCATGGTGACAGTGCCAACAGTGACGGTGCTCACGGTGACAGTGCCCATGGTGATAGTGCCCATGGTGAGAGTCCGCCCATTGATAGTGCCCATGGTGGCAGTTCCCATTGTGAAAGTGCTCATGATGACATTGCCCATGTTGGTAGTTCCCATGGTGACAGTGCTCACGGTGATAGTGACCTTGGTAACTGTGCACATGGTGGCCGTGCCCTTGGTGACAGTGCCAATGATGACAGTACTCATGGTGACAGTTCTCATGGTAATAGTTCCCATGGGGACAAGGCACAGGTTGGCAGTGAAAAATGTGAAAGTGCCCATGTTGACAGTTCTCATGGTGACAGTGCACACGGTGACAACCCATGTAGACAGTACTCACGGTGACAGTTCTCATGGTTGCAGTACCCATGGTGACAGTGCTCACAGTGATACTGCCCATAGTGGCAATGCAAATGGTGACAGTGCCCATGGTGACACTGCCCATGATGACAGTGCCCATGGTGAAAGTTCCCACGGCGCCATTGCCTATTGTGACAGTGCTCATGGTAACAGTGCCCATGGTGACAGTGACCATGGTGAGAGTGCTCACACTGATAGTGCCCATGGTGACAGGGCTCATGGTGCCAGTCCGCATTGTGCCAGTACCCATGGCGACAGTGGTCATGGTGACACTGACCACAGTGAGAGTGCTCACTGTGATAGAGCTCACGGTAATAGTGCTCATGGTGACAGTGCAAATGGTGACAATACCCATGGTGACAGTACTCATGTTGAAAATACCCATGGTGGCAGTTCTCATGGTGACAGTGCTCATAATAGCAGTGCCCAAGGTGGCAGTCCTCGTGGTGACAGTGCTAATGGTGACAGTGCTCTTGGTGGCAGTTCCCATGGGGACAGTACCGATGGTGACCCTGTGCATTGTTACAGTGCCCATGGTAACCGTGCTCACGGTGGTAGTGCACATCGTGACAGTGCCCATGGTGGTAGTTCACCTGGTGACAGTGCTAAATAGTGACAGTGCACATGCTGACAGTGCTCACGGTGATAGTGCCCATGGTGACAGTGCCCACGGTGATAATCGGTATTATTACAGTGTTCATCGTGACAGAGCCCAAGGTGGCAGTGGCCATGGTGACAGTGCCCACAATGACAGTGCCCATGGTAACAGTGCCGACAGTGACAGTGCCCATGGTGACACTTCTCACAGTGAATGTGCCCATGGGGACAGTTACCATGATGAGATTTCTCACGGTGATAGTGCCCGTTGTGACAGTGCTCACAGTGACAATGCCCATGGTGCCAGTGCCCATAGAGACATTCCGCACGGTCACATTTCTCACGGTGAAAGTGCCTATGGTGACACTGCACCTGGTGGCAGTGCAAAATGGTTACAGTGCCCATGGTGACATTGCTCATAGTGACTTTGCTTACAGTGATAGTCCTTACGGTGACAGTGTGCTGGTGACACTGCACACAGTTGCAGTGTTTATGGTGACAGTGTTCACGGTGATAGTTTCCATGGTGATAGTGCCCATGGTGACACTGCACATGGTGGCAGTGATAAATGGTGACAGTGCCCCTGTTGACAGTTCTCATGGTGAGAGTGCACATGGTGACAACCCGTGAAGGCTGTACTCATGGTGACAGTACTCACGGTGACAGTTCTCATGTTTGCAGTATCCATGGTGACAGTGCTCACAGTGATAGTGCCCATGGTGAGAGTGCCCATGATGACAGGGCCCATGGTGCCATTGCCTATGGTGACAGTGCTCATGGTAACAGTGCCCAAGGTGACAGTGACCATGGTGAGAGTGCTCACACTGATGGTGCCCATGGTGACAGTGCTCACGGTGCCTGTCTACATTGTGCCATTACCCATGGCGACAGTGCTCATGGTGACAGTGACCACAGTGAGAGTGCTCATAGTGATAGTGCTCACGGTAATAGTGCTCATGGTGACAATGCAAATGGTGACAATACCATGGTGACAGTACTCATGTTGAAAATACCCATGGTGGCAGTTCTCATAGCGACAGATCTCATGGTGACAGTGCGCATAATAGCAGTGCCCAGGTGCCAGTGCTCGTGGTGACAGTGCTAATGGTGACAGTGCTCTTGGTGGCAGTTCCCATCGGGACAATACTGATGGTGACGCTGTGCATTGTTACAGTGCCCATGGTAACCGTGCTCACGGTGATAGTGCACATCGTGACAGTGCCCATGGTGGTAGTTCACCTGGTGACAGTGCTAAATAGTGACAGTGCACGTGCTGACAGTGCTCACGGTGATAGTGCCCATGGTGACAGTGCACACGGTGATAATGGGCATTGTTACAGAGTTCATGGTGACAGCACACGGTGGCAGTGGCCATGGAGACAGTGCCCACAATGACAGTGCCCATGGTGACAGTGCCGACAGTGACAGTGCCCATGGTGACACTTCTCATGGTGACAGTGCCCATGGGGACAGTTAGCATGGTGAGATTTCTCACGGTGACAGTGCCCGTTGTGACAGTGCTCACAGTGACAATGCCCATGGTGCCAGTGCCCATAGAGTCATTCCTCACGGTCACATTTCTCAGAGTGAAAGTGCCTATGGTGATATTAACCATGGTGACACTGCACATGGTGGCAGAGCAAAATGGTGACAGTGCCCATGGTGACATTGCTCATGGTGACTTTGCTTATGGTGATAGTCCTTACAGTGACAGTGCGCATGGTGACACTGCACACAGTGACAGTGTTCATGGTGACAGTGTTCACGGTGATAGTTCCCATGGTGAGATTGTCCATGGTAACAGTGCCCATAGTCACAATTCTCATGGTGTAGTGCTCACAGTGACAGTGTCCATGGTGTCATGCCCATGGTGACAGTGCTCATGGTGACAGTGCTCATGTTGGCAGTGCCATAAATAACAGTGCTCATTGTGGCAGTGCTCATGGTGTCCGTGCTCATGGTGACAGTGCCCATGTTTACAGTGTTTATGGTGATAGATGTCACGGTGTCAGTGCCCACGGGGACAGTGCCAAGGCTGACAAAGCCCAGGGTGATACTTCCCATTGGGACAGTGCCCACGGTGACAGTGCCCATGGTGAGAGCAACCAGTGTGACAAGGCACATGGTGACAGTGCTCACGGTGACGGTGCCCATGGTGACAGTGCCGAAGGTGAGAGTGCCATTAGTGACAGTGCTCATGGTGAAACTGCCCATGGAGACATCGCCCATGGTGATAGTGCTCATGGTGACAACCCCACGGTGACAGTGCCAATGTTGATAGTCCCCGTGGTGACAGGTCTTATATTGAATGTGACCATGGTGTCTGTGGTCATGGTGACAGTGCTCAAGGTTATCGTCTCCATGTTGACAGTGCCGATGGTGACAATTCTCATGGTGACAGGGCCTAAGGTGAAAATTCTCATAGTGACAGTGTTCACGGTGACAGTGCCCATGGTGCTATTACCCATGGTGACAGTTCTCATAGTGAAACGGCCCATGGTGACACTGCACATGGTGGCAGTGCAAAATGGTGACAGTGTCCATGGTGATATTGCTCATGGTGACATTGCTTACGGTGATAGTGTGTATGGTGAAACTGCACACAGTGACATTGCTCATGGTGACAGTGTTCACGGCGTTAGTTCCTATCGTGAATGTGACCTTGGGGACAGTGCCCATTGTCACAATTCTCATGGTGTAGTGCTCACGGTGACAGTGCCCATGGTGACAATACACAGGGTGACAGTATTCATGGTGACATTGCTCATGGTGAGAGTGCCCATGTTCACAACTGTCACGGTGATAGTTCCCATGGTGACAATACCCAGGGTAACAGAGCTGATGGTAAAAGTGTTCACGGTGACAGTGCCCATGGTGACTGTACCTAAGGTGACAATTCCCATGGTGAGACTGCTCATAGACAGTGCCCATGGTGACAATACCCAGCGTGTCCTGTCCATGGTGACAGTGATCATGGTGACACTTCTCATGAGGACAGTGCCATAAGTGACAGTGCTCATTGTGGCAGTGCTCATGGTGACCGTGCTCATGGTGACAGTGCCATGGTGACAGTGCCTATGGTGATAGATATCATGGTGGCCGTGCCCAGGGTGACATTGCCCACGCTGACAAAGCCCATGGTGATACTTCCCATTGTGACAGTGCCAACGGTGGCAGAGCCCATGGTGACAGTGCCCAAGATCACAGTGCCCATGATGAGAGTGCTAACGGTGACTCTGCCCATGGTGACAGCACCCAGTGTGACAATGCCCATTGTGACAGTGCTCACGGTGACCATGCCGATGGTGATAGTGCCAATAGTGAGAGTGCTCACGGTGACACTGCCCATGGACACACTGCCCATTGTGATAGTGCTCATCATGACAAACCCTCGGAGGCAGTGCCAATGGTGAGAGTCCCCGTGGTGACAGTTCTCACGGTGAAAGTGATCCTGTTGAAATTGCTCATGGTGACAGTGCTCATGGTGACAGTGCTCAAGGTGATAGTCTCCATGTTGACAGTGTCCATGGTGACTGTTCTCACGGTGACAGTGCCTATGGTGATTATGCTCTTAGTGACAGTGCTCATGGTGACAGTGCCCATGGTGACAGTGACCACGGTGACTGTTCTCACCGTGGTAGTGCCCATGGTGACAGTGTTCATGATGACAGTCCGCATTAAGGCTGTGCCCACGGTGACACTGCTCATGGTGATAGTTCTCACGGTGATAGTACGCACGGTGACAGTGCCAAAGGTGACAATACCCAGGTGATAGTAATCATGGTGAAAGTGCCCATGGTGGCAGTTCTCATACTGACAGTTCTTGTGACACTGCTCATGGTGGCAGTGCTCGTGGTGACAGTGCTCATGGTGGCAGTGCCCATGGTGAGACTCCCGATGGTGACACTGCCCATGGTGACAGTGCACATGGTCATGGTGCATCTGCTGGCAGTGCAAAATAGTGAGAGTGCCCATGATGATATTGCTCATGGTGATAGTGCCCATGGTGAGAGTGCCCATGGTTCCAGTGCTCATGGTGACAGTGCCCATTGTGACAGTGCCCCTGGTGACAGTGCACACCGTGAGAGTGCCCATGGTGTCTGTGCCCATGGTGACAGTTCTTATCATGAGAGTGTTCACGGTAGCAGTGTTCATGGTAATAGTGCTCACGGAGACATTGCCCACAATGAGAGTGCCCATGGTGAGAATACTGACTGTGACAGTGCCCATGATGACTTTTCTCTCTGCGACAGTGCCCATGGGGACAGTTAGCACGGTGAGATTTCTCACAGTGATAGTGCACATTGTTTCAGTGCTAATAGTGAAAAGACCCACGGCGCCAGTGCCCATCATGGCATTGCTCACGGTGATAGTTCTCACGGTGACAGTGCCCATGGTGATATTACCCATGGTGACAGTACTCAGTGATCAAGTGCTCATGGTGACAGTGCCTAAGGTGATAGTGCACACGGTGGCAGTGCAAAATGGCGACAGTGCCCATGGGGACATTGCTTAATGTGATAGTCCTTCTGGTGACATTGCGCATGGTGACATTGCCCACCACGACAGTTCTCTTGTTGACAGTGCTCATGGTGATAGTGCCAATGTTGGAAGTGCCCATCGTGAAAGTGCCCATGGTGACAGTTCTTATGATGAGAGTGGTCAGAGTGGCAGTGCTCATGGTGAAAGTGCCCATGGTGACAGAGCCCACGGTGACAGTGTCCATAGTTATAGTGTCCACGGTGACAGTCCTAACAGTGAAATTGTCCATGGGGACACTGCCCATGGTGAAAGTGCCCATGGTCACAACACTCACGGTGATAGTGCTCACGGTGAGAGTGGCCATGTTGACAGTGACCACGGTGACACTTCTAATGGTGATACTGCCCATGATGACAGTGCTCATGGTGACAGTCCACATTGTGCCAGTGCCCAAGGTGACAGTGCTCATGGTGACAGTGCCCAAAGTCACAATACCCATGGTGACAGTGCCCAGGCTGACAGTTCTCAAGGTGGTAGTGCCCATGGTGACAGTGCACATGGTGATACAGAGAATGGGGACAGTGCTTATGGTGACAGTGGTCATGGTTGCAGTACCCATGGTGATAGTGCTGAAACTGACAGTGCCCTTGGGGATAGTGCCCATGGTGAGTGTGCTCGTGTTAATAGTGCCCATGGTGGCAGTTCCCATTGTGAAAGTGCTCATGATGACAGTGCCCATGTTGGTAGTTCCCATGGTGACAGTGCTCATGGTGATAGTGACCATGTTAACAGTGCACATGGTGGCTGTGCCCTTGGTGACAGTGCCCATGATGACAGTATTCATGGTGACAGTGCTCACGGTGATAGTGCCCATGGTGACAGTGCACATGGTGGTAGTCCACATGGTGGCAGTGAAAAATGGTGACAGTTCCCATGCTGACAGTTCTCATTGTGACAATGCACACGGTCACAACCGATGCTGACACTGCTCATGGTAGCTGTACCTGTGGTGACAGGGCTCATGGTGATAGTGACCATGTTAACAGTGCCCATGGTGACACTGCCCATGGTGACAATGCCCATGATGACAGTGCCCATGGAGTCAGTGCCCACGGAGCCATTGCCTATGGTAACAGTGCTCACAGTGACAGTACCCATGGTAACAGTGACCACGGTGAGAGTGCTCATGGTGATAGTGGCTATGGTGACAGATCACACTGTGACAGTCCGCATTGTGCCAGTACCAATAGTGACAGTGCCCATGGTGACATTGACCACGGTGAGAGTGCTCACGGTGCTAGTGCTCACAGTAATAGTGCTCATGGTGACAGTGCCGACAGTGACGGTGCTCACGGTGACAGTGCCTATGGTGATAGTGCCCATGGTGAGAGTCCGCCCATTGATAGCGCCCATGGTGGCAGTTCCCATTGTGAAAGTGCTCATGATGACATTGCCCATGTTGGTAGTTCCCATGGTGACAGTGCTCACGGTGATAGTGACCTTGGTAACTGTGCACATGGTGGCCGTGCCCTTGGTGACAGTGCCAATGATGACAGTACTCATGGTGACAGTTCTCATGGTAATAGTTCCCATGGGGACAAGGCACAGGGTGGCAGTGAAAAATGGTGAAAGTGCCCATGTTGACAGTTCTCATGGTGACAGTGCACACGGTGACAACCCATGTAGACAGTACTCACGGTGACAGTTCTCATGGTTGCAGTACCCATGGTGACAGTGCTCACAGTGATACTGCCCATGGTGGCAGTGCCCATGGTGACAGTGCCCATGGTGACACTGCCCATGATGACAGTGCCCATGGTGAAAGTTCCCACGGCGCCATTGCCTATGGTGACTGTGCTCATGGTAACAGTGCCCATGGTGACAGTGACCATGGTGAGAGTGCTCACACTGATAGTGCCCATGGTGACAGGGCTCATGGTGCCAGTCCGCATTGTGCCAGTACCCATGGCGACAGTGGTCATGGTGACACTGACCACAGTGAGAGTGCTCACTGTGATAGAGCTCACGGTAATAGTGCTCATGGTGACAGTGCAAATGGTGACAATACCCATGGTGACAGTACTCATGTTGAAAATACCCATGGTGGCAGTTCTCATGGTGACAGTGCTCATAATAGCAGTGCCCAAGGTGGCAGTCCTCGTGGTGACAGTGCTAATGGTGACAGTGCTCTTGGTGGCAGTTCCCATGGGGACAGTACCGATGGTGACCCTGTGCATTGTTACAGTTTCCATGGTAACTGTGCTCACGGTGGTAGTGCACATCGTGACAGTGCCCATGGTGGTAGTTCACCTGGTGACAGTGCTAATTAGTGACAGTGCACATGCTGACAGTGCTCATGGTGATAGTGCCCATGGTGACAGTGCCCACGGTGATAATGGGTATTATTACAGTGTTCATCGTGACAGAGCCCAAGGTGGCAGTGGCCATGGTGACAGTGCCCACATTGACAGTGCCCATGGTAACAGTGCCGACAGTGACAGTGCCCATGGTGACACTTCTCACAGTGAATGTGCCCATGGGGACAGTTACCATGATGAGATTTCTCACGGTGATAGTGCCCGTTGTGACAGTGCTCACAGTGACAATGCCCATGGTGCCAGTGCCCATAGAGACATTCCACACGGTCACTTTTCTCACGGTGAAAGTGCCTATGGTGACACTGCACCTGGTGGCAGTGCAAAATGGTGACAGTGCCCATGGTGACATTGCTCATAGTGAATTTGCTTACAGGGATAGTCCTTACGGTGACAGTGTGCATGGTGACACTGCACACAGTTGCAGTGTTTATGGTGACAGTGTTCACGGTGATAGTTTCCATGGTGATAGTGCCCATGGTGACACTGCACATGGTGGCAGTGATAAATGGTGACAGTGCCCCTGTTGACAGTTCTCATGGTGACAGTGCACATGGTGACAACCCGTGCAGACTGTACTCATGGTGACAGTACTCACGGTGACAGTTCTCATGTTTGCAGTATCCATGGTGACAGTGCTCACAGTGATAGTGCCCATGGTGAGAGTGCCCATGATGACAGGGCCCATGGTGCCATTGCCTATGGTGACAGTGCTCATGGTAACAGTGCCCAAGGTGACAGTGACCATGGTGAGAGTGCTCACACTGATGGTGCCCATGGTGACAGTGCTCACGGTGCCTGTCTACATTGTGCCATTACCCATGGCGACAGTGCTCATGGTGACAGTGACCACAGTGAGAGTGCTCATAGTGATAGTGCTCACGGTAATAGTGCTCATGGTGACAATGCAAATGGTGACAATACCATGGTGACAGTACTCATGTTGAAAATACCCATGGTGGCAGTTCTCCTAGCGACAGATCTCATGGTGACAGTGCTCATAATAGCAGTGCCCAGGTGCCAGTGCTCGTGGTGAAAGTGCTAATGGTGACAGTGCTCTTGGTGGCAGTTCCCATCGGGACAATACTGATGGTGACGCTGTGCATTGTTACATTGCCCATGGTAACCGTGCTCACGGTGATAGTGCACATCGTGACAGCACCCATGGTGGTAGTTCACCTGGTGACAGTGCTAAATAGTGACAGTGCACGTGCTGACAGTACTCACGGTGATAGTGCCCATGGTGACAGTGCACACGGTGATAATGGGCATTGTTACAGATTTCATGGTGACAGCACACGGTGGCAGTGGCCATGGAGACAGTGCCCACAATGACAGTGCCCATGGTGACAGTGCCGACAGTGACAGTGCCCATGGTGACACTTCTCACGGTGACAGTGCCCATGGGGACAGTTAGCATGGTGAGATTTCTCACGGTGACAGTGCCCGTTGTGACAGTGCTCACAGTGACAATGCCCATGGTGCCAGTGCCCATAGAGTCATTCCGCACGGTCTCATTTCTCACAGTGAAAGTGCCTATGGTGATATTAACCATGGTGACACTGCACATGGTGGCAGAGCAAAATGGTGACAGTGCCCATGGTGACATTGCTCATGGTGACTTTGCTTATGGTGATAGTCCTTACAGTGACAGTGCGCATGGTGACACTGCACACAGTGACAGTGTTCATGGTGACAGTGTTCACGGTGATAGTTCCCATGGTGAGATTGTCCATGGTAACAGTGACCATAGTCACAATTCTCATGGTGTAGTGCTCACAGTGACAGTGTCCATGGTGTCATGCCCATGGTGACAGTGCTCATGGTGACAGTGCTCATGTTGGCAGTGCCATAAATAACAGTGCTCATTGTGGCAGTGCTCATGGTGTCCGTGCTCATGGTGACAGTGCCCATGTTTACAGTGTTTATGGTGATAGATGTCATGGTGTCAGTGCCCACGGGGACAGTGCCAAGGCTGACAAAGCCCAGGGTGATACTTCCCATTGGGACAGTGCCCACGGTGACAGTGCCCATGGTGACAGCGCCCAGTGTGACAAGGCACATGGTGACAGTGCTCACGGTGACGGTGCCCATGGTGACAGTGCCGATGGTGAGAGTGCCATTAGTGACAGTGCTCATGGTGAAACTGCCCATGGAGACATCGCCCATGGTGATAGTGCTCGTGGTGACAACCCCACGGTGACAGTGCCAATGTTGATAGTCCCCGTGGTGACAGGTCTTACATTGAATGTGACCATGGTGTCTGTGCTCATGGTGACAGTGCTCAAGGTTATCGTCTCCATGTTGACAGTGCCGATGGTGACAATTCTCACGGTGACAGGGCCTAAGGTGAAAATTCTCATAGTGACAGTGTTCACGGTGACAGTGCCCATGGTGCTATTACCCATGGTGACAGTTCTCATAGTGAAACGGCCCATGGTGACACTGCACATGGTGGCAGTGCAAAATGGTGACAGTGTCCATGGTGCTATTGCTCATGGTGACATTCCTTACGGTGATAGTGTGTATGGTGAAACTGCACACAGTGACATTGCTCATGGTGACAGTGTTCACGGCGTTAGTTCCTATCGTGAATGTGACCTTGGGTACAGTGCCCATTGTCACAATTCTCATGGTGTAGTGCTCACGGTGACAGTGCCCATGGTGACAATACACAGGGTGACAGTATTCATGGTGACATTGCTCATGGTGAGAGTGCCCATGTTCACAACTGTCACGGTGATTGTTCCCATGGTGACAATACCCAGGGTAACAGAGCTGATGGTAAAAGTGTTCACGGTGACAGTGCCCATGATGACAGTACCTAAGGTGACAATTCCCATGGTGAGACTGCTCATAGACAGTGCCCATGGTGACAATACCCAGCGTGTCCTGTCCATGGTGACAGTGATCATGGTGACACTTCTCATGAGGACACTGCCATAAGTGACAGTGCTCATTGTGGCAGTGCTCATGGTGACCGTGCTCATGGTGACAGTGCCCATGGTGACAGTGCCTATGGTGATAGATATCATGGTGGCCGTGCCCAGGGTGACATTGCCCACGCTGACAAAGCCCATGGTGATACTTCCCATTGTGACAGTGCCCACGGTGGCAGAGCCCATGGTGACAGTGCCCAAGATCACAGTGTCCATGGTGAGAGTGCTAACGGTGACTGTGCCCATGGTGACAGCACCCAGTGTGACAATGCCCATTGTGACAGTGCTCACGGTGACCATGCCGATGGTGATAGTGCCAATAGTGAGAGTGCTCACGGTGACACTGCCCATGGAGACACTGCCCATGGTGATAGTGCTCATCATGACAACCCCTCGGAGGCAGTGCCAATGGTGAGAGTCCCCGTGGTGACAGTTCTCACGGTGAAAGTGATCCTATTGATATTTCTCATGGTGACAGTGCTCTTGGTGACAGTGCTCAAGATGATAGTCTGAATGTTGACAGTGCCCATGGTGACTCTTCTCACGGTGACAGTGCCTATGGTGATTATGCTCTTAGTGACAGTGCTCATGGTGACAGTGCCCATGGTGACAGTGACCACGGTGACTGTTCTCACCGTGGTAGTGCCCATGGTGACAGTGTTCATGATGACAGTCCGCATTAAGGCTGTGCCCACGGTGACACTGCTCATGGTGATAGTTCTCACGGTGATAGTACGCACGGTGACAGTGCCAAAGGTGACAATACCCAGGTGATAGTAATCATGGTGAAAGTGCCCATGGTGGCAGATCTCATACTGACAGTTCTTGTGACAGTGATCATGGTGGCAGTGCTCGTGGTGACAGTGCTCTTGGTGACAGTGCTCATGGTGGCAGTGCCCATGGTGAGACTCCCGATGGTGACACTGCCCATGGTGACAGTGCACATGGTCATGGTGCATCTGCTGGCAGTGCAAAATAGTGAGAGTGCCCATGATGATATTGCTCATGGTGATAGTGCCCATGGTGAGAGTGCCCATGGTTCCAGTGCTCATGGTGACAGTGCCCATTGTGACAGTGCCCCTGGTGACAGTGCACACCGTGAGAGTGCCCATGGTGTCTGTGCCCATGGTGACAGTTCTTATCATGAGAGTGTTCACGGTAGCAGTGTTCATGGTAATAGTGCTCACGGAGACATTGCCCACAATGAGAGTGCCCATGGTGAGAATACTGACTGTGACAGTGCCCATGATGACTTTTCTCTCTGCGACAGTGCCCATGGGGACAGTTAGCACGGTGAGATTTCTCACAGTGATAGTGCACATTGTTTCAGTGCTAATAGTGAAAAGACCCACGGCGCCAGTGCCCATCATGGCATTGCTCACGGTGATAGTTCTCACGGTGACAGTGCCCATGGTGATATTACCCATGGTGACAGTACTCAGTGATCAAGTGCTCATGGTGACAGTGCCTAAGGTGATAGTGCACACGGTGGCAGTGCAAAATGGCGACAGTGCCCATGGTGACATTGCTTAATGTGATAGTCCTTGTGGTGACATTGCGCATGGTGACATTGCCCACCACGACAGTTCTCTTGTTGACAGTGCTCATGGTGATAGTGCCAATGTTGGAAGTGCCCATCGTGAAAGTGCCCATGGTGACAGTTCTTATGATGAGAGTGGTCAGAGTGGCAGTGCTCATGGTGAAAGTGCCCATGGTGACAGAGCCCACGGTGACAGTGTCCATAGTTTTAGTGTCCACGGTGACAGTCCTAACAGTGAAATTGTCCATGGGGACACTGCCCATGGTGAAAGTGCCCATGGTCACAACACTCACGGTGATAGTGCTCACAGTGAGAGTGGCCATGGTGACAGTGACCACGGTGACACTTCTAATGGTGATACTGCCCATGATGACAGTGCTCATGGTGACAGTCCACATTGTGCCAGTGCCCAAGTTGACAGTGCTCATGGTGACAGTGCCCAAAGTCACAATACCCATGGTGACAGTGCCCAGGCTGACAGTTCTCAAGGTGATAGTGCCCATGGTGACAGTGCACATGGTGATACAGAGAATGGGGACAGTGCTTATGGTGACAGTGGTCATGGTTGCAGTACCCATGGTGATAGTGCTGAAACTGACAGTGCCCTTGGGGATAGTGCCCATGGTGAGTGTGCTCGTGTTAATAGTGCCCATGGTGGCAGTTCCCATTGTGAAAGTGCTCATGATGACAGTGCCCATGTTGGTAGTTCCCATGGTGACAGTGCTCATGGTGATAGTGACCATGTTAACAGTGCACATGGTGGCTGTGCCCTTGGTGACAGTGCCCATGATGACAGTATTCATGGTGACAGTGCTCACGGTGATAGTGCCCATGGTGAGAGTGCACATGGTGGTAGTCCACATGGTGGCAGTGAAAAATGGTGACAGTTCCCATGCTGACAGTTCTCATTGTGACAATGCACACGGTCACAACCGATGCTGACACTGCTCATGGTAGCTGTACCCGTGGTGACAGTGCTCATGGTGATAGTGACCATGTTAACAGTGCCCATGGTGACACTGCCCATGGTGACAATGCCCATGATGACAGTGCCCATGGAGTCAGTGCCCACGGAGCCATTGCCTATGGTAACAGTGCTCACAGTGACAGTACCCATGGTAACAGTGACCACGGTGAGAGTGCTCATGGTGATAGTGGCTATGGTGACAGATCACACTGTGACAGTCCGCATTGTGCCAGTACCAATAGTGACAGTGCCCATGGTGACATTGACCACGGTGAGAGTGCTCACGGTGCTAGTGCTCACAGTAATAGTGCTCATGGTGACAGTGCCGACAGTGACGGTGCTCACGGTGACAGTGCCTATGGTGATAGTGCCCATGGTGAGAGTCCGCCCATTGATAGCGCCCATGGTGGCAGTTCCCATTGTGAAAGTGCTCATGATGACATTGCCCATGTTGGTAGTTCCCATGGTGACAGTGCTCACGGTGATAGTGACCTTGGTAACTGTGCACATGGTGGCCGTGCCCTTGGTGACAGTGCCAATGATGACAGTACTCATGGTGACAGTTCCCATGGGGACAAGGCACAGGGTGGCAGTGAAAAATGGTGAAAGTGCCCATGTTGACAGTTCTCATGGTGACAGTGCACACGGTGACAACCCATGCAGACAGTACTCACGGTGACAGTTCTCATGGTTGCAGTACCCATGGTGACAGTGCTCACAGTGATACTGCCCATGGTGGCAGTGCCCATGGTGACAGTGCCCATGGTGACACTGCCCATGATGACAGTGCCCATGGTGAAAGTTCCCACGGCGCCATTGCCTATGGTGACTGTGCTCATGGTAACAGTGCCCATGGTGACAGTGACCATGGTGAGAGTGCTCACACTGATAGTGCCCATGGTGACAGGGCTCATGGTGCCAGGCCGCATTGTGCCAGTACCCATGGCGACAGTGGTCATGGTGACACTGACCACAGTGAGAGTGCTCACTGTGATAGAGCTCACGGTAATAGTGCTCATGGTGACAGTGCAAATGGTGACAATACCCATGGTGACAGTACTCATGTTGAAAATACCCATGGTGGCAGTTCTCATGGTGACAGTGCTCATAATAGCAGTGCCCAAGGTGGCAGTCCTCGTGGTGACAGTGCTAATGGTGACAGTGCTCTTGGTGGCAGTTCCCATGGGGACAGTACCGATGGTGACCCTGTGCATTGTTACAGTGCCCATGGTAACCGTGCTCACGGTGGTAGTGCACATCGTGACAGTGCCCATGGTGGTAGTTCACCTGGTGACAGTGCTAAATAGTGACAGTGCACATGCTGACAGTGCTCACGGTGATAGTGCCCATGGTGACAGTGCCCACGGTGATAATGGGTATTATTACAGTGTTCATCGTGACAGAGCCCAAGGTGGCAGTGGCCATGGTGACAGTGCCCACAATGACAGTGCCCATGGTAACAGTGCCGACAGTGACAGTGCCCATGGTGACACTTCTCACAGTGAATGTGCCCATGGGGACAGTTAGCATGGTGAGATTTCTCACGGTGACAGTGCCCGTTGTGACAGTGCTCACAGTGACAATGCCCATTGTGCCAGTGCCCATAGAGTCATTCCGCACTGTCTCATTTCTCACAGTGAAAGTGCCTATGGTGATATTAACCATGGTGACACTGCACACAGTGACAGTGTTCATGGTGACAGTGTTCACAGTGATAGTTCCCATGGTGAGATTGTCCATGGTAACAGTGCCCATAGTCACAATTCTCATGGTGTAGTGCTCACAGTGACAGTGCCCATGGTGTCATGCCCATGGTGACAGTGCTCATGATGACAGTGCTCATGTTGGCAGTGCCATAAATAACAGTGCTCATTGTGGCAGTGCTCATGGTGTCCGTGCTCATGGTGACAGTGCCCATGTTTACAGTGTTTATGGTGATAGATGTCACGGTGTCAGTGCCCACGGGGACAGTGCCAAGGCTGACAAAGCCCAGGGTGATACTTCCCATTGGGACAGTGCCCACGGTGACAGTGCCCATGGTGACAGCGCCCAGTGTGACAAGGCACATGGTGACAGTGCTCACGGTGACGGTGCCCATGGTGACAGTGCCGATGGTGAGAGTGCCATTAGTGACAGTGCTCATGGTGAAACTGCCCATGGAGACATCGCCCATGGTGATAGTGCTCATGGTGACAACCCCACGGTGACAGTGCCAACGTTGATAGTCCCCGTGGTGACAGGTCTTACATTGAATGTGACCATGGTGTCTGTGCTCATGGTGACAGTGCTCAAGGTTAGAGTCTCCATGTTGACAGTGCCGATGGTGACAATTCTCACGGTGACAGGGCCTAAGGTGGAAATTCTCATAGTGACAGTGTTCACGGTGACAGTGCCCATGGTGCTATTACCCATGGTGACAGTTCTCATAGTGAAACGGCCCATGGTGACACTGCACATGGTGGCAGTGCAAAATGGTGACAGTGTCCATGGTGCTATTGCTCATGGTGACATTGCTTACGGTGATAGTGTGTATGGTGAAACTGCACACAGTGACATTGCTCATGGTGACAGTGTTCACGGCGTTAGTTCCTATCGTTAATGTGTCCTTGGGGACAGTGCCCATTGTCACAATTCTCATGGTGTAGTGCTCACGGTGACAGTGCCCATGGTGACAATACACAGGGTGACAGTATTCATGGTGACATTGCTCATGGTGAGAGTGCCCATGTTCACAACTGTCACGGTGATTGTTCCCATGGTGACAATACCCAGGGTAACAGAGCTGATGGTAAAAGTGTTCACGGTGACAGTGCCCATGATGACAGTACCTAAGGTGACAATTCCCATGGTGAGACTGCTCATAGACAGTGCCCATGGTGACAATACCCAGCGTGTCCTGTCCATGGTGACAGTGATCATGGTGACACTTCTCATGAGGACAGTGCCATAAGTGACAGTGCTCATTGTGGCAGTGCTCATGGTGACCGTGCTCATGGTGACAGTGCCCATGGTGACAGTGCCTATGGTGATAGATATCATGGTGGCCGTGCCCAGGGTGACATTGCCCACGCTGACAAAGCCCATGGTGATACTTCCCATTGTGACAGTGCCCACGGTGGCAGAGCCCATGGTGACAGTGCCCAAGATCACAGTGTCCATGGTGAGAGTGCTAACGGTGACTGTGCCCATGGTGACAGCACCCAGTGTGACAATGCCCATTGTGACAGTGCTCACGGTGACCATGCCGATGGTGATAGTGCCAATAGTGAGAGTGCTCACGGTGACACTGCCCATGGAGACACTGCCCATGGTGATAGTGCTCATCATGACAACCCCTCGGAGGCAGTGCCAATGGTGAGAGTCCCCGTGGTGACAGTTCTCACGGTGAAAGTGATCCTATTGATATTTCTCATGGTGACAGTGCTCTTGGTGACAGTGCTCAAGATGATAGTCTGAATGTTGACAGTGTCCATGGTGACTGTTCTCACGGTGACAGTGCCTATGGTGATTATGCTCTTAGTGACAGTGCTCATGGTGACAGTGCCCATGGTGACAGTGACCACGGTGACTGTTCTCACCGTGGTAGTGCCCATGGTGACAGTGTTCATGATGACAGTCCGCATTAAGGCTGTGCCCACGGTGACACTGCTCATGGTGATAGTTCTCACGGTGATAGTATGCACGGTGACAGTGCCAAAGGTGACAATACCCAGGTGATAGTAATCATGGTGAAAGTGCCCATGGTGGCAGATCTCATACTGACAGTTCTTGTGACAGTGATCATGGTGGCAGTGCTCGTGGTGACAGTGCTCTTGGTGACAGTGCTCATGGTGGCAGTGCCCATGGTGAGACTCCCGATGGTGACACTGCCCATGGTGACAGTGCACATGGTCATGGTGCATCTGCTGGCAGTGCAAAATAGTGAGAGTGGCCATGATGATATTGCTCATGGTGATAGTGCCCATGGTGAGAGTGCCCATGGTTCCAGTGCTCATGGTGACAGTGCCCATTGTGACAGTGCCCCTGGTGACAGTGCACACCGTGAGAGTGCCCATGGTGTCTGTGCCCATGGTGACAGTTCTTATCATGAGAGTGTTCACGGTAGCAGTGTTCATGGTAATAGTGCTCACGGAGACATTGCCCACAATGAGAGTGCCCATGGTGAGAATACTGACTGTGACAGTGCCCATGATGACTTTTCTCTCTGCGACAGTGCCCATGGGGACAGTTAGCACGGTGAGATTTCTCACAGTGATAGTGCACATTGTTTCAGTGCTAATAGTGAAAAGACCCACGGCGCCAGTGCCCATCATGGCATTGCTCACGGTGATAGTTCTCACGGTGACAGTGCCCATGGTGATATTACCCACGGTGACAGTACTCAGTGATCAAGTGCTCATGGTGACAGTGCCTAAGGTGATAGTGCACACGGTGGCAGTGCAAAATGGCGACAGTGCCCATGGGGACATTGCTTAATGTGATAGTCCTTGTGGTGACATTGCGCATGGTGACATTGCCCACCACGACAGTTCTCTTGTTGACAGTGCTCATGGTGATAGTGCCAATGTTGGAAGTGCCCATCGTGAAAGTGCCCATGGTGACAGTTCTTATGATGAGAGTGGTCAGAGTGGCAGTGCTCATGGTGAAAGTGCCCATGGTGACAGAGCCCACGGTGACAGTGTCCATAGTTATAGTGTCCACGGTGACAGTCCTAACAGTGAAATTATCCATGGGGACACTGCCCATGGTGAAAGTGCCCATGGTCACAACACTCACGGTGATAGTGCTCACGGTGAGAGTGGCCATGGTGACAGTGACCACGGTGACACTTCTAATGGTGATACTGCCCATGATGACAGTGCTCATGGTGACAGTCCACATTGTGCCAGTGCCCCAGGTGACAGTGCTCATGGTGACAGTGCCCAAAGTCACAATACCCATGGTGACAGTGCCCAGGCTGACAGTTCTCAAGGTGGTAGTGCCCATGGTGACAGTGCACATGGTGATACAGAGAATGGGGACAGTGCTTATGGTGACAGTGGTCATGGTTGCAGTACCCATGGTGATAGTGCTGAAACTGACAGTGCCCTTGGGGATAGTGCCCATGGTGAGTGTGCTCGTGTTAATAGTGCCCATGGTGGCAGTTCCCATTGTGAAAGTGCTCATGATGACAGTGCCCATGTTGGTAGTTCCCATGGTGACAGTGCTCATGGTGATAGTGACCATGTTAACAGTGCACATGGTGGCTGTGCCCTTGGTGACAGTGCCCATGATGACAGTATTCATGGTGACAGTGCTCACGGTGATAGTGCCCATGGTGACAGTGCACATGGTGGTAGTCCACATGGTGGCAGTGAAAAATGGTGACAGTTCCCATGCTGACAGTTCTCATTGTGACAATGCACACGGTCACAACCGATGCTGACACTGCTCATGGTAGCTGTACCCGTGGTGACAGGGCTCATGGTGATAGTGCCCATGTTAACAGTGCCCATGGTGACACTGCCCATGGTGACAATGCCCATGATGACAGTGCCCATAGAGTCAGTACCCACGCAGCCATTGCCTATGGTAACAGTGCTCACAGTGACAGTACCCATGGTAAAAGTGACCACGGTGAGAGTGCTCATGGTGATAGTGGCTATGGTGACAGATCACACTGTGACAGTCCGCATTGTGCCAGTACCAATAGTGACAGTGCCCATGGTGACATTGACCACGGTAAGAGTGCTCACGGTGCTAGTGCTCACAGTAATAGTGCTCATGGTGACAGTGCCAACAGTGACGGTGCTCACGGTGACAGTGCCCATGGTGATAGTGCCCATGGTGAGAGTCCGCCCATTGATAGTGCCCATGGTGGCAGTTCCCATTGTGAAAGTGCTCATGATGACATTGCCCATGTTGGTAGTTCCCATGGTGACAGTGCTCACGGTGATAGTGACCTTGGTAACTGTGCACATGGTGGCCGTGCCCTTGGTGACAGTGCCAATGATGACAGTACTCATGGTGACAGTTCTCATGGTAATAGTTCCCATGGGGACAAGGCACAGGTTGGCAGTGAAAAATGGTGAAAGTGCCCATGTTGACAGTTCTCATGGTGACAGTGCACACGGTGACAACCCATGCAGACAGTACTCACGGTGACAGTTCTCATGGTTGCAGTACCCATGGTGACAGTGCTCACAGTGATACTGCCCATAGTGGCAATGCCCATGGTGACAGTGCCCATGGTGACACTGCCCATGATGACAGTGCCCATGGTGAAAGTTCCCACGGCGCCATTGCCTTTGGTGACAGTGCTCATGGTAACAGTGCCCTTAGTGACTGTGACCATGGTGAGAGTGCTCACACTGATACTGCCCATGGTGACAGGGCTCATGATGCCAGGCCGCATTGTGCCAGTACCCATGGCGACAGTGGTCATGGTGACACTGACCACAGTGAGAGTGCTCACTGTGATAGAGCTCACGGTAATAGTGCTCATGGTGACAGTGCAAATGGTGACAATACCCATGGTGACAGTACTCATGTTGAAAATACCCATGGTGGCAGTTCTCATGGTGACAGTGCTCATAATAGCAGTGCCCAAGGTGGCAGTCCTCGTGGTGACAGTGCTAATGGTGACAGTGCTCTTGGTGGCAGTTCCCATGGGGACAGTACCGATGGTGACCCTGTGCATTGTTACAGTGCCCATGGTAACCGTGCTCACGGTGGTAGTGCACATCGTGACAGTGCCCATGGTGGTAGTTCACCTGGTGACAGTGCTAAATAGTGACAGTGCACATGCTGACAGTGCTCACGGTGATAGTGCCCATGGTGACAGTGCCCACGGTGATAATGTGTATTATTACAGTGTTCATCGTGACAGAGCCCAAGGTGGCAGTGGCCATGGTGACAGTGCCCACAATGACAGTGCCCATGGTAACAGTGCCGACAGTGACAGTGCCCATGGTGACACTTCTCACAGTGAATGTTCCCATGGGGACAGTTACCATGATGAGATTTCTCACGGTGATAGTGCCCGTTGTGACAGTGCTCACAGTGACAATGCCCATGGTGCCAGTGCCCATAGAGACATTCCGAACAGTCACATTTCTTACGGTGAAAGTGCCTATGGTGACACTGCACCTGGTGGCAGTGCAAAATGGTGACAGTGCCCATGGTGACATTGCTCATAGTGACTTTGCTTACAGTGATAGTCCTTACGGTGACAGTGTGCATGGTGACACTGCACACAGTTGCAGTGTTTATGGTGACAGTGTTCACGGTGATAGTTTCCATGGTGATAGTGCCCATGGTGACACTGCACATGGTGGCAGTGATAAATGGTGACAGTGCCCCTGTTGACAGTTCTCATGGTGAGAGTGCACATGGTGACAACCCGTGCAGACTGTACTCATGGTGACAGTACTCATGCTGACAGTTCTCATGTTTGCAGTATCCATGGTGACAGTGCTCACAGTGATAGTGCCCATGGTGAGAGTGCCCATGATGACAGGGCCCATGGTGCCATTGCCTATGGTGACAGTGCTCATGGTAACAGTGCCCAAGGTGACAGTGACCATGGTGAGAGTGCTCACACTGATGGTGCCCATGGTGACAGTGCTCACGGTGCCTGTCTACATTGTGCCATTACCCATGGCGACAGTGCTCATGGTGACAGTGACCACAGTGAGAGTGCTCATAGTGATAGTGCTCACGGTAATAGTGCTCATGGTGACAATGCGAATGGTGACAATACCATGGTGACAGTACTCATGTTGAAAATACCCATGGTGGCAGTTCTCATAGCGACAGATCTCATGGTGACAGTGCTCATAATAGCAGTGCCCAGGTGCCAGTGCTCGTGGTGACAGTGCTAATGGTGACAGTGCTCTTGGTGGCAGTTCCCATCGGGACAATACTGATGGTGACGCTGTGCATTGTTACAGTGCCCATGGTAACCGTGCTCACGGTGATACTGCACATCGTGACAGTGCCCATGGTGGTAGTTCACCTGGTGACAGTGCTAGATAGTGACAGTGCACATGCTGACAGTGCTCACGGTGATAGTGCCCATGGTGACAGTGCACACGGTGATAATGGGCATTGTTACAGAGTTCATGGTGACAGCACACGGTGGCAGTGGCCATGGAGACAGTGCCCACAATGACAGGGCCCATGGTGACAGTGCCGACAGTGACAGTGCCCATGGTGACACTTCTCACGGTGACAGTGCCCATGGGGACAGTTAGCATGGTGAGATTTCTCACGGTGACAGTGCCCGTTGTGACATTGCTCACAGTGACAATGCCCATGGTGCCAGTGCGCATAGAGTCATTCCGCACGGTCACATTTCTCACAGTGAATGTGCCTATGGTGATATTAACCATGGTGACACTGCACATGGTGGCAGAGCAAAATGGTTACAGTGCCCATGGTGACATTGCTCATGGTGACTTTGCTTATGGTGATAGTCCTTACAGTGACAGTGCGCATGGTGACACTGCACACAGTGACAGTGTTCATGGTGACAGTGTTCACGGTGATAGTTCCCATGGTGAGATTGTCCATGGTAACAGTGCCCATAGTCACAATTCTCATGGTGTAGTGCTCACAGTGACAGTGTCCATGGTGTCATGCCCATGGTGACAGTGCTCATGGTGACAGTGCTCATGTTGGCAGTGCCATAAATAACAGTGCTCATTGTGGCAGTGCTCATGGTGTCCGTGCTCATGGTGACAGTGCCCATGTTTACAGTGTTTATGGTGATAGATGTCACGGTGTCAGTGCTCACGGGGACAGTGCCAAGGCTGACAAAGCCCAGGGTGATACTTCCCATTGGGACAGTGCCCACGGTGACAGTGCCCATGGTGAGAGGGCCCAGTGTGACAAGGCACATGGTGACAGTGCTCACGGTGACGGTGCCCATGGTGACAGTGCCGATGTTGAGAGTGCCATTAGTGACAGTGCTCATGGTGAAACTGCCCATGGAGACATCGCCCATGGTGATAGTGCTCATGGTGACAACACCACGGTGACAGTGCCAATGTTGATAGTCCTCGTGGTGACAGGTCTTACATTGAATGTGACCATGGTGTCTGTGGTCATGGTGACAGTGCTCAAGGTTATCGTCTCCATGTTGACAGTGCCGATGGTGACAATTCTCACGGTGACAGGGCCTAAGGTGAAAATTCTCATAGTGACAGTGTTCACGGTGACAGTGCCCATGGTGCTATTACCCATGGTGACAGTTCTCATAGTGAAACTGCCCATGGTGACACTGCACATGGTGGCAGTGCAAAATGGTGACAGTGTCCATGGTGATATTGCTCATGGTGACATTGCTTACGGTGATAGTGTGTATGGTGAAACTGCACACAGTGACATTGCTCATGGTGACAGTGTTCACGGCGTTAGTTCCTATCGTAAATGTGACCATGGGGACAGTGCCCATTGTCACTATTCTCATGGTGTAGTGCTCACGGTGACAGTGCCCATGGTGACAATACACAGGGTGACAGTATTCATGGTGACATTGCTCATGGTGAGAGTGCCCATGTTCACAACTGTCACGGTGATAGTTCCCATGGTGACAATACCCAGGGTAACAGAGCTGATGGTAAAAGTGTTCACGGTGACAGTGCCCATGGTGACAGTACCTAAGGTGACAATTCCCATGGTGAGACTGCTCATAGACAGTGCCCATGGTGACAATACCCAGCGTGTCCTGTCCATGGTGACAGTGATCATGGTGATACTTCTCATGAGGACAGTGCCATAAGTGACAGTGCTCATTGTGGCAGTGCTCATGGTGACCGTGCTCATGGTGACAGTGCCATGGTGACAGTGCCTATGGTGATAGATATCATGGTGGCCGTGCCCAGGGTGACATTGCCCACGCTGACAAAGCCCATGGTGATACTTCCCATTGTGACAGTGCCAACGGTGGCAGAGCCCATGGTGACAGTGCCCAAGATCACAGTGCCCATGATGAGAGTGCTAACGGTGACTCTGCCCATGGTGACAGCACCCAGTGTGACAATGCCCATTGTGACAGTGCTCACGGTGACCATGCCGATGGTGATAGTGCCAATAGTGAGAGTGCTCACGGTGACACTGCCCATGGACACACTGCCCATTGTGATAGTGCTCATCATGACAAACCCTCGGAGGCAGTGCCAATGGTGAGAGTCCCCGTGGTGACAGTTCTCACGGTGAAAGTGATCCTGTTGAAATTGCTCATGGTGACAGTGCTCATGGTGACAGTGCTCAAGGTGATAGTCTCCATGTTGACAGTGTCCATGGTGACTGTTCTCACGGTGACAGTGCCTATGGTGATTATGCTCTTAGTGACAGTGCTCATGGTGACAGTGCCCATGGTGACAGTGACCACGGTGACTGTTCTCACCGTGGTAGTGCCCATGGTGACAGTGTTCATGATGACAGTCTGCATTAAGGCTGTGCCCACGGTGACACTGCTCATGGTGATAGTTCTCACGGTGATAGTACGCACGGTGACAGTGCCAAAGGTGACAATACCCAGGTGAAAGTAATCATGGCGAAAGTGCCCATGGTGGCAGTTCTCATACTGACAGTTCTTGTGACACTGCTCATGGTGGCAGTGCTCGTGGTGACAGTGCTCATGGTGGCAGTGCCCATGGTGAGACTACCGATGGTGACACTGCCCATGGTGACAGTGCACATGGTCATGGTGCATCTGCTGGCAGTGCAAAATAGTGAGAGTGCCCATGATGATATTGCTCATGGTGATAGTGCCCATGGTGAGAGTGCCCATGGTTCCAGTGCTCATGGTGACAGTGCCCATTGTGACAGTGGCCCTGGTGACAGTGCACACCATGAGAGTGCCCATGGTGTCTGTGCCCATGGTGACAGTTCTTATCATGAGAGTGTTCACGGTAGCAGTGTTCATGGTAATAGTGCTCACGGAGACATTGCCCACAATGAGAGTGCCCATGGTGAGAATACTGACTGTGACAGTGCCCATGATGACTTTTCTCTCTGCGACAGTGCCCATGGGGACAGTTAGCACGGTGAGATTTCTCACAGTGATAGTGCACATTGTTTCAGTGCTAATAGTGAAAAGACCCACGGCGCCAGTGCCCATCATGGCATTGCTCACGGTGATAGTTCTCACGGTGACAGTGCCCATGGTGATATTACCCATGGTGACAGTACTCAGTGATCAAGTGCTCATGGTGACAGTGCCTAAGGTGATAGTGCACACGGTGGCAGTGCAAAATGGCGACAGTGCCCATGGTGACATTGCTTAATGTGATAGTCCTTGTGGTGACATTGCGCATGGTGACATTGCCCACCACGACAGTTCTCTTGTTGACAGTGCTCATGGTGATAGTGCCAATGTTGGAAGTGCCCATCGTGAAAGTGCCCATGGTGACAGTTCTTATGATGAGAGTGGTCAGAGTGGCAGTGCTCATGGTGAAAGTGCCCATGGTGATAGAGCCCACGGTGACAGTGTCCATAGTTATAGTGTCCATGGTGACAGTACTAACAGTGAAATCGTCCATGGGGACACTGCCCATGGTGAAAGTGCCCATGGTCACAACACTCACGGTGATAGTGCTCACGGTGAGAGTGGCCATGGTGACAGTGACCACGGTGACAGTTCTAATGGTGATACTGCCCATGATGACAGTGCTCATGGTGACAGTCCACATTGTGCCAGTGCCCAAGGTGACAGTGCTCATGGTGACAGTGCCCAAAGTCACAATACCCATGGTGACAGTGCCCAGGCTGACAGTTCTCAAGGTGGTAGTGCCCATGGTGACAGTGCACATGGTGATACAGAGAATGGGGACAGTGCTTATGGTGACAGTGGTCATGGTTGCAGTACCCATGGTGATAGTGCTGAAACTGACAGTGCCCTTGGGGATAGTGCCCATGGTGAGTGTGCTCGTGTTAATAGTGCCCATGGTGGCAGTTCCCATTGTGAAAGTGCTCATGATGACAGTGCCCATGTTGGTAGTTCCCATGGTGACAGTGCTCATGGTGATAGTGACCATGTTAACAGTGCACATGGTGGCTGTGCCCTTGGTGACAGTGCCCATGATGACAGTATTCATGGTGACAGTGCTCACGGTGATAGTGCCCATGGTGACAGTGCACATGGTGGTAGTCCACATGGTGGCAGTGAAAAATGGTGACAGTTCCCATGCTGACAGTTCTCATTGTGACAATGCACACGGTCACAACCGATGCTGACACTGCTCATGGTAGCTGTACCCGTGGTGACAGGGCTCATGGTGATAGTGCCCATGTTAACAGTGCCCATGGTGACACTGCCCATGGTGACAATGCCCATGATGACAGTGCCCATAGAGTCAGTACCCACGCAGCCATTGCCTATGGTAACAGTGCTCACAGTGACAGTACCCATGGTAAAAGTGACCACGGTGAGAGTGCTCATGGTGATAGTGGCTATGGTGACAGATCACACTGTGACAGTCCGCATTGTGCCAGTACCAATAGTGACAGTGCCCATGGTGACATTGACCACGGTAAGAGTGCTCACGGTGCTAGTGCTCACAGTAATAGTGCTCATGGTGACAGTGCCAACAGTGACGGTGCTCACGGTGACAGTGCCCATGGTGATAGTGCCCATGGTGAGAGTCCGCCCATTGATAGTGCCCATGGTGGCAGTTCCCATTGTGAAAGTGCTCATGATGACATTGCCCATGTTGGTAGTTCCCATGGTGACAGTGCTCACGGTGATAGTGACCTTGGTAACTGTGCACATGGTGGCCGTGCCCTTGGTGACAGTGCCAATGATGACAGTACTCATGGTGACAGTTCTCATGGTAATAGTTCCCATGGGGACAAGGCACAGGTTGGCAGTGAAAAATGGTGAAAGTGCCCATGTTGACAGTTCTCATGGTGACAGTGCACACGGTGACAACCCATGCAGACAGTACTCACGGTGACAGTTCTCATGGTTGCAGTACCCATGGTGACAGTGCTCACAGTGATACTGCCCATAGTGGCAATGCCCATGGTGACAGTGCCCATGGTGACACTGCCCATGATGACAGTGCCCATGGTGAAAGTTCCCACGGCGCCATTGCCTTTGGTGACAGTGCTCATGGTAACAGTGCCCTTAGTGACAGTGACCATGGTGAGAGTGCTCACACTGATAGTGCCCATGGTGACAGGGCTCATGATGCCAGGCCGCATTGTGCCAGTACCCATGGCGACAGTGGTCATGGTGACACTGACCACAGTGAGAGTGCTCACTGTGATAGAGCTCACGGTAATAGTGCTCATGGTGACAGTGCAAATGGTGACAATACCCATGGTGACAGTACTCATGTTGAAAATACCCATGGTGGCAGTTCTCATGGTGACAGTGCTCATAATAGCAGTGCCCAAGGTGGCAGTCCTCGTGGTGACAGTGCTAATGGTGACAGTGCTCTTGGTGGCAGTTCCCATGGGGACAGTACCGATGGTGACCCTGTGCATTGTTACAGTGCCCATGGTAACCGTGCTCACGGTGGTAGTGCACATCGTGACAGTGCCCATGGTGGTAGTTCACCTGGTGACAGTGCTAAATAGTGACAGTGCACATGCTGACAGTGCTCACGGTGATAGTGCCCATGGTGACAGTGCCCACGGTGATAATGTGTATTATTACAGTGTTCATCGTGACAGAGCCCAAGGTGGCAGTGTCCATGGTGACAGTGCCCACAATGACAGTGCCCATGGTAACAGTGCCGACAGTGACAGTGCCCATGGTGACACTTCTCACAGTGAATGTTCCCATGGGGACAGTTACCATGATGAGATTTCTCACGGTGATAGTGCCCGTTGTGACAGTGCTCACAGTGACAATGCCCATGGTGCCAGTGCCCATAGAGACATTCCGAACAGTCACATTTCTTACGGTGAAAGTGCCTATGGTGACACTGCACCTGGTGGCAGTGCAAAATGGTGACAGTGCCCATGGTGACATTGCTCATAGTGACTTTGCTTACAGTGATAGTCCTTACGGTGACAGTGTGCATGGTGACACTGCACACAGTTGCAGTGTTTATGGTGACAGTGTTCACGGTGATAGTTTCCATGGTGATAGTGCCCATGGTGACACTGCACATGGTGGCAGTGATAAATGGTGACAGTGCCCCTGTTGACAGTTCTCATGGTGAGAGTGCACATGGTGACAATCCGTGCAGACTGTACTCATGGTGACAGTACTCATGCTGACAGTTCTCATGTTTGCAGTATCCATGGTGACAGTGCTCACAGTGATAGTGCCCATGGTGAGAGTGCCCATGATGACAGGGCCCATGGTGCCATTGCCTATGGTGACAGTGCTCATGGTAACAGTGCCCAAGGTGACAGTGACCATGGTGAGAGTGCTCACACTGATGGTGCCCATGGTGACAGTGCTCACGGTGCCTGTCTACACTGTGCCATTACCCATGGCGACAGTGCTCATGGTGACAGTGACCACAGTGAGAGTGCTCATAGTGATAGTGCTCACGGTAATAGTGCTCATGGTGACAATGCGAATGGTGACAATACCATGGTGACAGTACTCATGTTGAAAATACCCATGGTGGCAGTTCTCATAGCGACAGATCTCATGGTGACAGTGCTCATAATAGCAGTGCCCAGGTGCCAGTGCTCGTGGTGACAGTGCTAATGGTGACAGTGCTCTTGGTGGCAGTTCCCATCGGGACAATACTGATGGTGACGCTGTGCATTGTTACAGTGTCCATGGTAACCGTGCTCACGGTGATACTGCACATCGTGACAGTGCCCATGGTGGTAGTTCACCTGGTGACAGTGCTAGATAGTGACAGTGCACATGCTGACAGTGCTCACGGTGATAGTGCCCATGGTGACAGTGCACACGGTGATAATGGGCATTGTTACAGAGTTCATGGTGACAGCACACGGTGGCAGTGGCCATGGAGACAGTGCCCACAATGACAGGGCCCATGGTGACAGTGCCGACAGTGACAGTGCCCATGGTGACACTTCTCACGGTGACAGTGCCCATGGGGACAGTTAGCATGGTGAGATTTCTCACGGTGACAGTGCCCATGGTGACATTGCTCATGGTGACTTTGCTTATGGTGATAGTCCTTACAGTGACAGTGCGCATGGTGACACTGCACACAGTGACAGTGTTCATGGTGACAGTGTTCACGGTGATAGTTCCCATGGTGAGATTGTCCATGGTAACAGTGCCCATAGTCACAATTCTCATGGTGTAGTGCTCACAGTGACAGTGTCCATGGTGTCATGCCCATGGTGACAGTGCTCATGGTGACAGTGCTCATGTTGGCAGTGCCATAAATAACAGTGCTCATTGTGGCAGTGCTCATGGTGTCCGTGCTCATGGTGACAGTGCCCATGTTTACAGTGTTTATGGTGATAGATGTCACGGTGTCAGTGCTCACGGGGACAGTGCCAAGGCTGACAAAGCCCAGGGTGATACTTCCCATTGGGACAGTGCCCACGGTGACAGTGCCCATGGTGAGAGGGCCCAGTGTGACAAGGCACATGGTGACAGTGCTCACGGTGACGGTGCCCATGGTGACAGTGCCGATGTTGAGAGTGCCATTAGTGACAGTGCTCATGGTGAAACTGCCCATGGAGACATCGCCCATGGTGATAGTGCTCATGGTGACAACACCACGGTGACAGTGCCAATGTTGATAGTCCTCGTGGTGACAGGTCTTACATTGAATGTGACCATGGTGTCTGTGGTCATGGTGACAGTGCTCAAGGTTATCGTCTCCATGTTGACAGTGCCGATGGTGACAATTCTCACGGTGACAGGGCCTAAGGTGAAAATTCTCATAGTGACAGTGTTCACGGTGACAGTGCCCATGGTGCTATTACCCATGGTGACAGTTCTCATAGTGAAACTGCCCATGGTGACACTGCACATGGTGGCAGTGCAAAATGGTGACAGTGTCCATGGTGATATTGCTCATGGTGACATTGCTTACGGTGATAGTGTGTATGGTGAAACTGCACACAGTGACATTGCTCATGGTGACAGTGTTCACGGCGTTAGTTCCTATCGTGAATGTGACCTTGGGGACAGTGCCCATTGTCACAATTCTCATGGTGTAGTGCTCACGGTGACAGTGCCCATGGTGACAATACACAGGGTGACAGTATTCATGGTGACATTGCTCATGGTGAGAGTGCCCATGTTCACAACTGTCACGGTGATAGTTCCCATGGTGACAATACCCAGGGTAACAGAGCTGATGGTAAAAGTGTTCACGGTGACAGTGCCCATGGTGACAGTACCTAAGGTGACAATTCCCATGGTGAGACTGCTCATAGACAGTGCCCATGGTGACAATACCCAGCGTGTCCTGTCCATGGTGACAGTGATCATGGTGACACTTCTCATGAGGACAGTGCCATAAGTGACAGTGCTCATTGTGGCAGTGCTCATGGTGACCGTGCTCATGGTGACAGAGCCATGGTGACAGTGCCTATGGTGATAGATATCATGGTGGCCGTGCCCAGGGTGACATTGCCCACGCTGACAAAGCCCATGGTGATACTTCCCATTGTGACAGTGCCAACGGTGGCAGAGCCCATGGTGACAGTGCCCAAGATCACAGTGCCCATGATGAGAGTGCTAACGGTGACTCTGCCCATGGTGACAGCACCCAGTGTGACAATGCCCATTGTGACAGTGCTCACGGTGACCATGCCGATGGTGATAGTGCCAATAGTGAGAGTGCTCACGGTGACACTGCCCATGGACACACTGCCCATTGTGATAGTGCTCATCATGACAAACCCTCGGAGGCAGTGCCAATGGTGAGAGTCCCCGTGGTGACAGTTCTCACGGTGAAAGTGATCCTGTTGAAATTGCTCATGGTGACAGTGCTCATGGTGACAGTGCTCAAGGTGATAGTCTCCATGTTGACAGTGTCCATGGTGACTGTTCTCACGGTGACAGTGCCTATGGTGATTATGCTCTTAGTGACAGTGCTCATGGTGACAGTGCCCATGGTGACAGTGACCACGGTGACTGTTCTCACCATGGTAGTGCCCATGGTGACAGTGTTCATGATGACAGTCCGCATTAAGGCTGTGCCCACGGTGACACTGCTCATGGTGATAGTTCTCACGGTGATAGTACGCACGGTGACAGTGCCAAAGGTGACAATACCCAGGTGATAGTAATCATGGTGAAAGTGCCCATGGTGGCAGTTCTCATACTGACAGTTCTTGTGACACTGCTCATGGTGGCAGTGCTCGTGGTGACAGTGCTCATGGTGGCAGTGCCCATGGTGAGACTACCGATGGTGTCACTGCCCATGGTGACAGTGCACATGGTCATGGTGCATCTGCTGGCAGTGCAAAATAGTGAGAGTGCCCATGATGATATTGCTCATGGTGATAGTGCCCATGGTGAGAGTGCCCATGGTTCCAGTGCTCATGGTGACAGTGCCCATTGTGACAGTGGCCCTGGTGACAGTGCACACCGTGAGAGTGTCCATGGTGTCTGTGCCCATGGTGACAGTTCTTATCATGAGAGTGTTCACGGTAGCAGTGTTCATGGTAATAGTGCTCACGGAGACATTGCCCACAATGAGAGTGCCCATGGTGAGAATACTGACTGTGACAGTGCCCATGATGACTTTTCTCTCTGCGACAGTGCCCATGGGGACAGTTAGCACGGTGAGATTTCTCACAGTGATAGTGCACATTGTTTCAGTGCTAATAGTGAAAAGACCCATGGCGCCAGTGCCCATCATGGCATTGCTCACAGTGATAGTTCTCACGGTGACAGTGCCCATGGTGATATTACCCATGGTGACAGTACTCAGTGATCAAGTGCTCATGGTGACAGTGCCTAAGGTGATAGTGCACACGGTGGCAGTGCAAAATGGCGACAGTGCCCATGGGGACATTGCTTAATGTGATAGTCCTTGTGGTGACATTGCGCATGGTGACATTGCCCACCACGACAGTTCTCTTGTTGACAGTGCTCATGGTGATAGTGCCAATGTTGGAAGTGCCCATCGTGAAAGTGCCCATGGTGACAGTTCTTATGATGAGAGTGGTCAGAGTGGCAGTGCTCATGGTGAAAGTGCCCATGGTGACAGAGCCCACGGTGACAGTGTCCATAGTTATAGTGTCCACGGTGACAGTCCTAACAGTGAAATTGTCCATGGGGACACTGCCCATGGTGAAAGTGCCCATGGTCACAACACTCACGGTGATAGTGCTCACGGTGAGAGTGGCCATGTTGACAGTGACCACGGTGACACTTCTAATGGTGATACTGCCCATGATGACAGTGCTCATGGTGACAGTCCACATTGTGCCAGTGCCCAAGGTGACAGTGCTCATGGTGACAGTGCCCAAAGTCACAATACCCATGGTGACAGTGCCCAGGCTGACAGTTCTCAAGGTGGTAGTGCCCATGGTGACAGTGCACATGGTGATACAGAGAATGGGGACAGTGCTTATGGTGACAGTGGTCATGGTTGCAGTACCCATGGTGATAGTGCTGAAACTGACAGTGCCCTTGGGGATAGTGCCCATGGTGAGTGTGCTCGTGTTAATAGTGCCCATGGTGGCAGTTCCCATTGTGAAAGTGCTCATGATGACAGTGCCCATGTTGGTAGTTCCCATGGTGACAGTGCTCATGGTGATAGTGACCATGTTAACAGTGCACATGGTGGCTGTGCCCTTGGTGACAGTGCCCATGATGACAGTATTCATGGTGACAGTGCTCACGGTGATAGTGCCCATGGTGACAGTGCACATGGTGGTAGTCCACATGGTGGCAGTGAAAAATGGTGACAGTTCCCATGCTGACAGTTCTCATTGTGACAATGCACACGGTCACAACCGATGCTGACACTGCTCATGGTAGCTGTACCCGTGGTGACAGGGCTCATGGTGATAGTGCCCATGTTAACAGTGCCCATGGTGACACTGCCCATGGTGACAATGCCCATGATGACATTGCCAATAGAGTCAGTACCCACGGAGCCATTGCCTATGGTAACAGTGCTCACAGTGACAGTACCCATGGTAACAGTGACCACGGTGAGAGTGCTCATGGTGATAGTGGCTATGGTGACAGATCACACTGTGACAGTCCGCATTGTGCCAGTACCAATAGTGACAGTGCCCATGGTGACATTTACCATGGTAAGAGTGCTCACGGTGCTAGTGCTCACAGTAATAGTGCTCATGGTGACAGTGCCAACAGTGACGGTGCTCACGGTGACAGTGCCCATGGTGATAGTGCCCATGGTGAGAGTCCGCCCATTGATAGTGCCCATGGTGGCAGTTCCCATTGTGAAAGTGCTCATGATGACATTGCCCATGTTGGTAGTTCCCATGGTGACAGTGCTCACGGTGATAGTGACCTTGGTAACTGTGCACATGGTGGCCGTGCCCTTGGTGACAGTGCCAATGATGACAGTACTCATGGTGACAGTTCTCATGGTAATAGTTCCCATGGGGACAAGGCACAGGTTGGCAGTGAAAAATGTGAAAGTGCCCATGTTGACAGTTCTCATGGTGACAGTGCACACGGTGACAACCCATGCAGACAGTACTCACGGTGACAGTTCTCATGGTTGCAGTACCCATGGTGACAGTGCTCACAGTGATACTGCCCATAGTGGCAATGCAAATGGTGACAGTGCCCATGGTGACACTGCCCATGATGACAGTGCCCATGGTGAAAGTTCCCACGGCGCCATTGCCTATTGTGACAGTGCTCATGGTAACAGTGCCCATGGTGACAGTGACCATGGTGAGAGTGCTCACACTGATAGTGCCCATGGTGACAGGGCTCATGGTGCCAGTCCGCATTGTGCCAGTACCCATGGCGACAGTGGTCATGGTGACACTGACCACAGTGAGAGTGCTCACTGTGATAGAGCTCACGGTAATAGTGCTCATGGTGACAGTGCAAATGGTGACAATACCCATGGTGACAGTACTCATGTTGAAAATACCCATGGTGGCAGTTCTCATGGTGACAGTGCTCATAATAGCAGTGCCCAAGGTGGCAGTCCTCGTGGTGACAGTGCTAATGGTGACAGTGCTCTTGGTGGCAGTTCCCATGGGGACAGTACCGATGGTGACCCTGTGCATTGTTACAGTGCCCATGGTAACCGTGCTCACGGTGGTAGTGCACATCGTGACAGTGCCCATGGTGGTAGTTCACCTGGTGACAGTGCTAAATAGTGACAGTGCACATGCTGACAGTGCTCACGGTGATAGTGCCCATGGTGACAGTGCCCACGGTGATAATGTGTATTATTACAGTGTTCATCGTGACAGAGCCCAAGGTGGCAGTGGCCATGGTGACAGTGCCCACAATGACAGTGCCCATGGTAACAGTGCCGACAGTGACAGTGCCCATGGTGACACTTCTCACAGTGAATGTTCCCATGGGGACAGTTACCATGATGAGATTTCTCACGGTGATAGTGCCCGTTGTGACAGTGCTCACAGTGACAATGCCCATGGTGCCAGTGCCCATAGAGACATTCCGAACAGTCACATTTCTTACGGTGAAAGTGCCTATGGTGACACTGCACCTGGTGGCAGTGCAAAATGGTGACAGTGCCCATGGTGACATTGCTCATAGTGACATTGCTTACAGTGATAGTCCTTACGGTGACAGTGTGCATGGTGACACTGCACACAGTTGCAGTGTTTATGGTGACAGTGTTCACGGTGATAGTTTCCATGGTGATAGTGCCCATGGTGACACTGCACATGGTGGCAGTGATAAATGGTGACAGTGCCCCTGTTGACAGTTCTCATGGTGAGAGTGCACATGGTGACAACCCGTGCAGACTGTACTCATGGTGACAGTACTCATGCTGACAGTTCTCATGTTTGCAGTATCCATGGTGACAGTGCTCACAGTGATAGTGCCCATGGTGAGAGTGCCCATGATGACAGGGCCCATGGTGCCATTGCCTATGGTGACAGTGCTCATGGTAACAGTGCCCAAGGTGACAGTGACCATGGTGAGAGTGCTCACACTGATGGTGCCCATGGTGACAGTGCTCACGGTGCCTGTCTACATTGTGCCATTACCCATGGCGACAGTGCTCATGGTGACAGTGACCACAGTGAGAGTGCTCATAGTGATAGTGCTCACGGTAATAGTGCTCATGGTGACAATGCGAATGGTGACAATACCATGGTGACAGTACTCATGTTGAAAATACCCATGGTGGCAGTTCTCATAGCGACAGATCTCATGGTGACAGTGCTCATAATAGCAGTGCCCAGGTGCCAGTGCTCGTGGTGACAGTGCTAATGGTGACAGTGCTCTTGGTGGCAGTTCCCATCGGGACAATACTGATGGTGACGCTGTGCATTGTTACAGTGCCCATGGTAACCGTGCTCACGGTGATACTGCACATCGTGACAGTGCCCATGGTGGTAGTTCACCTGGTGACAGTGCTAGATAGTGACAGTGCACATGCTGACAGTGCTCACGGTGATAGTGCCCATGGTGACAGTGCACACGGTGATAATGGGCATTGTTACAGAGTTCATGGTGACAGCACACGGTGGCAGTGGCCATGGAGACAGTGCCCACAATGACAGGGCCCATGGTGACAGTGCCGACAGTGACAGTGCCCATGGTGACACTTCTCACGGTGACAGTGCCCATGGGGACAGTTAGCATGGTGAGATTTCTCACGGTGACAGTGCCCGTTGTGACATTGCTCACAGTGACAATGCCCATGGTGCCAGTGCGCATAGAGTCATTC
Organism: Mesoplodon mirus; assembly: GCF_964341445.2. Classification (NCBI taxonomy): domain Eukaryota; kingdom Metazoa; phylum Chordata; class Mammalia; order Artiodactyla; family Ziphiidae; genus Mesoplodon; species Mesoplodon mirus. The sequence continues at coordinate 452,130 of NW_028295696.1, forward strand.
CGCACGGTCACATTTCTCACAGTGAATGTGCCTATGGTGATATTAACCATGGTGACACTGCACATGGTGGCAGAGCAAAATGGTTACAGTGCCCATGGTGACATTGCTCATGGTGACTTTGCTTATGGTGATAGTCCTTACAGTGACAGTGCGCATGGTGACACTGCACACAGTGACAGTGTTCATGGTGACAGTGTTCACGGTGATAGTTCCCATGGTGAGATTGTCCATGGTAACAGTGCCCATAGTCACAATTCTCATGGTGTAGTGCTCACAGTGACAGTGTCCATGGTGTCATGCCCATGGTGACAGTGCTCATGGTGACAGTGCTCATGTTGGCAGTGCCATAAATAACAGTGCTCATTGTGGCAGTGCTCATGGTGTCCGTGCTCATGGTGACAGTGCCCATGTTTACAGTGTTTATGGTGATAGATGTCACGGTGTCAGTGCTCACGGGGACAGTGCCAAGGCTGACAAAGCCCAGGGTGATACTTCCCATTGGGACAGTGCCCACGGTGACAGTGCCCATGGTGAGAGGGCCCAGTGTGACAAGGCACATGGTGACAGTGCTCACGGTGACGGTGCCCATGGTGACAGTGCCGATGTTGAGAGTGCCATTAGTGACAGTGCTCATGGTGAAACTGCCCATGGAGACATCGCCCATGGTGATAGTGCTCATGGTGACAACACCACGGTGACAGTACCAATGTTGATAGTCCTCGTGGTGACAGGTCTTACATTGAATGTGACCATGGTGTCTGTGGTCATGGTGACAGTGCTCAAGGTTATCGTCTCCATGTTGACAGTGCCGATGGTGACAATTCTCACGGTGACAGGGCCTAAGGTGAAAATTCTCATAGTGACAGTGTTCACGGTGACAGTGCCCATGGTGCTATTACCCATGGTGACAGTTCTCATAGTGAAACTGCCCATGGTGACACTGCACATGGTGGCAGTGCAAAATGGTGACAGTGTCCATGGTGATATTGCTCATGGTGACATTGCTTACGGTGATAGTGTGTATGGTGAAACTGCACACAGTGACATTGCTCATGGTGACAGTGTTCACGGCGTTAGTTCCTATCGTAAATGTGACCATGGGGACAGTGCCCATTGTCACTATTCTCATGGTGTAGTGCTCACGGTGACAGTGCCCATGGTGACAATACACAGGGTGACAGTATTCATGGTGACATTGCTCATGGTGAGAGTGCCCATGTTCACAACTGTCACGGTGATAGTTCCCATGGTGACAATACCCAGGGTAACAGAGCTGATGGTAAAAGTGTTCACGGTGACAGTGCCCATGGTGACAGTACCTAAGGTGACAATTCCCATGGTGAGACTGCTCATAGACAGTGCCCATGGTGACAATACCCAGCGTGTCCTGTCCATGGTGACAGTGATCATGGTGATACTTCTCATGAGGACAGTGCCATAAGTGACAGTGCTCATTGTGGCAGTGCTCATGGTGACCGTGCTCATGGTGACAGTGCCATGGTGACAGTGCCTATGGTGATAGATATCATGGTGGCCGTGCCCAGGGTGACATTGCCCACGCTGACAAAGCCCATGGTGATACTTCCCATTGTGACAGTGCCAACGGTGGCAGAGCCCATGGTGACAGTGCCCAAGATCACAGTGCCCATGATGAGAGTGCTAACGGTGACTCTGCCCATGGTGACAGCACCCAGTGTGACAATGCCCATTGTGACAGTGCTCACGGTGACCATGCCGATGGTGATAGTGCCAATAGTGAGAGTGCTCACGGTGACACTGCCCATGGACACACTGCCCATTGTGATAGTGCTCATCATGACAAACCCTCGGAGGCAGTGCCAATGGTGAGAGTCCCTGTGGTGACAGTTCTCACGGTGAAAGTGATCCTGTTGAAATTGCTCATGGTGACAGTGCTCATGGTGACAGTGCTCAAGGTGATAGTCTCCATGTTGACAGTGTCCATGGTGACTGTTCTCACGGTGACAGTGCCTATGGTGATTATGCTCTTAGTGACAGTGCTCATGGTGACAGTGCCCATGGTGACAGTGACCACGGTGACTGTTCTCACCGTGGTAGTGCCCATGGTGACAGTGTTCATGATGACAGTCTGCATTAAGGCTGTGCCCACGGTGACACTGCTCATGGTGATAGTTCTCACGGTGATAGTACGCACGGTGACAGTGCCAAAGGTGACAATACCCAGGTGAAAGTAATCATGGCGAAAGTGCCCATGGTGGCAGTTCTCATACTGACAGTTCTTGTGACACTGCTCATGGTGGCAGTGCTCGTGGTGACAGTGCTCATGGTGGCAGTGCCCATGGTGAGACTACCGATGGTGACACTGCCCATGGTGACAGTGCACATGGTCATGGTGCATCTGCTGGCAGTGCAAAATAGTGAGAGTGCCCATGATGATATTGCTCATGGTGATAGTGCCCATGGTGAGAGTGCCCATGGTTCCAGTGCTCATGGTGACAGTGCCCATTGTGACAGTGGCCCTGGTGACAGTGCACACCGTGAGAGTGCCCATGGTGTCTGTGCCCATGGTGACAGTTCTTATCATGAGAGTGTTCACGGTAGCAGTGTTCATGGTAATAGTGCTCACGGAGACATTGCCCACAATGAGAGTGCCCATGGTGAGAATACTGACTGTGACAGTGCCCATGATGACTTTTCTCTCTGCGACAGTGCCCATGGGGACAGTTAGCACGGTGAGATTTCTCACAGTGATAGTGCACATTGTTTCAGTGCTAATAGTGAAAAGACCCACGGCGCCAGTGCCCATCATGGCATTGCTCACGGTGATAGTTCTCACGGTGACAGTGCCCATGGTGATATTACCCATGGTGACAGTACTCAGTGATCAAGTGCTCATGGTGACAGTGCCTAAGGTGATAGTGCACACGGTGGCAGTGCAAAATGGCGACAGTGCCCATGGTGACATTGCTTAATGTGATAGTCCTTGTGGTGACATTGCGCATGGTGACATTGCCCACCACGACAGTTCTCTTGTTGACAGTGCTCATGGTGATAGTGCCAATGTTGGAAGTGCCCATCGTGAAAGTGCCCATGGTGACAGTTCTTATGATGAGAGTGGTCAGAGTGGCAGTGCTCATGGTGAAAGTGCCCATGGTGATAGAGCCCACGGTGACAGTGTCCATAGTTATAGTGTCCATGGTGACAGTACTAACAGTGAAATCGTCCATGGGGACACTGCCCATGGTGAAAGTGCCCATGGTCACAACACTCACGGTGATAGTGCTCACGGTGAGAGTGGCCATGGTGACAGTGACCACGGTGACAGTTCTAATGGTGATACTGCCCATGATGACAGTGCTCATGGTGACAGTCCACACTGTGCCAGTGCCCAAGGTGACAGTGCTCATGGTGACAGTGCCCAAAGTCACAATACCCATGGTGACAGTGCCCAGGCTGACAGTTCTCAAGGTGGTAGTGCCCATGGTGACAGTGCACATGGTGATACAGAGAATGGGGACAGTGCTTATGGTGACAGTGGTCATGGTTGCAGTACCCATGGTGATAGTGCTGAAACTGACAGTGCCCTTGGGGATAGTGCCCATGGTGAGTGTGCTCGTGTTAATAGTGCCCATGGTGGCAGTTCCCATTGTGAAAGTGCTCATGATGACAGTGCCCATGTTGGTAGTTCCCATGGTGACAGTGCTCATGGTGATAGTGACCATGTTAACAGTGCACATGGTGGCTGTGCCCTTGGTGACAGTGCCCATGATGACAGTATTCATGGTGACAGTGCTCACGGTGATAGTGCCCATGGTGACAGTGCACATGGTGGTAGTCCACATGGTGGCAGTGAAAAATGGTGACAGTTCCCATGCTGACAGTTCTCATTGTGACAATGCACACGGTCACAACCGATGCTGACACTGCTCATGGTAGCTGTACCCGTGGTGACAGGGCTCATGGTGATAGTGCCCATGTTAACAGTGCCCATGGTGACACTGCCCATGGTGACAATGCCCATGATGACAGTGCCCATAGAGTCAGTACCCACGCAGCCATTGCCTATGGTAACAGTGCTCACAGTGACAGTACCCATGGTAAAAGTGACCACGGTGAGAGTGCTCATGGTGATAGTGGCTATGGTGACAGATCACACTGTGACAGTCCGCATTGTGCCAGTACCAATAGTGACAGTGCCCATGGTGACATTGACCACGGTAAGAGTGCTCACGGTGCTAGTGCTCACAGTAATAGTGCTCATGGTGACAGTGCCAACAGTGACGGTGCTCACGGTGACAGTGCCCATGGTGATAGTGCCCATGGTGAGAGTCCGCCCATTGATAGTGCCCATGGTGGCAGTTCCCATTGTGAAAGTGCTCATGATGACATTGCCCATGTTGGTAGTTCCCATGGTGACAGTGCTCACGGTGATAGTGACCTTGGTAACTGTGCACATGGTGGCCGTGCCCTTGGTGACAGTGCCAATGATGACAGTACTCATGGTGACAGTTCTCATGGTAATAGTTCCCATGGGGACAAGGCACAGGTTGGCAGTGAAAAATGGTGAAAGTGCCCATGTTGACAGTTCTCATGGTGACAGTGCACACGGTGACAACCCATGCAGACAGTACTCACGGTGACAGTTCTCATGGTTGCAGTACCCATGGTGACAGTGCTCACAGTGATACTGCCCATAGTGGCAATGCCCATGGTGACAGTGCCCATGGTGACACTGCCCATGATGACAGTGCCCATGGTGAAAGTTCCCACGGCGCCATTGCCTTTGGTGACAGTGCTCATGGTAACAGTGCCCTTAGTGACAGTGACCATGGTGAGAGTGCTCACACTGATACTGCCCATGGTGACAGGGCTCATGATGCCAGGCCGCACTGTGCCAGTACCCATGGCGACAGTGGTCATGGTGACACTGACCACAGTGAGAGTGCTCACTGTGATAGAGCTCACGGTAATAGTGCTCATGGTGACAGTGCAAATGGTGACAATACCCATGGTGACAGTACTCATGTTGAAAATACCCATGGTGGCAGTTCTCATGGTGACAGTGCTCATAATAGCAGTGCCCAAGGTGGCAGTCCTCGTGGTGACAGTGCTAATGGTGACAGTGCTCTTGGTGGCAGTTCCCATGGGGACAGTACCGATGGTGACCCTGTGCATTGTTACAGTGCCCATGGTAACCGTGCTCACGGTGGTAGTGCACATCGTGACAGTGCCCATGGTGGTAGTTCACCTGGTGACAGTGCTAAATAGTGACAGTGCACATGCTGACAGTGCTCACGGTGATAGTGCCCATGGTGACAGTGCCCACGGTGATAATGTGTATTATTACAGTGTTCATCGTGACAGAGCCCAAGGTGGCAGTGGCCATGGTGACAGTGCCCACAATGACAGTGCCCATGGTAACAGTGCCGACAGTGACAGTGCCCATGGTGACACTTCTCACAGTGAATGTTCCCATGGGGACAGTTACCATGATGAGATTTCTCACGGTGATAGTGCCCGTTGTGACAGTGCTCACAGTGACAATGCCCATGGTGCCAGTGCCCATAGAGACATTCCGAACAGTCACATTTCTTACGGTGAAAGTGCCTATGGTGACACTGCACCTGGTGGCAGTGCAAAATGGTGACAGTGCCCATGGTGACATTGCTCATAGTGACATTGCTTACAGTGATAGTCCTTACGGTGACAGTGTGCATGGTGACACTGCACACAGTTGCAGTGTTTATGGTGACAGTGTTCACGGTGATAGTTTCCATGGTGATAGTGCCCATGGTGACACTGCACATGGTGGCAGTGATAAATGGTGACAGTGCCCCTGTTGACAGTTCTCATGGTGAGAGTGCACATGGTGACAACCCGTGCAGACTGTACTCATGGTGACAGTACTCATGCTGACAGTTCTCATGTTTGCAGTATCCATGGTGACAGTGCTCACAGTGATAGTGCCCATGGTGAGAGTGCCCATGATGACAGGGCCCATGGTGCCATTGCCTATGGTGACAGTGCTCATGGTAACAGTGCCCAAGGTGACAGTGACCATGGTGAGAGTGCTCACACTGATGGTGCCCATGGTGACAGTGCTCACGGTGCCTGTCTACACTGTGCCATTACCCATGGCGACAGTGCTCATGGTGACAGTGACCACAGTGAGAGTGCTCATAGTGATAGTGCTCACGGTAATAGTGCTCATGGTGACAATGCGAATGGTGACAATACCATGGTGACAGTACTCATGTTGAAAATACCCATGGTGGCAGTTCTCATAGCGACAGATCTCATGGTGACCGTGCTCATAATAGCAGTGCCCAGGTGCCAGTGCTCGTGGTGACAGTGCTAATGGTGACAGTGCTCTTGGTGGCAGTTCCCATCGGGACAATACTGATGGTGACGCTGTGCATTGTTACAGTGCCCATGGTAACCGTGCTCACGGTGATACTGCACATCGTGACAGTGCCCATGGTGGTAGTTCACCTGGTGACAGTGCTAGATAGTGACAGTGCACATGCTGACAGTGCTCACGGTGATAGTGCCCATGGTGACAGTGCACACGGTGATAATGGGCATTGTTACAGAGTTCATGGTGACAGCACACGGTGGCAGTGGCCATGGAGACAGTGCCCACAATGACAGGGCCCATGGTGACAGTGCCGACAGTGACAGTGCCCATGGTGACACTTCTCACGGTGACAGTGCCCATGGGGACAGTTAGCATGGTGAGATTTCTCACGGTGACAGTGCCCGTTGTGACATTGCTCACAGTGACAATGCCCATGGTGCCAGTGCGCATAGAGTCATTCCGCACGGTCACATTTCTCACAGTGAATGTGCCTATGGTGATATTAACCATGGTGACACTGCACATGGTGGCAGAGCAAAATGGTTACAGTGCCCATGGTGACATTGCTCATGGTGACTTTGCTTATGGTGATAGTCCTTACAGTGACAGTGCGCATGGTGACACTGCACACAGTGACAGTGTTCATGGTGACAGTGTTCACGGTGATAGTTCCCATGGTGAGATTGTCCATGGTAACAGTGCCCATAGTCACAATTCTCATGGTGTAGTGCTCACAGTGACAGTGTCCATGGTGTCATGCCCATGGTGACAGTGCTCATGGTGACAGTGCTCATGTTGGCAGTGCCATAAATAACAGTGCTCATTGTGGCAGTGCTCATGGTGTCCGTGCTCATGGTGAGAGTGCCCATGTTTACAGTGTTTATGGTGATAGATGTCACGGTGTCAGTGCTCACGGGGACAGTGCCAAGGCTGACAAAGCCCAGGGTGATACTTCCCATTGGGACAGTGCCCACGGTGACAGTGCCCATGGTGAGAGGGCCCAGTGTGACAAGGCACATGGTGACAGTGCTCACGGTGACGGTGCCCATGGTGACAGTGCCGATGTTGAGAGTGCCATTAGTGACAGTGCTCATGGTGAAACTGCCCATGGAGACATCGCCCATGGTGATAGTGCTCATGGTGACAACACCACGGTGACAGTGCCAATGTTGATAGTCCTCGTGGTGACAGGTCTTACATTGAATGTGACCATGGTGTCTGTGGTCATGGTGACAGTGCTCAAGGTTATCGTCTCCATGTTGACAGTGCCGATGGTGACAATTCTCACGGTGACAGGGCCTAAGGTGAAAATTCTCATAGTGACAGTGTTCACGGTGACAGTGCCCATGGTGCTATTACCCATGGTGACAGTTCTCATAGTGAAACTGCCCATGGTGACACTGCACATGGTGGCAGTGCAAAATGGTGACAGTGTCCATGGTGATATTGCTCATGGTGACATTGCTTACGGTGATAGTGTGTATGGTGAAACTGCACACAGTGACATTGCTCATGGTGACAGTGTTCACGGCGTTAGTTCCTATCGTGAATGTGACCTTGGGGACAGTGCCCATTGTCACAATTCTCATGGTGTAGTGCTCACGGTGACAGTGCCCATGGTGACAATACACAGGGTGACAGTATTCATGGTGACATTGCTCATGGTGAGAGTGCCCATGTTCACAACTGTCACGGTGATAGTTCCCATGGTGACAATACCCAGGGTAACAGAGCTGATGGTAAAAGTGTTCACGGTGACAGTGCCCATGGTGACAGTACCTAAGGTGACAATTCCCATGGTGAGACTGCTCATAGACAGTGCCCATGGTGACAATACCCAGCGTGTCCTGTCCATGGTGACAGTGATCATGGTGACACTTCTCATGAGGACAGTGCCATAAGTGACAGTGCTCATTGTGGCAGTGCTCATGGTGACCGTGCTCATGGTGACAGTGCCATGGTGACAGTGCCTATGGTGATAGATATCATGGTGGCCGTGCCCAGGGTGACATTGCCCACGCTGACAAAGCCCATGGTGATACTTCCCATTGTGACAGTGCCAACGGTGGCAGAGCCCATGGTGACAGTGCCCAAGATCACAGTGCCCATGATGAGAGTGCTAACGGTGACTCTGCCCATGGTGACAGCACCCAGTGTGACAATGCCCATTGTGACAGTGCTCACGGTGACCATGCCGATGGTGATAGTGCCAATAGTGAGAGTGCTCACGGTGACACTGCCCATGGACACACTGCCCATTGTGATAGTGCTCATCATGACAAACCCTCGGAGGCAGTGCCAATGGTGAGAGTCCCCGTGGTGACAGTTCTCACGGTGAAAGTGATCCTGTTGAAATTGCTCATGGTGACAGTGCTCATGGTGACAGTGCTCAAGGTGATAGTCTCCATGTTGACAGTGTCCATGGTGACTGTTCTCACGGTGACAGTGCCTATGGTGATTATGCTCTTAGTGACAGTGCTCATGGTGACAGTGCCCATGGTGACAGTGACCACGGTGACTGTTCTCACCATGGTAGTGCCCATGGTGACAGTGTTCATGATGACAGTCCGCATTAAGGCTGTGCCCACGGTGACACTGCTCATGGTGGTAGTTCTCACGGTGATAGTACGCACGGTGACAGTGCCAAAGGTGACAATACCCAGGTGATAGTAATCATGGTGAAAGTGCCCATGGTGGCAGTTCTCATACTGACAGTTCTTGTGACACTGCTCATGGTGGCAGTGCTCGTGGTGACAGTGCTCATGGTGGCAGTGCCCATGGTGAGACTACCGATGGTGTCACTGCCCATGGTGACAGTGCACATGGTCATGGTGCATCTGCTGGCAGTGCAAAATAGTGAGAGTGCCCATGATGATATTGCTCATGGTGATAGTGCCCATGGTGAGAGTGCCCATGGTTCCAGTGCTCATGGTGACAGTGCCCATTGTGACAGTGGCCCTGGTGACAGTGCACACCGTGAGAGTGTCCATGGTGTCTGTGCCCATGGTGACAGTTCTTATCATGAGAGTGTTCACGGTAGCAGTGTTCATGGTAATAGTGCTCACGGAGACATTGCCCACAATGAGAGTGCCCATGGTGAGAATACTGACTGTGACAGTGCCCATGATGACTTTTCTCTCTGCGACAGTGCCCATGGGGACAGTTAGCACGGTGAGATTTCTCACAGTGATAGTGCACATTGTTTCAGTGCTAATAGTGAAAAGACCCATGGCGCCAGTGCCCATCATGGCATTGCTCACAGTGATAGTTCTCACGGTGACAGTGCCCATGGTGATATTACCCATGGTGACAGTACTCAGTGATCAAGTGCTCATGGTGACAGTGCCTAAGGTGATAGTGCACACGGTGGCAGTGCAAAATGGCGACAGTGCCCATGGGGACATTGCTTAATGTGATAGTCCTTGTGGTGACATTGCGCATGGTGACATTGCCCACCACGACAGTTCTCTTGTTGACAGTGCTCATGGTGATAGTGCCAATGTTGGAAGTGCCCATCGTGAAAGTGCCCATGGTGACAGTTCTTATGATGAGAGTGGTCAGAGTGGCAGTGCTCATGGTGAAAGTGCCCATGGTGACAGAGCCCACGGTGACAGTGTCCATAGTTATAGTGTCCACGGTGACAGTCCTAACAGTGAAATTGTCCATGGGGACACTGCCCATGGTGAAAGTGCCCATGGTCACAACACTCACGGTGATAGTGCTCACGGTGAGAGTGGCCATGTTGACAGTGACCACGGTGACACTTCTAATGGTGATACTGCCCATGATGACAGTGCTCATGGTGACAGTCCACATTGTGCCAGTGCCCAAGGTGACAGTGCTCATGGTGACAGTGCCCAAAGTCACAAAACCCATGGTGACAGTGCCCAGGCTGACAGTTCTCAAGGTGGTAGTGCCCATGGTGACAGTGCACATGGTGATACAGAGAATGGGGACAGTGCTTATGGTGACAGTGGTCATGGTTGCAGTACCCATGGTGATAGTGCTGAAACTGACAGTGCCCTTGGGGATAGTGCCCATGGTGAGTGTGCTCGTGTTAATAGTGCCCATGGTGGCAGTTCCCATTGTGAAAGTGCTCATGATGACAGTGCCCATGTTGGTAGTTCCCATGGTGACAGTGCTCATGGTGATAGTGACCATGTTAACAGTGCACATGGTGGCTGTGCCCTTGGTGACAGTGCCCATGATGACAGTATTCATGGTGACAGTGCTCACGGTGATAGTGCCCATGGTGACAGTGCACATGGTGGTAGTCCACATGGTGGCAGTGAAAAATGGTGACAGTTCCCATGCTGACAGTTCTCATTGTGACAATGCACACGGACACAACCGATGCTGACACTGCTCATGGTAGCTGTACCCGTGGTGACAGGGCTCATGGTGATAGTGCCCATGTTAACAGTGCCCATGGTGACACTGCCCATGGTGACAATGCCCATGATGACAGTGCCAATAGAGTCAGTACCCACGGAGCCATTGCCTATGGTAACAGTGCTCACAGTGACAGTACCCATGGTAACAGTGACCACGGTGAGAGTGCTCATGGTGATAGTGGCTATGGTGACAGATCACACTGTGACAGTCCGCATTGTGCCAGTACCAATAGTGACAGTGCCCATGGTGACATTTACCATGGTAAGAGTGCTCACGGTGCTAGTGCTCACAGTAATAGTGCTCATGGTGACAGTGCCAACAGTGACGGTGCTCACGGTGACAGTGCCCATGGTGATAGTGCCCATGGTGAGAGTCCGCCCATTGATAGTGCCCATGGTGGCAGTTCCCATTGTGAAAGTGCTCATGATGACATTGCCCATGTTGGTAGTTCCCATGGTGACAGTGCTCACGGTGATAGTGACCTTGGTAACTGTGCACATGGTGGCCGTGCCCTTGGTGACAGTGCCAATGATGACAGTACTCATGGTGACAGTTCTCATGGTAATAGTTCCCATGGGGACAAGGCACAGGTTGGCAGTGAAAAATGTGAAAGTGCCCATGTTGACAGTTCTCATGGTGACAGTGCACACGGTGACAACCCATGTAGACAGTACTCACGGTGACAGTTCTCATGGTTGCAGTACCCATGGTGACAGTGCTCACAGTGATACTGCCCATAGTGGCAATGCAAATGGTGACAGTGCCCATGGTGACACTGCCCATGATGACAGTGCCCATGGTGAAAGTTCCCACGGCGCCATTGCCTATTGTGACAGTGCTCATGGTAACAGTGCCCATGGTGACAGTGACCATGGTGAGAGTGCTCACACTGATAGTGCCCATGGTGACAGGGCTCATGGTGCCAGTCCGCATTGTGCCAGTACCCATGGCGACAGTGGTCATGGTGACACTGACCACAGTGAGAGTGCTCACTGTGATAGAGCTCACGGTAATAGTGCTCATGGTGACAGTGCAAATGGTGACAATACCCATGGTGACAGTACTCATGTTGAAAATACCCATGGTGGCAGTTCTCATGGTGACAGTGCTCATAATAGCAGTGCCCAAGGTGGCAGTCCTCGTGGTGACAGTGCTAATGGTGACAGTGCTCTTGGTGGCAGTTCCCATGGGGACAGTACCGATGGTGACCCTGTGCATTGTTACAGTGCCCATGGTAACCGTGCTCACGGTGGTAGTGCACATCGTGACAGTGCCCATGGTGGTAGTTCACCTGGTGACAGTGCTAAATAGTGACAGTGCACATGCTGACAGTGCTCACGGTGATAGTGCCCATGGTGACAGTGCCCACGGTGATAATGTGTATTATTACAGTGTTCATCGTGACAGAGCCCAAGGTGGCAGTGGCCATGGTGACAGTGCCCACAATGACAGTGCCCATGGTAACAGTGCCGACAGTGACAGTGCCCATGGTGACACTTCTCACAGTGAATGTGCCCATGGCGACAGTTACCATGATGAGATTTCTCACGGTGATAGTGCCCGTTGTGACAGTGCTCACAGTGACAATGCCCATGGTGCCAGTGCCCATAGAGACATTCCGCACGGTCACATTTCTCACGGTGAAAGTGCCTATGGTGACACTGCACCTGGTGGCAGTGCAAAATGGTTACAGTGCCCATGGTGACATTGCTCATAGTGACTTTGCTTACAGTGATAGTCCTTACGGTGACAGTGTGCTGGTGACACTGCACACAGTTGCAGTGTTTATGGTGACAGTGTTCACGGTGATAGTTTCCATGGTGATAGTGCCCATGGTGACAGTGCACATGGTGGCAGTGATAAATGGTGACAGTGCCCCTGTTGACAGTTCTCATGGTGAGAGTGCACATGGTGACAACCCGTGAAGGCTGTACTCATGGTGACAGTACTCACGGTGACAGTTCTCATGTTTGCAGTATCCATGGTGACAGTGCTCACAGTGATAGTGCCCATGGTGAGAGTGCCCATGATGACAGGGCCCATGGTGCCATTGCCTGTGGTGACAGTGCTCATGGTAACAGTGCCCAAGGTGACAGTGACCATGGTGAGAGTGCTCACACTGATGGTGCCCATGGTGACAGTGCTCACGGTGCCTGTCTACATTGTGCCATTACCCATGGCGACAGTGCTCATGGTGACAGTGACCACAGTGAGAGTGCTCATAGTGATAGTGCTCACGGTAATAGTGCTCATGGTGACAATGCAAATGGTGACAATACCATGGTGACAGTACTCATGTTGAAAATACCCATGGTGGCAGTTCTCATAGCGACAGATCTCATGGTGACAGTGCGCATAATAGCAGTGCCCAGGTGCCAGTGCTCGTGGTGACAGTGCTAATGGTGACAGTGCTCTTGGTGGCAGTTCCCATCGGGACAATACTGATGGTGACGCTGTGCATTGTTACAGTGCCCATGGTAACCGTGCTCACGGTGATAGTGCACATCGTGACAGTGCCCATGGTGGTAGTTCACCTGGTGACAGTGCTAAATAGTGACAGTGCACGTGCTGACAGTGCTCACGGTGATAGTGCCCATGGTGACAGTGCACACGGTGATAATGGGCATTGTTACAGAGTTCATGGTGACAGCACACGGTGGCAGTGGCCATGGAGACAGTGCCCACAATGACAGTGCCCATGGTGACAGTGCCGACAGTGACAGTGCCCATGGTGACACTTCTCATGGTGACAGTGCCCATGGGGACAGTTAGCATGGTGAGATTTCTCACGGTGACAGTGCCCGTTGTGACAGTGCTCACAGTGACAATGCCCATGGTGCCAGTGCCCATAGAGTCATTCCTCACGGTCACATTTCTCAGAGTGAAAGTGCCTATGGTGATATTAACCATGGTGACACTGCACATGGTGGCAGAGCAAAATGGTGACAGTGCCCATGGTGACATTGCTCATGGTGACTTTGCTTATGGTGATAGTCCTTACAGTGACAGTGCGCATGGTGACACTGCACACAGTGACAGTGTTCATGGTGACAGTGTTCACGGTGATAGTTCCCATGGTGAGATTGTCCATGGTAACAGTGCCCATAGTCACAATTCTCATGGTGTAGTGCTCACAGTGACAGTGTCCATGGTGTCATGCCCATGGTGACAGTGCTCATGGTGACAGTGCTCATGTTGGCAGTGCCATAAATAACAGTGCTCATTGTGGCAGTGCTCATGGTGTCCGTGCTCATGGTGACAGTGCCCATGTTTACAGTGTTTATGGTGATAGATGTCACGGTGTCAGTGCCCACGGGGACAGTGCCAAGGCTGACAAAGCCCAGGGTGATACTTCCCATTGGGACAGTGCCCACGGTGACAGTGCCCATGGTGAGAGCAACCAGTGTGACAAGGCACATGGTGACAGTGCTCACGGTGACGGTGCCCATGGTGACAGTGCCGAAGGTGAGAGTGCCATTAGTGACAGTGCTCATGGTGAAACTGCCCATGGAGACATCGCCCATGGTGATAGTGCTCATGGTGACAACCCCACGGTGACAGTGCCAATGTTGATAGTCCCCGTGGTGACAGGTCTTATATTGAATGTGACCATGGTGTCTGTGCTCATGGTGACAGTGCTCAAGGTTAGAGTCTCCATGTTGACAGTGCCGATGGTGACAATTCTCATGGTGACAGGGCCTAAGGTGAAAATTCTCATAGTGACAGTGTTCACGGTGACAGTGCCCATGGTGCTATTACCCATGGTGACAGTTCTCATAGTGAAACGGCCCATGGTGACACTGCACATGGTGGCAGTGCAAAATGGTGACAGTGTCCATGGTGATATTGCTCATGGTGACATTGCTTACGGTGATAGTGTGTATGGTGAAACTGCACACAGTGACATTGCTCATGGTGACAGTGTTCACGGCGTTAGTTCCTATCGTGAATGTGACCTTGGGGACAGTGCCCATTGTCACAATTCTCATGGTGTAGTGCTCACGGTGACAGTGCCCATGGTGACAATACACAGGGTGACAGTATTCATGGTGACATTGCTCATGGTGAGAGTGCCCATGTTCACAACTGTCACGGTGATAGTTCCCATGGTGACAATACCCAGGGTAACAGAGCTGATGGTAAAAGTGTTCACGGTGACAGTGCCCATGGTGACTGTACCTAAGGTGACAATTCCCATGGTGAGACTGCTCATAGACAGTGCCCATGGTGACAATACCCAGCGTGTCCTGTCCATGGTGACAGTGATCATGGTGACACTTCTCATGAGGACAGTGCCATAAATGACAGTGCTCATTGTGGCAGTGCTCATGGTGACCGTGCTCATGGTGACAGTGCCATGGTGACAGTGCCTATGGTGATAGATATCATGGTGGCCGTGCCCAGGGTGACATTGCCCACGCTGACAAAGCCCATGGTGATACTTCCCATTGTGACAGTGCCAACGGTGGCAGAGCCCATGGTGACAGTGCCCAAGATCACAGTGCCCATGATGAGAGTGCTAACGGTGACTCTGCCCATGGTGACAGCACCCAGTGTGACAATGCCCATTGTGACAGTGCTCACGGTGACCATGCCGATGGTGATAGTGCCAATAGTGAGAGTGCTCACGGTGACACTGCCCATGGACACACTGCCCATTGTGATAGTGCTCATCATGACAAACCCTCGGAGGCAGTGCCAATGGTGAGAGTCCCCGTGGTGACAGTTCTCACGGTGAAAGTGATCCTGTTGAAATTGCTCATGGTGACAGTGCTCATGGTGACAGTGCTCAAGGTGATAGTCTCCATGTTGACAGTGTCCATGGTGACTGTTCTCACGGTGACAGTGCCTATGGTGATTATGCTCTTAGTGACAGTGCTCATGGTGACAGTGCCCATGGTGACAGTGACCACGGTGACTGTTCTCACCGTGGTAGTGCCCATGGTGACAGTGTTCATGATGACAGTCCGCATTAAGGCTGTGCCCACGGTGACACTGCTCATGGTGATAGTTCTCACGGTGATAGTACGCACGGTGACAGTGCCAAAGGTGACAATACCCAGGTGATAGTAATCATGGTGAAAGTGCCCATGGTGGCAGTTCTCATACTGACAGTTCTTGTGACACTGCTCATGGTGGCAGTGCTCGTGGTGACAGTGCTCATGGTGGCAGTGCCCATGGTGAGACTCCCGATGGTGACACTGCCCATGGTGACAGTGCACATGGTCATGGTGCATCTGCTGGCAGTGCAAAATAGTGAGAGTGCCCATGATGATATTGCTCATGGTGATAGTGCCCATGGTGAGAGTGCCCATGGTTCCAGTGCTCATGGTGACAGTGCCCATTGTGACAGTGCCCCTGGTGACAGTGCACACCGTGAGAGTGCCCATGGTGTCTGTGCCCATGGTGACAGTTCTTATCATGAGAGTGTTCACGGTAGCAGTGTTCATGGTAATAGTGCTCACGGAGACATTGCCCACAATGAGAGTGCCCATGGTGAGAATACTGACTGTGACAGTGCCCATGATGACTTTTCTCTCTGCGACAGTGCCCATGGGGACAGTTAGCACGGTGAGATTTCTCACAGTGATAGTGCACATTGTTTCAGTGCTAATAGTGAAAAGACCCACGGCGCCAGTGCCCATCATGGCATTGCTCACGGTGATAGTTCTCACGGTGACAGTGCCCATGGTGATATTACCCATGGTGACAGTACTCAGTGATCAAGTGCTCATGGTGACAGTGCCTAAGGTGATAGTGCACACGGTGGCAGTGCAAAATGGCGACAGTGCCCATGGGGACATTGCTTAATGTGATAGTCCTTCTGGTGACATTGCGCATGGTGACATTGCCCACCACGACAGTTCTCTTGTTGACAGTGCTCATGGTGATAGTGCCAATGTTGGAAGTGCCCATCGTGAAAGTGCCCATGGTGACAGTTCTTATGATGAGAGTGGTCAGAGTGGCAGTGCTCATGGTGAAAGTGCCCATGGTGACAGAGCCCACGGTGACAGTGTCCATAGTTATAGTGTCCACGGTGACAGTCCTAACAGTGAAATTGTCCATGGGGACACTGCCCATGGTGAAAGTGCCCATGGTCACAACACTCACGGTGATAGTGCTCACGGTGAGAGTGGCCATGTTGACAGTGACCACGGTGACACTTCTAATGGTGATACTGCCCATGATGACAGTGCTCATGGTGACAGTCCACATTGTGCCAGTGCCCAAGGTGACAGTGCTCATGGTGACAGTGCCCAAAGTCACAATACCCATGGTGACAGTGCCCAGGCTGACAGTTCTCAAGGTGGTAGTGCCCATGGTGACAGTGCACATGGTGATACAGAGAATGGGGACAGTGCTTATGGTGACAGTGGTCATGGTTGCAGTACCCATGGTGATAGTGCTGAAACTGACAGTGCCCTTGGGGATAGTGCCCATGGTGAGTGTGCTCGTGTTAATAGTGCCCATGGTGGCAGTTCCCATTGTGAAAGTGCTCATGATGACAGTGCCCATGTTGGTAGTTCCCATGGTGACAGTGCTCATGGTGATAGTGACCATGTTAACAGTGCACATGGTGGCTGTGCCCTTGGTGACTGTGCCCATGATGACTGTATTCATGGTGACAGTGCTCACGGTGATAGTGCCCATGGTGACAGTGCACATGGTGGTAGTCCACATGGTGGCAGTGAAAAATGGTGACAGTTCCCATGCTGACAGTTCTCATTGTGACAATGCACACGGTCACAACCGATGCTGACACTGCTCATGGTAGCTGTACCCGTGGTGACAGGGCTCATGGTGATAGTGCCCATGTTAACAGTGCCCATGGTGACACTGCCCATGGTGACAATGCCCATGATGACAGTGCCCATGGAGTCAGTGCCCACGGAGCCATTGCCTATGGTAACAGTGCTCACAGTGACAGTACCCATGGTAACAGTGACCACGGTGAGAGTGCTCACACTGATAGTGCCCATGGTGACAGGGCTCATGGTGCCAGTCCGCATTGTGCCAGTACCCATGGCGACAGTGGTCATGGTGACACTGACCACAGTGAGAGTGCTCACTGTGATAGAGCTCACGGTAATAGTGCTCATGGTGACAGTGCAAATGGTGACAATACCCATGGTGACAGTACTCATGTTGAAAATACCCATGGTGGCAGTTCTCATGGTGACAGTGCTCATAATAGCAGTGCCCAAGGTGGCAGTCCTCGTGGTGACAGTGCTAATGGTGACAGTGCTCTTGGTGGCAGTTCCCATGGGGACAGTACCGATGGTGACCCTGTGCATTGTTACAGTTTCCATGGTAACTGTGCTCACGGTGGTAGTGCACATCGTGACAGTGCCCATGGTGGTAGTTCACCTGGTGACAGTGCTAATTAGTGACAGTGCACATGCTGACAGTGCTCATGGTGATAGTGCCCATGGTGACAGTGCCCACGGTGATAATGGGTATTATTACAGTGTTCATCGTGACAGAGCCCAAGGTGGCAGTGGCCATGGTGACAGTGCCCACATTGACAGTGCCCATGGTAACAGTGCCGACAGTGACAGTGCCCATGGTGACACTTCTCACAGTGAATGTGCCCATGGGGACAGTTACCATGATGAGATTTCTCACGGTGATAGTGCCCGTTGTGACAGTGCTCACAGTGACAATGCCCATGGTGCCAGTGCCCATAGAGACATTCCACACGGTCACTTTTCTCACGGTGAAAGTGCCTATGGTGACACTGCACCTGGTGGCAGTGCAAAATGGTGACAGTGCCCATGGTGACATTGCTCATAGTGAATTTGCTTACAGGGATAGTCCTTACGGTGACAGTGTGCATGGTGACACTGCACACAGTTGCAGTGTTTATGGTGACAGTGTTCACGGTGATAGTTTCCATGGTGATAGTGCCCATGGTGACACTGCACATGGTGGCAGTGATAAATGGTGACAGTGCCCCTGTTGACAGTTCTCATGGTGAGAGTGCACATGGTGACAACCCGTGAAGGCTGTACTCATGGTGACAGTACTCACGGTGACAGTTCTCATGTTTGCAGTATCCATGGTGACAGTGCTCACAGTGATAGTGCCCATGGTGAGAGTGCCCATGATGACAGGGCCCATGGTGCCATTGCCTATGGTGACAGTGCTCATGGTAACAGTGCCCAAGGTGACAGTGACCATGGTGAGAGTGCTCACACTGATGGTGCCCATGGTGACAGTGCTCACGGTGCCTGTCTACATTGTGCCATTAGCCATGGCGACAGTGCTCATGGTGACAGTGACCACAGTGAGAGTGCTCATAGTGATAGTGCTCACGGTAATAGTGCTCATGGTGACAATGCAAATGGTGACAATACCATGGTGACAGTACTCATGTTGAAAATACCCATGGTGGCAGTTCTCCTAGCGACAGATCTCATGGTGACAGTGCTCATAATAGCAGTGCCCAGGTGCCAGTGCTCGTGGTGAAAGTGCTAATGGTGACAGTGCTCTTGGTGGCAGTTCCCATCGGGACAATACTGATGGTGACGCTGTGCATTGTTACATTGCCCATGGTAACCGTGCTCACGGTGATAGTGCACATCGTGACAGCACCCATGGTGGTAGTTCACCTGGTGACAGTGCTAAATAGTGACAGTGCACGTGCTGACAGTACTCACGGTGATAGTGCCCATGGTGACAGTGCACACGGTGATAATGGGCATTGTTACAGATTTCATGGTGACAGCACACGGTGGCAGTGGCCATGGAGACAGTCCCCACAATGACAGTGCCCATGGTGACAGTGCCGACAGTGACAGTGCCCATGGTGACACTTCTCACGGTGACAGTGCCCATGGGGACAGTTAGCATGGTGAGATTTCTCACGGTGACAGTGCCCGTTGTGACAGTGCTCACAGTGACAATGCCCATGGTGCCAGTGCCCATAGAGTCATTCCGCACGGTCTCATTTCTCACAGTGAAAGTGCCTATGGTGATATTAACCATGGTGACACTGCACATGGTGGCAGAGCAAAATGGTGACAGTGCCCATGGTGACATTGCTCATGGTGACTTTGCTTATGGTGATAGTCCTTACAGTGACAGTGCGCATGGTGACACTGCACACAGTGACAGTGTTCATGGTGACAGTGTTCACGGTGATAGTTCCCATGGTGAGATTGTCCATGGTAACAGTGACCATAGTCACAATTCTCATGGTGTAGTGCTCACAGTGACAGTGTCCATGGTGTCATGCCCATGGTGACAGTGCTCATGGTGACAGTGCTCATGTTGGCAGTGCCATAAATAACAGTGCTCATTGTGGCAGTGCTCATGGTGTCCGTGCTCATGGTGACAGTGCCCATGTTTACAGTGTTTATGGTGATAGATGTCATGGTGTCAGTGCCCACGGGGACAGTGCCAAGGCTGACAAAGCCCAGGGTGATACTTCCCATTGGGACAGTGCCCACGGTGACAGTGCCCATGGTGACAGCGCCCAGTGTGACAAGGCACATGGTGACAGTGCTCACGGTGACGGTGCCCATGGTGACAGTGCCGATGGTGAGAGTGCCATTAGTGACAGTGCTCATGGTGAAACTGCCCATGGAGACATCGCCCATGGTGATAGTGCTCGTGGTGACAACCCCACGGTGACAGTGCCAATGTTGATAGTCCCCGTGGTGACAGGTCTTACATTGAATGTGACCATGGTGTCTGTGCTCATGGTGACAGTGCTCAAGGTTATCGTCTCCATGTTGACAGTGCCGATGGTGACAATTCTCACGGTGACAGGGCCTAAGGTGAAAATTCTCATAGTGACAGTGTTCACGGTGACAGTGCCCATGGTGCTATTACCCATGGTGACAGTTCTCATAGTGAAACGGCCCATGGTGACACTGCACATGGTGGCAGTGCAAAATGGTGACAGTGTCCATGGTGCTATTGCTCATGGTGACATTCCTTACGGTGATAGTGTGTATGGTGAAACTGCACACAGTGACATTGCTCATGGTGACAGTGTTCACGGCGTTAGTTCCTATCGTGAATGTGACCTTGGGTACAGTGCCCATTGTCACAATTCTCATGGTGTAGTGCTCACGGTGACAGTGCCCATGGTGACAATACACAGGGTGACAGTATTCATGGTGACATTGCTCATGGTGAGAGTGCCCATGTTCACAACTGTCACGGTGATTGTTCCCATGGTGACAATACCCAGGGTAACAGAGCTGATGGTAAAAGTGTTCACGGTGACAGTGCCCATGATGACAGTACCTAAGGTGACAATTCCCATGGTGAGACTGCTCATAGACAGTGCCCATGGTGACAATACCCAGCGTGTCCTGTCCATGGTGACAGTGATCATGGTGACACTTCTCATGAGGACACTGCCATAAGTGACAGTGCTCATTGTGGCAGTGCTCATGGTGACCGTGCTCATGGTGACAGTGCCCATGGTGACAGTGCCTATGGTGATAGATATCATGGTGGCCGTGCCCAGGGTGACATTGCCCACGCTGACAAAGCCCATGGTGATACTTCCCATTGTGACAGTGCCCACGGTGGCAGAGCCCATGGTGACAGTGCCCAAGATCACAGTGTCCATGGTGAGAGTGCTAACGGTGACTGTGCCCATGGTGACAGCACCCAGTGTGACAATGCCCATTGTGACAGTGCTCACGGTGACCATGCCGATGGTGATAGTGCCAATAGTGAGAGTGCTCACGGTGACACTGCCCATGGAGACACTGCCCATGGTGATAGTGCTCATCATGACAACCCCTCGGAGGCAGTGCCAATGGTGAGAGTCCCCGTGGTGACAGTTCTCACGGTGAAAGTGATCCTATTGATATTTCTCATGGTGACAGTGCTCTTGGTGACAGTGCTCAAGATGATAGTCTGAATGTTGACAGTGTCCATGGTGACTGTTCTCACGGTGACAGTGCCTATGGTGATTATGCTCTTAGTGACAGTGCTCATGGTGACAGTGCCCATGGTGACAGTGACCACGGTGACTGTTCTCACCGTGGTAGTGCCCATGGTGACAGTGTTCATGATGACAGTCCGCATTAAGGCTGTGCCCACGGTGACACTGCTCATGGTGATAGTTCTCACGGTGATAGTATGCACGGTGACAGTGCCAAAGGTGACAATACCCAGGTGATAGTAATCATGGTGAAAGTGCCCATGGTGGCAGATCTCATACTGACAGTTCTTGTGACAGTGATCATGGTGGCAGTGCTCGTGGTGACAGTGCTCTTGGTGACAGTGCTCATGGTGGCAGTGCCCATGGTGAGACTCCCGATGGTGACACTGCCCATGGTGACAGTGCACACGGTCATGGTGCATCTGGTGGCAGTGCAAAATAGTGAGAGTGGCCATGATGATATTGCTCATGGTGATAGTGCCCATGGTGAGAGTGCCCATGGTTCCAGTGCTCATGGTGACAGTGCCCATTGTGACAGTGCCCCTGGTGACAGTGCACACCGTGAGAGTGCCCATGGTGTCTGTGCCCATGGTGACAGTTCTTATCATGAGAGTGTTCACGGTAGCAGTGTTCATGGTAATAGTGCTCACGGAGACATTGCCCACAATGAGAGTGCCCATGGTGAGAATACTGACTGTGACAGTGCCCATGATGACTTTTCTCTCTGCGACAGTGCCCATGGGGACAGTTAGCACGGTGAGATTTCTCACAGTGATAGTGCACATTGTTTCAGTGCTAATAGTGAAAAGACCCACGGCGCCAGTGCCCATCATGGCATTGCTCACGGTGATAGTTCTCACGGTGACAGTGCCCATGGTGATATTACCCATGGTGACAGTACTCAGTGATCAAGTGCTCATGGTGACAGTGCCTAAGGTGATAGTGCACACGGTGGCAGTGCAAAATGGCGACAGTGCCCATGGGGACATTGCTTAATGTGATAGTCCTTGTGGTGACATTGCGCATGGTGACATTGCCCACCACGACAGTTCTCTTGTTGACAGTGCTCATGGTGATAGTGCCAATGTTGGAAGTGCCCATCGTGAAAGTGCCCATGGTGACAGTTCTTATGATGAGAGTGGTCAGAGTGGCAGTGCTCATGGTGAAAGTGCCCATGGTGACAGAGCCCACGGTGACAGTGTCCATAGTTATAGTGTCCACGGTGACAGTCCTAACAGTGAAATTATCCATGGGGACACTGCCCATGGTGAAAGTGCCCATGGTCACAACACTCACGGTGATAGTGCTCACGGTGAGAGTGGCCATGGTGACAGTGACCACGGTGACACTTCTAATGGTGATACTGCCCATGATGACAGTGCTCATGGTGACAGTCGACATTGTGCCAGTGCCCAAGGTGACAGTGCTCATGGTGACAGTGCCCAAAGTCACAATACCCATGGTGACAGTGCCCAGGCTGACAGTTCTCAAGGTGGTAGTGCCCATGGTGACAGTGCACATGGTGATACAGAGAATGGGGACAGTGCTTATGGTGACAGTGGTCATGGTTGCAGTACCCATGGTGATAGTGCTGAAACTGACAGTGCCCTTGGGGATAGTGCCCATGGTGAGTGTGCTCGTGTTAATAGTGCCCATGGTGGCAGTTCCCATTGTGAAAGTGCTCATGATGACAGTGCCCATGTTGGTAGTTCCCATGGTGACAGTGCTCATGGTGATAGTGACCATGTTAACAGTGCACATGGTGGCTGTGCCCTTGGTGACAGTGCCCATGATGACAGTATTCATGGTGACAGTGCTCACGGTGATAGTGCCCATGGTGACAGTGCACATGGTGGTAGTCCACATGGTGGCAGTGAAAAATGGTGACAGTTCCCATGCTGACAGTTCTCATTGTGACAATGCACACGGTCACAACCGATGCTGACACTGCTCATGGTAGCTGTACCCGTGGTGACAGTGCTCATGGTGATAGTGCCCATGTTAACAGTGCCCATGGTGACACTGCCCATGGTGACAATGCCCATGATGACAGTGCCCATGGAGTCAGTGCCCACGGAGCCATTGCCTATGGTAACAGTGCTCACAGTGACAGTACCCATGGTAACAGTGACCACGGTGAGAGTGCTCATGGTGATAGTGGCTATGGTGACAGATCAAACTGTGACAGTCCGCATTGTGCCAGTACCAATAGTGACAGTGCCCATGGTGACATTGACCACGGTGAGAGTGCTCACGGTGCTAGTGCTCACAGTAATAGTGCTCAAGGTGACAGTGCCGACAGTGACGGTGCTCACGGTGACAGTGCCTATGGTGATAGTGCCCATGGTGAGAGTCCGCTCATTGATAGTGCCCATGGTGGCAGTTCCCATTGTGAAAGTGCTCATGATGACTTTGCCCATGTTGGTAGTTCCCATGGTGACAGTGCTCACGGTGATAGTGACCTTGGTAACTGTGCACATGGTGGCCGTGCCCTTGGTGACAGTGCCAATGATGACAGTACTCATGGTGACAGTTCCCATGGGGACAAGGCACAGGGTGGCAGTGAAAAATGGTGAAAGTGCCCATGTTGACAGTTCTCATGGTGACAGTGCACACGGTGACAACCCATGCAGACAGTACTCACGGTGACAGTTCTCATGGTTGCAGTACCCATGGTGACAGTGCTCACAGTGATACTGCCCATGGTGGCAGTGCCCATGGTGACAGTGCCCATGGTGACACTGCCCATGATGACAGTGCCCATGGTGAAAGTTCCCACGGCGCCATTGCCTATGGTGACTGTGCTCATGGTAACAGTGCCCATGGTGACAGTGACCATGGTGAGAGTGCTCACACTGATAGTGCCCATGGTGACAGGGCTCATGGTGCCAGGCCGCATTGTGCCAGTACCCATGGCGACAGTGGTCATGGTGACACTGACCACAGTGAGAGTGCTCACTGTGATAGAGCTCACGGTAATAGTGCTCATGGTGACAGTGCAAATGGTGACAATACCCATGGTGACAGTACTCATGTTGAAAATACCCATGGTGGCAGTTCTCATGGTGACAGTGCTCATAATAGCAGTGCACAAGGTGGCAGTCCTCGTGGTGACAGTGCTAATGGTGACAGTGCTCTTGGTGGCAGTTCCCATGGGGACAGTATCGATGGTGACCCTGTGCATTGTTACAGTGCCCATGGTAACCGTGCTCACGGTGGTAGTGCACATCGTGACAGTGCCCATGGTGGTAGTTCACCTGGTGACAGTGCTAAATAGTGACAGTGCACATGCTGACAGTGCTCACGGTGATAGTGCCCATGGTGACAGTGCCCACGGTGATAATGGGTATTATTACAGTGTTCATCGTGACAGAGCCCAAGGTGGCAGTGGCCATGGTGACAGTGCCCACAATGACAGTGCCCATGGTAACAGTGCCGACAGTGACAGTGCCCATGGTGACACTTCTCACAGTGAATGTGCCCATGGGGACAGTTATCATGATGAGATTTCTCACGGTGATAGTGCCCGTTGTGACAGTGCTCACAGTGACAATGCCCATGGTGCCAGTGCCCATAGAGACATTCCACATGGTCACTTTTATCACGGTGAAAGTGCCTATGGTTACACTGCACCTGGTGGCAGTGCAAAATGGTGACAGTGCCCATGGTGACATTGCTCATAGTGACTTTGCTTACAGTGATAGTCCTTACAGTGACAGTGTGCATGGTGACACTGCACACAGTTGCAGTGTTTATGGTGACAGTCTTCACGGTGATACTTTCCATGGTGATAGTGCCCATGGTGACACTGCACATGGTGGCAGTGATAAATGGTGACAGTGCCCCTGTTGACAGTTCTCATGGTGACAGTGCACATGGTGACAACCCGTGCAGACTGTACTCATGGTGACAGTACTCACGGTGACAGTTCTCATGTTTACAGTATCCATGGTGACAGTGCTCACAGTGATAGTGCCCATGGTGAGAGTGCCCATGATGACAGGGCACATGGTGCCATTGCCTATGGTGACAGTGCTCATGGTGACAGTGCCCAAGGTGACAGTGACCATGGTGAGAGTGCTCACACTGATGGTGCCCATGGTGACAGTGCTCACGGTGCCTGTCTACATTGTGCCAGTACACATGGCGACAGTGCTCATGGTGACAGTGACCACAGTGAGAGTGCTCATAGTGATAGTGCTCACGGTAATAGTGCTCATGGTGACAATGCAAATGGTGACAATACCATGGTGACAGTACTCATGTTGAAAATACCCATGGTGGCAGTTCTCATAGCGACAGATCTCATGGTGACAGTGCTCATAATAGCAGTGCCCAGGTGCCAGTGCTCGTGGTGAAAGTGCTAATGGTGACAGTGCTCTTGGTGGCAGTTCCCATCGGGACAATACTGATGGTGACGCTGTGCATTGTTACAGTGCCCATGGTAACCGTGCTCACGGTGATAGTGCACATCGTGACAGCGCCCATGGTGGTAGTTCACCTGGTGACAGTGCTAAATAGTGACAGTGCACGTGCTGACAGTGCTCACGGTGATAGTGCCCATGGTGACAGTGCACACGATGATAATGGGCATTGTTACAGATTTCATGGTGACAGCACATGGTGGCAGTGGCCATGGGACAGTGCCCACAATGACAGTGCCCATGGTGACAGTGCCGACAGTGACAGTGCCCATGGTGACACTTCTCACGGTGACAGTACCCATGGGGACAGTTAGCATGGTGAGATTTCTCACGGTGACAGTGCCCGTTGTGACAGTGCTCACAGTGACAATGCCCATGGTGCCAGTGCCCATAGAGTCATTCCGCACGGTCTCATTTCTCACAGTGAAAGTGCCTATGGTGATATTAACCATGGTGACACTGCACATGGTGGCAGAGCAAAATGGTGACAGTGCCCATGGTGACATTGCTCATGGTGACTTTCCTTATGGTGATATTCCTTACAGTGACAGTGCGCATGGTGACACTGCACACAGTGACAGTGTTCATGGTGACAGTGTTCACAGTGATAGTTCCCATGGTGGGATTGTCCATGGTAACAGTGCCCATAGTCACAATTCTCATGGTGTAGTGCTCACAGTGACAGTGCCCATGGTGTCATGCCCATGGTGACAGTGCTCATGGTGACAGTGCTCATGTTGGCAGAGCCATAAATAACAGTGCTCATTGTGGCAGTGCTCATGGTGTCCGTGCTCATGGTGACAGTGCCCATGTTTACAGTGTTTATGGTGATAGATGTCACGGTGTCAGTGCCCACGGTGACAGTGCCAAGGCTGACAAAGCCCAGGGTGATACTTCCCATTGGGACAGTGCCCACGGTGACAGTGCCCATGGTGACAGCGCCCAGTGTGAGAAGGCTCATGGTGACAGTGCTCACGGTGACGGTGCCCATGGTGACAGTGCCGATGGTGAGAGTGCCATTAGTGACAGTGTTCATGGTGAAACTGCCCATGGAGACATCGCCCATGGTGATAGTGCTCGTGGTGACAACCCCACGGTGACAGTGCCAATGTTGATAGTCCCCGTGGTGACAGGTCTTACATTGAATGTGACCATGGTGTCTGTGCTCATGGTGACAGTGCTCAAGGTTATAGTCTCCATGTTGACAGTGCCGATGGTGACAATTCTCACGGTGACAGGGCCTATGGTGTAAATTCCCATAGTGACAGTGTTCATGGTGACAGTGCCCATGGTGCTATTACCCATGGTGACAGTTCTCATAGTGAAACTGCCCATGGTGACACTGCACATGGTGGCAGTGCAAAATGGAGACAGTGCCCATGGTGATATTGCTCATGGTGACATTGCTTACGGTGATAGTGTGTATGGTGAAACTGCACACAGTGACATTGCTCATGGTGACAGTGTTCACGGCGTTAGTTCCTATCGTGAATGTGACCATGGGGACAGTGCCCATTGTCACAATTCTCATGGTGTAGTGC
The DNA here is from genome assembly GCF_964341445.2 of Mesoplodon mirus. Classification (NCBI taxonomy): domain Eukaryota; kingdom Metazoa; phylum Chordata; class Mammalia; order Artiodactyla; family Ziphiidae; genus Mesoplodon; species Mesoplodon mirus. The sequence continues at coordinate 479,736 of NW_028295696.1, forward strand.
TCACGGTGACAGTGCCCATGGTGACAATACACAGGGTGACACTATTCATGGTGACATTGCTCATGGTGAGAGTGCCCATGTTCACAACTGTCACGGTGATAGTTCCCATGGTGACAATACCCAGGGTAACAGAGCTGATGGTAAAAGTGTTCACGGTGACAGTGCCCATGATGACAGTACCTAAGGTGACAATTCCCATGGTGAGACTGCTCATAGACAGTGCCCATGGTGACAATACCCAGCGTGTCCTGTCCATGGTGACAGTGATCATGGTGACACTTCTCATGAGGACAGTGCCATAAGTGACAGTGCTCATTGTGGCAGTGCTCATGGTGACTGTGCTCATGGTGACAGTGCCCATGGTGACAGTGCCTATGGTGATAGATATCATGGTGGCCGTGCCCAGGGTGACATTGCCCACGCTGACAAAGCCCATGGTGATACTTCCCATTGTGACAGTGCCAACGGTGGCAGAGCCCATGGTGACAGTGCCCAAGATCACAGTGTCCATGGTGAGAGTGCTAACGGTGACTGTGCCCATGGTGACAGCACCCAGTGTGACAATGCCCATTGTGACAGTGCTCACGGTGACCATGCCGATGGTGATAGTGCCAATAGTGAGAGTGCTCACGGTGACACTGCCCATGGAGACACTGCCCATGGTGTTAGTGCTCATCATGACAACCCCTCGGAGGCAGTGCCAATGGTGAGAGTCCCCGTGGTGACAGTTCTCACGGTGAAAGTGATCCTATTGATATTTCTCATGGTGACAGTGCTCTTGGTGACAGTGCTCAAGGTGATAGTCCGAATGTTGACAGTGCCCATGGTGACTCTTCTCACGGTGACAGTGCCTATGGTGATTATGCTCTTAGTGACAGTGCTCATGGTGACAGTGCCCATGGTGACAGTGACCACGGTGAATGTTCTCACCATGGTAGTGCCCATGGTGACAGTGTTCATGATGACAGTCCGCATTAAGGCTGTGCCCACGGTGACACTGCTCATGGTGATAGTTCTCACGGTGATAGTACGCACGGTGACAGTGCCAAAGGTGACAATACCCAGGTGATAGTAATCATGGTGAAAGTGCCCATGGTGGCAGTTCTCATACTGACAGTTCTTGTGACAGTGCTCATGGTGGCAGTGCTCGTGGTGACAGTGCTCTTGGTGACAGTGCTCATGGTGGCAGTGCCCATGGTGAGACTCCCGATGGTGACACTGCCCATGGTGACAGTGCACATGGTCATGGTGCATCTGCTGGCAGTGCAAAATAGTGAGAGTGCCCATGATGATATTGCTCATGGTGATAGTGCCCATGGTGAGAGTGCCCATGGTTCCAGTGCTCATGGTGACAGTGCCCATTGTGACAGTGCCCCTGGTGACAGTGCACACCGTGAGAGTGCCCATGGTGTCTGTGCCCATGGTGACAGTTCTTATCATGAGAGTGTTCACGGTAGCAGTGTTCATGGTAATAGTGCTCACGGAGACATTGCCCACAATGAGAGTGCCCATGGTGAGAATACTGACTGTGAAAGTGCCCATGATGACATTTCTCTCTGCGACAGTGCCCATGGGGACAGTTAGCACGGTGAGATTTCTCACAGTGATAGTGCACATGGTTTCTGTGCTAATAGTGAAAAGACCCACGGCGCCAGTGCCCATCATGGCATTGCTCACGGTGATAGTTCTCACGGTGACAGTGCCCATGGTGATATTACCCATGGTGACAGTACTCAGTGATCAAGTGCTCATGGTGACAGTGCCTAAGGAGATAGTGCACACGGTGGCAGTGCATAATGGCGACAGTGCCCATGGTGACATTGCTTAATGTGATAGTCCTTGTGGTGACATTGCGCATGGTGACATTGCCCACCACGACAGTTCTCTTGTTGACAGTGCTCATGGTGATAGTGCCAATGTTGGAAGTGCCCATCGTGAAAGTGCCCATGGTGACAGTTCTTATGATGAGAGTGGTCAGAGTGGCAGTGCTCATGGTGAATGTGCCCATGGTGACAGAGCCCACGGTGACAGTGTCCATAGTTATAGTGTCCACGGTGACAGTCCTAACAGTGAAATTGTCCATGGGGACACTGCCCATGGTGAAAGTGCCCATGGTCACAACACTCACGGTAATAGTGCTCACGGTGAGAGTGGCCATGGTGACAGTGACCACGGTGACACTTCTAATGGTGATACTGCCCATGATGACAGTGCTCATGGTGACAGTCCACATTGTGCCAGTGCCCAAGGTGACAGTGCTCATGGTGACAGTGCCCAAAGTCACAATACCCATGGTGACAGTGCCCAGGCTGACAGTTCTCAAGGTGGTAGTGCCCATGGTGACAGTGCACATGGTGATACAGTGAATGGGGACAGTGCTTATGGTGACAGTGGTCATGGTTGCAGTACCCATGGTGATAGTGCTGAAACTAACAGTGCCCTTGGGGATAGTGCCCATGGTGAGTGTGCTCGTGTTAATAGTGCCCATGGTGGCAGTTCCCATTGTGAAAGTGCTCATGATGACAGTGCCCATGTTGGTAGTTCCCATGGTGACAGTGCTCATGGTGATAGTGACCATGTTAACAGTGCACATGGTGGCTGTGCCCTTGGTGACAGTGCCCATGATGACAGTATTCATGGTGACAGTGCTCACGGTGATAGTGCCCATGGTGAGAGTGCACATGGTGGTAGTCCATGTGGTGGCAGTGAAAAATGGTGACAGTTCCCATGCTGACAGTTCTCATTGTGACAATGCACACGGTCACAACCGATGCTGACACTGCTCATGGTAGCTGTACCCGTGGTGACAGTGCTCATGGTGATAGTGCCCATGTTAACAGTGCCCATGGTGACACTGCCCATGGTGACAATGCCCATGATGACAGTGCCCATAGAGTCAGTGCCCACGGAGCCATTGCCTATGGTAACAGTGCTCACAGTGACAGTACCCATGGTAACAGTGACCACGGTGAGAGTGCTCATGGTGATAGTGGCTATGGTGACAGATCACACTGTGACAGTCCGCATTGTGCCAGTACCAATAGTGACAGTGCCCATGGTGACATTGACCACGGTAAGAGTGCTCACGGTGCTAGTGCTCACAGTAATAGTGCTCATGGTGACAGTGCCAACAGTGACGGTGCTCACGGTGACAGTGCCCATGGTGAGAGTCCCCCCATTGATAGTGCCCATGGTTGCAGTTCCCATTGTGAAAGTGCTCATGATGACATTGCCCATGTTGGTAGTTCCCATGGTGACAGTGCTCACGGTGATAGTGACCTTGGTAACTGTGCACATGGTGGCCGTGCCCTTGGTGACAGTGCCAATGATGACAGTACTCATGGTGACAGTTCCCATGGTAATAGTTCCAATGGGGACAAGGCACAGGTTGGCAGTGAAAAATGGTGAAAGTGCCCATGTTGACAGTTCTCATGGTGACAGTGCACACGGTGACAACCCATGCAGACAGTACTCACGGTGACAGTTCTCATGGTTGCAGTACCCATGGTGACAGTGCTCACAGTGATACTGCCCATAGTGGCAATGTCCATGGTGACAGTGCCCATGGTGACACTGCCCATGATGACAGTGCCCATGGTGAAAGTTCCCACGGCGCCATTGCCTATGGTGACAGTGCTCATGGTAACAGTGCCCATGGTGACAGTGACCATGGTGAGAGTGCTCACACTGATAGTGCCCATGGTGACAGGGCTCATGATGCCAGGCCGCATTGTGCCAGTACCCATGGCGACAGTGGTCATGGTGACACTGACCACAGTGAGAGTGCTCTCTGTGATAGAGCTCACGGTAATAGTGCTCATGGTGACAGTGCAAATGGTGACAATACCCATGGTGACAGTATTCATGTTGAAAATTCCCATGGTGGCAGTTCTCATGGTGACAGTGCTCATAATAGCAGTGCCCAAGGTGGCAGTCCTCGTGGTGACAGTGCTAATGGTGACAGTGCTCTTGGTGGCAGTTCCCATGGGGACAGTACCGATGGTGACCCTGTGCATTGTTACAGTGCCCATGGTAACCGTGCTCACGGTGGTAGTGCACATCGTGACAGTGCCCATGGTGGTAGTTCACCTGGTGACAGTGCTAAATAGTGACAGTGCACATGCTGACAGTGCTCACGGTGATAGTGCCCTTGGGGACAGTGCCCACGGTGATAATGGGTATTATTACAGTGTTCATCGTGACAGAGCCCAAGGTGGCAGTGGCCATGGTGACAGTGCCCACAATGACAGTGCCCATGGTAACAGTGCCGACAGTGACAGTGCCCATGGTGACACTTCTCACAGTGAATGTGCCCATGGGGACAGTTACCATGATGAGATTTCTCACGGTGATAGTGCCCGTTGTGACAGTGCTCACAGTGACAATGCCCATGGTGCCAGTGCCCATAGAGACATTCCGCACGGTCACATTTCTCACGGTGAAAGTGCCTATGGTGACACTGCACCTGGTGGCAGTGCAAAATGGTGACAGTGCCCATGGTGACATTGCTCATAGTGACTTTGCTTACAGTGATAGTCCTTACGGTGATAGTGCCCATGGTGACACTGCACATGGTGGCAGTGATAAATGGTGACAGTGCCCCTGTTGACAGTTCTCATGGTGAGAGTGCACATGGTGACAACCCGTGCAGGCTGTACTCATGGTGACAGTACTCACGGTGACAGTTCTCATGTTTGCAGTATCCATGGTGACAGTGCTCACAGTGATAGTGCCCATGGTGAGAGTGCCCATGATGACAAGGCCCATGGTGCCATTGCCTATGGTGACAGTGCTCATGGTAACAGTGCCCAAGGTGACAGTGACCATGGTGAGAGTGCTCACACTGATGGTGCCCATGGTGACAGTGCTCACGGTGCCTGTCTACATTGTGACAGTACCCATGGCGACAGTGCTCATGGTGATAGTGACCACAGTGAGAGTGCTCATAGTGATAGTGCTCACGGTAATAGTGCTCATGGTGACAATGCAAATGGTGACAATACCATGGTGACAGTACTCATGTTGAAAATACCCATGGTGGCAGTTCTCATAGCGACAGATCTCATGGTGACAGTGCTCATAATAGCAGTGCCCAGGTGCCAGTGCTCGTGGTGACAGTGCTAATGGTGACAGTGCTCTTGGTGGCAGTTCCCATCGGGACAATACTGATGGTGACGCTGTGCATTGTTACAGTGCCCATGGTAACCGTTCTCACGGTGATAGTGCACATCGTGACAGCGCCCATGGTGGTAGTTCACCTGGTGACAGTGCTAAATAGTGACAGTGCACGTGCTGACAGTGCTCACGGTGATAGTGCCCATGGTGACAGTGCACACGGTGATAATGTGCATTGTTACAGAGTTCATGGTGACAGCACACGGTGGCAGTGGCCATGGAGACAGTGCCCACAATGACAGTGCCCATGGTGACAGTGCCGACAGTGACAGTACCCATGGTGACACTTCTCACGTTGACAGTGCCCATGGGGACAGTTAGCATGGTGAGATTTCTCACGGTGACAGTGCTCACAGTGACAATGCCCATGGTGCCAGTGCCCATAGAGTCATTCCGCACGGTCTCATTTCTCACAGTGAAAGTGCCTATGGTGATATTAACCATGGTGACACTGCACATGGTGGCAGAGCAAAATGGTGACAGTGCCCATGGTGACATTGCTCATGTTGACTTTGCTTATGGTGATAGTCCTTACATTGACAGTGCGCATGGTGACACTGCACACAGTGACAGTGTTCATGGTGACAGTGTTCACAGTGATAGTTCCCATGGTGAGATTGTCCATGGTAACAGTGCCCATAGTCACAATTCTCATGGTGTAGTGCTCACAGTGACAGTGCCCATGGTGTCATGCCCATGGTGACAGTGCTCATGGTGACAGTGCTCATGTTGGCAGTGCCATAAATAACAGTGCTCATTGTGGCAGTGCTCATGGTGTCCATGCTCATGGTGACAGTGCCCATGTTTACAGTGTTTATGGTGATAGATGTCACGGTGTCAGTGCCCACGGGGACAGTGCCAAGGCTGACAAAGCCCAGGGTGATACTTCCCATTGGGACAGTGCCCACGGTGACAGTGCCCATGGTGACAGCGCCCAGTGTGACAAGGCTCATGGTGACAGTGCTCACGGTGACGGTGCCCATGGTGACAGTGCCGATGGTGAGAGTGCCATTAGTGACAGTGCTCATGGTGAAACTGCCCATGGAGACATCGCCCATGGTGATAGTGCTCGTGGTGACAACCCCACGGTGACAGTGCCAATGTTGATAGTCCCCGTGGTGACAGGTCTTACATTGAATGTGACCATGGTGTCTGTGCTCATGGTGACAGTGCTCAAGGTTATAGTCTCCATGTTGACAGTGCCGATGGTGACAATTCTCACGGTGACAGGGCCTATGGTGTAAATTCACATAGTGACAGTGTTCACGGTGACAGTGCCCATGGTGCTATTACCCATGGTGACAGTTCTCATAGTGAATCTGCCCATGGTGACACTGCACATGGTGGCAGTGCAAAATGGAGACAGTGCCCATGGTGATATTGCTCATGGTGACATTGCTTACGGTGATAGTGTGTATGGTGAAACTGCACACAGTGACATTGCTCATGGTGACAGTGTTCACGGCGTTAGTTCCTATCGTGAATGTGACCATGGGGACAGTGCCCATTGTCACAATTCTCATGGTGTAGTGCTCACGGTGACAGTGCCCATGGTGACAATACACAGGGTGACACTATTCATGGTGACATTGCTCATGGTGAGAGTGCCCATGTTCACAACTGTCACGGTGATAGTTCCCATGGTGACAATACCCAGGGTAACAGAGCTGATGGTAAAAGTGTTCACGGTGACAGTGCCCATGATGACAGTACCTAAGGTGACAATTCCCATGGTGAGACTGCTCATAGACAGTGCCCATGGTGACAATACCCAGCGTGTCCTGTCCATGGTGACAGTGATCATGGTGACACTTCTCATGAGGACAGTGCCATAAGTGACAGTGCTCATTGTGGCAGTGCTCATGGTGACTGTGCTCATGGTGACAGTGCCCATGGTGACAGTGCCTATGGTGATAGATATCATGGTGGCCGTGCCCAGGGTGACATTGCCCACGCTGACAAAGCCCATGGTGATACTTCCCATTGTGACAGTGCCAACGGTGGCAGAGCCCATGGTGACAGTGCCCAAGATCAGAGTGTCCATGGTGAGAGTGCTAACGGTAACTGTGCCCATGGTGACAGCACCCAGTGTGACAATGCCCATTGTGACAGTGCTCACGGTGACCATGCCGATGGTGATAGTGCCAATAGTGAGAGTGCTCACGGTGACACTGCCCATGGAGACACTGCCCATGGTGATAGTGCTCATCATGACAACCCCTCGGAGGCAGTGCCAATGGTGAGAGTCCCCGTGGTGACAGTTCTCACGGTGAAAGTGATCCTATTGATATTTCTCATGGTGACAGTGCTCTTGGTGACAGTGCTCAAGGTGATAGTCCGAATGTTGACAGTGTCCATGGTGACTGTTCTCACGGTGACAGTGCCTATGGTGATTATGCTCTTAGTGACAGTGCTCATGGTGACAGTGCCCATGGTGACAGTGACCACGGTGAATGTTCTCACCATGGTAGTGCCCATGGTGACAGTGTTCATGATGACAGTCCGCATTAAGGCTGTGCCCACGGTGACACTGCTCATGGTGATAGTTCTCACGGTGATAGTACGCACGGTGACAGTGCCAAAGGTGACAATACCCAGGTGATAGTAATCATGGTGAAAGTGCCCATGGTGGCAGTTCTCATACTGACAGTTCTTGTGACAGTGCTCATGGTGGCAGTGTTCGTGGTGACAGTGCTCTTGGTGACAGTGCTCATGGTGGCAGTGCCCATGGTGAGACTCCCGATGGTGACACTGCCCATGGTGACAGTGCACATGGTCATGGTGCATCTGCTGGCAGTGCAAAATAGTGAGAGTGCCCATGATGATATTGCTCATGGTGATAGTGCCCATGGTGAGAGTGCCCATGGTTCCAGTGCTCATGGTGACAGTGCCCATTGTGACAGTGGCCCTGGTGACAGTGCACACCGTGAGAGTGCCCATGGTGTCTGTGCCCATGGTGACAGTTCTTATCATGAGAGTGTTCACGGTAGCAGTGTTCATGGTAATAGTGCTCACGGAGACATTGCCCACAATGAGAGTGCCCATGGTGAGAATACTGACTGTGACAGTGCCCATGATGACTTTTCTCTCTGCGACAGTGCCCATGGGGACAGTTAGCACGGTGAGATTTCTCACAGTGATAGTGCACATTGTTTCAGTGCTAATAGTGAAAAGACCCACGGCGCCAGTGCCCATCATGGCATTGCTCACGGTGATAGTTCTCATGGTGACAGTGCCCATGTTGATATTACCCATGGTGACAGTACTCCGTGATCAAGTGCTCATGGTGACAGTGCCTAAGGTGATAGTGCACACGGTGGCAGTGCAAAATGGCGACAGTGCCCATGGTGACATTGCTTAATGTGATAGTCCTTGTGGTGACATTGCGCATGGTGACATTGCCCACCACGACAGTTCTCTTGTTGACAGTGCTCATGGTGATAGTGTCAATGTTGGAAGTGCCCATCGTGAAAGTGCCCATGGTGACAGTTCTTATGATGAGAGTGGTCAGAGTGGCAGTGCTCATGGTGAAAGTGCCCATGTTGACAGAGCCCACGGTGACAGTGTCCATAGTTATAGTGTCCACGGTGACAGTCCTAACAGTGAAATTGTCCATGGGGACACTGCCCATGGTGAAAGTGCCCATGGTCACAACACTCACGGTGATAGTGCTCACGGTGAGAGTGGCCATGGTGACAGTGACCACGGTGACACTTCTAATGGTGATACTGCCCATGATGACAGTGCTCATGGTGACAGTCGACATTGTGCCAGTGCCCAAGGTGACAGTGCTCATGGTGACAGTGCCCAAAGTCACAATACCCATGGTGACAGTGCCCAGGCTGACAGTTCTCAAGGTGGTAGTGCCCATGGTGACAGTGCACATGGTGATACAGAGAATGGGGACAGTGCTTATGGTGACAGTGGTCATGGTTGCAGTACCCATGGTGATAGTGCTGAAACTGACAGTGCCCTTGGGGATAGTGCCCATGGTGAGTGTGCTCGTGTTAATAGTGCCCATGGTGGCAGTTCCCATTGTGAAAGTGCTCATGATGACAGTGCCCATGTTGGTAGTTCCCATGGTGACAGTGCTCATGGTGATAGTGACCATGTTAACAGTGCACATGGTGGCTGTGCCCTTGGTGACAGTGCCCATGATGACAGTATTCATGGTGACAGTGCTCACGGTGATAGTGCCCATGGTGACAGTGCACATGGTGGTAGTCCACATGGTGGCAGTGAAAAATGGTGACAGTTCCCATGCTGACAGTTCTCATTGTGACAATGCACACGGTCACAACCGATGCTGACACTGCTCATGGTAGCTGTACCCGTGGTGACAGGGCTCATGGTGATAGTGCCCATGTTAACAGTGCCCATGGTGACACTGCCCATGGTGACAATGCCCATGATGACAGTGCCCATGGAGTCAGTGCCCATGGAGCCATTGCCTATGGTAACAGTGCTCACAGTGACAGTACCCATGGTAACAGTGACCACGGTGAGAGTGCTCATGGTGATAGTGGCTATGGTGACAGATCACACTGTGACAGTCCGCATTGTGCCAGTACCAATAGTGACAGTGCCCATGGTGACATTGACCACGGTAAGAGTGCTCACGGTGCTAGTGCTCACAGTAATAGTGCTCATGGTGACAGTGCCAACAGTGACGGTGCTCACGGTGACAGTGCCCATGGTGATAGTGCCCATGGTGAGAGTCCGCCCATTGATAGTGCCCATGGTGGCAGTTCCCATTGTGAAAGTGCTCATGATGACATTGCCCATGTTGGTAGTTCCCATGGTGACAGTGCTCACGGTGATAGTGACCTTGGTAACTGTGCACATGGTGGCCGTGCCCTTGGTGACAGTGCCAATGATGACAGTACTCATGGTGACAGTTCTCATGGTAATAGTTCCCATGGGGACAAGGCACAGGTTGGCAGTGAAAAATGGTGAAAGTGCCCATGTTGACAGTTCTCATGGTGACAGTGCACACGGTGACAACCCATGCAGACAGTACTCACGGTGACAGTTCTCATGGTTGCAGTACCCATGGTGACAGTGCTCACAGTGATACTGCCCATAGTGGCAATGCGCATGGTGACAGTGCCCATGGTGACACTGCCCATGATGACAGTGCCCATGGTGAAAGTTCCCACGGCGCCATTGCCTATGGTGACAGTGCTCATGGTATCAGTGCCCATGGTGACTGTGACCATGGTGAGAGTGCTCACACTGATAGTGCCCATGGTGACAGGGCTCATGGTGCCAGGCCGCATTGTGCCAGTACCCATGGCGACAGTGGTCATGGTGACACTGACCACAGTGAGAGTGCTCACTGTGATAGAGCTCACGGTAATAGTGCTCATGGTGACAGTGCAAATGGTGACAATACCCATGGTGACAGTACTCATGTTGAAAATACCCATGGTGGCAGTTCTCATGGTGACAGTGCTCATAATAGCAGTGCCCAAGTTGGCAGTCCTCGTGGTGACAGTGCTAATGGTGACAGTGCTCTTGGTGGCAGTTCCCATGGGGACATTACCGATGGTGACCCTGTGCATTGTTACAGTGCCCATGGTAACCGTGCTCACGGTGGTAGTGCACATCGTGACAGTGCCCATGGTGGTAGTTCACCTGGTGACAGTGCTAAATAGTGACAGTGCACATGCTGACAGTGCTCACGGTGATAGTGCCCATGGGGACAGTGCCCACGGTGATAATGGGTATTATTACAGTGTTCATCGTGACAGAGCCCAAGGTGGCAGTGGCCATGGTGACAGTGCCCACAATGACAATGCCCATGGTAACAGTGCCGACAGTGACAGTGCCCATGGTGACACTTCTCACAGTGAATGTTCCCATGGGGACAGTTACCATGATGAGATTTCTCACGGTGATAGTGCCCGTTGTGACAGTGCTCACAGTGACAATGCCCATGGTGCCAGTGCCCATAGAGACATTCCGCACGGTCCCATTTCTCACGGTGAAAGTGCCTATGGTGACACTGCACCTGGTGGCAGTGCAAAATGGTGGCAGTGCCCATGGTGACATTGCTCATAGTGACTTTGCTTACAGTGATAGTCCTTACGGTGACAGTGTGCATGGTGACACTGCACACAGTTGCAGTGTTTATGGTGACAGTCTTCACGGTGATACTTTCCATGGTGATAGTGCCCATGGTGACACTGCACATGCTGGCAGTGATAAATGGTGACAGTGCCCCTGTTGACAGTTCTCATGGTGCAGTGCCCATGATGAGACTCCCAATGGTGACACTGCACATGGTCATGGTGCATCTGGTGGCAGTGCAAAATAGTTAGAGTGCCCATGGTGATATTGCTCATGGTGATAGTGCCCATGGTGAGAGTTCCCATGGTTCCAGTACTCATGGTGACAGTGCCCATGGTGACAGTTCCCCTGGTGACAGTGCACAACGTGAGAGTACCCATGTTGTCTGTGCCCATGGTGACAGTTCTTATCATGATAGTGCAAACGGTAGCAGTGTTCATGGTAATAGTGCTCATGGTGGCAGTGCCCACAATGAGAGTGCCAATGGTGGGAATACTGACTGTGACAGAGCCCATGGTGACATTTCTCCCTGTCACAGAGCCTTTGGGTAGAGTTAGCATGGTAAAATTTCTCACGGTGATTGTGCCCATTGTTTCAGTGCTCATAGTGACAAGACCCATGGCGCCAGTGCCCATCATGGCATCTCTCACGGTGATAGTGATAACGGTGACAGTGCCCATGGTGATATTACCGATGGTGACAGTACGCAGTGATAAAGTGCTCATGGTGACAGTACCTAAGGTGATAGTGCACATGCTGGCAGTGCAAAATGGTGACAGTGCCCATGGTGACATTGCTTAATGTGATAGTCCTTGCAGTGATAGTGCACATGGTGACACTGCCCACCGTGACAGGGCTCTTGTTGACAGTGCTCACGGTGATAGTGCCAATGTTGGAAGTGCCCATCGGTAAAGGGCCCATTGTGACAGTTCTTATGGTGAGAGTGGTCAGAGTGGCAGTGCTCATGGTGAAAGTGCCCATGGTGACAGAGCTCACGGTGACCGTGCCCATAGTTATAGTGTCCATGGTGACAGTACAAACAGTGAAATTGTCCATGGGGATACCTCCCATGGTGACAGTGCCCATGGTCACAACCTTCACTGTGACAGTGCTCACCGTGACAGTGCCCATGGTGACAGTGACGACGGTGACAGTTCTAACGGTAATAGTGCCCATGATGACAGTGCTCATGGTGACAGTCCACATTGTGCCAGTGCCCAAGGTGACAGTGCTCATGGTGACATTGCCCAAAGTCACAATACCCATGGTGACAGTGCCCAAGCTGACAGTTCTCATGGTGATAGTGCCCATGGTGACAGTGCACATGGTGATACTGAGAATGGTGACAGTGCTTATGGTGACAGTGGTCATGGTTGCAGTACCCATGGTGATAGTGCTGAAAGTGACAGTACCCTTGGTGATAGTGTCCATGGTGAGGGTGCTCACATTAATAGTGCCCATGGTGGAGGTTCCCATTGTCAATGTGTTCATGGTGACAGTGCCCATGTTGGTAGTTACCATGGTGACAGTGCTCACGGTGATAGTGACCATGGTAATGGTGCACATTGTGGTTGTGCCCTTGGTGACACTGCCCATGATGACATTACTCATGGTGACAGTGCTCACGGTGATAGTGCTCATGGTGATAGTGCACATGGTGGTAGTGCACATGGCAGCAGTGAAAAATGGTGACAGTGCCCATGCTGACAGCTCTCATAGTGACAGTGCACACGGTTACAACCCATGCTGACAGTGCTCATGGTAGCAGTAAGCGTGGTGACAGTGCTCATAGTGACAGTGCTCATGGTAGCAGTACCCGTGGTGACAGAGCTCACAGTGATAGTGCACATGGTTGCATTGCCCATGGTGGCACTGAAAATGGGGACAATGCCCATGATGACAGTGCCCATGGTGACAGTGCCCACAGTGCCATTGCCTATGGTGACAGTGCTGACAGTCACAATACCCATAGTAACAGTTACCACGGTGAGATTGCTCATGGTGATAGTGTCCATGGTGACACGGCTCATTGTGACAGTCCGCATTGTGCCAGTACCCATAGGAAAGTACTCATGGTGACAGTGCGCATGGTGATAGTGTCCTTGGTGAGAGTGCTCACGGTGGTAGTACTCACAGTAATAGTGCTCATGGTGACAGTGCCGATGGTGATAGTGCCCATGGTGGCAGTTCCCATGGTGAAAGTGCTCATGATGACTTTGCCCATGTTGGTAGTTCCCATGGTGAGAGTACTCACGGTGATAGTGACCATGGTAACAGTGCACATGGTGGCCGTGCCCTTGGTGACAGTGCCCGTGTTGACAGGACTCAGGGTGACAGTTCTCATGGTGATAGTGCCCACGGTGACATTTCAGATGGTGGCAGTGAAAAATTGTGACAGTGCCCATGTTGACAGTTCTCATGGTGACAGTGCACACGGTGACAACTCATGAAGACAGTACTCACGGTGAGAGTTATCTTTGTTGCAGTACCCATGGTGACAGTGCTCACAGTGATATTGCCCATGGTGGCCGTTCCCATGTTTACAGTTCCCATGGTGACACTGCCCATGATGACAGTGCCCATGGTGACAGTGCCCATGTTCACAATTCTCACAGTGAAAATGCCAATGGTGAGAGTACCTAGGTTGACAATGCACATGGTGACAGTGCACATGGTGTCATGCCTATGGTGACAGTGCTCATGGTGACAGTTCTCATGTCAGCACTGCCATAAATAACAGTGCTCATTGTGGCAGTGCTTATGGTGACCGTGCTCATGGTGACAATGCCCATATTTACATTGTTTATGGTGATAGGTGTCACGGTGACAGTGCACACAGGGACAGTGCCCAGCGTGACAAAGCCCATGGTGATACTTCCCATTGTGACAGTGCTCACGGTGACAGTGCCCATGGTGACAGTGCCCAGTGTGACAAGGCCCATGGTGACAGTGCTCAAGGTGACTGTGCTCATGGTGAGAGTGTGCACGTTTACAGTGTTTATGCTGATAGATGTAACGGTGTCAGTGCCCACGGGGACAGTGCCCAGGCTGACAAATTCCATGGTGATACTTCCCATTGTGAAAGTGCCCATGGTGACAGCGCCCAGTTTGACAAGGCCCAAGGTGACACAGCTCATGGTGACCATGCCCATTGTGACAGTACCGATGGTGAGAGTGCGAATAATGACAGTGCTCATGGTGAAACTGCCCATGGAGATATTGCCCATGGTGATAGTGCTCATGGTGACAACCCCACGGTGACAGTGACAATGGTGATAGTCCCCGTGGTGACAGTTCTTACATTGAATGTGACCATGGTGACAGTTCTCATGGTGACAGCGCCTATGGTGAAAATTCTCATAGTGGCAGTGCTCATGGTGACAGTGCCCATGGTGATATTACCCATGGTGACGGTACTCATGGTAAAAGTGCCCATGGTGACACTGCACATGGTGGCAGTGCAAAATGTTGACAGTTTCCATGGTGATATTGCTCATGGTGACATTGCTTATGGTGATAGTCCTTCCAGTAATAGTGTGTATGGTGAAACTGCACACAGTGACAGTGCTTATGGTGACAGTGCCCTTGGTGGGTGTTCCCATGCGGACAGTACCGATGGTGACACTGTGCATTGTTACAGTTCCCATGGTAATCGTGCTCACGGTGGTAATGCACGTCCTGACAGTGCCCATGGTGGTAGTTCACCTGGTGACAGTGCTAAATAGTGACAGTGCACATGCTGACAGTGCTCATGGTGATAGTGCCCATGAGACAGTGCACACGGTGATAATAGGCATTGTAACAGTGTTCATGGTGACAGAGCCCAAGGTGGCAGTAGCCATGGTGACAGTGCCCACAATGACAGTGCCCAAAGTGACAGTGCCGACAGTGACAGTTCCCATGGTGGCACATCTCACGGTGACGGTGCCCATGGGGACAGTTAGCATGGTGAGATTTCTCACGGTTATAGTGCCCGTTGTGACAGTGCTCTCAGTGAGAAGGCCCATGGTGCCAGTGCCCATATAGACATTCTGCTCGGTAACATTTCTCACGGTGAAAGTGCCTATGGTGATATTACCAATGGTGACACTGCACATGGTGGCTGTGCAAGATGGTGAGAGTGCCCATGGTGACATTGTTCATGGTGACATTGCTTACAGTGATAATCCTTATGGTGACTGTGTGCATGGTAACAATGCACACGGTGACAATGTTCACTGTGACAGTGTTCACGGTGATAGTTCCCATGGTGAGATTCTCCATGGTAACAGTGCCCATAGTCACAATTCTCATGGTGTAGTGCTCACAGTGACAGTGCCCATGGTGAAAATACCCAGGGTGACAGTACTCATGGTGACCGTGTTCATGGTGACAGTGCGCATGTTGACACTGCCCACCATGACAGTGCTCTTGTTGACAGTGCTCAAGGTGATAGTGCCAATGTTGGAAGTGCTCATCGTGAAAGTGCCCACGGTGACAGTTCTTATGGTGACAGTGGTCACAGTGGCACTGCTCATGGTGAAAGTGCCCAAGGTGACAGAGCTCATGGTGACAGTGCCCTTAGTTATAGTGTCCATGGTGACAGTACTAACAGTGAAATTGACCATGGGGACACTACCCATAGTAACAGTGCACATGGTCAGAACCCTCACAGTGATAGTGCTCACAGTGACAGTGCCCTTGGTGATAGTGACCACGGTGACCTTTATAATGTTGATAGAGCCCATGATGACAGTGCTCATTGTGACAGTCCACATTGTGCCAGTGCCCAAGGTGATAGTGCTCATGGTAACAGTGCCCAAAGTCACAATACCCATGGTGACAGTGCCGATGCTGACAGTTCTCCTGGTGATAGTGCCCATGGTGACAGTGCACATGGTGATACTGAGAATGGTGACAGTGATAACGGTGACAGTGGTCAAGGTTGCAGTACCCATGGTGATAGTTCTGAAACTGACAGTGCCCTTGGTGATAGTGCCCATGGTGAGTGTGCTCACATTAATAGTGCCGTGGTGGCAGTTCCCATTGTGAAAGTGCTCATGATGACAGTGCCCATGTTGGTAGTTCCCATGGTGACAGTACTCACGGTGATAGTGACCATGGTAACAGTGCACATGGTGGCTGTGCCCTTGGTGAAAGTGCCCATGATGAGAGTGCTCATGGTGACAGTGCTCATAATAGCAGTGCCCAAGGTGCCAGTGCTCGTGGTGCCAGTGTTAATGGTGACAGTGTTCTTGGTGGCAGTTCGTATGGGGACAATACTGATGATGACACTGTGCATTGTTACAGTGCCCATGGTATTTGTGCTCATGGTGATAGTGCAAATCGTGACAGTGCCCATGGTGGTAGTTCACCTGGTGACAGTGCTAAATAGTGACAGTGCACATGCTGACAGTGCTCATGGTGATAGTGCCCCTGGTGAGAGAGCACACGGTGATAATTTGCATTGTTACAGTGTTCATGGTGAGAGAGCCCAAGGTGGCAGTGGCCATGGTGACACTGTCCACAATGACAGTGCCCATGGGGAAAGTGCCAACAGTGACAATGCCCATGGTGACCCTTCTCACAGTAAGAGTCCCCATGGGGACAGTTAGCATGTTGAGATTTCTCATGGTGATAGTTCCCATTGTGACAGTGCTCACAGTGACAATGCCCATGGTGCCAGTGCCCATAGAGATATTTTGCACGGTCACATTTCTCACGGTGAAAGTGCCTATGGTGATATTACCCATGGTGACACTGCACATGCTGGCAGTGCAAAATGGTGACAGTGCCCATGGTGACATTCCTCATGGTGACTTTGCTTACAGTGATAGTCCTCATGGTCACAGTGCACATGGTGACACTGCACACAGTGATAGTGTTCATGGTTACAGTGTTCATGGTGATAGTTCCCATGGTGAGAGTGTCCAGGGTGACAGTGCCCATAGTCACAATTCTCACAGTGATAATGCCTATGATGAGAGTACTTAAGGTGACAATGACCATGGTGACAGTGCCCATGGTGTCATGCCCCTGGTGACACTGCTCATGGTGACAGTGCTCATGGTGGCAGTGCCATAAATAGCAGTTCCAGTGTGGCAGTGCTCATGATGACCGTTCTCATTGTGACAGTGCCCATGTTTACAGTGTTTATGGTGATAGATGTCACGGTGTCAGTACCCCCGTGGACAGTTCCCATGCTGACAAAGCCCATGGTGATATATCCCAATGTGACAGTGCCCAGGGTGACAGTGCCCATGATGACAGTGCCCAGTGTGAGAAAGCCCATGATGACAGTTCTCACAGTGAATGTGCCCGTGGTGAATATTGCCGATGATGAGAGTGCCAATAGTGACAGTGCTCATGGTGAAACTGTCCATGGAGACAATGCCCATGGTGATAGTGCTCATTGTGAGAATCCAACAGTGACAGTGCCAATTGTGATAGTCCCCGTGGTGACAGTTCTTACATTGAATGTGACCATGGTGATATTGCTCATTGTGACAGTGCTCATGGTGACAGTGCTCAAGGTTATGGTCTCCATGTGGACAGTGCCCATGGTGACATTTCTCACGGTGACTGTGCCTACGGTGAAAATTCTCATAGTGACAGTGCTCATGGTGACTGTGCCCATGGTGATATTACCCATGGTGACAGTACTCATGGTAAAAGTTCCCATGGTCACACTGCACATAGTGGCAGTGCAAAATGGTGACAGTGCCCATGGGGATATTGCTCATGGTAACATTGCTTACGGTGATAGTGTGTATGGTGAAACTGCACACAGTGACACTGCTCATGTTGACAGTGTTCACGGCGATAGTGCCGATGGTGAATTTGCCCATGGTGACAGTGCCCATAGTCACAATTCTCACGGTGTAGTGCTCACGGTGACACTGTCCATGGTGACAATACACAGGGTGACAGTATACATGGTGACATTGCTCATGGTGAGAGTGCCCATGTTCACAACTCTCACAGTGATAGTGCCCAGGGTGACAGACTCATGGTAAAATTGTTCACGGTGACAGTGCCCATGGTGACAGTACCTAAGGTGACAATTCCCAAGGTGAGAGTGCTCATGCTGACAGTGCCCATGGTGACAATACCCAGGATGTCCTGCCCATGGTGAGAGTGATCATGGTGACACTGCTCATGTGGACAGTGCCATTAGTGACAGTGCTCATTGGGGCAGTGCTCATGGTGACCATGCTCATGTTGACTGGGTCAAGATTACAGTGCTTATGGTGATAGATGTTACGGTGGTCATGCCCACGGTGACAGTGCCCACGCTGACAAAGCCCATGGTGATATTTCCCATTGTGACAGTGCCCATGGTGACAGAGCCCATGGTGACAGAGACCACGATCACACTGCCCATGGTGAGAGTGCTAATGGAGACTGTGCCCATGGTGACAGCGCCCAGTGTGACAATGCTCATTGTGACAGTGCTCACGGTGACCATGCCGATGCTGACAGTGCCGATGGTGTTAGAGCCAATAGTGTGAGTGCTTACGGTGAAACTACCCATGGAGACTCTGCCGATGGTAATAGTGCTCATCGTGACAACTCCTCAGAGGCAGTGTCAATGGTGAGAGTCCCCGTGGAGACAGTTCTCATGGTGAAAGTGACCCTGTTGAAATTGCTCATGGTGGCAGGGCCCATGGTGAGACTACCAATGGTGACACTGCCCATGGTGACAGTGCACATGGTCATGGTGCATCTCGTGGCAGTGCAAAATAGTGACAGTACCCATGGTGAGATTTCTCAAGGTGATAGTGCCCATGGAGAGAGTGCCCATGGTTACAGTGCTCATGGTGACAGTGCCCACAATGACAGTGCCCTTGGTGACAGTGCACACCATGAGATTGCCCATGGTGGCTGTGCCCATGGTGACAGTTCTTATCATGAGAGTGCTCACGGTAGCAGTGTTCATGGTAATAGTGCTCACGGTGGCAGTGCCCACAATGAGAGTGCCAATGGTTACAAAACTGACTGTGACTGTGCCCATGGTGACTTTTCTCTCTGTGACAGTGCCCTTGGGGACAGTTAGCATGGTGAGATTTCTCACGGTGATAGTGCCCATTGTTTCAGTGCTCATAGTGACAAGACCCATGGCGCCAGTGCCCATCATGGCATTGCTCACGGTGATAGTTCTCACGGTGACAGTGCTGATGGTGATATTACCCATGGTGATAGTACTCAGTGATAACATGCTCATGGTGACAGTGCCTAAGGTGATAGTGCACATGGTGGCAGTGCAAAATGGTGACAGTGCCCATGGTGACATTGCTTAATGTGATAGTCCTTGCTGTGATAGTGCGCATGGTGACACTGCCCACTGTGACAGTGCTCTTGTTGACAGTGCTCACGGTGATAGTGCCAATGTTGGAAGTGCCCATCGTTAAAGTTCCCATGGTGACAGTTCTTATGGTGAGAGTGGTCGGAGTGGCAGTGCTCATGGTGAAAGTGCCCATGGTGACAGAGCTCACAGTGACAGTGCCCATAGTTATAGTGTCCATGGTGACAGTACTAACACTGAAATTGTCCATGGGGTCACTGCCCATGGTGACAGTGCCCATGGTCACAACCATCACGGTGATAGTGCTCACGGTGACAGTGCCCATGGTGACAGTTACCACGGTGTAAATTCTAATGGTGAGAGTGCCAATGATGACAGTGCTCATGGTGACAGTCCACACTGTGCCAGTGCCCAACGTGACATTGCTCACGGTGACAGTACCCAAAGTCACAATACCCATGGTGACAGTGCCCAGGCTGACAGTTCTCATGGTGATAGTGCCCATGGTGACAGTGCCCGTGGTGATAATGAGAATGGTGACAGTGCTTATGGTGACAGTGGTCATGGTTGCAGTACCCATGGAGATAGTGCTGAAACTGACAGTGCCCTTGGTGATAGTGCCCATAGTGAGCGTGCTCAAATTAATAGTGCCCATGGTGGCATTTCCCATTGTGAAAGTGCTCAGGATGACAGTGCCCATGTTGGTAGTTCCCATGGTGACAGTGCTCATGGTGATAGTGACCATGGTAACCTTGCCCATGGTGGCTGTGCCCTTGGTGACAGTTCCCAGGATGACAGTACTCATGGTGACAGTGCTTATGGTGATAGTGCCCATGGTGACAATGCACATGGTGGTAGTGCACATGATGGCAGTGAAAAATGGTGACAGTGCCCATGCTGACAGTTCTCATGGTGACAGTGCTTACAGTGACAACCCATACTGACATTGCTCATGGTAGCAGTACCCGTGGTGTTAGTGCACATAGTGATAGTGCCTATGTTGGCAGTGCCCATGGTGACATTGCCCATGGTGAAAATGTCCATGATGACAGTGCCCATGGTGACAGTGCCCATGGTGCCATTGCCTACGGTGACACTGTGCACAATGACAGTGCCCATGGTGACAGTGCCGACAGTGAAAGTGCCGATGGTGACACTTCTCACGGTGACAGTGCCCATGGGGACAGTTAGCATGGTGAGATTTCTCACAGTGATAGTGCCCATTGTGACAGTGCTCACAGTGACAATACCCATGGTGCCAGTTCCATGGAGACATTCTGCACGGTCACAGTTCTCACAGTGAAAGTGCCTATGTTGATATTACCCATGGTGACACTGCACATGGTGGCAGTGCAAAATGGTGACAGTTCCCCTGGTGATATTGCTCATGGTGACTTTGCTTATGGTGATAGTCCTTACAGTGACAGTGCACATGGTGACACTGCACACAGTGACAGTGTTCACGGTGACAGTGTTCATGGAGATAGTTCCTATGGTGAGAGTGTCCATGTTGACAGTGCCCATAGTCTCAATTCTCATGGTGCAGTGCTCACAGTGACATTGCCCATGGTGAAAATACCCAGGGTGACAATAGTCATGTTGACAGTGCTCATGGTGATAGTGCCCATGGTGACAGTGCCCATGTTCACAATTCTCACAGTGATAATGCCTATGGTGAGAGTACCTAGGGTGACAATGCCCATGTTGACAGTGCCCATGGTGTCATGCCCATGGTGACAGTGCTCATGTTGACAGTGCCATAAATAACAGTGTTCATTGTACCAGTGCTTATGGTGACAATGCTCATGGTGATAGTGCTCATGTTTAGAGTGTTTATGGTGATAGATGTCACGGTGTCAATGCCACGGGGACAGTGCCCACGCTGACAAAGCCCATGGTGATACTTCGCATTGTGAGAGTATCCACGGTGACAGTGCCCATGGTGACAGTGCTCCGTGTGACAAGGCCCATGGTGAAACTGCTTACGGTGACAGTGTTCATGGTGAAACTGTCCATGGAGACATTGCCCATGGTGATAGTGCTCATGGTGACAACCCCACTGTGACAATGCCCATGATGATAGTGCTCATGGTGAAAACCCCACAGTGACAGTGCCAATGGTGATAGTCCCCGTGGTAACAGTTCTTACATTGAATGTAATCATGGTGACATTTGTTATGGTGACAGTGCTCATGGTGACAGTGCTCAAGGTGATAGTCTCCATGTTGACAGTGCCCATGGTGACTGTTCTCATGGTGACAGTGCCTATGTTGATAATGCTCTTAGTGACAGTCCTCACGGTGACAGTGCCCATGGTGACAGTGACCATGGTGACTGTTCTCACCATGATAGTGCCCATGGTGACAGTGTTTATGGTGACAGTCCGCATTGAGGATGTGCCCGTGGTGACAGTGCTCAGGGTGATAGTGCTCAAGGTGACAGTACTCACGTTGACAGTGCCCAAGGTGACAATACCCACAGTGACAGTAATCATGGTGAAAGTGCCCATGGTGGCAGTTCTCATAGTGTCAGTTCTTGTGACAGTTCTCTTGGTGACAGTGCTCATGGTGGCAGGACCCATGGTGAGACTACTAATGGTGACACTGCCCATGGTGACAGTGCACATGGTCATGGTGCAACTATTGGCAGTGAAAAATAGTGACAGTGCCCATGGTGATATTGCTGATAGTCATAGTGCCCATGGTGAGATTGCCCATGGTTACAGTTCTCATGGTGAGAGTGCCCATAGTGACAGTGCCCCTAGTGACAGTGCACACAGTGAGAGTGCCCATGGTGGCTGTGCCCATGGTGACAGATCTTATCGTGAGCAATGTCACCGTGCTAACTGTCCCCAAGGGCACTGTCACAGCGAGAAAAGTCACCATGGGCACTGTCACAGTTTGTATTCTCCCCTTTGGCACTCTCATTGTGGGCACTGCCACCATGAGCACTATTACCATGAGCACTGCTACCGTGAGCACTATCAAGATAAGCACTGTCACCATGGGCACAGCCAACATGGGCAATCTCAAGGTGTGCTGTGTCACCAGGGGCACTGTCACCATGGGCACTGTCAGAATGAGCACTGTAGCCATGGACACTCTCACCATGGGCACTATCACCATGAGCAATATCACCATGGGCACTCTCACTATTTTGCACTGCCACCAGATGCACCATGACCATGTGCACTGTCACCATGGGCAGTGTCACCATTGGTAGTCTCACCATGGGCACTGCCACCAAGGGCACTGTCAAAAGAACTGTCACTATGAGAGCTGCCACCATGGGCACTTTCACCATGATTACTGTCACCGTGGGTATTGTCACCTTTGGCACTGTCAACGTGCGTACTATCACCGTGAGAACTATCACCATGCACACTGTCACCACAGGCAGAGCCTCAATGCGGACTGTCATCATGAACACTGTCACCATGGGCACTATCATGGTGAGAACAGTCACCGTGGTCACTGTCACCATGGGCACTGTCACCGTGAGCACTGTCACTAAGAGCATAATCACCATAGGCACTGTCACCGTGAGAACAGTCACCATGGGCACTGTCAAAATGGAGACTATCACCTTGAGCACTGTCACCATGAGCACTCTCACCATGAGCAATTTCAACAGGATCACTTTCACCGTGAGAACTGTCACCATGGGGATTCTCACCATTGGCAATGCCTCCAAGGTTTTGTCATGATGAGCACTATAACCATGGGCAGTGTCTCCATGGGCAGTGTCACCGTGAGCACTCTCACTATTGGCACTATAACCATCGGCACTGTCAGTATCGGCATGGTCACCCTGAGCACTGTCACAATGGGCATTGTCACACTGGGTGCTGTCACCATGGGCACAGTCACCGTTAGCACTCTCACCATGGGCACTGTGATCTTGGGCACTGTCACCATGGGCTCTGCCACTGTTGGCACTGTCACAATGGGATGTATCACCATGGGCTTTGTCCACGTGGTAAAGGTCACCCTGGGCACTGCCACCGTAACATCGATCAGCATAAGCACTGTAACCATGGGCACTGTCAGTATGAGCACGGTCACCATGAGCACTGTCCCTTATGGCACTGTCCACATGAGCAGTGTCACCATGATCACTGTCACCATGGGCAGGACACCCTGGGTATTGTCACCATGGGCACTGTTACCATGAGCACTCTCACCATGGGAATTGTCACCTTAGGTACTGTCACCATGGGCACTGTCACCGTGAGCACATTTACCATGAGCTCTGTCAGCCTGGGTATTGTCACCATGGGAACTATCAGTGTGAGAATTGTGAACATGGGCACTCTCACCATGGGCACTATCACCATGAGCAATGGCACCATGAATACTGTCACACTGTGTAATGGCACCATGAGCACTCTCACTGTGAGCACTACACCATAAGAACTGTGACTATGGGCACTGTCACCATGGGCACATTCACCATCGGCACTATCGCCATGAACACTGTCACCATGAGCACTCTCACTGTGTGCAGTTTCACCATACACACTGTCACTGTAGGGACTATCACCGTAAGCAATGTCATCATCATCAGTATCACCATGGGCAGTGTCACCATTTTGCACTGCCACCATTTGCAGTGTCACCATGGGCACTTTTACCATGAGTACTGTCACCATGGGTAATATCACCATGGGCACTGTTACCACGAGCACTGTCACTATGAGAATTTTCACCATAGGCTCTGTCACCATGAGAACTGTCACCATGGTCACATTCAACGTAAGAACTCTCACCACGGGGACTATCACCATTGGCACTGTCACTGTGGGGTTGTCACCATGAGCACTATCACCATGGGCAATGTCTCCATGGGCAGTTTCACCATGATCTCTGTAACTATTGGAACTCCCACCATCGGCACTGTCACCATGGGCACAGTCACCATGGGCCTTGTCACACTGGGCGCTGTCATCATGGGCACTGTCCCCGTGGGCACTGTTACAATGGGAAATATCACCATGGGCTTTGTCAGCATGGGCACTGTCCCTGTGGGCACTGACACTGTTACATCTATCACCATAAACACTGTAAACATGGGCACTGTAATCATGAGCACTGCCACCATGTGCAGTGTCACCATGGGTAATATCACCATAGGCACTATCACCGTGAGAAATGTGACCGTGCGGAATTCTCTATGGGCACTGGCACCATGGGCATTGTCACTGTGAACACTGTCACAATGGGCACTATCACCGTGAGAAATGTCATCATGCTAACTGTCCCCATGGGCACTGTCATCGTGAGATATATCACCATGGGCACTGTCACTGTTGGCACTGTCAGCATGGGCACTGTCATTGTGGCACTGTCACCATGGCCACTGCCACCTTGGGCTCTGTCACCATGAACACTCTAACAATGCCCATTATCACCGTGCGCAATGTCACCATGGGCACTATCACCATGAGCACTGTCAGCATGTACACTGTCACTATTTAGCACTGTCACCATGTGAACTACCACCATGGGCACTGGCATTATGTGCACTATCACCATGAGCACGGTTACCATGGGCACTGCAACTATGCACAGTGTCACCATCAGTAATGTCCCGATGGGAACTGCCACCAAGAGCACTGTCACCACCTTGGGCACTGCTATTATGAGCACTGTCACCATGAGAACTGTCGCTATGAGAACTGCCACCATGTGTATTTTCAACATGAGTACTGTCACCATGGGTATTGTCAACATTTTCACTGTCACCATGAGCACTATTACTGTGAGCACTATCACCGTGAGTACTCTCACTGTGGTCACT
The DNA here is from genome assembly GCF_964341445.2 of Mesoplodon mirus. Taxonomy (NCBI): domain Eukaryota; kingdom Metazoa; phylum Chordata; class Mammalia; order Artiodactyla; family Ziphiidae; genus Mesoplodon; species Mesoplodon mirus. Next base: position 505,066 of record NW_028295696.1, read on the forward strand.
GTCACCATGAGCACTGTCACCATAGGCAATGGTGCCGTGGGCCCTGTCACTATGGGACCTGTCATCATGGGCAGTGTCACCATGGGCACTGCCACCATGGGTATTATCACTGTGAGCACTGTCACCATGTGTACTGCAACCATGAGAACTCTCACCGTGAGTACCGTCTGCATGGGTTTTCACCATGTGCACTCTCACAATGAGAACTGTCAACATGGGCAGTGTCACCATTTTTCACTGCCACCATGTGCAGTGTCACCATGGGCACTTTCACCGTGAGAACTGTCACCATGACTACTGTCATCATGGGCACTGTCACCAAGGGCACGTCTACCATGTGCACTGTTACCATGGTCACTATCACCGTGAGCACTGTCACCTTGGGAACTACCAACATGGGCAATATCATCATGAGCACTTTCACAATAAGAACTGCCACCATGGGAACTATCAACGTGCGGACTCTCACCATGGACACTATCACCATGGTCACCATCACCATGAGCACTTTCACTGTCAGCACTGTCACCCTGAGCACTATTACTGTGAGCACTACAACCATGAGCATGCTCATCGTGGTCACTGTCACCATGGGCAATGTCACCGTGAGCACTGTCACTATGGGTACTGGCACAATGCGGACTGTCACAATGAGCCCTGTCACCATGGACACTATCACCATGGGCACTCTCACCATGGTCACTGTTACCATCGGTAATGTCACTGTGAGCACTGTCACCCTAGGCAATGGTACCGTGGGCATTGTCACCATGGGCAATGTCATCCTGGGTTTTGTCACCGTGGGCAGTGTCACCATGGGCACGGCCACCATGGGCTCTATCACTGTGAGCACTGTCACCACGGGTACTTCTACCATGAGCACTGTCAGCACGGGTGGTCACCGTGTGCACTGTCACCATGAGAAGTTTCAGCATTGGCACTTTCACCATTATTCGCTGCCACCATGTGCACTACCAACATGTGCACTGTCACCATGGGTATTTTGACTTTGAGCACTGTCACCATGAGCACTCTCACCTTGGACACTGGCACAATGTGGACTGTCACCATGAGCAGTGTCATCATGGGCACTATCACCGTTAGAAATGTCACCGCGGTCACTTTCACCATGTGCACTGTCACCGTGAGCACTTTCACCGTGATGCTTGTGACCATGGGCATTGTCACCATGAGCACTGTCACCTTGGGCACTGGCACAATGGGGACTGTCACCATGAGCACTGTCATCATGGGCACTATCACCATGAGGGTTGTGACCATGGGCACTGTCACCATGGGCACTGTCCCCATGAACAATTTCACTGTTAGTACTGCCACCATGGACACTATAACTATGGGCACTGTAACTGTGAGCTCTGTCACCATAAGAACTGTCACCATGGGCACTTTCACGATGGGCACTTCCAACATTGGCACTATCACCGTGAGCACTGTCAACGAGAGCAGTGTCACGGTGGGCAGTGTCACCATGCGCACTATCACCACAAGGACTATCACAGTAAGCAATGTCACCATGGGCACTGTCACCATTTTGCACTGCCAACTTAGGCACTGTCACCATGAGCACTTTATCACTGAGTACTGTCACCATGGGTAATATCACCATGGGCACTGTCACCCTGAGAACTATCACCATGAGCAATGCCATGATGGGCACTGGCGCCATGGGTCTTGTCACTATGAGCACTGAAACAATGGGCACTATCACTGTGAGAAATCTCACCATGCTAACTGTCCCCAAGGGCACTGTCACAGAGAGAAAAGTCACCATGGGCACTGTCACAGTCAGTTTTGTAACCATTGGCACTCTCATTGTGGGCACTGCCACTGTGAGCACTATTATATGAACACTGCTACCGTGAGCACTATCATGATAAGATCTGTCACCATGGGCACAGCCACCATGGGCACTCTCACGGTGTGCACTGTCACCAGGGGCACTGTCACCATGGGCACTGTCACCATGAGCACTGTAACCATGGGCACTCCCACCATGGGCACTATCACCATGAGCAATATCACCATGGGCACTGTTACTATTTTGCACTGCCACCAAATGCTCCATCACCATATGCTTTGTCACCATGGCCAGTGTCACCATCGGTAGTCTACCATGGACACTGCCACCATGAGCACTGTCACCATGAACACTGCCACCATGCACACTGTCACAAGATCTGTCTACTATGAGAACTGCCACCATGGGCACTTTCACCATGATTACTGTCACCGTGGCTATTGTCACCTTGGGCATTGTCAACGTATTATCACCGTGAGCACTATCACCCTGAGCACTGTCACCACGGTCACAGCCTCAGTGCGGTCTGTCACCACGAACACTGTCACCATGGGCACTATCACGGTGAGAACTGTCACCGTGGTCACTGTCACTAAGAGCATTATCACCATAGGCAATGTCACCATGAGAACAGTCACCATGAGTACTGTCAACATGGAGACCATCATCTTGGGCACTGTCACCATGAGCACTGTCACCATGAGCAATTTCAACAGGGTTACTTTCACCATAAGAACTGTCACCACGGGGACTCTCACCATTGGAACTGCCTCCAAGTGGTTGTCACGATGAGCACTATCACCATGGGCAGTGTTTCCATGGGCAGTTTCACCGTGAGCACTCTCACTATTGGCACTATCACCATCGACACTGTCAGCATTGGCACGGCCACCGTGAGCACTATCAAAATGGGCGTTGTCACACTGGGTGATGTCACCATCAGCTCAGTCACCGTTAGCACTCTCACCATGGGCACTGTGATCTTGGCCATGTCACCATGGGCTCTGTCACTGTGGGCACTGCCACAATGGGAAATCTCACCATGGGCTTTTTCAGCATGGGCACTGTCACCGTGGGCATGGCCTCCGTGACTTCTATCACCATAAGCACTGTAACCATGGGCACTGTCACCATGAGCATGTTCACCATGAGCATTGCCGCAATGAGCACTGTCACTTAAGGCACTGTCCACATGAGCAGTGTCACCATGATCACTGACACCATGGGCAGGACACCCTGGGTATTGTCACCATGGGCAATATCACTATGAGCACTCTCACCATGGGAATTGTCACCTTAGGTACTGTCACTATGGGCACTTTAACCGTGAGCACTTTTACCATGAGCTCTGTCACCCTGGGTATTGTCACCATGGGCCCTCTCACCCTGAGAGTTGTGAACATCAGCACTAGCACCATGAGCAATGTCACCATGAATACTGTCAACCTGTGTATTGTCACCGTGAGCACTACACCGTGAGAATTGTGACTATGGGCACTGTCACCATGGGCACATTCACCATCAGCACTATTGCCATGAACACTGTCACCATGAGCACTGTCACTGTGTGCAGTTTCAGCATACACACTATCACCATAAGGACTATCACCGTAAGCAATATCACCATGAGCAATATCACCATGGGCACTGTCAACATTTTGAACTGCCACCATGTGCAGTGTCACCATGGGCACTTTTACCATGAGTACTGTCACCATGGGTAATATCACCATGGGCACTGTCACCGTGAGCACTGTCACTATGAGAATTTTCACCATAGGCACTGTCACCGTGAGAACTGTCACCATGGTCACATTCAATGTAAGAACTGTCAAAACGGGGACTTTCACCATTGGCACAGTCACTGTGGGGTTGTCACCATGAGCACTGTCACCATGGGCAACGTCTCCATGGGCAGTTTCACCATGAGCTATGTCACTATTGGCACTCTCAGCATCGGCACTGTCACCATGGGCACGGTCACTGTGAGGACTGTCACCACGGGCCTTGTCATACTGGGCACTGTTACCATGGGCACAGTCACCATGGTCACAGTCACCATTAGCACTCTCCACATGGGCACTGTGATCTTGGGTACTGTCACCATGGGCTCTGTCACCGTGGGCACTGTCACAATGGGAAGTATCACCATGGGCTTTGTCAGCGTGGGCACTGTCACCATGGGCACTGTCATCGTGTGCACAGCCACCGTGACATCTATCACCATAATCACTGTCACCATGAGCAAGTTCACCATGAGCACTGCCACAATGAGCTCTGTCACTTATGGCACTGTCCACATGAGCAGTGTCACCATGATCTCTGTCACCATGGGCAGCACACCCTGCGTATTGTCACCATGGGCACTTTTACCATGAGAACTCTCATCATGGGAATTGTCACCTTAGATACTGTCACCATGGGCACTGTCACCGTGAGCACTTTTACCATGAGCTCTGTCACCCCGGGTATTGTCACCATGGACAATATCACTGTGAGAGTTGTTAACATGGGCACTCTCACCATGCGCAATGTCACCATGAATACTGTCACCCTGGGCACTGTCACTGTGAGCTGTACACCGTGAGAATTGTGACTGTGGGCACTGTCACCACGGGCACATCCACCATCGGCACTATCAACGTGAACACTGTCACCATGAGCACTGTCACTGTGTGCAGTGACACCATGCACACTGTCACCGTAAGAATTATCACCATAAGCAATGTCACCATGAGCAATATCACCATGGGCACTGTCACCATTTTGCACTGCCACCATGTGTAGTGTCACCATGGGCACTTTTACATGAGTAATGTCACCATGGGTAATATCACCATGTGCACGGTCACCATGAGCACTGTCGCTATGAGAATTTTCACCATAGGCACTGTCACTGTGAGAATTGTCAGCATGGTCACATTCAACATAATAACTGTCACGATGCTGACTATCACCATTAGCACTGTCACCTTGGGATTGTCACCATGAGCACTGTCACCATGAATAATATCACCCTGGGTACTTTCACCATGTGCACTGTCACTGTGAGCACTACACCATTAGAATTGGGACTATGGGCACTGTCACCATGGACACTCTCACCATGGGAAATATCTCCGTGAACACTGTCACAAATAACACTGTCTCTGTGTGCAGTGTCACCATGTGCACTGTCACCGTAAGAACTATCACCGTAAGCAAAGTCATCATGAGCAATGTCACCATGGGCACTGTCACCATTTTGCACTGCCACCATGTGCAGTGTCACCATTGGTAATATCACCATAGGCACTTTCACCGTGAGAAATGTGACCGCGCAGAATGTCTCTATGGGCACGGGCACCATGGGCATTGTCACTGTGAGCACTGTCACAACGGGCACTATCACCATGAGAAATCTCACCATGCTAACTGTACCCATGGGCACTGTCACCGTGAGAAGTGTCACAATGGACACTGTCACTGTTGGCACTGTCACCATGGGCATTGTCATTTTGGGCACCGTCACCATGGCCACTGCCACCTTGGGCTCTTTCACCATGAACACTGTGACAATGCCCATTATCACCATGTGCACCGTCACCATTAAAACAGTCACTACCTTGGGCACTACTATTATGAGCACTGTCACCATGAGAACTGTTGCTATGAGAACTACCACTATGGGTATTTTCAACATGAGTAGGGTCACCATGGGTATTGTCCTCATTTGCACTGTCACCATGAGCACTATTACCGTGAGCAATATCACCATGAGCACTCTCACTGTGGTCACTGTCTCCATGAGCACTGTCGCCATGGTGCTGGCACAATGCGGACAGGCACCATGCGCCCTGTCCCCATGGGCACTCTCACTGTGAGCACTCTCACCATGGCTACTGACACCATGGGCACTGTTACCATGAGCACTGTCACCATAGGCAATGGTGCCGTGGGCACTTTCACCATGGGCGCTGTCATCATAGGGAGTGTCACCATGGGCACTGTCACCATGAGCACTGCCACCATCGGCATTATCACTGTGGTCACTGTCACCATGGGTACTGCAACCATGAGAACTGTCACCGTGAGTACTGTCTGCATGGGTTGTCACCGTGTGCACTGTCACCATGAGAAATGTCAACATGGGCACTGTCACCATTTTTCACTGCCACCATGTGCAATATCACCATGGGCACTATCACCGTGAGAACTGTCACCATGAGTACTGTCATCATGGGCACTGTCACCAAGGGCACGGCCACCATGTGCACTGTTACCATGGTCACTATCACCGTGAGCACTGTCACCATGGGAACTACCAACATGGGCAATGTCATCATGAGCACTTTCACAATAGGAACTGCCACCATGGGCACTATCAATGTGCGGACTCTCACCATGAACACTATCACCATGGGCACTGTCACCGTGAGCACTGTCACCATCGGCACTGTCACCATGAGCACTATTACTGTTAGTATTACCACTGTGAGCACTCTCACCATGGACACTGTCACCATGGGCTCTGTCACTGAGAGCACTGTCTCTATGGGTACTGGCACAATGCGGACTGTCACAATGAGCCCTGTCACCATGGACACTATCAAAATGAGCACTCTCTCCTTGGTCACTGTTACCATGGGTCCTGTCACTGTGAGCACTGTCACTATAGGCAATGGCACTGTGGGCACTGTCACCATGGGCATTGTCACCATGGGCAGTGTCAACATGGGCACTGCCACAATGGGCACTATCACTGTGAGCAGTGTCACCACGGGTACTGCTACCATGAGCACTGTCAGCATGGGTTGTCACCGTGTGCACGGTCATCATGAGAACTGTCAGCATGGCACTGTCACCATTTATCGCTGCCACCATGTGCACTACCACCATGTGCATTTTCACCATGGGCACTATCACCGTGAGCACTGTCACCATGAGTACTGTCATCATGGGCACTGTCACCAAGGGCACAGCTACCATGTGCACTCTTACCTTGGTCACTATCACTGTGAGCACTGTCACCATGGGAACTACCAACATGGACACTGTCATTATGAGCACTTTCACAATGGGACCTGCCACCATGTGCATAATTAACGTGAGCACACTCCCCATGGACACTATCACCAAGGGCACTGTCAGTTTCAGCACTATCACCATGGGTACTGCAACCATGACCAATGTCACCATAAGCACTGTCACCATTCTCAGTATCACCATGTGCAAAGTCACCATGAGAACCTTCACTGTGAGGGTTGTGAGCTTGAGTACTGTCACCGTGAGCACTGTCACCTTGGGCACTGGCACAATGTGGACTGTCACCATGAGCACTGTCATCATGGGCACTATCACTTTTAGAAATGTCACCATTGTCACTGTTACAATGGGCACTGTCACCATGAGCACTGCCGCTCTGAGCACTCTCACCATAAGAATTGTCACCGTGGGCACATTCACCATGGGCCCTTCCAACATTGGCACTATCACCGTGAGCACTGTCACTGAGAGCACTGTCACAGTGGGCAGTGTCACCATATGCACTATCACCACAAGGACTATCCCATTAAGAAATGTCACCATGGGCACTGTCACCATTTTGCACTGCCACCATGTGCACTATCGCCTTAGGCACTGTCACCATGAGCACTTTATCACTGCGTACTGTCACCATGGGTAAGAGCAGCATGGGCACTGTCACAGTGAGAACTATCACCGTGAGCGATGCCATGATGGGCACTAGCGCCATGGGTCTTGACACTATGAGCACTGAAACAATGGACACTATCACTGTGCGAAATTTCACTATGCTAACTGTCCCAAAGGAATTGTCAAAGGTAGAAATATCACCATGGGCTCTGTCACAGTCAGTATTCTCACCATGGGCACTCTCATTGTGGGCACTGCAACCGTGAGCAGTATTATCATGAACACTGCTACCGTGAGCACTATCATGATAAGAACTGTCACTATGGGCCCAGCCACCATAGGCAGTCTCACAGTGTGCACTGTCATCAGAGGCACGGTCACCATGGGCAGTGTCTCCATGAGCACTAACCATGGGCACTATCACGATGAGCAATATCACCATGGGCACTGTCACTATTTTGCACTGCCACCAGATGCACCATGACCATGTGCACTGTCACCATGGGCAGTGTCACCATCGGTAGTCTCACCATGGGCACTGCCACCATGAGCACTGTCACCATGAACAGTGCAACTGTGTGCAGTGTCACCATGCACACTGACACCGTAAGGACTATCACTGTAAGCAAAGTCACTATGAGCAATGTCACCATGGGCACTGTCACCATTTTGCACTGCCACCATGTGCACTATCACCTTAGGCACTGTCACCATGAGCACTTGATCACTGAGTACTGTCACCATGGGTGATATCACCATGGGCACTGTCACCGTGAGAACTATCACCGTGAGCAATGCCATGATGGGCACTGGCGCCGTGGGTCTTTTCACTATTAGCACTGAAACAATGTGCACTATCACTGTGAGAAATCTCACAGTGCTAGCTGTCCCCAAGGGCACTGTCACAGAGGGAAAAGTCATCATGGGCACTGTCACAGTCAGTATTCTCACCATGGGCACTCTCATTGTGGGCAATGCCTCCGTGAGGACCATTACCATGAACACTGCTACCATGAACACTCTCATGATAAGAACTGTCACCATGGGCCCAGCCACCATAGGCACTCTCACAGTGTGCACTGTCATCAGGGGCACGGTCACCATGGGCAGTGTCTCCATTAGCACTAACCATGGGCACTATCACAATGAGCAATATCACCATGGGCACTCTCAGTATTTTGCACTGCCACCAGATGCACCATGACCATGTGCACTGTCACCATGGGCAGTGTCACCATCGGTAGTCTCACCATGGGCACTGCCACCATGAGCACTGTCACCAAGAGCACTGTTACCACGAGCACTGCCACCATGAGGACTGTCACAAGAACTGTCACTATGAGAACTGCCACTATCGGCACTTTCACAATGATTACTGTAACAGTGGGTCTTGGAGCTTTGTGATGACAAGGGTCATGGAGCCTTGTGATGACAAGGCCGTGGAACATTGTGATGGCAGTGGTCATGGAGCATTGTTATGACAAGGGAAATGGAGCATTTTGATGACAATGGCATGGAGCATTGGTCTGAAAAATTTCATGGATTATTTTTATGAGGGTGGGCATGGAGCATTGTGATGACAAGGGCATGGAACACTGTGATACATGGGTCATGGAGTATCATAAGGACAAGGGCATGGAGCATTGTGAGGAGAAGGGCTTCGAGCATTGTGATGACAAGCGTCATGGAGCTTTGTGATGACAAGGGCATGGAGCAATGTGATGAGAGGGTTCATGGAGCATTGTGATGACAATGGCATGGAGCCTTGTGATGCAAAGGGTCACAGAGCTTTGTGATGACAACGGTCATGGAGCATTTTGATGACAAGGGCGTGGTGCATAATGATGAGAAGGGCAGGGAGCATTGTGATGACAGGTTCATGGAGCAATTTGATGAAAATCGTCATGGAACATTTTGATGACAGTGGTTATGGAACATTGTGATGTCAGGGGTCATGGAGCATTGTGATGAAAAGGGTCATGGAGCACTCTGATGACAGGGGTTATGGAACATTGTGATATCATGGGTCATGGAACATTGTAATGATAAGGGTATGTAGCATTGTGATGACACGGGTCATGGAACATTGTGATGACAGGTGTGACGGAGTACTGTGATGACTAGAGATGGAACATTGTGATATCAGTGGTGAGAGAGCATTTTGATGAGAACTGCATGGAGCATTGTGATGAGAATGCTTATGGAGCACTGTGATGACAAGGTTGTGGGCATTGTGATGACAGGTGCATGTCACATTATGATGACATGGGTCATGGAGCATTGTGCTGACAGGCGCATGGAGAATTGTGATGACAAAGGTCATGGAGCATTGTGCTGACAAAGGCATGGAGCATTGTGATGACAAGAGTCACAGAGCATTGTGATGAAAAGTTCATGGAGCATTGTGGTGACAAAGGTAACAGAGCCTTGTGATGACGAGGGCATGGACCATTGTGATGACAAAGGTCATGAAGCATTGTGATGACTGCAATCATGGAGCACTGTAATGACAGGGGTCATGGAGCATTGTGATGACAGGGGCATGGAGCATTGGTCTGACAAATTTCATGGATTATTGTGATGACAGTGGGCATGACGCATTGTGATGACAAGAGCATGGAGCATTGTGATGACAAGGTCATGGAGTATTGTGAAGACAGGTGTCAGGCAGTATTGTGATGACACATGTCATGGTCTATTGTGATGACAATGGCAATGAGCCTTGTGATGCCAAGTGTCATGGAGGATTGTGATGAAAAAGGTAATGGAGCATTGTGATGACAAGGGTTTGGAGCATTGTGATGACAAGGATCATGGAGCATTGTGATGACGAGGGCATGGAGCATTGTGATGAAAAGGGCCATTGAGAATTTAGATGACAAGCTCATGAAGCATTGTGATGACAAACGCATGGAGCTTGATATGACAGGGGTCATGGAGCATTGTGATGAAAATTGTCATGGAGCATTCTGATGACATGCTTGTGGAGTATTGTGATGACAATGGCATGGAGCATTGTGATGAAAAGGGCATGGAGCATTGTGATGAAAAATGCATGGAGCCTTTTCATGACAGGTTCAAGGAGCATTCTGACGACAAGTGTCAGGGAGCATTGTGATGACAAGTGTATTGGGCATTGTGATGACAAAGGTCATGGAGCATTGTGATGACAAGGGCATGGAGTATTGTGATGACAGGCATCATGGAGCATTGTGATGACAAGTGTTATGGAACATTGTGGTCACAAGGGTTTGGAGCATTGTGATGACAGAGGTCATGGATCATTTTGATTTCAAGGAGCATGGAGCATGATGATGATAAGTGTGTGAAGCAATGTGATCCCAAGTTTCAGGGAGGATTGTGATGACAAGTGCATGGAGCATTGTGATGACAAGGTCATGTAGCATTTTGCTGACAAAGGCATGGAGCATTCTGATGACAAGTGTCATGTTACACTGTGATGAAAATCGTCACAGAGCATTGTGATTACAGGGGTCCTGGAGCACTGGGATGACAAGGGCATGGATCATTGTGATGACAAGGGTCATGGAGCATTTTGATGACAAGAGTCCCGGATCATTGTGTTGTCAGGGGACATGGAGCGTTGTGATGGCAGGTGTAATGGAGCATTGTGATGAGAAGGTCATGGAGCATTGGGCTGAAAATGTTCATGGAGTATTGTGATGACAGAGGTCATGGAGCATTCTGATGACAAGGGAAAGGAGCATTGTGATGAGAAGGCCATGGAGCTTTCTGATGACATGCGTCATGGAGCTTTGTGATGACAAGGGCATGGAGCATTGTGATTACAGGGGTCTTGGAGCATTGTGATGAAAAGGGCATGGATCATTGTGATGCAAAAGGCAAGGAGCCTTGTCATGACAGTGTTCAAGGAGCATGTTGATGACAAGTGTCAGGGAGCATTGTGATGACAAGTGTATTGAGCATTGTGAGGACAAATGTCATGGAGCATTGTGATGAGCAGACCATGGATAATTGTGATGAAGAGCATCATGCGGCATTGTGATGACAAGTGTTATGGAACATTGTGATCACAAGGGTTTGGAGCACTGTGATGACAGAGGTCATGGAGCATTTTGATTTCATTGTGATGACAATAGCATGAAGCATTATGATGATGGGCATGGAGCATTTTTATGACAGGGGTAATGGAGCATTGTGATGACATGGGCATGGACCATTGGTCTGAAAATTTTCATGGATTATTGTGATGAGAGTGGGCATGGAGCATTGTGATGACAAGGGCACGGAACACTGTTATACATGGGTCCTGGAGGATTGTAATGAAAAGGTCATGGAGCATTGTGAATAGAAGGGCATCGAGCATTGTGATGACAAGTGTCATGGAGCTTTGTGACGACAAGGGCATGCAGCAATGTGATGAGAGGGTTCATGGAGCATTGTGATGACAAGGTCATAGAGTATTGTGAAGACAGGTGTCAGGGAGCATTGTGATGACATATGTCATGGTCCATTGTGATGACAATGGCATGGAGCATTGTGATGCCAAGTGTCATGGAGGATTGTGATGACAAAGGTAATGAAGCATTGTGATGACAAGGGCAAGGAGCATTGGGATGACAAGGGCCTTTTAGAATTTTGATGACCAGGTCGTCTACCATTGTGATGACAAGCGCATGGAGCTTGCAATGACAGGGGTCATGTAACTTTGCGATGACAATTGCATGTAGAATTATGATGACAAGAGCATGTATCATTGTGATGAGAAGTGTCAAGGATCATTGTGATGACAAGGGCATGGAGCATTGTGATGACAAGGCCCATTGAGAATTTTGAAGAGAAGGTCGTGAAGCATTGTGAAGACAAGCACATGGAGCTTGCTATGACAGGGTTCATGGAGCATTGTGATGACAAGTGTATGGAGAATTGTGATGACAGGAGCATGTAACATTGTGATGAGAAGTGTCATGGAGCATTGTGATGAAAAGGACGTGGAGAATAGTGATGACATGCTACATGGAGCCTTGTGATGACCAGGGCAAGGAGCATTGTGATGGCAAGACCGAGGAGCATGGTGATGAGAAGACCATGGATAATTGTGATGACAAGCGTCATGGAACACTGTAATGACAAGGGGCATGGAGCATTGTGATGACTGGTGTCATGGAGCATTGTGATGACAGGTGGCATGGAGTATTGTGATGACAAGGGTCATGGAGCATTCTGATGAGAAGCTTGTGGAGCATTGTGATGAAAAGGACATGGATCATTGTGATGAAAAAGGCATGGAGCCTTTTCATGACAGTGTTCAAGGACCATTCTGACGACAAGTGTCAGGGAGCATTGTGATGACAAGTGTATTAAGCATTGTGATGACAAAGGTCATGGAGCATTGTGATGAAAAGGGCATGGAGTATTGTGATGACACGCATCATGGAGCATTGTGATGACAAGTGTTATGGAACATTGTGATCACAAGGGTTTGGAGCATTGTGATGACAGAGGTCATGGATCATTTTGATTTCAAGGAGCAAGGAGCATTGTGATGACAAGGGCATGAAGCAATGTGATCCCAAGGTTCATGGAGGATTGTGATGACAATGGTAATGGAGTATTGTGATGACAAGCGCATGGAGCATTTTGATGACAAGGTCATGTAACATTTTCCTGACAAAGGCATGGAGCATTGTGATGACAAGGGTCGTGTAGCACTGTGATGGCAAGCGTCACGGAGCATTGTGATTACAGGGGTCATGGAGAATTGGGATGACAAGGGCATGGATCATTGTTATGACAAAGGTCATGGAGCATTTTGATGACAAGAGTCCCGGATCATTGTGTTGTCAGGGGTCATGGAGCGTTGTGATGACAGTGGTCATAGTGCATTGTGATGACAGGGGTCATGGAGCATTGTGATGGGAAGGTCATGGAGCATTGGGCAGAAAATATTCATGGAGTATTGTGATGACAAGGTCCTGGTGCATTGTGATGAGAAGACCATGGAGCCTTGTGATGACAAGTCTCATGGAGCATTCTGATGAAAAGGTGCATGGAGCACTGTGATTACAGGGGTCTTGGAGCATTGTGATGAACAGGGCATGGAGCATTGTGATGAGGAGGCCACGGAGCATTCTGATGACATGTGCCATGGAGCTTTCTGATGACAAGGGCATGGAGCATTGTGATTACAGGGGTCTTGGAGCATTGTGAAGAAAAGGGCATGGATCATTGTGATGAGAAAGGCATAGAGCCTTGTCATGACAGGCTTCAAGGAGCATACTGACGACATGTGTCAGGGAGCATTGTGATGACAAAGTCATGGAGCATTGTGATGAGAAGACTATGTATAATTGTGATGAAGAGCATCATGGGGCATTGTGATGACAAGTGTTATGGAACATTGTGATCACAAGGGTTTGGAGCATTGTGATGACAGAAGTCACGGAGCATTTGATTTCATTGTGATGACAATAGCATGAAGCATTATGATGATGGGCATGGTGCATAGTGATGACAGGGTTCATGGAGCATTGAGATGAAAAGGAGCATGGAGCATTGTGATTACAGGGTTCTTGGAGCATTGTGATGACAAGGGCATGGAGCATTGTGATGAGAAGGCCATGGAGCATTCTGATGACATGTGTCATGTAGCTTTGTGATGACAAGGGCATGGAGCATTGTGACTACAGGGGTCTTGGAGCATTGTGTTGACAAGGGTCAAGGAGCCTTATGATGACAAGGCCGTGGAACATTGTGATGGCAGGGGTCATGGAGCATTGTTATGACAGGGGTAATGGAGCATTGTGATGACATGGCATGGAACACTGTGATACATGTGTCATGGAGGATTGTAATGACAAGGGCCTGGAGCATTGTGATAAGAAGGTCATCGAGCATTGTGATGACAAGCGTCATGGAGCTTTGTGATGACAAGGGCATGGAGCAATGTGATGAGAGGGTTCATGGAGCATTGTGAGGACAGTGGCATGGAGCATTGTGATGCGAATGGTCATGGAGCATTGTGATGACAAAGGTCATGGAGCATTTTGATGACAAGGGCGTGGTGCATTGTGATGAGAAGGGCAGGGAGAATTGTGATGGCAGGGTCATGGAGCAATTTGATGAAAAGGGTCATGGAACGTTTTGATGACAGGGATTATGGAACATTGTGATGTCAGGGGTCATGGAGCATTGTGATGAAAAGTGTCATGGAGCATTTAGATGACAGGGGTTATGGAACAATGTGTTTTCAGCGGTCATGGAGCATGGTGATAACAAGGGCATGGAGCATTTGGCAGAAAATATTCATGGAGTATTGTGATGAGAGGGATCATGGAGCATTTTGATGACAAGGGAATGGAGCATTGTGATGACAAGTCCCTGGAGCATTGTGATGAGAAGGCCATGGACCATTGTGATGACAAATGTCATGGAGCATTGTGATGACTTGAGTCATAGAGCATTGTGATGACAAGTTTCATGCAGCATTCTGATGAACAGGGCCATAGAGCATTGTGATTACAGGGGTCTTGGAGCATTGTGATGACAAGGGCATGGAGAACTGTGATGAGAATGCCATGGAGCATTCTGATGACATGTGTCATGGAGCTTTGTGATGACAAGAGTATGGAGCATTGTGCCTACAGGGATCTTGGAGCATTGTGATTATAAGGGCATGTAGCAGTGTGATGACAGGTGTGATGGAACATTGTTATGACAGGGGTGAGGGAGTATTGTGATAACTATTATGGAACATTGTGATATTAGTGGTGAGAGAGCCTTTTGATGAGAAGTGAGTGGAGCATTGTGATGACAAGGTTGGGGAGCATTGTGATGCCAAGCTCATGGCGCATTGTGATGACATGGGTCATGGAACATTGTGCTGACAAGCGTATGGAGCATGGTGGTGACAAGTGTCATGGAGCATTGTGCTGACAAAGGCATGGAACATTGTGATGACAAGGGTCACAGAGCATTGTGATGAAAAGTTCATGGAGCATTTTGGTGACAAAGGTCACAGAGCCTTGTGATGACGAGGGCATGGACCATTGTGATGACACAGGTCATGAAGCATTGTGATGACTGGAGTCATGGAGCATTGTGATGACAAGGGTCATGGTGCATCTGACAACAAGTGTCATGGAGCATTGTAATGAGAAGGGCATGGAATATTGTGATGATAGGCACCATGGAGCATTGCCGGAGTCCAGCTCCAGCAGGACAGGAGTTACCCGAGGGGAAGACGGAGTCGGCGATGGACAGAACTGCACCACACCATGAGTTGCAAGAATCTGCCAATTCTATTATGCTTAACATGAATCTTATATACCTTTTAATGATTAAATAACATACTGGCTTAATAGTCCCAAAAACATACCCAATATACTCATAACGGTACATAATCTTCTTTTTGTGGTTACAATAGTCCCTCTCAAGTCATCTGTTTCCTTCTTCCTTTCCCTTGAGGCAAGGTACAGTTCCTTTTCAGTTTTGGAACAACTGTTCCTGTGTCTGCTGCACGTTCCGATGACAATCTTTACATCCTGTAGCTCTGTGGCTCCAGCGAGGTGTGTGAACCAAATGTTCTTTGCTATTCCTGGACCTTGTTAAACCACCTATTCTAATAACAGATTATATCTATTCTATTTTTGTCTTTTATAAGACTTAACTAATTCTACCTATATACAAATAGCAGCAGTATTGGCTGGTTTGTTCCATGCTAGTTCATGGAAATAATATTTCCTTATCCTATAATTATTTTCCTATTCCTGGGTAACCTAATTTAGGAGGGCATAGCACTTCTATAAATATCCCAGGTTGTCCATTAAAATATTTACAAAAGATTGATTGTCCTATAATATATGAATTAGATACACATGTGCTTTTTATACCTCCAGCAAGTCTCACTTCGGGAAACAACGTTTGCATAATCAATGTAGGCCTAAGATGCCCCCTATACCAGTACCATGAAACCCCATGTTTATCTCTTACTCCCCAAGGGGGCCATAAATCATCCATTTTCTCTTTCAGAGTAGGATAACGTAATTTAAACATTCCCGTGGCATTTTCTCTTTCCCAACGAGGGGGACGCGGAGTGGGTAATTCCAGTGGGGGCAAAGTAGTTTTGACTGTTTCTATCTTAGTGGGTCTTTTCCAATTCTTACAAGGTCGGAATCCTCCCTCTATTAGGGGAATGAACATCATGCTTCCAATTAATAGCAGGGTGATTTTTGCTCTCATCCCAGGACCCTCGGGTGAGTAGCTTTGCTTGCTCACTGGGCAAGTACCTCCAGCTGTGCTGGGCTTCCTAGCTGTGCTAGGGCAACCTTGCCCCGTCCGGGTGGGCTCCAGCAGAACGTTGTGATGACAAGTGTTATGGAACATTGTGATCACAAGGGTTTGGAGCATTGTGATGACAGAGGTTATGGAGCATTGTGATTTCAAGGAACATGGAACATTGTGATGACAAGTGTATGGTGCAATGTGATCCTAAGGTTCATGGAGATTGTGATGCCAATGGTAATGGAGGATTGTGATCACAAGCACATGGAGAATTGTGATGGCAAGGTCATGTAACATTTTTCTGACAAAGGCATGTAGCATTGTGATAACAATGGTCATGGAGCATTGTGATGATAAGTGCATGGAGCCTTGTGATGACAAGGGTCATGGAGCACTGTGATGACAAGGGTCACAGTGCATTGTGATTACAGGAGTCATAGAGCATTGGGATGACAAGGGCATGGATTATTGTGATGACAAGGGTCATGGAGCGTTTTGATGACAAGAGTCCCAGAGCATTGTGTTGTCAGGGGTCATGGAGCATTGTGATGACAAGGGCATGGAGTATTGTGATGACAGGCATCATGGAGCATTGTGATGACAAGTGTATGGAGCAATGTGATCCCAAGGTTCATGGAGGAATGTGATGACAAGCGCATGGAGCTTTGTGATGACAAGGGCACGGAACATTGTGATCCATGGGTCATGGATCACTGTAATGACAGGGCATGGAGCATTGCGATGAGAAGGGCATGGAGTATTGTGATGACAAGCGTCATGGAGCTATGTGATGACAATGGCATGGAGCAATGTGATGAGAGGGGTCATGGAGCATTGTTATGACAATGGCATGGAGCATTTTGATGAAAAGGGCATGGATCATTGTGATGAAAAAGGCATGGAACCTATTCATGACCGGGTTCAAGGAGCAATCTGACGACAAGTGTCAGGGAGCATTGTGATGACAAGTGTATTGAGCATAGTGATGACAAAGGTCATGGAGCATTGTGATGACAAGGGCATGGACTATTGTGATGACAGGCATCATGGAGCGTTGTGATGACAAGTGTTATGGAACATTGTGATCACAAGGGTTTGGAGCATTGTGATGACAGAAGTCATGGATCATTTTGATTTCAAGGAGCATGGAGCATTGTGATGACAAGGGCATGAAGCAATGTGATCCCAAGGTTCATGGCGGATTGTGATGACAATGGTAATGGAGTATTGTGATGACAAGTGCATGGAGCATTGTGAGGACAAGGTCATGTGGCATTTTGCTGACAAAGGCATGGAGAATTGTGATGACAAGGGTCATGGAGCACTGTGATGACAAGCGTCATGGAGCATTGTGATTACAGGGATCATGGAGCATTGGGATGACAAGGGCATGTATCATTGGGATGACAAGTGTCATGGAACATTTTGATGACAAGAATCCCGGATCATTGTGTTGTCAGGGGTCATGGAGCGTTGTGCCGACAGTGGTCATGTAGCACTGTGATGACAGGGCTCATGGAGCATTGTAATGAGCAGGTCATGGAGCATTGGGCTGAAAATATTCATGGAGTATTGTGATGACAGGGGTCATGGAGCACTGAGATGACATGGGAATGGAGCATTGTGATGACAAGGTCCTGGAGCATTGCGATGAGAAGACCATGGAGCCTTGTGATGACAAGTCTCATGGAGCATTCTGATGAAAAGGGGCATCGAGCATTGTGATTACAGGGGTCTTGGAGCATTGTGGTGAAAAGGGCATGGAGCACTGTGATGAGAAAGCCATGGATCATTCGGATGACATGCGTCTTGGAGCTTTGTGATAACAACGACATGGATCATTGTGATGTCAAGGGCATGGAGCATTGTGATGAGATGGCCACGGAGCATTCTGATGACATGCGTCATGGAACATTGTGATGAAAAGGGCATGGATCCTTGTGATGAAAAAGGCATGGAGCCTTGTCATGACAGGGTTCAAGGAGCATACAGGACGGCTAGTGTCAGGGAGCATTGTGATGACAAGTGTATGGAGCATTGTGACGACAAAGGTCATGGAGCATTGTGATGAGAAGACCATGGATAATTGTGATGACGAGCGACATGGTGCGTTGTGATGACAAGTGTTATGGAACATTGTGATCACAAGGGTTTGGAATATTGTGATGACAGAGGTCATGGAGCATTTTGATTTCATTGTGATGACAATTGCATGAAGCATTATGATGATGGGCATGGTGCATTGTGATGACAGGGTTCATGGAGCATTGAGTTGAAAAGGGGCATGGAGCATTGTGTTTACAGGGGTCTTGGAGTATTGTGATGAAAAAGGCATGGAGCATTGTGATGAGAAGGCCATGGAGCATTCCGATGACATGCGTCATGGAGCTTTGTGATGACAAGGGAATGGAGCATTGTGATTTCAAGGATCTTGGAGCATTGTGATGACAAGTGTCATGGAGCCAGGTGATGACAAGGCCGTGGAACATTGTGATGGCAGGAGTCATGGAGCATTGTTATGACAGGGGTAATGGAACATTGTGATGACAAGGGCATGGAGCATTGGTCTGAAACTTTTCATGGATTATTGTGATGAGAGTGGGCATGGAGCATAGTGATGACAAGGGCACGGAACACTGTGATACATGGGTCATGGAGGATTGTAATGACAAGGGCATGAAGCATTATCATGAGAAGGGCATGGAACATTGTGATACGTGGTTCATAGAGCAGTGTATTGACAAGGGCATGGAGCATTGTGATGAGAAGTGCATGGGGCACTGGTGTGACAAATTCCATGCATTATTGTGATGACATTGGGCATGGAGGATTGTGATGACAAGCATCATGGAGCCTTGTGATGACAGGGTGCATGAAGCATTGTGATGACATATGTCATCGTCCATTGTGAAGACAATGGCATGGAGCATTCTGATGCCAAGGGTCATGGAGGCCTGTGGTGACACGTGTAATGGAGCATTGTGATGACAA
Source organism: Mesoplodon mirus (assembly GCF_964341445.2). NCBI lineage: Eukaryota > Metazoa > Chordata > Mammalia > Artiodactyla > Ziphiidae > Mesoplodon > Mesoplodon mirus. The sequence continues at coordinate 524,774 of NW_028295696.1, forward strand.
GGTTCATGGAGCATTGTGATGACAAGGGCTTGGACCACTGTGATGACAAGGGTAATGGAGCATTGTGATGACAAGGGTCTTTGAGCATTTTGATGACAAGGGCGTGAAGCACTGTGATGACAAGCGCATGGAGCTTGCTGCGACAGGGGTCAAGGAGCATTGCGACAGTAAGTGAATGGAGAATTGTGATGACAAAAGCATGTAGCATTTTGATGAGAAGTGTCATGGAGCATTGTGATGACCAGGGCATGGAACATTTTGATGGCAAGACCATGGAGCATTGTGATGAGAAGGCCATTGTGCATTGTGATGATGAGGGTCATGAAGACCTGTGATGACAAGGGGCATGGAGCATTCTGAAGACGTGTCATGGAGAATTGTGATGACAGGTGTCATGGAGCATTGTGATGACAAGGGTCATGGAGTATTCTGATGACAAGCACATGGAGTATTGTGATGACAATTGCCTGGAGCACTGTGATGAAAAGGGCATGGATCATTGTGATGAAAAGGGCATGTAGCCTTGTAATGACTGGGTTCAAGGAGCCTCTGATGGCAAGTGTCATGGATTATTGTGATGACAAGGGCATGGAGTACTGTGATGAGAGGCGTCATGGAGCGTTGTGATGACAAGTGCTATGGAGCACTGTGATCACAAGTGTTTGGAGGATTGTGATGACAGAGGTCATGGAGCATTGTGATTTCAAGCAGCATGGAGCATTGTGATGACAAGTGTATGGAGCAGTGTGATCCCAAGGTTCATGGAGGATTGTGATGACAATGGTAATGCAGAATTGTGATGACAAGTGCATGGAGCATTGTGATGGCAAGGGTCATGGATCATTGTGATGATATGTGCACGGAGCCTTGTTATGACAAAGGTCATGGAGCACTTTGATGACAAGCGTCACGGAGAATTGTGATTACAGGGGTCATGGAGCATTGGGATGACAAGGGCATGGATTATTGTGATGACAAGGGTCATGGAGCATTTTGATGACAAGAGTCCTGGAGCATTGTGTTGTCATGGGTCATGGAGCATGGTGAAAACAAGGGCATGGAGCATTGGGCTGAAAATGTTCATGGAGTATTGTGATAACAGGGATCATGGAGCATTTTGAAGACAAGGGAATGGCGCATTGTGATGACAAGACCCAGGAGTATTGTGATGAGAAGGCCATGGAGCAATTTGATGAAAGTGTCATGGAGCAGGAGGTTAAAGGGGCTGTCTCTCCAAGTTGGGAGATTGAGAGTAAAGCAGTTGGAAAGTCAAACCGGAGCACCAGGAGAGGGACTATTCAATTTTCATGGATTATTGTGATGACAGTGGGCATGGAGCATTGTGATGACAAGGGTCATGGGCATTGTGATGACAGGGGTCATGGAGCATTGTGATGACAATGGTCATGGAACCTTCTGATGACAAGCGCATGTAGTATTGTGATGACAATGGCATGGAGCATTGTGATGAAAGGGTATGGTTCATTGTGATGAAAAAGGCATGTTTCCTTGTAATGACAGGGTCCAAGAAGCATCTGACAACAAGTGTCATGGAGCATTGTGATGACAAGGGCATGGAATATTGTGATGACAGGCATCATGGAGCGTTGTGATGACAAGTGTTATGGAACATTGTGATCACAAGGGTTTGAAGCATTGTGATGACAGTGGTTATGGAGCATTGTGATTTCAAGGAACATGGAACATTGTGATGACAAGTGTATGGTGCAATGTGATCCTAAGGTTCATGGAGATTGTGATGACAATGGTAATGGGGGATTGTGATCACAAGCGCATGGAGAATTGTGATGGCAAGGTCCTGTAACATTTTGCTGACAAAGGCATGTAGCATTGTGATGATAAGTGCATGGAGCCTTGTGATGACAAGGGTCATGGAGCACCGTGATGACAAACGCAAGCGTCACAGTGCATTGTGATTACAGGGGTCACAGAGCATTGGGATGACAAGGGCATGGATTACTGTGATGACAAGGGTCATGGAGCATTTTGATGACAAGAGGCCCAGAGCATTGTGTTGTCATGGGTCATGGAGCATTGTGATGACAAGGGCATGGAGTATTGTGATGACATGCATCATGGAGCATTGTGATGACAAGTGTTATGGAGCATTGTGATCACACGTGTTTGGAGCATTGTGATGAGAGTGGTCATGGAGCATTGTGATGTCAAGGAACATGGAGCATTGTGATGACAAGTGTATGGAGCAATGTGATCCCAAGGTTCATGGAGTAATGTGATGAAAAGTGCATGGAGGATTGTGATGGCAAGGTCATGTAGCATTTTGCTGACAAAGGCATGGAGCATTCTGATTACAGGGGTCATGGAGCATTGGGATGACAAGGGAATGGATCATTGGGCTGAAAATTTTCACGGAGTATTGTGATGACAGGGATCATGGAGCATTGTGATGACAAGGGAATGGAGCATTGTAATGACAAGGCCCTGGAGCATTGTGATGAGAAGGCCATGGAGCATTGTGATGACAAGCGTCATGGAGCTTTGTGATGACAAGGGCATGGAGCATTGTAATTACAGGGGTCTTGGAGCACTGTGATGACAAGGGTCATGGAGCCTTGTGATGACAAGTGCGTGGAACATTGTGATATGTGGTTCATAGAGCATTGTAGTGACAAGGGCATGGAGCATTGTGATGAGAAGTGCATGGGGCCCTGGTCTGACAAATTTCATGCATTATTGTGATGACATTGGGCATGGAGGATTGTGATGACAAGCATCATGGAGCATTGTGATGACAGGGTGCATGGAGCATTGTGATGACATATGTCATTGTCCATTGTGAAGACAATGGCATGGAGCATTCTGATGCCAAGGCTCATGAAGGATTGTGATGACAAGGGTAATGGAGCATCGTGATGACAAGGGCTTGTAGCATTGTGATGAAAAGGTTCATGGAGCATTGTGATGACAAGGGCATGGAGCATTGTGATGACAAGGGTCTTTGAGCATTTTGATGACAAGGGCGTGAAGCACTGTGAGGAAAAGCACATGAGGCTTGCTGTGACAGGGGTCAAGGAGCATTGCGACAATAAGTGAATGGAGAATTCTGATGACAAGAGCATGTAGCATTTTGATGAGAAGTGTCATGGAGCATTGTGATGACCAGGGCATGGAGCATTGTGATGGCAAGGCCGTGGAGCATCGTGATGAGAAGGCCATTGTGCATTGTGATGACGAGGGTCATGAAGACCTGTGATGACAAGGGGCATGGAGCATTCTGAAGACATGTGTCATGGAGCATTGTGATGACAGGTGTCATGGAGCATTGGGATGACAAGTGTCATGGAGTATTGTGATGACAAGCACATGGAGTATTGTGATGACAATGGCCTGGAGCACTGTGATGAAAAGGGCATAGATCATTGTGATGAAAAGGGCATGTAGCCTTGTAATGACTGGGTTCAAGGAGCCTCTGATGGCAAGTGTCATGGAGTATTGTGATGACAAGGGCATGGAGTATTGTGATGAGAGGCGTCATGGAGCGTTGTGATGACAAGTGCTATGGAGCAATGTGATCACAAGGCTTTGGAGGATTGTGATGACTGCGGTCATGGAGCATTGTGATTTCAAGCAGCATAGAGCTTTGTGATGACAAGTGTATGGAGCAGTGTGATCCCAAAGTTCATGGAGGATTGTGATGACAAGCGCATGGACCATTGTGATGGCAAGGGTCATGGAGTATTATGATGATAAAGGCATGGAGCCTTGTTATGACAAAGGTCATGGAGCACTTTGATGACAAGCGTCATGGAGAATTGTGATTACAGGGGTCATGGAGCATTGGGATGACAAGGGCATGGATTATTGTGATGACAAGGGTCATGGAGCATTTTGATGACAAGAGTCCTGGAGCATTGTGTGGTCATGGGTCATGGAGCATGGTGATGACAAGGGCATGGAGCATTGGGCTGAAAATGTTCATGGAGTATTGTTATGACAGGGATCATAGAGCATTTTGATGACAAGGGAATGGAGCATTGTGATGACAAGGCCCAAGAGCATTGTGATGAGAAGGCCATGGAGCATTCTGATGACATGCGTCATGGAGCTTTGTGATGACAAGGGCATGGAGCATTGTGATTACAGGGATCTTGGAACATTGTGATGAAAAGGGCATGGAGCCTTGTCATGACAGGGTTCAAGGAGCATACTGAAGACAAGTGATGGAACATTGTGATATCAGTGAGCATTGTGATGACAAGTGTATTGAGCATTGTGATGACAGGGGTCACGGAGCATTGTGATTACAAGGGCATGGAACATTGTGATGACAGGGGCATGGAGCATTGTGATGAGAAGACCATGGATAATTGTGATGACGAGTGTCATGGTGCGTTTTGATGACAAGTGTTATGGAACATTGTGATCACAAGGGTTTGGAGCATTGTGATGACAGAGGTCATGGAGCATTTTGATTTCATTGTGATGACAATAGCATGAAGCATTATGATGATGGGCATTGTGCATTGTGATGACAGGGTTCATGGAGCATTGAGATGAAAAGGGGCATGGAGCATTGTTCTTACAGGGGTCTTGAAGCATTGTGATGACAAGGGCATGGAGCATTGTGATGAGAAGGCCATGGAGCATTCCGATGACATGCGTCTTGGAGCTTTGTGATGACAAGGGAATGGAGCATTGTGATTACAGGGGTCTTGGAGCATTGTGATGACAAGGGTCATGGAGCCTTGTGATGACAAAGCCGAGGAACATTGTGATGGCAGTGGTCATGGAGCATTGTTATGACAGGGGTAATGGAGCATTGTGATGACAAGGGCATGGAGCATTGGTCTGAAACCTTTCATGGATTATTGTGATGAGAGTGGGCATGGAGGTTTGTGATGACAAGGGCATGGAACACTGTGATACATGGGTCATGGAGGATTGTAATGACAAGGGCATGGATCATCGTGATGAGAAGGGCATCGAGCATTGTGATGACAAACGTCATGGAGTTTTGTGATGACAAGGGCATGGAGCTTTCTGATTACAAGGGTCTTGGAGCATTGTGATGAAAAGGGCATGGATTATTGTGGTGAAAAAGGCAGGGAGCCTTGTCATGACAGGGTTCAAGGAGCATAATGATGACAAGTGTCGGGGAGCATTGTGATGACAAGTGTATTGAGCATTGTGATGACAAAGGTCATGGAGCATTGTGATGAGAAGACCATGGATAATTGTGATGACGAGCGTCATGGGGCATTGTGATGACAAGTGTTATGGAACATTGTGATCACAAGGGTTTGGAGCATTGTGATGACAAAGGTCATGGAGCATTTTGATTTCATTGTGATGACAATAGCATGAAGCATTATGATGATGGGCATGGTGCATTGTGATGACAGGGGTCTTGGAGCATTTTGATGACAAGGGCATGAAGCATTGTGATGAGAAGTCCATGGAGCATTCTGATGACATGCGTCATGGAGCTTTGTGATGACAAGGGCATGGAGCATTGTGATTACAGGGCTTTGGAGCATTGTGATGACAAGGGTCATGGAGCCTTGTGAAGACAAGGCCGTGGAACATTGTGATGGCAGGTGTCATGGACCATTGTTATGACAGGTGTAATGGAGCATTGTGATGACAAGGGCATGGAGCATTGCTCTGAAACATTTCATGGATTATTGTGATGAGAGTGGGCATGGAGCATTGTGATGACAAGGGCACGGAACACTGTGATACATGTCTCATGAAGGATTGTAATGACAAGAGCATGGAGCATTGTCATGAGAAAGGTCGTGGAACATTGTGATGACATAGGCATGGAGTTTTGTGATGAAAGCCATCATGGAGTGTTGTGATGACAAGTGTTATGGAACATTGTGATCACAAGGGTTTGGAGCATTGTGATGACAGTGGTCATGGATCATTTTGATTTCAAGGAGCTTGGAGCCTTGTGATGACAAGGGCATGAAGCAATGTGATCCCAAGTTTCATGGAGGATTGTGATGACAATGGTAATGGAGTATTGTGATGACAAGTGTAACGGAGCATTGTGATGACAAGCGTCAAGGAGCATTGTGATTACATGTGTCATGGAGCATTGGGATGACAAGGGCATGGATTATTGTGGTGAGAAGTGTCATGGAAAATTCTGGTGACAAGAGTCCTGGATCATTGTGTTGTCAGAGGTCATGGAGCGTTGTGATGACAGTGGTCACGGAGCCTTTGATGACACGGGTCATGGAGCATTCTGATGACAAAGTCATGGAGCACTGTGTTGAAAATGTTCATGGAGCATTGTGATTACAGGGTTCTTGGAGCATTGTGATGACAAGGGCATGGAACATTGTGATGAGAAGGCCATGGTGCATTCTGATGACATGCGTCATGGAGCTTTGTGATGACAAGGGCAAGGAGCATTGTGATTACAGGGGTCTTGGAGCATTGTTATGAGAGTGGGCATGGAGCATTGTGATGACAAGGGCACGGAACACTGTGATACATGGGCATTGGAGGATTGTAATGACAAGGGCATGGAGCATTGTCATGAGAAGGGCATGGAACATTGTAATAGGTGGGTCATAGAGCACTGTAGTGACAAGGGCATGGAGCATTGTAATGAGAAGTGCATGGAGCATTGGTCTCAAAAATTTCATGCAATATTGTGGTTACGGTGGGCATGGAGTATTGTGATGACAAGCATAATGGAGCATTGTGATGACAGGGTGCATGGAGCACTGTGATGACATATGTCATCGTCCATTGTGAAGACAATGGCATGGAGCATTGTGATGCCAAGTGTCATGGAGGCCTGTGGTGAAACGTGTAATGGAGCATTGTGATGACCAGGGCTCGGAGCCTTGTGATGACAAGGTTCATGGAGCATTGTGATGACAAGGGCATGGAGCATTGTGATGACAAGGGTCTTTGAGCATTTTGATGACCATGGCATGAAGCACTGTGATGATAAGCGCATGGAGCTTGCTATGACAGGGGTCATGGAGCACTGTGACAATAAGTGCATGGAGAACTGTGATGACAAGAGCATGTAGCATTTTGATGAGAATTGTCATGGAGCATTGTGATGACCAGGGCATGGAGCACTGTGATGGCAAGGACGTGGAGCATTGTGATGAGAAGTCCATTGTGCATTGTGATGATGAGGGTCATGAAGAACTGTGATGACAAGGGGCATGGAGCATTCTGAAGACGTGTCATGGAGCATTGTGATGACAAGGGTCATGGAGTATTCTGATGACAAGCACATGGAGTATTGTGATGACAATGGCCTGGAGCATTGTGATGAAAAGGGCATGGATCATTGTGATGAAAAGGGCATGTAGCCTTGTAATGACTGGGTTCAAGGAGCCTCTGACGACAAGTGTCATGGAGTACTGTGATGACAAGGGCATGGAGTACTGTGATGAGAGGCGTCATGGAGCGTTGTGATGACAAGTGCTATGGAGCATTGTGATCACAATTGTTTGGAGGATTGTGATGACAGAGGTCATGGAGCATTGTGATTTCAAACAGCATGGAGCATTGTGATGACAAGTGTATGGAAGTGTGATCCCAAGGTTCATGGAGGATTGTGATGACAATGGTAATGCAGTATTGTGATGACAAGCGCATGGAGGATTGTGATGGCAAGGGTCATGGAGCATTGTGATGATATGTGCACGGAGCCTTGTTATGACAAGGGTCATGGAGCATTTTGATGACCAGCGTCATGGAGCATTGTGATTACAGGGGTCATGGAGCATTGGGATGACAAGGGCATGGATTATTGTGATGACAAGTGTCATGGAGCATTTTGATGACAAGAGTCCGGGAGCATTGTGTTGTCAGGGGGCATGGAGCATGGTGAAAACAAGGGCATGGAGCACTGGGCTGAAAATGTTCATGGAGTATTGTGATGACAGGGATCATGGAGCATTTTGATGTCAAGGGAATGGAGCATTGTGATGACAAGGTCCAGGAGCATTGTGATGAGAAGGCCAGGGAGCCTTGTGATGAAAGTGTCATGGAGCATTGTCATGGCAAGAGCATGGAGCATTGTGATAAGAAAGGTCATGGACCATTGTGATGACAATGGTCATGGAGCATTGTGATGACTGGAGTCATGGAGCATTGTGATGACAGGGGTCATAGAGCATTGTGATGACAAGTTTCATGGAGCATTCTGATGAGCAGGAGCATGGAGCATTGTGATTACAGGGGTCTTGGAGCATTGTGAAGACAAGGGCATGGAGCACTGTGATGAGAAGGCCATGGATCATTCTGATGACATGCGTCAGGGAGCTTTGTGATGACAAGGTCATGGAACATTGTGATTACAGGGATCTTGGAGCATTGTGATGAAAAAGGCATGGAGCCTTGTCATGACAGGGTTCAAGGAACATACTGAAGACAAGTGAGGTAACATTGTGATATCAGTGAGCATTGTGATGACAGGTGTAATGAGCATTGTGATGACAAAGTCATGGAGCATTGTGATGAGATGACCATGGATAATTGTGATGACGAGCGTCATGGGGCATTTTGATGACAAGTGTTATGGAACATTGTGATCACAAGGGTTTGGAGCATTGTGATGACAGAGGTCATGGAGCATTTTGATTTCATTGGGTTGACAATAGCATGAAGCATTATGATGATGGGCATGGTGCATTGTGATGACAGGGTTCATGGAGCATTGAGATGAAAATGTGCTTGGAGCTTTGTGATTACAGGGGTCTTGGAGCATTGTGATGACAAGGGCATGGAGCATTGTGATGAGAAGGCCATGGAGCATAATTATGACATGCATCATGGAGCTTTGTGATGACAAGGGAATGGAGAATTCTGATTACAGGGGTCTTGGAGCATTCTGATGACAAGGGTCATGGAGCCTTGTGATGACAAGGCCGTGGAACATTGTGATGGCAGGGGTCATGGAGCATTTTGAAAACAAGGGAATGGAGCATTGTGATGACAAGGGTAACAGAGCATTGTTATGAAAAGTTCATGGAACATTGTGGTGACAAAGGTCACAGAGCCTTGTGATGACGAGGGCGTGGACCATTGTCATGACAAAGATCATGAAGCATTGTGATGACTGGAGTCATGGAGCAATGTGATGACAGGGGCATGGAGCCTTGGTCTGACAAGTTTCATGGATTATTGTGATGACAGTGGCCATGGCGCATTGTGATGACAGGTGCATGGAGCGTTGTGATGACAATGTCTTTGAGTATTGTGAAAACAGGTGTCAGGGAGCATTGTGATGAGAAGGGCATGGGACACTGTGATGACAAGTGTCATGTTGGATTGTGACGACAAAGGTAATGGAGCTTTGTGATGACAAGGGCATGGAGCATTGTGATGACAGGGTTGATGGAACATTGTGATGATAGGGGGAATGGAGCTTTGTGATAACATATGTTATGGTCCATTGTGATAACAATGGCATGGAGCATTATGATGCCAAGTGTCATGTTGGATTGTGACGACAAAGGTAATGGAGCATTGTGATGACAAGGGCATGGAGCATTTTGATGACAGGAGTAATGGAGCATTGTGATGACAAGGTCATGGAGTATTGTGAAGACATGTATCAGGGAGCATTGTGATGAGAAGGGCACGGAACATTGTGATATATGGGTCATGGAGCATTGTAGTGACAAGGGCAAGGAGCATTGTGATGAGAAGGGCATGGAGCATTGTGATGGCAAGAATCATGGAGCTTTGAGATGACAAGGGCATGGAGCATTGGTCTGACAATTTTCATGGATTACTGTGATGACAGTGGGCATGGAGCATTGTGATGACAAGGGCCATGGAGCATTGTGATGACAGGGGTCATGGAGCATTGTGATGTCAAGGGTCATGGAACATTTTGATGACAAGTGCATGTAGTATTGTGATGACAATGGCATGGATCATTGTGATGAAAGGGCATGGATCATTGTGATGAAAAATGCATGTTTCCTTGTAATGACAGGGTCCAAGGAGCATCTGACAACAAGTGTCATTGAGCATTGTAATGAAAAGGGCATGGAATATCGTGATGACAGGCATCATGGAGCATTGTGATGACAAGTGTTATGGAACACTGTGATCACAAGGGTTTGGAGCACTGTGATGACAGAGGTCATGGAGCATTGTGATTTCAAGGAACATGGAACATTGTGATGACAAGTGTAGGGTGTAATGTGATCCTAAGGTTCATGGAGATTGTGATGACAATGGTAATGGAGGATTGTGATCACAAGTGCATGGAGCATTGTGATGGCAATGTCATGTAACGTTTTGCTGACAAAGGCATGCAGCATTGTGATAACAAGGGTCATGGAGCATTGTGATGATAAGTGCATGGAGCCTTGTGATGACAAGGGTCATGGAGCACTGTATGACAAGCGTCACAGAGCATTGTGATTACAGGGGTCATAGAGCATTGGGATGACAAGGGCATGGAGTATTGTGATGACAGGTGTCATGGAGCATTGTCATAACAAGTGTTATGGAGCATTGTGATCACAATTGTTTGGAGCATTGTGATCAGAAAAGTCATGGAGCATTGTGATTTTAAGGATATGGAGCATTTTGATGACAAGTGTATGGAGCAATGTGATCCCAAGGTTCATGGAGGAATGTGATGACAAGCGCATGGAGCACTGTGATGGCAAGGTCATGGAGCATTTTGCTAACAAAGGCATGGAGCATTGTGATTACAGGGGTCATGGAACATTGGGATGACAAGGGCATGGATCATTGGGCTGAAAATGTTCATGGAGTATTGTGATGTCAGGGGTCATGGAGCATTGTGATGAAAAGGGAATGGAGCATTGTGATGACAAGGCCCTGGAGCATTGTGATGAGAAGGCCATGGAGCATTGTGATGACAAGTGTCATGGAGCTTTCTGATGACAATGGCATGGAGCATTGTAATTACAGGGGTCTTGGAGCACTGTGATGACAAGGGTCATGGAGCCTAGTGATGACAAGGGCGTGGAAAACTGTGATGAGAATTGTCATGGAGCATTGTGCTGGCCAGGGCATGGAGCACTGTGATGAAAAGGGTCATGGAGCATGTGATGTCAAGGTCCTGCAGCATTGTGAGTACAGTGGCATGGAGGATCATTGTGATGATAGGGACAATGATCATTGTGATGACAATGGCATCAAGCATTATGATGATGGGCATGGAGAATTGTGATTACAGGGTTCTTGGAGCATTTTGATGAAAAGGGTCATGGAGCATTGTGATGACAGGTGTCATGGAGCATTGTGATGACAAGGGCACGGAGCATTGTGATGACAAGCGTCATGGAGCTATGTGATGACAATGGCATGAAGCAAAGTGATGAGAGGGGTCATGGAACATTGTTATGACAATGGCATGGAGCATTTTGATGAAAAGGGCATGGAACCTTTTCATGATAGGGTACAAGGAGCATTCTGACGACAATTTTCAGGGAGCATTGTGATGACAGGTGTATTGAGCATTGTGATGACAAATGTCATAGGGCATTGTGATGACAAGGGAATGGAGTATTGTGATGACAGGCATCATGGAGCGTTGTGATGACAAGTGTTATGGAACATTGTGATCACAAGAGTTTGGAGCATTGTGATGACAGAAGTCATGGATCATTTTGATTTCCAGGAGCATGGAGCATTGTGATGACAAGGGCATGAAGCAAAGTGATCCCAAGGTTCATGGCGGATTGTGATGACAATGGTAATGGAGTATTGTGATGACAAGCTCATGGAGCATTTTGATGACAAGGTCATGTAGCATTTTGCTGACAAAAGCATGGAGCATTGTGATGACAAGGGTCATGGAGCATTGTGATTACAGGGGTCATGGAGAATTGGGATGACAAGGGCATGGATCATTTTGATGACAATGGTCATGGAGCATTTTGATGACAAGAATCCTGGATCATTGTGTTCTCAGGGGTCATGGAGAGTTGTGCAGACAGTTGCCATGGAGCATTTTAATGACAGGGGTCATGGAGCATTGTGATTAAAAGGGAATGGAGCATTGTGATGACAAGATCCTGGAGCATTGTGATGAGAAGACCGTGGACCCTTGTGATGACAAGTCTCATGGAACATTCTGATGAAAAGGGGCATGGAGCATTGTGATTACAGAGGTCTTGGAGCATTGTGATGACAAGGGCATGGAGCATTGTGATGTCAGTGGCATGGAGCATTGTGATGAGAAGGCCATGGAGCATTCTGATGACATGCGCCATGGAGCTTTGTGATGACAAGGGCATGGAGCATTGTGATGTCAATGGCATGGAGCACTGTGATGAGAAGGCCATGGAGCATTCTGATGACATGCGTCATGGAGCTTTGTGATGACAAGGGCATGGAGCATAGTGATGAAAAAGGCATGGAGCCTTATCATGGCAGGGTTCAAGGAGCGTACATGGCGGCAAGTGTCAGGGAACATTGTGATGATAAGTGTATTGAGCATTGTGATGACAAAGGTCATGGAGCATTGTGATGAGAAGACCATGGATAACTGTGATGATGAGCGACACGGGGCATTGTGATGACAAGTGTTATGGAACATTGTGATCACAAGGGTTTGGAGCATTTTGATGACAGAGGTCATGGAGCATTTGGATTTCATTGTGATGACAATAGCATAAAGCATTATGATGATGGGCATATTGCATTGTGATGACAGTGTTCATGGAGAATTGAGATGAAAAGGGGCATGGAGCATTGTGATTACAGGGCACTTGGAGCATTGTGATGACAAGAGCATGAAGCATTACAATGATGGGCATGGTGCACTGTGATGACAGGGTTTATGGAACATTAAGATGAAAAGGGGCATGGAGCATTGTCATTACATGGGTCTTGGAGCATTGTGATGAAAAGGGCATGGAGCATTGTGATGAGAAGGCCATGGAGCATTCTGATGACATGCTTCATGGAGCTTTGTGATGACAAGGGCATGGAGCGTTGTGATTACAGGGGTCTTGGAGCACTGTGATAACAAGGGTCATGGAGCCTTGTGATGACAAGGCCGTGGAACATTGTGATGGCAGGGGTCATGGAGCATTGTTATAACAAGGGCCATTGAGAATTTTGATGACAAGGTCGTGAAACATTGTGATGAGAAGCACATGGAGCTTGCTATGACAGGGGTCATGGAGCATTGCAATAAAAAGTGCATGGAGAATTTTGATGAAAGCAACATGTAACATTGTGATGAGAATTGTCATGGAGCACTGTGATGACAAGGATGTGGAGAATTGTGAATACAAGTGACATGGAGCATTGTGATGACCAAGGCATGGAGCATTGTGATGGCAAGACCGTGGAGCATTGTGATGAGAAAACCATGGATAATTTTGATGATGAGTGTCATGGAGCACTGTAATGATAAGGGGAAGGGAACATTGTGATGACAGGTGTCACGGAGCATTGTGATGAGAGGTGTCATGGAGCATTGTGATGACAAGGGTCATGGAGCATTCTGATGACAAGCTGTGGAGTATTGTGATGACAATGGCATGGAGCATTGTGATGAAAAGGGCATGGAGCATTGTGATGAAAAAGCATGGAGACTTTTCATCACAGGGTTCAAGGAACATTTTGACGACAAGTGTCAGGGAGCATTGTGATGACAAGTGTATTGAGCATTGTGATGACAAGGTTCATGGAGCACTGTGATGACAAGCGTCATGGAGCATTGTGATTACAGGGGTCATGGAGCATTGGGATGACAAGAGCATGGATCATTGTGATGACAAGTGTCATGGAGCATTTTGATGACAAGAGTCCCGGCTCATTGTGTTGTCAGGGGTCATGGAGCGTTGTGATGACAGTGGTCATGGAGCATTGTGATGACAGGGGATATGGAGCATTGTGATGAGAAGATCATGGAGCATTGGGCTGGATATATTCATGGAGTATTGTGATGACAGGCGTCACAGAGCATTGTGATGACAAGGTCCTGGAGCATTGTGATGAGAAGACCGTGCAGACTTGTCATGAAAAGCCTCATGGATTATTCTGATGTAAAGGGGGATGAAGCATTGTGATTACAGGGGTCTTGGAGCATTGTGATGAGAAGGGCATGGAGCACTGTGATGAGAGGGCCATGGAGTATTCTGATGACATTCGTCATGGAGCTTTGTGATGACAAGGGCATGGAACATTGTGATTACAGGGATCTTGGAGCATTGTGATGAAAAGGGCATGGACCCTTGTCATGGCAGGGTTCAAGGAGCATACTGATGACAAGTGATTGAACATTGTGATATCAGTGAGCATTGTGATGACAAGTGTAATGAGCATTTTGATAACAAAGTCATGGAGCATTGTGATGAGAAAACCATGGATAATTGTGATGACGAGTGTCATTGGGCGTTGTGATGACAAGATTTATGGAACATTGTGATCACAAGGGTTTGGAGCATTGTGATGACAGAGGTCATGGAGCATTGTGATGCCAAGGGTCATGGAACTTTGTGATGACAAATGTCATGGAGCATTATGTTGACAAGCGGGTGGTGCATTGTGATGAGAAGGGCAGGCAGCATGGTGATGACAGGGTCATGGACCAATTTGATGAAAAGGGTCATGGAACATTTTGATGACATGTGTTATGGAACATTGTGATGTCAGGGGTCATGGAGCATTGTGATGACAAGGGTCATGGAACATTGTGATGAAAAGTTCATGGAGCATTGTGGTGACAAAGGTCACAAAGCCTTTTGATGATGAGGGCATGTACCATTGTGATGACCAAGGTCATGAAGCATTGGGATGCCTGGATTCACGGAGCATTGTGATGACACGGGTCATGGAGCATTGTGATGACAAGGGCATGGAGAATTGTGATGACAGGGGCATGGAGCAATTTGATGAAAATGGTCATGGAACACTTTGATGACAGGGGTTATGGAACATTGTGATGTCAGGGGTCATGGAGGATTGTGATGATAAGGGCATGTAGCATTGTGATGACAGGGGTCATGGAACATTGTGATGACAGGGGTGAGGGTGCATTTTGATGAGAAGTGCATGGAGAATTGTGATGACAAGGTTTAAGGAGCTTTGTGATGACAAGGTTGTGGAGCCTTCTGATGACAAGCGCATGGTGCATTGTGTTGAAATGGTTCATGGAGCATTGTGCTGACAAGCGCATGGAGCATTGTGCTGACAAGGGTCATGAAGCACTGTGCTGACAAAGGCATGGAGCATTGTGATGACAAGGGTCACGGAGCATTGTAATGAAAAGTTCAGGGAGCATTGTGGTGACAAAGGTCACAGAGCCTTGTGATGACGAGGGCATGAAACATTGTGATGACAAAGGTCATGAAGCATTGTGATGAGTGGAGTCACGGAGCATTGTGATGACAGGGATCATGGAGCATTGCAATGACA
Organism: Mesoplodon mirus; assembly: GCF_964341445.2. NCBI lineage: Eukaryota > Metazoa > Chordata > Mammalia > Artiodactyla > Ziphiidae > Mesoplodon > Mesoplodon mirus. The sequence goes on from NW_028295696.1 coordinate 540,158, forward strand.
AGTGCATGGAGAATTGTGATGAGAAAAGCATGTAACATTGTGATGAGAAGTGTCATGGAGCATTGTGATGACAAGGACGTAGAGAATTGTGATGACAAGGGACATGGAGCATTGTGATGAGAAGGTCATGGAGCATTGGGCTGAAAATGTTCATGGAGTATTGTGATGATAGGGGTCATGGAGCATTGTGATGACAAGGGCATGGATCATTGTGATGACAAGTCTCATGGAGCATTCTGATGAAAAGGGTCATGGAGCATTGTGATTACAGGGGTCTTGGAGCATTGTGATGACAAGGGCAAGGAGCATTGTGATGAGAAGGCCATGGAGCATTCTGATGACATGCGTCATGGAGCTTTGTGATGACAAGGGCATGGAGCATTGTGATTACAGGGGTCTTGGAGCATTGTGATGAAAAGGGCATGGAACATTGTGATGAGAAGGCCATGGAGCATTCTGATGACATGCGTCATGGGGCTTTGTGATGACAAGGGCATGGAGCATTGTGATTACAGGGGTCTTGGATCACTGTGATGACAAGTGTCATGGAGACTTGTGATGACAAGGCCGTGGAACATTGTGATGGCAGGGGTCATGGAGCATTGTTATGACAGGGTTAATGGAGCATTGTGATGACAAGGGCATGGAGCATCGCTCTGAAACATTTCATGGATTATTGTGATGAGAGTGGGCATGGAGCATTGTGATGACAAGGGCACGGAACACTGTGATACATGGGTCATGGAGGATTGTAGTGACAAGGGCCGGGAACATTGTGATGAGAAGGGCCTCGAGCATTGTGATGAAAAAGGTCATGGAGCTTTCTGAAGACAAGGGCTTTGAGGAATGTGATGAGAGGGTTCATGGAGCATTGTGATGACAATGTTATGGAGCATTGTGATGCCAAGGGTCATGTAGCTTTGTGATGACAAATGTCATGGAGCATTTTGATGACAAAGGCATGGTGTATTGTGATGAGAAGATCAGGGCACATTGTGATGACAGGGTCATGGAGAAATTTGATGACAGTGGTTATGGAACATTGTGATGTCAGGGGTCATGGAGCATTGTGATGAAATGTGTCATGGAGCATTTTGATGACAGTGGTTGTGCAACATTTTGATGTCAGGGGACATGGAGCATTGTGATGTTAAGTGCATGTAGCATTGTGATTACAGGGGTCTTGGAGCATTGTGATGACAATGGTCATGCAGCCTTGTGATGACAAGGCCGTGGAACATTGTGATGGCAGGGGTCATGGTACATTGTTATGACAGGAGTAATGGAGCATTGTGATGACAAGGGCGTGGAACATTGTGATGACAAATGTCATGAAGCATTGTCATGACTGGAGTCACGGAGCATTGTGATGACAGTGGTCATGGAGCATTGTGATGACAAGGTAATGGAGTATTATGGAAACAGGTGTCATGGAGCATTGTGATGACACATGTCATGGTCCATTTTGAAGACAGTGGCATGGAGCATTGTGATGCCAAATGTCATGGAGGATTTTGATGACAAAGGTAATGGAGCATTGTGATGACAAGGACTTGGAGCATTGTGATGACAAGGGTTATCGAACATTGTGATGTCAGGGGTCATGGAGCATTTTGATGAAAAGGGCCATGGAGCATTTTGATGACATGTGTCATGGAGCATTTTGATGACAAGAGTCCCGGATCATTGTTTTGTCAGGGGTCATGGAGCATTGTGATGACAGTGGTCATGGAGCATTGTGATAACAGGGATCATGGAGCATTGTGATGAGAAGGTCATGGAGCATAGGGCTGAAAATATTCATGGAGTATCGTGATGACAGGGGTCATGGAGCATTGTGATGACAAGGGAAAGGAGCATTGTGATGACAAGGTCTTGGATCATTGTGATGAGAAGACCATGGAGCCTTCTGATGACAAGTCTCATGGATCATTCTGTTGAAAAGGGGCATGGAGCATTGTGATTACAGGGGTCTTGGGGCATTGTGATAACAAGGGCATGGAGCATTGTGATGAGAAGGCCATGGAGCATTTTGGTGACATGCATCATGGAGCATTGTGATGACAAAGGCATGGAGCATTGTGATGACAAGGCTCATGGAGCATTCTGATGACAAGCTTGTGGAGTATTGTGATGACAATGGAATGGAGCATTGTGATGAAAAGGGCATGGATCATTGTGATGAAAAATGCATGGAGCCTTTTAATGACAGAGTTCAAGGAGCATTCTGACGACAAGTGTCTGGGAGCATTGTGATGACAAGCGTATTGAGCATTTTGATGACACAGGTCATGGAGCATTGTGACGACAAGGGCATGCAGTATTGTGATGACAGGCATCATGGAGCGTTGTGATGACAATTGTTATGGAACACTGTGATCACAAGGGTTTGGGTCATTGTGATGACAGAGGTCATGGATCATTTTGATTTCAAGAAGCATGGAGCATTGTGATGACAAGGGCATGAAGCAATGTGATCCCAAGTTTCATAGAGGATTGTGATGAAAATGGTAATGGAGTATTTTTATGACAAGCGCATGGAGCATTGTTATGACAAGGTCATGTAGCATTTTGCTGACAAAGGCATGGAGCATTGTGAGGACAAGTGCCATGGAGCATTTTGATGACAAGAGTCCCGGATTATTGTGTTGTCAGGGGTCATGGAGTGTTGTGATGAAAGTGGTCATGGAGCATTGTGATGACAGGGTTGATGGAGCATTGTGATGAGAAGGTCATGGAGCATTGGGCTGAAATTTTTCATGGAGCTTTGTGATGACTAGGGAATGGAGCATTGTGATGACAAGGTCCTGGAGCATTTTGATGAGAAGACCATGGAGCCTTGTGATGACAAGTTTCATGGAGCATTCTGATGAAAAGGAGGATGGATCATTGTGATTACGGGGGTCTTGGAGCATTGTGATAACAAGGGCATGGAGCATTGTGATGAGAAGGCCATGGAGCATTCTGATGACATGCGTCATGGAGCTTTCTGATGACAAGAGCATGGAGCATTGTGATGACAGGGGTCTTGGAGCATTGTGATGAATAGGGCATGGATCATTGTGATGAAAAAGGCATGGAGCCTTGTCATGACAGGGTTCAAGGAGCATACTGACGACAAGTGTCAGGGAGCATTGTGATGACAAGTGTATTGAGCATTGTGATGACAAAGTTCATGGAGCATTGTGATGAGAAGTCCATGGATAATTGTGATGACGAGCGTCATGGGGCGTTGTTATGACAAGTGTTATGGAACATTGTGATCACAAGGATTTGGAGCATTGTGATGACAGACGTCATGGAGCATTTTGATTTCATTGTGATGACAATAGCATGAAGCATTATGATGATGGGCATGGTGCATTGTGATGACAGGGTTTATGGAGACTTGTGATGACAATGCCGTAGAACATCGTGATGGCAGGGGTCATGGAGCATTGTTATGACTGGGGTAATGGAGCACTGTAATGACAAGGGCATGGAGCATTGGTCTGACAAGTTTCATGGATTATTGTGATGAGAGTGGGCATGGAACATTGTGATGACAAGGGCATGGAGCATTGTGATGACAAAGTCATGGAGTATTGTGAAGACAGGTGTCAGGGAGTATTGTGATGACATATGTCATGGTCCATTGTGATGACAATGACATGGATCTCTGTGATGCCAAGTGTCATGGAGGATTGTGATGACAAAGGTAATGGAGCATTGTGATGACAAGGGCTTGGAGTATTGTGATGACAGGGGTTATGGAACATTTTTATGTCAGGGGTCATGGAGCCTTGTGATGACAGTGGTCATGGAGCATTGTGGTGACAGGGATCATGGAGCAATGTGATGAGAATTTCATGGAACATTCAGCTGAATATATTCATGGATTATTGTGATGACAGTGTTCATGGAGCATTGTGATGACAAGTGAATGGAGCATTGTGATGACAATGTCCTGGAGTATTGTGATGATTAGACCATGGAGCCTTGTGGTGACAATTCTCATGGAGCATTCTGTAAAAAAGGGGCATGGAGCATTGTGATTACAGGGGACTTGAGCATTGTGATGACAAGTGCATGGAGCATTGTGATGAGAAGGCCATGGAGCATTCTGATGACATGTGTCATGGAGCTTTGTGATGACAAGTGCCATTGAGAATTTTGATGACAATGTCATTAAGCATTGTGATGACAAGCGTATGGAGCTTGCTATGACAGGGGTCATGGAACACTGCGATGACAATTGCATGAAGAATTGTGATGACAATAGCATGCAACATTGTGATCAGAATTGTCATGGAGCATGGGTCACTTTCACCGTGAAAATTGTGACCGTGCAGAATGTCCCTATGGGCACTGGCACCATGGGCATTGTCACTGTGAGCACTGTCACAACGGGCACTACCACCATGAGAAATCTCACCATGCTAACTGTCCCCATGGGCACTGTCACTGTGAGAAGTGTCACCATGGGAACTGTCACAGTTGGCACTGTCACCATGGGCACTGTCATTGTGGGCACTGTCTCCATGGCCACTGCCACCGTGTGCTCTGTCACCATGAAGTCTGTAACAATGCCCATTATCACCGTGTGCACTGTCACCATGGGCACTATCACCATGAGCACTGTCAGCATATGCACTGTCACTACTTAGCACTGTCACCATGTGAACAACCACCATGGGCACTGTCACAATGTGCACTATCACCGTGAGCACGGTTACCATGGGCACTGTAACAATGTGCAGTGTCACCATCAGTCCTTTCCCCATGGGAACTGCCACCAAGAGCACTGTCACCATTAGCACTGTCACCACGAGGACTGCCACCTTGGGCACTGCTATTATGAGCACTGTCACCATGAGAACTCTCGCTATGAGAACTGCCACCATGGGTATTTTCAACATGAGTACTGTCACCATGTGTATTGTCACCATTTGCACTTTCAGCATGAGCACTATTACCCTGAGCACTATCACCGTGAGCACTCACACTGTGGTCACTTTCACCATGACCACTGTTGCCATGGTTACTGGCACAATGCGGACTGGCACCATGAGCCCTGTCACCATGGGCACCATCACTGTGAGCACTCTCACCGTTGTCACTGTCACCATGGGAACTGTTACCATGAGAACTGTCGCCATAGAGAATCACGCCATGGACACTGTCAACATGGGCACTGTCATCATGGGCAATGTCACCATGGGCACTGTCACCATGGGCACTGCCACTATGGGCACTATCACTGTGAGCAGTGTCACCATGGGTACTGCAAACATGAGAACTGTCACCGTGAGTAATGTCTGCATGGGTTGTCACCCTGTGCACTCTCAACATGAGAAGTGTCAACATGGGCACTGACACCATTTTACACTGCTCCCATGTGCAATGTCACCATGGACACTCTCATTGTGAGAACTGTCACCATGCGTTCTGTCATCATGGGTACTGTCACCAAGGGCACGGCCAACATGTGCACTATTACGGTGGTCACTATCAACATGAGCACTGTCACCATGGGAACTACCAGCATGGGCAATGTCATCATGAGCACTTTCACAATGGGAACTGCCACCATGGGCACTATCAACGTGCGGAGTCTCACCATGGGCACTATCACCATTGACACTGTCAACATGAGCACTATTACTGTGAGCACTACCACAGTGAGCACTCTCACCATTCCACTGTCACCATGGGCACTGTCACCGTGAGCACTATCACCATGAGCAATGCCATAATGGGCATTGGCGCTATGGATCTTGTCACTGTGAGCACTGAAACAATGGGAACTATCACCGTGAGAAATCTCACCAAGCTAACTGTCCTCAAGGGCACTGTCACAGAGAGAAAAGTATCCATGGGCACTGTCACAGTCAGTATTCACACAATTGGCACTCTCATTGTGGGCACTGCTGCCGTGATCACTAGTACCATGAACACTGCTACCGTGAACACTCTCATGATAAGAACTGTCACCATGGGCACGGACACCATGGGCACTCTCACAGTGTGCACTGTCACCAGGTGCACTGTCAACATAGGCACTGTCACCAAGAGCACTGTAACCATGGGCACTCTCACCATGGGCACTATCACCATGAGCAATATCACCATGGGCACTCTCACTATTTTGCACTGCCACCAGATGCACCATGACCATGTGCACTCTCACCATGGGTAGTGTCACCATCGGTAGTCTCACCATGGACACTGCCACCATGAGCACTCTCACCAAGAGTACTGTCACCACGAGCACTGCCACCATGAGCACTGTCACAAGAACTGTCACTATGAGAACTGCCACCATGGGCATTTTCACCGTCTGTGGAGGTGTCATTACAAAACAAATTGATTATTAGTAACCACAATCATGTCCTGAATACACTGAACATGTCACTGTTGGTAACAACCATGTCAAATCAGCAGAGAACAGAAATTAAGAGCTCTCTGCAAAAATTCACACACCCGTGCACCAGATAAAAGATCACGGGAAGACGTTCACTCAGACTTTCATGTGTCCCGCACGGAGTGCACGCTCTCTCCTGGACGGGGCGAGCACAGACACTTAGCGGCAGTTTAATGACTTTTTAAATGCGTTGATACAACCATGTCTCACTTTTGTTTCGATCAGTCAGCAAACACTTTTTGTAAACCCCAAACTCTCCACACTTCCTACCTTACAAGCCACCCTAGTCTCGAAGCTCCCACCCCTGCTCCTCAGGCTGGGTCCCCATGGGAGTCGAGGCTGCATGCTGACACACAGCGGAGAGGGCATACGTCATCGAGCACTGCCCCGACTGTGCCACCTGAGGGCTTGAACTTCAGCGTGGAGAGAAAAGATATCTGAGCCAACGTAAGCGCGGCATCGAGGGGCCTGCCTCCATGGGGCCAGTGGCCCTGTGTCTTCTGCCTGCGAAGCGGGTCCTGCGCATGCTGCACCTGAGGAGACGGGAGGTGAGCGAGGTCCCCCAGGGAGGTGTGCACATTGTGTCCGCAGCCAGCGTCCCCGAGGCCATGCTGCGGCAATGATCAGTTGGTGAAGCAGAGCCGCAACAGTGCAGGAATATATCAGGGAAGTGCTGGAGAAAAACACCAAGTAGGGAAGGGAAATGGAGGTTGTTTGCTGCTTGGAGGAGGCTGCAAGCTGAAGCTAAGTGATCCCAGAGGGCTTTCTGGGGAAAATAAAATTTAAGAGGAAGCAAGGAGCATATCTGTGAAGTGAAAAGTACAAGTAGAGGGATCAGTCAGATGGAAAGTCAATGAGGCAAGAGTAGACATGGAGTACCCAAGGAGGAGAAAGGATGTCAGTGTGTGGAAATCAGAGCAAGCAAACTGATTGGAGAAGGAAAGAGTCACACACGAAACAGACTTCCACATTTCTAGGGCTCTGGAGGCACTTTGAGGACTTTGCTTCTTCTGTGAAGAAGCCATTGAAGAGATTTCAGTGACATGATCTGACATGTTTTAACAGGATCTCTCTGGATGCCATGTTGATTAGAGAGTGTAGGAGAGTAAGGACAAGCCTCAGAAGACCAAGAGGTGATACAAAGAAGTGATTACTCAAACATGGTCCCCCTCCTCAGTGAGGACACAGAGCAGGAATCGGCAAATAATGGCCACAAATCAAATCAGGCTCTCAGCCTGGATCTGTGGGACAGTGAGCTAATAATGGTTCTCACGTTTAGAAAGCTTGTTGAAGAAGAAAGAGGAGAAGCTACAGAATCTGTATATGGCCCACAAAGCCTAAGATATTTAAAATCCAGAAAATGCTTTCCAACACCTGATGTAAAGCATGTGGCTCGTAGGAGGTGCTCAACAAAATTTGGAAGAGGAATACAAGTGTCAATTAGTTCCTGAAAACACTGTAAAGTGATAGGTGTCAAGAAACATTTATCCCTTCACCCTTAACCTTCACAAATGATGCCATTTCCATCGAGCTATTGAAAAATATATTCTGGCTTTCAAAACAATAAACCAGGGACCATTTTATCACATAAGTAAGGTCATAAACAACTGTCGAGTAAAGTTGAAATAGCAACAAATCAAATAATAACAAAAAACATTTTTATAGATTTTTAAGCCTTACAAAGCATTTTCATGTTCATTTTCTAATTTAATCCTCAAATCTACTCCATGAGGTAGTTATTATTTTCCCTTTAGAAATGACCACATATTCCAATCCTCAGTGATTGCCCACGAAAAGCTGAAATCTTGAGTGTCACATCTATTAATGCCAAGGTTGGGTTTTTTTCCCATGGGAACATTGGATGCTAAAATCCACAGGGATTTTCAGCTCAAGATGGCAGACAAGGAAACATATTCACTTTATGTTCCTCCTGAAACCATATTTAAACAATACTGTAGAAATACCAAACTTAATCAACCAATCAAAGCCAAGACATTTTGGAAGTCATCCACCACAGAAAGATTTCAACACATTTCGAGAAGGCAAACAATGAAATGGAGGAGCCATGAATAAAATAATGAAGAAAAGACTAACCCTAAGTAAGGTCTGCACAAAGCCAGTCAGCTTTGGCTGAGCTCTGGTTGTAGTAAAGGGCAGAGGAAAGAAGAGGGGCTGAAAACAAGGAGACAAAAGTCATTTTAGGAAAAAAAGATCATTTAATGAGCTCCAGGGAACACTCAGCCTGCTGCCATACTAACTCATGAATTACAATGGATTGTTGGTAAGCAAGATGAGAAAACAGGGAAGAAACCAAACAAACAAAAATCAAGACATTGTTTCTTACTGAACTCTCCTCAAATGAGATCGAGGAATTAGGGTGCAATGCCACAGCTGTAAATCATTTCTGCTCTTGGAGAGGTTAGAAAGGGCTTATAATATTTACCCTTTTCTTTCAGACATAATTTAGGTGTGAGCAAAAGCTTTTTGTGTCCTCCAACCCCAAAGTTTATTGGGGATGGAAGTCCAAATTTGCTGTGACATACCATAAAAAGAATCTCATGAGCAGAGGGTCCAACTAATTCTGGAATATATGAATTATGCCCAGTGTTATTTTCCATACACTTTGAACAAAACTATAGAAATACATTTTGACTGATCTATACGATTCTGGGTTCTGAAACTTCTACATGTCACCTGTGTGATACATAACACACAATGTCAGCCCCAGGAGAGAGAAAACACTCCAATGAAGCAAGCCAAAGACACAAGTTTTAAACAAGGTCAAGTGATGTGTAGACCATCAGCTTCCAGCTCCTGAATAACAACACATGTTTCCCTCGTCCTAGACACCCAAGAGTACGTCTCCTCTCTTGGGCATAAGAATCTCTCGAGTTACATATGTGTAATAAAGAGTGGACCCAGCTGGCCTACTCACAATGACCAAATTGTGTTGATCGTACTTTAAACCAATACATCGCTCCACGCTGAATTTGCAATAAAGGATATATTGGCTTTCTAGACATGAATGAGACGCCTTGCTGGATATATTCCAGGAAGGCCAGAGAAACTGGCTTCTAATCCATACGGAACAATTCACTGGTGAATTTCTTTCAGGATAGCCCATGATTTATCTAGACTATAATCTTTACATATCTGGATCCTTCAAACTAGACAAAGGGAAAATCCGGCCTTCAAGCCTCAGTTAGACATGTGGAATGGCAGCACCAATGGTAGCACCAGCTGACAACCGGTGGTCCCTGACCTGTATCTTCTGAGATTAGAACACAGTGCGGTGGATGACCAATTCATGTGTTGAACAGAAGAAGACCTCCCACAGGGCAGTGTAGCTGTTCGTTACGGGTATGGCACTTAGGGCTAAGTACCATAAGGACTACAAGAAAAAATGAAAAACAAGGAACACATGAAGCATATATGATAAGGGGGCACCACAGTCCAGAACACGAGCTCTGGAATCACACAGGCTTGCTTCGAATCCCGGCTAAGCCACTACCATCTGTATACCCTGAAGAACAGTGCAAGGTTTAAATGTTGTCTGACCAAATTTCAAAAAAGAAGTGAAGAAAGAACCTACCTGCCAGGAAGGGACATCGTGGGGTGCAGCATGCAGTCGGATCAGGGCTCTGCATCTCCTGCTCAGAAACCTTCGCCACCTGGCTCACAGTGATGCTGGCAGCTGAGCAGCCCTGGAGAAGGCGATCCTGTCTCCAGGCCTCGCAGAGAAGCTGGGGAGGTCCCCGGAGGAGGTGGCCCACACCCTGGCGAGGTCTCGGTGCCTCCTGCCCTCAGCTCTGAGCAGCCTCTGGCCTCTGGGCACCGTAGTGGGGAAGGGCTGGCCGATACATATGTGCAGCTGAGGGGCCTGCAGAGCCGGTGCCCAGGCAGGGTGAGCTCTGAAGGAGAAGGCTTCCACAGTCCCCAACAGTCTCTGCATGGTGGCCCATCCCGTGCCAAACACCTGCCACCCACAGCGAGAAGACCCAGCCACTAGAAAGACCAGAAGGGACCCCGCCTTTTCCCTTTGGGCTGGGGTTTCTCCACCAGCTGGGCTCGCATGTGCCCCCTGACTCACCCCCTGCCCCGCCCGCCCTTTCTCTGTGACACGTACAATGGACATGTCACAGAGGCAGGCGGAGCCGTCAGATATAAAAGGAGTGAGAAGCTCTCCCACTGTCACTCTCTGCTCTCAGATCAGGCACGCAGCAGCTCTGATATGGAACCCATGGACACCACACCTCCTTCCCACGCCATCATCTACCATTCTGCTCCTGTTTTCCCCAGCACCCCATTTACGCCTTTGCCGGGCATCGGTGCTTCAGCAGGCAGCACGTCTGACCCCGAACCTATGGACACCACGCCTCCTTCCCACGCCGTCATCTTCCGTTCTGCTCCTGTTTTCTCCAGCACCCCATTTACGCCTTTGCCGGGCATCGGTGCTTCAGCAGGCAGCACCTCAGACCCCGAACCTATGGACACCACACCTCCTTCCCACGCCGTCATCTTCCATTCTGCTCCTGCTTTCTCCAGCACCCGTTCACGGCTTTGGTGGTCACGGCGTTGACGGGCATCGGTGCTTCGGCAGGCAGCACGTCTCACACCAAAGCTACGGACACCTCACCTCCTTTACAGGCTGACAAGACCCAACAGATAAACCAACACTTCAAAGTTATGACAGAAAGTTGAGTAAGGTATACATTTGCAATTTCATTTATTATTATTAAAAAGCACAACTGTAGTGCTTAGACTATAACAAGAACTATTCTAAGTTCTTACCAAATATTAACCCACATATTCCTCATAATGGCAACCCTATAGGCAGGTAATGTTCTTCTTTTTTTGTGGTATGCAGGCCTCTCACTGTCGTGGCCTCTCCCGCTGCCGATCACAGGCTCTGGACGCGCGGGCTCAGCGGCCATGGCTCACGGGCCCAACCGCTCAATGGCATGTGGGATCCTCCCGGACCGGGGCATGAACCCGTGCCCCCTGCATCAGCAGGCGGACTCCCAACCACTGCACCACTATGGAAGCCCGGCAGGTAATATTCATAATATTCACCTTTGGGGGGAAACTGAGGCCCAGAGACGTTGAATAGCTTGCCTAATGCCACACAGTAAGTAGGTGGCAAAAACCCAGGAGTAAAACCAGACCGTCTAGACTTTCATCACTTTGCTGTGTCACCTTATTATAAGTTGTGGTTAGGGAAGGGACTAAATTGGCAAGACTCTGAACTCAAAGGAGAAGGGAGAAATGAGACAATGAGTGATCCTAGAAACTAGAGAAGATTTAGGCTCAGAAATTTCTGATGATGAGACCCGGAAGATCAAGAACTTGGTTGGAATACTAACTTGGGGTAGTATCTGAATCCATTGAGAAATGGTTTTGTTTTGTGTAAAATTTAGAAAGGCCAGTTGGATGAAGATTAATGAAGAAAAAAGAAGGAAGGAAAAGGAAAAGGTGCCTTAAGTGAGACATAACCACTTCACTCTAAGTACTAGGGGTGTGGTCCTGTGGGAAAGGATGGAGCTCTCTCTACCAGGTTTGTCACCAGGATGAACAAGGAGAAACATGGCAAGCATTGTACTCGTTTTGATGATCCCTCAAAACCACGGCTTCAGTTTCCAAGAATGACCTACGGTAGCATAACTACTGTGTGTCAGACATGCCACTAAGTGTGTTTCCAGTCACACATTTTAATTGGAGAAAAGGATCAATAGTCTATCTACCTCAGATCACACAGAGGGTGGGGGAGCCCGTTTTTAAACCATCTGCCTCCAATGCCAGGTGCCAGGAGCCAGACTCAGCCTACAGGTCTCTTCTGCTCACCTGGAAGTGAAACCATGCGTCATGATTAGTGAAATCCTGTCTTCACTCATCAAGGTACCTTGAACACTTGCACGTCCTCCAAGTAGCATGTAGCATAAGCAAAAAGATGTTTGCCCCGGTATTGTCCAGGAACTTGGAATCAGCTGTGCCTAGGTAGGCGGAGCTGGTTTAGAGTGGAGAGGACCACCGATCTTCCACCTGGGCAAGTGCCTTTTGGCCTTCTGCCATCAGAGGGCCAAAAACTCCAGCCTGAGAATGTGCTGAGCCCTGTAGCCTATTACACCAGCTCAGAACAATGAGGAGCACATCTTTGTCCAATCACCTTGCCTCAAGCTCCCCATGACCCATACTGCCCTGCTTCTTTATTCTTTATCCCACAGATACCCCAAGCCCCTTGCTTTCGGGAAGGAGGATTGGAGACCTATTTTCACGTCACTTCCTCGCATGGCTGCCCTGTGAATAAACCTCCTCTTTGCTGCAAACCTCAGCATCTCAGTGTTTTGGCTTGCTGCGCCTCAGACACAATGGTTGGGAGCAGTGGTAAAGGTCCCTTGCCTGTAAGGGAAGCTGGTAGGGCCTAGTAGTCACTTTGTGGATGTTTTCTCCTCCCGGGGGGCAGACGTCCTGCTCTTCCGGAAAGGGAGAAATGCAGGAGCTGGACCCTTGCCCTCAGCATCACCGTCACCTAGGAGCTTCTTAGCAGGACAGAATCCAGGCCCCACCCAGAACTACTGAATACCAGCCTGCATTTAACAAGATCCCCAAGGGAGGCACACCCATGTGAAATTTGGAGAGGCACCAAGCTGTCATCCTCTTCTCCGCAGCTAATGAAAACCAAGCAAAGATTCATCCCAAGCCTACTCTGCCTCAGTCAATTGGATATCATATGAGCTCATTTAATCCTCCCCAGAACCTGCAAATGAGACTGCACATGCCACGGAGCAACTAAGACCGTGCGCCACAACTACCGAGCCTGCGCTCTAGAGCCCGTGATCCAAAACTACTGAAGCCCACACACCTACACTCCATGCTCAGCAACAATGAGAAGCCACCCCAATGAGAAGCCTGCGCACTGCAACAAAGAGTAGCCCCCGCTCACTGCAACTAGAGAAAGCCCGCACACAGCAATGAAGAGCCTATGCAGCCAAAAATAAATAAATAAAAAAACCTGTTAAAAAATAAAGCGTGTTTTAGTAACTTACTAAAAGGCACACAATCAGTCAATCTGAGCAAGAATTCAATCCCAAATCTGTCACACTGAAGTTTAAACTAGTACTTGAGATTAATAAAAACAGCACTAAATTAAAAGTTCAGAGATATTTTTTATTTCATACTCTTTCACTAACACTCTTTGGAGATAAATCATTTCATTTATATGGGCCTTCGTTTTTACAACTATAACAGTTGGAAGCTTGACTAGATGATCTGTATGTAGTTTTCCAATTCTAAAATGTTCCACTAATTTGGATTCCTACAATAATTGCTCTTGCAATACATGCATGCTGCCACCAAGTAGCAGTAGAGACTACTAGTTCCTTTTTTATCCCTAGTGGGGAGTGCATTTTGACATCAGACTTATCCGTCAATAGTACAACCTGTTAGTGTCACTATAAAATAACAGAATAATCTGGTATTCTCTCCTGCAAAGCAGAAGCTTTACATTGTGTCTGTGAGTCGTATCAGAATCACCGGTAGGTTTTGACACACAGAGGAAATCCAGAACCCACTGAATGAGAATCTTCAGAGACAGGACTTGGGCTTCTGGATTCTGGGGCTCCCATCATTTGTATATTTTATTTCATTTTATTTTTTGCCTATGTACAATATTAGTCGCATCCTTTTGAATCTTTAAAAGTTTCTTTTTGTTTTAAATTTTAGAATATTCCATAATCTTCACCTACTTTTCATAAGGTGTTATCTGTTATGTTTATTCGATCTTGTGCTTCTCCTGGTTAAGACTTCATTATTTTTTTTTTTCGGGGCCCTGCCTCATGTCTTGGAGGATCTTATTTCCCTGACCTGGGATTGGACCCCAGGGCCCCAGCAGTGAAAGCGCCAAGTTCTAACCACTGGAAAACCAGGGAATTCCCAAGGCTTCGTTTAAAATGACTTCTTTTCCCACTCTAATTCATTCCTGGGATGAATTTCATGTTTGAACATTAAAGCAACCTGGCATTACCAAAATAAAGCTACTTTGATTCTGATATATGATTGTTTTACATACCATGGGTACAGTTTGTGCTTCTGTTTACACAGTTTGCATGCATTTTCAAAAGAGAAACTGGCCTGTGATTCTATTCTTGTAATATTCTTTATAGATTTTGTTTTGTTTTGTTTTTAAGATTCTATACTTTATTTTTTATTTATTTATTTGTGGCTGCATTGGGTCTTCATTGTTGCACGCGAGCTTTCTGTAGTTGTGGTGAGCGGGGGCTATTCTTTGTTGTGGTGAGTAGGCTTCTCCTTGCGGTGGCCTGTCTTGTTGTGGAGCACGGGTTCTAGGCATGCAGGCTTCAGTAGTTGCGGCACACGGGCTCAGCAGTTGTGGCTCGCAGGCTCCAGAGCGCAGGCTCAGCAGTTGTGGCACGTGGGCGTAGCTGCTCCACGGCATGTGGGATCTTCCCCCACAAGGGCTCGAACCCGTATCCCCTGCATTGGGAGGTGGATTCTTAATCACTGCACCATCAGGGAAGCCCTTCTTTTTACTTTTGATCTGAAGCTTATGTTGGCCTTATAAATACTTTGAGCAATATATAGTTTTCTGTTTCCTGGAAGATTTTTATGTAAAATTACCAATACTTCTTCCCTAAATATTTGGAAGAAGTTACGTGGAAACCCATTTATCCCTGGAAATCATTTTCTGTAAAGGTACTTAACTATACAAACAACTTTTTGAGTAGATACAGGTGTTTTAGATATTTTTTCTTTGTTGGGTTAGTCTTGTTAGGTTGCATTTGTTAAGAATGTGTAATTTGGGATGAATTTTCAAATTTATAACTATAAAATTATCATAATTTTAACAGCTTCATTGGGATGTAATTTACATACCATAATTTCAACTCTTTTATGTATACAATTCAGTGGTTCTTAGTGTAACCACTAAAAGACTTGTGGAACCATCACGACAATCCAATTGTAGATTTTTGTCCCCTCACAAAAAACCCATTACACATTAACAAGGTTTTTTCATTCTCCTCAACCCTCTCAGCCCTAGGCAACCACTAATCGACTTCCTGTCTCTACAGATTGGCTATTCTGGGCACTTCATATAAATGGCACCATACAATATGTGATCTTTTGTGATTGGCTGCTTTAACTTTACATAATGCTTTCATGGTTCATTCATGTTGTAACATGGATCAATATTTCATTCCTTTTTAGAGCTGAATGCTATTCTATTGTACGGCTATTCCACATTTCATTTCTTCATTTATCAGATTGACATTTGAATTATTTCCACCTTTTGTTTTTAGAAATATGTTTCCCTGAACATTCACGTACAAGCTTTTGTGCAGACATAAGTTTTCATTTCTCTTAGGTATATATTTAGTAATGGAACTGCTGGGTCATAGGGTAACTCGATGTTTAACATTTGCAGGAACTCTCAAGCTGTTTTGTAAAATGGCTGCGCCATTTTACATTCCCACCAGCAATGTATGTGGCTTTTAATCTCTTTTCTTACAGCCTAGCATGTCGTCTATGCTGGGAAACGTTTCACATGTAGTTGAGCAGGATGAGCCTTTTACTGTTCGGTTGAGTATTCTCTAGACATTTAGTAGGTCTTGTTAATTCACAGTCTTGTCCAAGTCTTCTATATCGTTGTTGATCTTCTGCCTAATTGTTCTATCCATTATTGACCGTGGAGTACTGAAGCCTCTACCTAATATTGTGCAATTATCTATTTCTTCCTTCAATTCTTCATGGGTGTTGGTATTTTCTTCTTCATGTACTTTGGTTTTATCTTATTCAGGGCAAATATGTTAAAAATTTTGGTATCTTCCCTTTTTTATCATAAAATGTCCCTTTTCATATCTAGTAACTCTTTTGTTTGTTTTAAAGTCTATAGTTTCTGGTATTAGTATAGCCACTTCAGCATGCTTATGGTTGCTATTTGCATGCACCTCTTATGTTTCACTGAACTTTGTGAGAAGGCAGGGCCTGGGAGCTGCGGCCTCACACTCGGGCTCCAGAGGAAGATGTGTGTGACACACCTCAAACTGACCCAAAACACGGAGCAAAACCAGCCATCTAGAGGTCTAAAAGAGAGCCACTGCAGCTACTAGCCCATAGGTCCAAGGAAAATAAATTCTTGTTTATGTAACTGAGTTTTGGGGCGATTTCTTCCAAAGCATTATCACAGCAAGAGCTGACTAACACCACATCCTCCAAATCATTGTTATGTAAATGGCTGCCACCAGGCCTACATGTAAGGTAATTGTGTACTCAAAATGTGAGAATTCTTGAACTCTTGGTGCCTCTCCAACACAATGTACATGGCTAAATTTCCGCCAGTAAGTTCACTAATATACCACAAAGATCTCCCTAAACTTTTATTAAATGCAATGCAAAGTTCTTTCTTTTCATTTTCTGCTTTGGCATAGTTAAAATGCTTTTTATCCATGTAAATCGGCTCTTGCTCTTTGGCTTCTGTGGTTAGAGTCTTTTGAGCTCTTTGGCTTTTCAGCTCCTAGGCTGTAACGTTTGAATCAGCAAATGCCCCAAGGAGAAAAGCTGCAGCAAATGTCAAGCTTGCGTCCGTGTTTCCCTTCTCTCCACAACTTGGCCCACATGTCTTGGTGTCTCTCCAACATTCAGATGCCAGAGAACACATGTGTTCTTACTTTATCCAGGTTTTCTAAAATTTCTTTAGACTTCACCTGATCTTATGTTATTATTGAACTATCATCTCAATTACCACTAGGAAGAAAATTTACAATCTTTGAGAGAAAAGGGAACCCTGGTACACTGTTGGTAGGGATGTAAACTGGTGCAGCCACTGTGGAAAACAGTATGGAGGGTTCTCCAAAACCTAAAAGGAGAACTACTATATGACCTCGCAACTCCACTCTTAGGTATAAATCTGAAAAAAACAAAAACACGTGTTCTCAATAACATGTACTGGAAAAGATACATGCACCCCAATGTTCGCAGCATCCTTGTGTACAATTACCAAGATATGGAAGCAACCTAAGTGTCATCAAGAGATGAATAGATAAAGAAGATATGGTACATATAACCAATGGCATACTACTCAGCCTTACAAAAGAACAAAACTTTGCCATTTGCAGCAACATAGATGGCCGTGGAGGGCATTGTGGTAAGTGAAATAAGTCAAACAGAAACAAATACTGTAGGATATCACCTATATATGGAATCTAAAAAATACAACTATCTAGCAAATATAACAAAACAGAAGGAGAGTTACAGATATAGAGAACAAACTACTGGTTGCCAGCGCAGAGGGGGAGGAGGGGGCAATACAGGGGTCGGGAAGTGAGAGATGTAAACTACTAGGTCCACAATAGGCTCAAGGATGTATTGTACAACACAGGGAATATAGGCAATATTTTGTAATAACTGTAAATGTAAAGTAACCTTTAAAAAGTATATAAACATGTTTTTAAAAGAAATCATACTGAAAATTGGAAACAATTTAAATATCCATCAACAGGAAAAAGCACATATAAATTATTGTGTTTCCGTACATGGGAATCCTACATAGCGAGGAAAGTACGTGAACTAGACAGATCTTTACGTGTCAGCATGGATGAACCTAGCAAAGATAACACTAAATAAAGCAAGTAAGAAGACAAAATATAGAATACTATATGCGGTTTATGAATACTTAAAAATGTAGCATAAAGAGAAAGACGTCCATGTCAGTGATGGAGACCAAGTTCAGAAGAGTGGTTACCCAGGGTCAGCTGGGGAGTGGCTGTGTTTGGGAAAGTGGTCACACCAGACTCTTCAACAGGAATGGAAATGTTTCAGTTCACACGCTGGCTGGAAGACAGAGGAGTGTCTGCGATGTTATAATGTGAGCATCTAGGGGATCTGATGCGCGGGAGATGGTAGAGGGTGGAGGCATCCAGAAGGTGGTGTTAGAAGAGGAACATTGTACACAGAACGCCTAAGGCCTGACCAGAGGACAACCACTGTTCTAGAAACTGGACACAAATCCAACTTCTACGGCCAGCCCTAAAAGACAAACTGAGGCATATTTACAATTTTAAGACTTTATGTGAGCAAAATTAGATTCAATTCAGGCACCACCAAAGTGGAAGCGGTGAGGAGCACTCCAGCCACAGGAGCTGCAGAGATGTTTATTTTAAAAGAGCAGAAGCAAAGCAAGGAAATGACTGATTTGCTATAGCTTTAAAGCCTAGTTGGTGGTTTGTGACTGGCTGTCCTCAGCGGTGTCCGTCACCCTGAGCCATTGACAGGCTTAGATTTTCCTTGCTTTACATAGGCGGCCGCATCACTAGAGCCACCACAGTCTAACAGCCCCCTGCAGGGTTAATTTACTAACACCAATTGTCTGAGTCATTCCTCTTACTCAGTCACTTCACTTCCTACGCCTCAGTTTCTCTCCTGTAAAGTGGACATTCAGTAGTAAATTCTCTGTTGAGGTGTCAGTGCAAAACAAAGTGATTATTAGTAACCATGATCATATCCTGAATACACTGAACACGTCACCGTTTGCCAACCACCGTGTCAAGTCAGCAGAGACAACGGAAATTAAGAGCTCTCCGCAAAAATTCACACACCCGTGCACCACGTAACGGACCACAGGCAGACGTTCACTCACCCCTTCATGTGTCCCTCATGGAGTGCATGCTCTCTCCTAGGCGGGGCGAGCACAGACACTTAGCGGCAGTTTAATGACTTTTTAAATGCGTTGATACAACCATGTCTCACTTTTGTTTGGATCAGTCAGCAAACACTTTTTGTAAACCCCAAACTCTCCACACCTCCTACCTTTCGTGCCACCCTAGTCTCGAATCTCCCGCCCCTGCATCTCGGGCTGGGTCCCCATGGGAGGCGGGGCTGCATGCTGACACACAGAGGACAGGGTGGTGGTCTTCGATCCCCGCCCACGCTGCGCTGCCCATAGGTTTGAACCGCAACGTGGAGAGCGAAGAGGTCTGAGCCAACATGAGCACAGCATCGAGGGGGCTGCCTAGCTGGGGCCAGTGGCCCTGTGTCTTCTGCCTGCAACACGGGTCCTAGGGACGCTGCACCTGAGGGGCTGGGAGGTGAGCTGGGGCCCTCAGGCTGGTGTGAGCATCATGTCCGCAGCCAGAGTCCCTGACGCCACGCTGCGGCAATGATCACTTGGTGATGCTGAGCCGCGACAGTGCGGGAATATATCAGGGAAGTGCTGGAGAAAAACAGCAAGCAGGGAAGGGAGATGGAGATTGTTAGCTGCTAGGAGGAGGCTGCTAGCTGAAACTAAGTGATCCCTGAGGCCTTTCTGCGGAAGATAAAATTTAAGAGGGAGCAAGGAGCATATCTGGGAAGTGAATAGTACAGGTAGAGGGAACAGTCCGATGGAAAGTCAATGAGGCTAGAGTAGGCTGGAGTACCCAAGGAGCAGAAAGGATGGCAGTGTGTGGAAAACAGAGCAAGCAAAGTGGAGCGGAGAAGGAAACAGTCAGACACGAAACAGAGGTCCACATTTCTAGGGCTCTGGAGGCACTTTGAGGACTTTGATTCTTCTGTGAAGAAGCCATTGAAGAGATTTCAGTGACATGATCTGACTTATGTTTTAACAGGATCTCTCTGGATGCCATGTTGATTAGAGAGTGTAGGAGAGTAAGGACAAGCCCCAGAAGACCAAGAGTTGATTCAAAGAAGTGATTACTCAAACATGGTCCCCCTCCTCAGTGAGGACACAGAGCAGGAATCGGCAAATCATGGCCACAAATCAAATCAGGCTCTTAGCCTGGATCTGTGGGACTGTGAGCTAATAATGGTTCTCACGTTTAGAAAGCTTGTTGAAGAAGAAAGAGGAGAAGCTACAGAAGCTGTATATGGCCCACAAAGCCTAAGATATTGAAAATCCAGAAAAGGCTTTCCAACACCTGATGTAAAGCATGTGGCTCGTAGGAGGTACTCAACCACATTTGGAAGAGGAATACATGTGCCAATTAGTTCCTGAAAACACTGTAAAGTGATAGGTGTCAAGAAACATTTATCCCTTCACCCTTAACCTTCACAAATGATGCCATTTCCATCGAGCTATTGAAAAATATATTCTGGCTTTCAAAACAATAAACCAGGGGGCATTTTATCACATAAGCAAGGTCATAAACAACTGTCGAAAAGTTGAAATAGCAACAAATCAAATAATAACAAAAAACATTTTTATAGATTTTTAAGCCTTACAAAGCATTTTCATGTTCATTCTCTAATTTAATCCTCAAATCTACTCCATGAGGTAGTTATTATTTTCCCTTTAGAAATGACCACATATTCCAATCCTCAGTGATTGCCCACGAAAAGCTGAAATCTTGAGTGTCACATCTATTAATGCCAAGGTTGGGTTTTTTCCCATGGGAACATTGGATGCTAAAATCCACAGGGATTTTCAGCTCAAGATGGCAGACAAGGAAGCATATTCACTTTCTGTTCCTCCTGAAACCATATTTAAACAATACTGTAGAAATACCAAACTTAATCAACCAATCAAAGCCAAGACCTTTTGGAAGTCATCCACCACAGAAAGATTTCAACACATTTCGAGAAGGCAAACAATGAAGTGGAGGAGCCATGAATAAAATAATGTAGAAAAGACTAACTCTAAGCAAGGTCTGCACAAAGCCAGTCAGCTTTGGCTGAGCTCTGGTTATAGTAAAGGGCAGATGAAAGAAGAGGGGCTGAAAAGAAGGAGACAAAAGTCATTTTAGGAAAAAAAGATCATTTAATGAGCTCCAGGGAACACTCAGCCTGCTGCCATACTAACTCATGAATTACAATGGATTGTTGGTAAGCAAGATGAGAAAACAGGGAAGAAACCAAACAAACAAAAATCAAGACATTGTTTCTTACTGAACTCTCCTCAAATGAGATCGAGGAATTAGGGTGCAATGCCACAGCTGTAAATCATTTCTGCTCTTGGAGAGGTTAGAAAGGGCTTATAATATTTACCCTTTTCTTTCAGACATAACTTAGGTGTGAGCAAAAGCTTTTTGTGTCCTCCAACCCCAAAGTTTATTGGGGATGGAAGTCCAAATTTGCTGTGACATACCATAAAAAGAATCTCATGAGCAGAGGGTCCAACTAATTCTGGAATATATGAATTATGCCCAGTGTTATTTTCCATACACTTTGAACAAAACTATAGAAATACATTTTGACTGATCTATACGATTCTGGGTTCTGAAACTTCTACATGTCACCTGTGTGACACATAACACACAATGTCAGCCCCAGGAGAGAGAAAACACTCCAATGAAGCAAGCCAAAGACACAAGTTTTAAACAAGGTCAAGTGATGTGTAGACCATCAGCTTCCAGCTCCTGAATAACAACACATGTTTCCCTCGTCCTAGACACCCAAGAGTACGTCTCCTCTCTTGGGCATAAGAATCTCTCGAGTTACATATGTGTAATAAAGAGTGGACCCAGCTGGCCTACTCACAATGACCAAATTGTGTTGATCGTACTTTAAACCAATACATCGCTCCACGCTGAAGTTGCAATAAAGGATATATTGGCTTTCTAGACATGAATGAGACGCCTTGCTGGATATACTCCAGGAAGGCCAGAGAAACTGGCTTCTAATCCATACGGAACAATTCACTGGTGAATTTATTTCAGGATAGCCCATGATTTATCTAGACTACAATCTTTACATATCTGGATCCTTCAAACTAGACAAAGGGAAAATCCGGCCTTCAAGCCTCAGTTAGACATGTGGAATGGCAGCACCAATGGTAGCACCAGCTGACAACCGGTGGTCCCTGAACTGTATCTTCTGAGATTAGAACACAGTGCGGTGGATGACCAATTCATGTGTTGAACAGAAGAAGACCTCCCACAGGGCAGTGTAGCTGTTCGTTACGGGTATGGCACTTAGGGCTAAGTACCATAAGGACTACAAGAAAAAATGAAAAACAAGGAACACATGAAGCATATATGATAAGGGGGCACCACAGTCCAGAACACGAGCTCTGGAATCACACAGGCTTGCTTTGAATCCCGGCTAAGCCACTACCATCTGTATACCCTGAAGAACAGTGCAAGGTTTAAATGTTGTCTGACCAAATTTCAAAAAAGAAGTGAAGAAAGAACCTACCTGCCAGGAAGGGACATCGTGGGGTGCAGCATGCAGTCGGATCAGGGCTCTGCATCTCCTGCTCAGAAACCTTCGCCACCTGGCTCACGGTGATGCTGGCAGCTGAGCAGCCCTGGAGAAGGCGATCCTGTCTCCAGGCCTCACAGAGAAGCTGGGGAGGTCCCCGGAGGAGGTGGCCCACACCCTGGCAAGCTCTGGGTGCCTCCTGCCCTCAGCTCTGAGCAGCCTCTGGCCTCTGGGCCCCGTAGTGGGGAAGGGCTGGCCGATACATACGCGCAGCTGAGGGGCCTGCAGAGCCGGTGCCCAGGCAGGGTGAGCTCTGAAGGAGAAGGCTTCCACAGTCCCCAACAGTCTCTGCATGGTGGCCCATCCCGTGCCAAACACCTGCCACCCACAGCGAGAAGACCCAGCCACTAGAAAGTCCACAAGGGGCCACGCCTTTTGCCTCTGGGCTGGGGTTTCTCCACCAGCTGGGCTCGCATGTGCCCCCTGACTCACCCCCTGCCCCGCCCGCCCTTTCTCTGTGACACGTACAATGGACATGTCACAGAGGCAGGCGGAGCCGTCAGATATAAAAGGAGTGAGAAGCTGTCCCACTGTCACTCTCTGCTCTCAGATCAGGCACGCAGCAGCTCTGATATGGAACCCATGGACACCACACCTCCTTCCCACGCCATCATCTACCATTCTGCTCCTGTTTTCCCCAGCACCCCATTTACGCCTTTGCCGGGCATCGGTGCTTCAGCAGGCAGCACGTCTGACCCCGAACCTATGGACACCACGCCTCCTTCCCACGCCGTCATCTTCCGTTCTGCTCCTGTTTTCTCCAGCACCCCATTTACGCCTTTGCCGGGCATCGGTGCTTCAGCAGGCAGCACCTCAGACCCCGAACCTATGGACACCACACCTCCTTCCCACGCCGTCATCTTCCATTCTGCTCCTGCTTTCTCCAGCACCCATTCACGGCTTTGGCGGTCACGGCGTTGACGGGCATCGGTGCTTCGGCAGGCAGCACGTCTCACACCAAAGCTACGGACACCTCACCTCCTTTACAGGCTGACAAGACCCAACAGATAGACCAACACTTCAAAGTTATGACAGAAAGTTGAGTAAGGTATACATTTGCAATTTCATTTATTATTATTAAAAAGCACAACTGTAGTGCTTAGACTATAACAAGTACTATTCTAAGTTCTTACCAAATATTAACCCACATATTCCTCATAATGGCAACCCTATAGGCAGGTAATGTTCTTCTTTTTTTGTGGTACGCAGGCCTCTCACTGTCGTGGCCTCTCCCGCTGCCGATCACAGGCTCTCGACGCGCGGGCTCAGCGGCCATGGCTCACGGGCCCAACCGCTCCACGGCCTGTGGGATCCTCCCGGACCGGGGCATGAACCCGTGCCCCCTGCATCAGCAGGCGGACTCCCAACCACTGCACCACTATGGAAGCCCGGCAGGTCATATTCGTAATATTCACTTTTGGGGGGAAACTGAGGCCCAGAGACGTTGAATAGCTTGCCTAATGCCACACAGTAAGTAGGTGGCAAAAACCCAGGAGTAAAACCAGACCGTCTAGACTTTCATCACTTTGCTGTGTCACCTTATTATAAGTTGTGGTTAGGGAAGGGACTAAATTGGCAAGACTCTGAACTCAAAGGAGAAGGGAGAAATGAGACAATGAGTGATCCTAGAAACTAGAGAAGATTTAGGCTCAGAAATTTCTGATGATGAGACCCGGAAGATCAAGAACTTGGTTGGAATACTAACTTGGGGTAGTATCTGAATCCATTGAGAAATGGTTTTGTTTTGTGTAAAATTTAGAAAGGCCAGTTGGATGAAGATTAATGAAGAAAAAAGAAGGAAGGAAAAGGAAAAGGTGCCTTAAGTGAGACATAACCACTTCACTCTAAGTACTAGGGGTGTGATCCTGTGGGAAAGGATGGAGCTCTCTCTACCAGGTTTGTCACCAGGATGAACAAGGAGAAACATGGCAAGCATTGTACTCGTTTTGATGATCCCTCAAAACCACGGCTTCAGTTTCCAAGAATGACCTACGGTAGCATAACTACTGTGTGTCAGACATGCCACTAAGTGTGTTTCCAGTCACACATTTTAATTGGAGAAAAGGATCAATAGTCTATCTACCTCAGATCACACAGAGGGTGGGGGAGCCCGTTTTTAAATCATCTGCCTCCAATGCCAGGTGCCAGGAGCCAGACTCAGACTACACGTCTCTTCTGCTCACCTGGAAGTGAAACCATGCGTCATGATTAGTGAAATCCTGTCTTCACTCATCAAGGTACCTTGAACACTTGCACGTCCTCCAAGTAGCATGTAGCATAAGCAAAAAGATGTTTGCCCCGGTATTGTCCAGGAACTTGGAATCAGCTGTGCCTAGGTAGGCGGAGCTGGTTTAGAGTGGAGAGGACCACCGATCTTCCACCTGGGCAAGTGCCTTTTGGCCTTCTGCCATCAGAGGGCCAAAAACTCCAGCCTGAGAATGTGCTGAGCCCTGTAGCCTATTACACCAGCTCAGAACAATGAGGAGCACATCTTTGTCCAATCACCTTGCCTCAAGCTCCCCATGACCCATACTGCCCTGCTTCTTTATTCTTTATCCCACAGATACCCCAAGCCCCTTGCTTTCGGGAAGGAGGATTGGAGACCTATTTTCACGTCACTTCCTCGCATGGCTGCCCTGTGAATAAACCTCCTCTTTGCTGCAAACCTCAGCATCTCAGTGTTTTGGCTTGCTGCGCCTCAGACACAATGGTTGGGAGCAGTGGTAAAGGTCCCTTGCCTGTAAGGGAAGCTGGTAGGGCCTAGTAGTCACTTTGTGGATGTTTTCTCCTCCCGGGGGGCAGACGTCCTGCTCTTCCGGAAAGGGAGAAATGCAGGAGCTGGACCCTTGCCCTCAGCATCACCGTCACCTAGGAGCTTCTTAGCAGGACAGAATCCAGGCCCCACCCAGAACTACTGAATACCAGCCTGCATTTAACAAGATCCCCAAGGGAGGCACACCCATGTGAAATTTGGAGAGGCACCAAGCTGTCATCCTCTTCTCCGCAGCTAATGAAAACCAAGCAAAGATTCATCCCAAGCCTACTCTGCCTCAGTCAATTGGATATCATATGAGCTCATTTAATCCTCCCCAGAACCTGCAAATGAGACTGCACATGCCACGGAGCAACTAAGACCGTGCGCCACAACTACCGAGCCTGCGCTCTAGAGCCCGTGATCCAAAACTACTGAAGCCCACACACCTACACTCCATGCTCAGCAACAACGAGAAGCCACCCCAATGAGAAGCCTGTGCACTGCAACAAAGAGTAGCCCCCGCTCACTGCAACTAGAGAAAGCCCGCACACAGCAATGAAGAGCCTATGCAGCCAAAAATAAATAAATAAATAAACCTGTTAAAAAATAAAGCGTGTTTTAGTAACTTACTAAAAGGCACACAATCAGTCAATCTGAGCAAGAATTCAATCCCAAATCTGTCACACTGAAGTTTAAACTAGTACTTGAGATTAATAAAAACAGCACTAAATTAAAAGTTCAGAGATATTTTTTATTTCATACTCTTTCACTAACACCCTTTGGAGATAAATCATTTCATTTATATGGGCCTTCGTTTTTACAACTATAACAGTTGGAAGCTTGACTAGATGATCTGTATGTAGTTTTCCAATTCTAAAATGTTCCACTAATTTGGATTCCTACAATAATTGCTCTTGCAATACATGCATGCTGCCACCAAGTAGCAGTAGAGACTACTAGTTCCTTTTTTATCCCTAGTGGGGAGTGCATTTTGACATCAGACTTATCCGTCAATAGTACAACCTGTTAGTGTAACTATAAAATAACAGAATAATCTGGTATTCTCTCCTGCAAAGCAGAAGCTTTACATTGTGTCTGTGAGTCGTATCAGAATCACCGGTAGGTTTTGACACACAGAGGAAATCCAGAACCCACTGAATGAGAATCTTCAGAGACAGGACTTGGGCTTCTGGATTCTGGGGCTCCCATCATTTGTATATTTTATTTCATTTTATTTTTTGCCTATGTACAATATTAGTCACATCCTTTTGAATCTTTAAAAGTTTCTTTTTGTTTTAAATTTTAGAATATTCCATAATCTTCACCTACTTTTCATAAGGTGTTATCTGTTATGTTTATTCGATCTTGTGCTTCTCCTGGTTAAGACTTCATTATTATTATTTTTTTTCGGGGCCCTGCCTCATGTCTTGGAGGATTTTATTTCCCTGACCTGGGATTGGACCCCAGGGCCCCAGCAGTGAAAGCGCCAAGTTCTAACCACTGGAAAACCAGGGAATTCCCAAGGCTTCGTTTAAAATGACTTCTTTTCCCACTCTAATTCATTCCTGGGATGAATTTCATGTTTGAACATTAAAGCAACCTGGCATTACCAAAATAAAGCTACTTTGATTCTGATATATGATTGTTTTACATACCATGGGTACAGTTTGTGCTTCTGTTTACACAGTTTGCATGCATTTTCAAAAGAGAAACTGGCCTGTGATTCTATTCTTGTAATATTCTTTATAGATTTTATTTTGTTTTGTTTTTAAGATTCTATACTTTATTTTTCATTTATTTATTTGTGGCTGCATTGGGTCTTCATTGTTGCACGCGAGCTTTCTGTAGTTGTGGTGTGCGGGGGCTATTCTTTGTTGTGGTGAGTAGGCTTCTCCTTGTGGTGGCCTGTCTTGTTGTGGAGCACGGGTTCTAGGCATGCAGGCTTCAGTAGTTGCGGCACACGGGCTCAGCAGTTATGGCTCGCAGGCTCCAGAGCGCAGGCTCAGCAGTTGTGGCACGTGGGCGTAGCTGCTCCACGGCATGTGGGATCTTCCCCCACAAGGGCTCGAACCCGTGTCCCCTGCATTGGGAGGTGGATTCTTAATCACTGCACCATCAGGGAAGCCCTTCTTTTTACTTTTGATCTGAAGCTTATGTTGGCCTTATAAATACTTTGAGCAATATATAGTTTTCTGTTTCCTGGAAGATTTTTATGTAAGATTACCAATACTTCTTCCCGAAATATTTGGAAGAAGTTACGTGGAAACCCATTTATCCCTGGAAATCATTTTCTGTAAAGGTACTTAACTATACAAACAACTTTTTGAGTAGATACAGGTGTTTTAGATATTTTTTCTTTGTTGGGTTAGTCTTGTTAGGTTGCATTTGTTAAGAATGTGTAATTTGGGATGAATTTTCAAATTTATAACTATAAAATTATCATAATTTTAACAGCTTTATTGGGATGTAATTTACATACCATAATTTCAACTCTTTTATGTATACAATTCAGTGGTTCTTAGTGTAACCACTAAAAGACTTGTGGAACCATCACGACAATCCAATTGTAGATTTTTGTCCCCTCACAAAAAACCCATTACACATTAACAAGGTTTTTTCATTCTCCTCAACCCTCTCAGCCCTAGGCAACCACTAATCGACTTCCTGTCTCTACAGATTGGCTATTCTGGGCACTTCATATAAATGGCACCATACAATATGTGATCTTTTGTGATTGGCTGCTTTAACTTTACATAATGCTTTCATGGTTCATTCATGTTGTAACATGGATCAATATTTCATTCCTTTTTAGAGCTGAATGCTATTCTATTGTACGGCTATTCCACATTTCGTTTCTTCATTTATCAGATTGACATTTGAATTATTTCCACCTTTTGTTTTTAGAAATATGTTTCCCTGAACATTCACGTACAAGCTTTTGTGCAGACATAAGTTTTCATTTCTCTTAGGTATATATTTAGTAATGGAACTGCTGGGTCATAGGGTAACTCGATGTTTAACACTTGCAGGAACTCTCAAGCTGTTTTGTAAAATGGCCGCGCCATTTTACATTCCCACCAGCAATGTATGTGGCTTTTAATCTCTTTTCTTACAGCCTAGCATGTCGTCTATGCTGGGAAACGTTTCACATGTAGTTGAGCAGGATGAGCATTTTACTGTTCGGTTGAGTATTCTCTAGACATTTAGTAGGTCTTGTTAATTCACAGTCTTGTCCAAGTCTTCTATATCGTTGTTGATCTTCTGCCTAATTGTTCTATCCATTATTGACCGTGGAGTACTGAAGCCTCTACCTAATATTGTGCAATTATCTATTTCTTCCTTCAATTCTTCATGGGTGTTGGTATTTTCTTCTTCATGTACTTTGGTTTTATCTTATTCAGGGCAAATATGTTAAAAATTTTGGTATCTTCCCTTTTTTATCATAAAATGTCCCTTTTCATACCTAGTAACTCTTTTGTTTGTTTTAAAGTCTATAGTTTCTGGTATTAGTATAGCCACTTCAGCATGCTTATGGTTGCTATTTGCATGCACTTCTTATGTTTCACTGAACTTTGTGAGAAGGCAGGGCCTGGGAGCTGCGGCCTCACACTCGGGCTCCAGAGGAAGATGTGTGTGACACACCTCAAACTGACCCAAAACACGGAGCAAAACCAGCCATCTAGAGGTCTAAAAGAGAGCCACTGCAGCTACTAGCCCATAGGTCCAAGGAAAATAAATTCTTGTTTATGTAACTGAGTTTTGGGGCGATTTCTTCCAAAGCATTATCACAGCAAGAGCTGACTAACACCACATCCTCCAAATCATTGTTATGTAAATGGCTGCCACCAGGCCTACATGTAAGGTAATTGTGTACTCAAAATGTGAGAATTCTTGAACTCTTGGTGCCTCTCCAACACAATGTACATGGCTAAATTTCCGCCAGTAAGTTCACTAATATACCACAAAGATCTCCCTAAACTTTTATTAAATGCAATGCAAAGTTCTTTCTTTTCATTTTCTGCTTTGGCATAGTTAAAATGCTTTTTATCCATGTAAATCGGCTCTTGCTCTTTGGCTTCTGTGGTTAGAGTCTTTTGAACTCTTTGGCTTTTCAGCTCCTAGGCTGTAACGTTTGAATCAGCAAATGCCCCAAGGAGAAAAGCTGCAGCAAATGTCAAGCTTGCGTCTGTGTTTCCCTTCTCTCCACAACTTGGCCCACATGTCTTGGTGTCTCTCCAACATTCAGATGCCAGAGAACACATGTGTTCTTACTTTATCCAGGTTTTCTAAAATTTCTTTAGACTTCACCTGATCTTATGTTATTATTGAACTATCATCTCAATTACCACTAGGAAGAAAATTTACAATCTTTGACAGAAAAGGGAACCCTGGTACACTGTTGGTAGGGATGTAAACTGGTGCAGCCACTGTGGAAAACAGTATGGAGGGTTCTCCAAAACCTAAAAGGAGAACTACTATATGACCTCGCAACTCCACTCTTAGGTATAAATCTGAAAAAAACCAAAAACACGTGCTCTCAATAACATGTACTGGAAAAGATACATGCACCCCAATGTTCGCAGCATCCTTGTGTACAATTACCAAGATATGGAAGCAACCTAAGTGTCATCAAGAGATGAATAGATAAAGAAGATGTGGTACATATAACCAATGGCATACTACTCAGCCTTACAAAAGAACAAAACTTTGCCATTTGCAGCAACATAGATGGCCGTGGAGGGCATTGTGGTAAGTGAAATAAGTCAAACAGAAACAAATACTGTAGGATATCACCTATATATGGAATCTAAAAAATACAACTATCTAGCAAATATAACAAAACAGAAGGAGAGTTACAGATATAGAGAACAAACTACTGGTTGCCAGCGCAGAGGGGGAGGAGGGGGCAATACAGGGGTCGGGAAGTGAGAGATGTAAACTACTAGGTCCACAATAGGCTCAAGGATGTATTGTACAACACAGGGAATATAGGCAATATTTTGTAATAACTGTAAATGTAAAGTAACCTTTAAAAAGTATATAAACATGTTTTTAAAAGAAATCATACTGAAAATTGGAAACAATTTAAATATCCATCAACAGGAAAAAGCACATATAAATTATTGTGTTTCCGTACATGGGAATCCTACATAGCGAGGAAAGTACGTGAACTAGACAGATCTTTACGTGTCAGCATGGATGAACCTAGCAAAGATAACACTAAATAAAGCAAGTAAGAAGACAAAATATAGAATACTATATGCGGTTTATGAATACTTAAAAATGTAGCATAAATAGAAAGACGTCCATGTCAGTGATGGAGACCAAGTTCACAAGAGTGGTTACCCAGGGTCAGCTGGGGAGTGGCTGTGTTTGGGAAAGTGGTCACACCAGACTCTTCAACAGGAATGGAAATGTTTCAGTTCACACGCTGGCTGGAAGACAGAGGAGTGTCTGCGATGTTATAATGTGAGCATCTAGGGGATCTGATGCGCGGGAGATGGTAGAGGGTGGAGGCATCCAGAAGGTGGTGTTAGAAGAGGAACATTGTACACAGAACGCCTAAGGCCTGACCAGAGGACAACCACTCTTCTAGAAACTGGACACAAATCCAACTTCTACGGCCAGCCCTAAAAGACAAACTGAGGCATATTTACAATTTTAAGACTTTATGTGAGCAAAATTAGATTCAATTCAGGCACCACCAAAGTGGAAGCGGTGAGGAGCACTCCAGCCACAGGAGCTGCAGAGATGTTTATTTTAAAAGAGCAGAAGCAAAGCAAGGAAATGACTGATTTGCTATAGCTTTAAAGCCTAGTTGGTGGTTTGTGACTGGCTGTCCTCAGCGGTGTCCGTCACCCTGAGCCATTGACAGGCTTAGATTTTCCTTGCTTTACATAGGCGGCCGCATCACTAGAGCCACCACAGTCTAACAGCCCCCTGCAGGGTTAATTTACTAACACCAATTGTCTGAGTCATTCCTCTTACTCAGTCACTTCACTTCCTACGCCTCAGTTTCTCTCCTGTAAAGTGGACATTCAGTAGTAAATTCTCTGTTGAGGTGTCAGTGCAAAACAAAGTGATTATTAGTAACCATGATCATATCCTGAATACACTGAACACGTCACCGTTTGCCAACCACCGTGTCAAGTCAGCAGAGACAACGGAAATTAAGAGCTCTCCGCAAAAATTCACACACCCGTGCACCACGTAACGGACCACAGGCAGACGTTCACTCACCCCTTCATGTGTCCCTCATGGAGTGCATGCTCTCTCCTAGGCGGGGCGAGCACAGACACTTAGCGGCAGGTTAATGACTTTTTAAATGCGTTGATACAACCATGTCTCACTTTTGTTTGGATCAGTCAGCAAACACTTTTTGTAAACCCCAAACTCTCCACACCTCCTACCTTTCGTGCCACCCTAGTCTCGAATCTCCCGCCCCTGCATCTCGGGCTGGGTCCCCATGGGAGGCGGGGCTGCATGCTGACACACAGAGGACAGGGTGGTGGTCTTCGATCCCCGCCCACACTGCGCTGCCCATAGGTTTGAACCGCAACGTGGAGAGCGAAGAGGTCTGAGCCAACATGAGCACAGCATCGAGGGGGCTGCCTAGCTGGGGCCAGTGGCCCTGTGTCTTCTGCCTGCAACACGGGTCCTAGGGACGCTGCACCTGAGGGGCTGGGAGGTGAGCTGGGGCCCTCAGGCTGGTGTGAGCATCATGTCCACAGCCAGCGTCCCCGAGGCCACGCTGCGGCAATGATCACTTGGTGATGCTGAGCCGCGACAGTGCGGGAATATATCAGGGAAGTGCTGGAGAAAAACAGCAAGCAGGGAAGGGAGATGGAGATTGTTAGCTGCTAGGAGGAGGCTGCTAGCTGAAACTAAGTGATCCCTGAGGACTTTCTGGGGAAGATAAAATTTAAGAGGGAGCAAGGAGCATATCTGGGAAGTGAATAGTACAGGTAGAGGGAACAGTCCGATGGAAAGTCAATGAGGCTAGAGTAGGCTGGAGTACCCAAGGAGCAGAAAGGATGGCAGTGTGTGGAAAACAGAGCAAGCAAAGTGGAGAGGAGAAGGAAACAGTCAGACACGAAACAGAGGTCCACATTTCTAGGGCTCTGGAGGCACTTTGAGGACTTTGATTCTTCTGTGAAGAAGCCATTGAAGAGATTTCAGTGACATGATCTGACTTATGTTTTAACAGGATCTCTCTGGATGCCATGTTGATTAGAGAGTGTAGGAGAGTAAGGACAAGCCCCAGAAGACCAAGAGTTGATTCAAAGAAGTGATTACTCAAACATGGTCCCCCTCCTCAGTGAGGACGCAGAGCAGGAATCGGCAAATCATGGCCACAAATCAAATCAGGCTCTCAGCCTGGATCTGTGGGACTGTGAGCTAATAATGGTTCTCACGTTTAGAAAGCTTGTTGAAGAAGAAAGAGGAGAAGCTACAGAAGCTGTATATGGCCCACAAAGCCTAAGATATTGAAAATCCAGAAAAGGCTTTCCAACACCTGATGTAAAGCATGTGGCTCGTAGGAGGTACTCAACCAGATTTGGAAGAGGAATACATGTGCCAATTAGTTCCTGAAAACACTGTAAAGTGATAGGTGTCAAGAAACATTTATCCCTTCACCCTTAACCTTCACAAATGATGCCATTTCCATCGAGCTATTGAAAAATATATTCTGGCTTTCAAAACAATAAACCAGGGGGCATTTTATCACATAAGCAAGGTCATAAACAACTGTCGAGTAAAGTTGAAATAGCAACAAATCAAATAATAACAAAAAACATTTTTATAGATTTTTAAGCCTTACAAAGCATTTTCATGTTCATTCTCTAATTTAATCCTCAAATCTACTCCATGAGGTAGTTATTATTTTCCCTTTAGAAATGACCACATATTCCAATCCTCAGTGATTGCCCACGAAAAGCTGAAATCTTGAGTGTCACATCTATTAATGCCAAGGTTGGGTTTTTTCCCATGGGAACATTGGATGCTAAAATCCACAGGGATTTTCAGCTCAAGATGGCAGACAAGGAAGCATATTCACTTTCTGTTCCTCCTGAAACCATATTTAAACAATACTGTAGAAATACCAAACTTAATCAACCAATCAAAGCCAAGACCTTTTGGAAGTCATCCACCACAGAAAGATTTCAACACATTTCGAGAAGGCAAACAATGAAGTGGAGGAGCCATGAATAAAATAATGTAGAAAAGACTAACTCTAAGCAAGGTCTGCACAAAGCCAGTCAGCTTTGGCTGAGCTCTGGTTATAGTAAAGGGCAGATGAAAGAAGAGGGGCTGAAAAGAAGGAGACAAAAGTCATTTTAGGAAAAAAAGATCATTTAATGAGCTCCAGGGAACACTCAGCCTGCTGCCATACTAACTCATGAATTACAATGGATTGTTGGTAAGCAAGATGAGAAAACAGGGAAGAAACCAAACAAACAAAAATCAAGACATTGTTTCTTACTGAACTCTCCTCAAATGAGATCGAGGAATTAGGGTGCAATGCCACAGCTGTAAATCATTTCTGCTCTTGGAGAGGTTAGAAAGGGCTTATAATATTTACCCTTTTCTTTCAGACATAACTTAGGTGTGAGCAAAAGCTTTTTGTGTCCTCCAACCCCAAAGTTTATTGGGGATGGAAGTCCAAATTTGCTGTGACATACCATAAAAAGAATCTCATGAGCAGAGGGTCCAACTAATTCTGGAATATATGAATTATGCCCAGTGTTATTTTCCATACACTTTGAACAAAACTATAGAAATACATTTTGACTGATCTATACGATTCTGGGTTCTGAAACTTCTACATGTCACCTGTGTGACACATAACACACAATGTCAGCCCCAGGAGAGAGAAAACACTCCAATGAAGCAAGCCAAAGACACAAGTTTTAAACAAGGTCAAGTGATGTGTAGACCATCAGCTTCCAGCTCCTGAATAACAACACATGTTTCCCTCGTCCTAGACACCCAAGAGTACGTCTCCTCTCTTGGGCATAAGAATCTCTCGAGTTACATATGTGTAATAAAGAGTGGACCCAGCTGGCATACTCACAATGACCAAATTGTGTTGATCGTACTTTAAACCAATACATCGCTCCACGCTGAAGTTGCAATAAAGGATATATTGGCTTTCTAGACATGAATGAGACGCCTTGCTGGATATACTCCAGGAAGGCCAGAGAAACTGGCTTCTAATCCATACGGAACAATTCACTGGTGAATTTATTTCAGGATAGCCCATGATTTATCTAGACTACAATCTTTACATATCTGGATCCTTCAAACTAGACAAAGGGAAAATCCGGCCTTCAAGCCTCAGTTAGACATGTG
Organism: Mesoplodon mirus; assembly: GCF_964341445.2. Taxonomy (NCBI): domain Eukaryota; kingdom Metazoa; phylum Chordata; class Mammalia; order Artiodactyla; family Ziphiidae; genus Mesoplodon; species Mesoplodon mirus. The sequence continues at coordinate 574,876 of NW_028295696.1, forward strand.
GAATGGCAGCACCAATGGTAGCACCAGCTGACAACTGGTGGTCCCTGACCTGTATCTTCTGAGATTAGAACACAGTGCGGTGGATGACCAATTCATGTGTTGAACAGAAGAAGACCTCCCACAGGGCAGTGTAGCTGTTCGTTACGGGTATGGCACTTAGGGCTAAGTACCATGAGGACTACAAGAAAAAATGAAAAACAAGGAACACATGAAGCATATATGATAAGGGGGCACCACAGTCCAGAACACGAGCTCTGGAATCACACAGGCTTGCTTCGAATCCCGGCTAAGCCACTACCATCTGTATACCCTGAAGAACGGTGCAAGGTTTAAATGTTGTCTGACCAAATTTCAAAAAAGAAGTGAAGAAAGAACCTACCTGCCAGGAAGGGACATCGTGGGGTGCAGCATGCAGTCGGATCAGGGCTCTGCATCTCCTGCTCAGAAACCTTCGCCACCTGGCTCACGGTGATGCTGGCAGCTGAGCAGCCCTGGAGAAGGCGATGCTGTCTCCAGGCCTCGCAGAGAAGCTGGGGAGGTCCCCGGAGGAGGTGGCCCACACCCTGGCAAGCTCTGGGTGCCTCCTGCCCTCAGCTCGGAGCAGCCTCTGGCCTCTGGGCCCCGTAGTGGGGAAGGGCTGGCCGATACATACGCGCAGCTGAGGGGCCTGCAGAGCCGGTGCCCAGGCAGGGTGAGCTCTGAAGGAGAAGGCTTCCACAGTCCCCAACAGTCTCTGCATGGTGGCCCATCCCATGCCAAACACCTGCCACCCACAGCGAGAAGACCCAGCCACTAGAAAGTCCACAAGGGGCCATGCCTTTTGCCTCTGGGCTGGGGTTTCTCCACCAGCTGGGCTCGCATGTGCCCCCTGACTCACCCCCTGCCCCGCCCGCCCTTTCTCTGTGACACGTACAATGGACATGTCACAGAGGCAGGCGGAGCCGTCAGATATAAAAGGAGTGAGAAGCTCTCCCACTGTCACTCTCTGCTCTCAGATCAGGCACGCAGCAGCTCTGATATGGAACCCATGGACACCACACCTCCTTCCCACGCCATCATCTACCATTCTGCTCCTGTTTTCCCCAGCACCCCATTTACGCCTTTGCCGGGCATCAGTGCTTCAGCAGGCAGCACGTCTGACCCCAAACCTATGGACACCACGCCTCCTTCCCACGCCGTCATCTTCCGTTCTGCTCCTGTTTTCTCCAGCACCCCATTTACGCCTTTGCCGGGCATCGGTGCTTCAGCAGGCAGCACCTCAGACCCCGAACCTATGGACACCACACCTCCTTCCCACGCCGTCATCTTCCATTCTGCTCCTGCTTTCTCCAGCACCCGTTCACGGCTTTGGCGGTCACGGCGTTGACGGGCATCGGTGCTTCGGCAGGCAGCACGTCTCACACCAAAGCTACGGACACCTCACCTCCTTTACAGGCTGACAAGACCCAACAGATAGACCAACACTTCAAAGTTATGACAGAAAGTTGAGTAAGGTATACATTTGCAATTTCATTTATTATTATTAAAAAGCACAACTGTAGTGCTTAGACTATAACAAGAACTATTCTAAGTTCTTACCAAATATTAACCCACATATTCCTCATAATGTCAACCCTATAGGCAGGTAATGTCCTTCTTTTTTTGTGGTACGCAGGCCTCTCACTGTCGTGGCCTCTCCCGCTGCCGATCACAGGCTCTGGACGCGCGGGCTCAGCGGCCATGGCTCACGGGCCCAACCGCTCCACGGCCTGTGGGATCCTCCCGGACCGGGGCATGAACCCGTGCCCCCTGCATCAGCAGGCGGACTCCCAACCACTGCACCACTATGGAAGCCCGGCAGGTCATATTCGTAATATTCACTTTTGGGGAGAAACTGAGGCCCAGAGACGTTGAATAGCTTGCCTAATGCCACACAGTAAGTAGGTGGCAAAAACCCAGGAGTAAAACCAGACCGTCTAGACTTTCATCACTTTGCTGTGTCACCTTATTATAAGTTGTGGTTAGGGAAGGGAATAAATTGGCAAGACTTTGAACTCAAAGGAGAAGGGAGAAATGAGACAATGAGTGATCCTAGAAACTAGAGAAGATTTAGGCTCAGAAATTTCTGATGATGAGACCCGGAAGATCAAGAACTTGGTTGGAATACTAACTTGGGGTAGTATCTGAATCCATTGAGAAATGGTTTTGTTTTGTGTAAAATTTAGAAAGGCCAGTTGGATGAAGATTAATGAAGAAAAAAGAAGGAAGGAAAAGGAAAAGGTGCCTTAAGTGAGACATAACCACTTCACTCTAAGTACTAGGGGTGTGGTCCTGTGGGAAAGGATGGAGCTCTCTCTACCAGGTTTGTCACCAGGATGAACAAGGAGAAACATGGCAAGCATTGTACTCGTTTTGATGATCCCTCAAAACCACGGCTTCAGTTTCCAAGAATGACCTACGGTAGCATAACTACTGTGTGTCAGACATGCCACTAAGTGTGTTTCCAGTCACACATTTTAATTGGAGAAAAGGATCAATAGTCTATCTACCTCAGATCACACAGAGGGTGGGGGAGCCCGTTTTTAAACCATCTGCCTCCAATGCCAGGTGCCAGGAGCCAGACTCAGCCTACAGGTCTCTTCTGCTCACCTGGAAGTGAAACCATGCGTCATGATTAGTGAAATCCTGTCTTCACTCATCAAGGTACCTTGAACACTTGCACGTCCTCCAAGTAGCATGTAGCATAAGCAAAACGATGTTTGCCCCGGTATTGTCCAGGAACTTGGAATCAGCTGTGCCTAGGTAGGCGGAGCTGGTTTAGAGTGGAGAGGACCACCGATCTTCCACCTGGGCAAGTGCCTTTTGGCCTTCTGCCATCAGAGGGCCAAAAACTCCAGCCTGAGAATGTGCTGAGCCCTGTAGCCTATTACACCAGCTCAGAACAATGAGGAGCACATCTTTGTCCAATCACCTTGCCTCAAGCTCCCCATGACCCATACTGCCCTGCTTCTTTATTCTTTATCCCACAGATACCCCAAGCCCCTTGCTTTCGGGAAGGAGGATTGGAGACCTATTTTCACGTCACTTCCTCGCATGGCTGCCCTGTGAATAAACCTCCTCTTTGCTGCAAACCTCAGCATCTCAGTGTTTTGGCTTGCTGCGCCTCAGACACAATGGTTGGGAGCAGTGGTAAAGGTCCCTTGCCTGTAAGGGAAGCTGGTAGGGCCTAGCAGTCACTTTGTGGATGTTTTCTCCTCCCGGGGGGCAGACGTCCTGCTCTTCCGGAAAGGGAGAAATGCAGGAGCTGGACCCTTGCCCTCAGCATCACCGTCACCTAGGAGCTTCTTAGCAGGACAGAATCCAGGCCCCACCCAGAACTACTGAATACCAGCCTGCATTTAACAAGATCCCCAAGGGAGGCACACCCATGTGAAATTTGGAGAGGCACCAAGCTGTCATCCTCTTCTACGCAGCTAATGAAAACCAAGCAAAGATTCATCCCAAGCCTACTCTGCCTCAGTCAATTGGATATCATATGAGCTCATTTAATCCTCCCCAGAACCTGCAAATGAGACTGCACATGCCACGGAGCAACTAAGACCGTGCGCCACAACTACCGAGCCTGCGCTCTAGAGCCCGTGATCCAAAACTACTGAAGCCCACACACCTACACTCCATGCTCAGCAACAACGAGAAGCCACCCCAATGAGAAGCCTGTGCACTGCAACAAAGAGTAGCCCCCGCTCACTGCAACTAGAGAAAGCCCGCACACAGCAATGAAGAGCCTATGCAGCCAAAAATAAATAAATAAATAAACCTGTTAAAAAATAAAGCGTGTTTTAGTAACTTACTAAAAGGCACACAATCAGTCAATCTGAGCAAGAATTCAATCCCAAATCTGTCACACTGAAGTTTAAACTAGTACTTGAGATTAATAAAAACAGCACTAAATTAAAAGTTCAGAGATATTTTTTATTTCATACTCTTTCACTAACACCCTTTGGAGATAAATCATTTCATTTATATGGGCCTTCGTTTTTACAACTATAACAGTTGGAAGCTTGACTAGATGATCTGTATGTAGTTTTCCAATTCTAAAATGTTCCACTAATTTGGATTCCTACAATAATTGCTCTTGCAATACATGCATGCTGCCACCAAGTAGCAGTAGAGACTACTAGTTCCTTTTTTATCCCTAGTGGGGAGTGCATTTTGACATCAGACTTATCCGTCAATAGTACAACCTGTTAGTGTAACTATAAAATAACAGAATAATCTGGTATTCTCTCCTGCAAAGCAGAAGCTTTACATTGTGTCTGTGAGTCGTATCAGAATCACCGGTAGGTTTTGACACACAGAGGAAATCCAGAACCCACTGAATGAGAATCTTCAGAGACAGGACTTGGGCTTCTGGATTCTGGGGCTCCCATCATTTGTATATTTTATTTCATTTTATTTTTTGCCTATGTACAATATTAGTCACATCCTTTTGAATCTTTAAAAGTTTCTTTTTGTTTTAAATTTTAGAATATTCCATAATCTTCACCTACTTTTCATAAGGTGTTATCTGTTATGTTTCTTCGATCTTGTGCTTCTCCTGGTTAAGACTTCATTATTATTATTTTTTTTCGGGGCCCTGCCTCATGTCTTGGAGGATCTTATTTCCCTGACCTGGGATTGGACCCCAGGGCCCCAGCAGTGAAAGCGCCAAGTTCTAACCACTGGAAAACCAGGGAATTCCCAAGGCTTCGTTTAAAATGACTTCTTTTCCCACTCTAATTCATTCCTGGGATGAATTTCATGTTTGAACATTAAAGCAACCTGGCATTACCAAAATAAAGCTACTTTGATTCTGATATATGATTGTTTTACATACCTTGGGTACAGTTTGTGCTTCTGTTTACACAGTTTGCATGCATTTTCAAAAGAGAAACTGGCCTGTGATTCTATTCTTGTAATATTCTTTATAGATTTTGTTTTGTTTTGTTTTTAAGATTCTATACTTTATTTTTCATTTATTTATTTGTGGCTGCATTGGGTCTTCATTGTTGCACGCGAGCTTTCTGTAGTTGTGGTGAGCGGGGGCTATTCTTTGTTGTGGTGAGTAGGCTTCTCCTTGCGGTGGCCTGTCTTGTTGTGGAGCACGGGTTCTAGGCATGCAGGCTTCAGTAGTTGCGGCACACGGGCTCAGCAGTTATGGCTCGCAGGCTCCAGAGCGCAGGCTCAGCAGTTGTGGCACGTGGGCGTAGCTGCTCCACGGCATGTGGGATCTTCCCCCACAAGGGCTCGAACCCGTGTCCCCTGCATTGGGAGGTGGATTCTTAATCACTGCACCATCAGGGAAGCCCTTCTTTTTACTTTTGATCTGAAGCTTATGTTGGCCTTATAAATACTTTGAGCAATATATAGTTTTCTGTTTCCTGGAAGATTTTTATGTAAGATTACCAATACTTCTTCCCGAAATATTTGGAAGAAGTTACGTGGAAACCCATTTATCCCTGGAAATCATTTTCTGTAAAGGTACTTAACTATACAAACAACTTTTTGAGTAGATACAGGTGTTTTAGATATTTTTTCTTTGTTGGGTTAGTCTTGTTAGGTTGCATTTGTTAAGAATGTGTAATTTGGGATGAATTTTCAAATTTATAACTATAAAATTATCATAATTTTAACAGCTTTATTGGGATGTAATTTACATACCATAATTTCAACTCTTTTATGTATACAATTCAGTGGTTCTTAGTGTAACCACTAAAAGACTTGTGGAACCATCACGACAATCCAATTGTAGATTTTTGTCCCCTCACAAAAAACCCATTACACATTAACAAGGTTTTTTCATTCTCCTCAACCCTCTCAGCCCTAGGCAACCACTAATCGACTTCCTGTCTCTACAGATTGGCTATTCTGGGCACTTCATATAAATGGCACCATACAATATGTGATCTTTTGTGATTGGCTGCTTTAACTTTACATAATGCTTTCATGGTTCATTCATGTTGTAACATGGATCAATATTTCATTCCTTTTTAGAGCTGAATGCTATTCTATTGTACGGCTATTCCACATTTCGTTTCTTCATTTATCAGATTGACATTTGAATTATTTCCACCTTTTGTTTTTAGAAATATGTTTCCCTGAACATTCACGTACAAGCTTTTGTGCAGACATAAGTTTTCATTTCTCTTAGGTATATATTTAGTAATGGAACTGCTGGGTCATAGGGTAACTCGATGTTTAACACTTGCAGGAACTCTCAAGCTGTTTTGTAAAATGGCCGCGCCATTTTACATTCCCACCAGCAATGTATGTGGCTTTTAATCTCTTTTCTTACAGCCTAGCATGTCGTCTATGCTGGGAAACGTTTCACATGTAGTTGAGCAGGATGAGCCTTTTACTGTTCGGTTGAGTATTCTCTAGACATTTAGTAGGTCTTGTTAATTCATAGTCTTGTCCAAGTCTTCTATATCATTGTTGATCTTCTGCCTAATTGTTCTATCCATTATTGACCGTGGAGTACTGAAGCCTCTACCTAATATTGTGCAATTATCTATTTCTTCCTTCAATTCTTCATGGGTGTTGGTATTTTCTTCTTCATGTACTTTGGTTTTATCTTATTCAGGGCAAATATGTTAAAAATTTTGGTATCTTCCCTTTTTTATCATAAAATGTCCCTTTTCATACCTAGTAACTCTTTTGTTTGTTTTAAAGTCTATATTTTCTGGTATTAGTATAGCCACTTCAGCATGCTTATGGTTGCTATTTGCATGCACCTCTTATGTTTCACTGAACTTTGTGAGAAGGCAGGGCCTGGGAGCTGCGGCCTCACACTCGGGCTCCAGAGGAAGATGTGTGTGACACACCTCAAACTGACCCAAAACACGGAGCAAAACCAGCCATCTAGAGGTCTAAAAGAGAGCCACTGCAGCTACTAGCCCATAGGCCCAAGGAAAATAAATTCTTGTTTATGTAACTGAGTTTTGGGGCGATTTCTTCCAAAGCATTATCACAGCAAGAGCTGACTAACACCACATCCTCCAAATCATTGTTATGTAAATGGCTGCCACCAGGCCTACATGTAAGGTAATTGTGTACTCAGAATGTGAGAATTCTTGAACTCTTGGTGCCTCTCCAACACAATGTACATGGCTAAATTTCCGCCAGTAAGTTCACTAATATACCACAAAGATCACCCTAAACTTTTATTAAATGCAATGCAAAGTTCTTTCTTTTCATTTTCTGCTTTGGCATAGTTAAAATGCTTTTTATCCATGTAAATCGGCTCTTGCTCTTTGGCTTCTGTGGTTAGAGTCTTTTGAGCTCTTTGGCTTTTCAGCTCCTAGGCTGTAACGTTTGAATCAGCAAATGCCCCAAGGAGAAAAGCTGCAGCAAATGTCAAGCTTGCGTCTGTGTTTCCCTTCTCTCCACAACTTGGCCCACATGTCTTGGTGTCTCTCCAACATTCAGATGCCAGAGAACACATGTGTTCTTACTTTATCCAGGTTTTCTAAAATTTCTTTAGACTTCACCTGATCTTATGTTATTATTGAACTATCATCTCAATTACCACTAGGAAGAAAATTCACAATTTTTGAGAGAAAAGGGAACCCTGGTACACTGTTGGTAGGGATGTAAACTGGTGCAGCCACTGTGGAAAACAGTATGGAGGGTTCTCCAAAACCTAAAAGGAGAACTACTATATGACCTCGCAACTCCACTCTTAGGTATAAATCTGAATAAACCAGAAACACGTGATCTCAATAACATGTACTGGAAAAGATACATGCACCCCAATGTTCGCAGCATCCTTGTGTACAATTACCAAGATATGGAAGCAACCTAAGTGTCATCAAGAGATGAATAGATAAAGAAGATGTGGTACATATAACCAATGGCATACTACTCAGCCTTACAAAAGAACCAAATTTTGCCATTTGCAGCAACATAGATGGCCTTGGAGGGCATTGTGGTAAGTGAAATAAGTCAAACAGAAACAAATACTGTAGGATATCACCTATATATGGAATCTCAAAAATACAACTATCTAGCAAATATAACAAAACAGAAGGAGAGTTACAGATATAGAGAACAAACTAATGGTTGCCAGCGCAGAGGGGGAGGAGGGGGCAATACAGGGGTCGGGAAGTGAGAGATGTAAACTACTAGGTCCACAATAGGCTCAAGGATGTATTGTACAACACAGGGAATATAGGCAATATTTTGTAATAACTGTAAATGTAAAGTAACCTTTAAAAAGTATATAAACATCTTTTTAAAAGAAATCATACTGAAAATTGGAAACAATTTAAATATCCATCAACAGGAAAAAGCACATATGAATTATTGTATTTCCGTACATGGTAATCCTACATAGCGAGGAAAGTACATGAACCAGACAGAGCTTTACGTGTCAGCATGGATGAACCTAGCAAAGATAACACTAAATAAAGCAAGTAAGAAGACAAAATATAGAATAATATATGCGGTTTATGAATACGTAAAAATGTAGCATAAATAGAAAGACGTCCATGTCAGTGATGGAGACCAAGTTCAGAAGAGTGGTTACCCAGGGTCAGCTGGGGAGTGGCTGTGTTTGGGAAAGTGGTCACACCAGACTCTTCAACAGGAATGGAAATGTTTCAGTTCACACGCTGGCTGGAAGACAGAGAAGTGTCTGCGATGTTATAATGTGAGCATCTAGGGGATCTGATGCGCGGGAGACGGCAGAGGGTGGCGGCATCCAGAAGGTGGTGGTAGAAGAGGAACGTTGTACACAGAACGCCTAAGGCCTGACCAGAGGACAACCACTGTTCTAGAAACTGGACACAAATCCAACTTCTACGGCCAGCCCTAAAAGACAAACTGAGGCATATTTACAATTTTAAGACTTTATGTGAGCAAAATTAGATTCAATTCAGGCACCACCAAAGTGGAAGGGGTGAGGAGCACTCCAGCCACAGGAGCTGCAGAGATGTTTATTTTAAAAGAGCAGAAGCAAAGCAAGGAAATGACTGATTTGCTATAGCTTTAAAGCCTAGTTGGTGGTTTGTGACTGGCTGTCCTCAGCGGTGTCCGTCACCCTGAGCCGCTGACGGGCTTAGATTTTCCTTGCTTTACATAGGCGGCCGCATCACTAGAGCCACCACAGTCTAACGGCCCCCTGCAGGGTTAATTTACTAACACCAATTGTCTGAGTCATTCCTCTTACTCAGTCACTTCACTTCCTACGCCTCAGTTTCTCTTCTGTAAAGTGGACATTCAGTAGTAAATTCTCTGTGGAGGTGTCAGTGCAAAACAAAGTGATTATTAGTAACCATGATCATGTCCTGAATACACTGAACACGTCACTGTTTGCCAACCACCGTGTCAAGTCAGCAGAGACAACGGAAATTAACAGCTCTCCGCAAAAATTCACACACCCGTGCACCAGGTAACGGACCACAGGTAGACGTTCACTCAGCCTTTCATGTGTCCCTCACGGAGTGCACGCTCTCTCCTAGGCGGGGTGATCACAGACACTTAGCGGCAGTTTAATGACTTTTTAAATGCGTTGATACAACCATGTCTCACTTTTGTTTGGATCAGTCAGCAAACACTTTTTGTAAACCCCATACTCTCCACACCTCCTACCTTTCGCGCCACCCTAGTCTCGAATCTCCTGCCCCTGCTCCTCAGGCTGGGTCCCCACGGGAGCCGGGGCTGCGTGCTGACACACTGAGGAGCGGGCAGAGGTCTTCGATCCCCGCCCACACAGCGCTGCCCACAGGTTTGAACCGCAGCGCGGAGAGCGAAGAGGTCTGAGCCAACATGAGCACGGCATCGAGGGGCCTGCCTAGCTGGGGCCAGTGGCCCTGTGTCTTCTGCCTGCAATGCGGGTCCTGCACATGCTGCACCTGAGGGGCCGTGAGGCGAGCAGGGGCCACCAGGCAGGTGTGGACATCGTGTCCGCATCCAGGGTCCCCGAGGCCATGCTGTGGCAATGATCACTTGCTGAATCTGAGCCGCGACAGTGCGGGAATATATAAGGGAAGTGCTGGAGAAAAACAGCAAGCAGGGAAGTGAGATGGAGATGGTTAGATGCTAGGAGGAGGCTGCTAGCTGAAACTAAGTGATCCCTGAGGACTTTCTGGGGAAGATAAAATTTAAGAGGGAGCAAGGAGCATATCTGGGAAGTGAATAGTACAGGTAGAGGGAACAGTCCGATGGAAAGTCAATGAGGCTAGAGTAGGCTGGAGTACCCAAGGAGCAGAAAGGATGGCAGTGTGTGGAAAACAGAGCAAGCAAAGTGGAGAGGAGAACGAAACAGTCAGACACGAAACAGAGGTCCACATTTCTAGGGCTCTGGAGGCACTTTGAGGACTTTGATTCTTCTGTGAAGAAGCCATTGAAGAGATTTCAGTAACATGATCTCACTTATGTTTTAACAGGATCTCTCTGGATGCCATGTTGATTAGAGAGTGTAGGAGAGTAAGGACAAGCCCCAGAAGACCAAGAGTTGATTCAAAGAAGTGATTACTCAAACATGGTCCCCCTCCTCAGTGAGGACGCAGAGCAGGAATCGGCAAATCATGGCCACAAATCAAATCAGGCTCTCAGCCTGGACCTGTGGGACTGTGAGCTAATAATGGTTCTCACGTTTAGAAAGCTTGTTGAAGAAGAAAGAGGAGAAGCTACAGAAGCTGTATATGGCCCACAAAGCCTAAGATATTGAAAATCCAGAAAAGGCTTTCCAACACCTGGTGTAAAGCATGTGGCTCGTAGGAGGTGCTCAACAAAATTTGGAAGAGGAATACAAGTGTCAATTAGTTCCTGAAAACACTGTAAAGTGATAGGTGTCAAGAAACATTTATCCCTTCACCCTTAACCTTCACAAATGATGCCATTTCCATCGAGCTATTGAAAAATATATTCTGGCTTTCAAAACAATAAACCAGGGGCCATTTTATCACATAAGTAAGGTCATAAGCAACTGTCGAGTAAAGTTGAAATAGCAACAAATCAAATAATAACAAAAAACATTTTTATAGATTTTTAAGCCTTACAAAGCATTTTCATGTTCATTCTCTAATTTAATCCTCAAATCTACTCCATGAGGTAGTTATTATTTTCCCTTTAGAAATGACCACATATTCCAATCCTCAGTGATTGCCCACGAAAAGCTGAAATCTTGAGTGTCACATCTATTAATGCCAAGGTTGGGTTTTTTTCCCATGGGAACATTGGATGCTAAAATCCACAGGGATTTTCAGCTCAAGATGGCAGACAAGGAAACATATTCACTTTCTGTTCCTCCTGAAACCATATTTAAACAATACTGTAGAAATACCAAACTTAATCAACCAATCAAAGCCAAGACATTTTGGAAGTCATCCACCACAGAAAGATTTCAACACATTTCGAGAAGGCAAACAATGAAATGGAGGAGCCATGAATAAAATAATGAAGAAAAGACTAACCCTAAGTAAGGTCTGCACAAAGCCAGTCAGCTTTGGCTGAGCTCTGGTTGTAGTAAAGGGCAGAGGAAAGAAGAGGGGCTGAAAACAAGGAGACAAAAGTTATTTTAGGAAAAAAAGATCATTTAATGAGCTCCAGGGAACACTCAGCCTGCTGCCATACTAACTCATGAATTACAATGGATTTGTTGGTAAGCAAGATGAGAAAACAGGGAAGAAACCAAACAAACAAAAATCAAGACATTGTTTCTTACTGAACTCTCCTCAAATGAGATCGAGGAATTAGGGTTCAATGCCACAGCTGTAAATCATTTCTGCTCTTGGAGAGGTTAGAAAGGGCTTATAATATTTACCCTTTTCTTTCAGACATAATTTAGGTGTGAGCAAAAGCTTTTTGTGTCCTCCAACCCCAAAGTTTATTGGGGATGGAAGTCCAAATTTGCTGTGACATACCATAAAAAGAATCTCATGAGCAGAGGGTCCAACTAATTCTGGAATATATGAATTATGCCCAGTGTTATTTTCCATACACTTTGAACAAAACTATAGAAATACATTTTGACTGATCTATACGATTCTGGGTTCTGAAACTTCTACATGTCACCTGTGTGACACATAACACACAATGTCAGCCCCAGGAGAGAGAAAACACTCCAATGAAGCAAGCCAAAGACACAAGTTTTAAACAAGGTCAAGTGATGTGTAGACCATCAGCTTCCAGCTCCTGAATAACAACACATGTTTCCCTCGTCCTAGACACCCAAGAGTACGTCTCCTCTCTTGGGCATAAGAATCTCTCGAGTTACATATGTGTAATAAAGAGTGGACCCAGCTGGCATACTCACAATGACCAAATTGTGTTGATCGTACTTTAAACCAATACATCGCTCCACGCTGAAGTTGCAATAAAGGATATATTGGCTTTCTAGACATGAATGAGACGCCTTGCTGGATATACTCCAGGAAGGCCAGAGAAACTGGCTTCTAATCCATACGGAACAATTCACTGGTGAATTTCTTTCAGGATAGCCCATGATTTATCTAGACTATAATCTTTACATATCTGGATCCTTCAAACTAGACAAAGGGAAAATCCGGCCTTCAAGCCTCAGTTAGACATGTGGAATGGCAGCACCAATGGTAGCACCAGCTGACAACCGGTGGTCCCTGACCTGTATCTTCTGAGATTAGAACACAGTGCGGTGGATGACCAATTCATGTGTTGAACAGAAGAAGACCTCCCACAGGGCAGTGTAGCTGTTCGTTACGGGTATGGCACTTAGGGCTAAGTACCATAAGGACTACAAGAAAAAATGAAAAACAAGGAACACATGAAGCATATATGATAAGGGGGCACCACAGTCCAGAACACGAGCTCTGGAATCACACAGGCTTGCTTCGAATCCCGGCTAAGCCACTACCATCTGTATACCCTGAAGAACGGTGCAAGGTTTAAATGTTGTCTGACCAAATTTCAAAAAAGAAGTGAAGAAAGAACCTACCTGCCAGGAAGGGACATCGTGGGGTGCAGCATGCAGTCGGATCAGGGCTCTGCATCTCCTGCTCAGAAACCTTCGCCACCTGGCTCACGGTGATGCTGGCAGCTGAGCAGCCCTGGAGAAGGCGATCCTGTCTCCAGGCCTCGCAGAGAAGCTGGGGAGGTCCCCGGAGGAGGTGGCCCACACCCTGGCAAGCTCTGGGTGCCTCCTGCCCTCAGCTCTGAGCAGCCTCTGGCCTCTGGGCCCCGTAGTGGGGAAGGGCTGGCCGATACATACGCGCAGCTGAGGGGCCTGCAGAGCCGGTGCCCAGGCAGGGTGAGCTCTGAAGGAGAAGGCTTCCACAGTCCCCAACAGTCTCTGCATGGTGGCCCATCCCGTGCCAAACACCTGCCACCCACAGCGAGAAGACCCAGCCACTAGAAAGTCCAGAAGGGGCCACGCCTTTTGCCTCTGGGCTGGGGTTTCTCCACCAGCTTGTCTCGCATGTGCCCCCTGACTCACCCTCTGCCCCGCCCGCCCTTTCTCTGTGACACGTACAATGGACATGTCACAGAGGTAGGCGGAGCCGTCAGATATAAAAGGAGTGAGAAGCTCTCCCACTGTCACTCTCTGCTCTCAGATCAGGCACGCAGCAGCTCTGATATGGAACCCATGGACACCACACCTCCTTCCCACGCCATCATCTACCATTCTGCTCCTGTTTTCCCCAGCACCCCATTTACGCCTTTGCCGGGCATCGGTGCTTCAGCAGGCAGCACGTCTGACCCCGAACCTATGGACACCATGCCTCCTTCCCACGCCGTCATCTTCCGTTCTGCTCCTGTTTTCTCCAGCACCCCATTTACGCCTTTGCCGGGCATCGGTGCTTCAGCAGGCAGCACCTCAGACCCCGAACCTATGGACACCACACCTCCTTCCCACGCCGTCATCTTCCATTCTGCTCCTGCTTTCTCCAGCACCCGTTCACGGCTTTGGCGGTCACGGCGTTGACGGGCATCGGTGCTTCGGCAGGCAGCACGTCTCACACCAAAGCTACGGACACCTCACCTCCTTTACAGGCTGACAAGACCCAACAGATAGACCAACACTTCAAAGTTATGACAGAAAGTTGAGTAAGGTATACATTTGCAATTTCATTTATTATTATTAAAAAGCACAACTGTAGTGCTTAGACTATAACAAGTACTATTCTAAGTTCTTAACAAATATTAACCCACATATTCCTCATAATGGCAACCCTATAGGCAGGTAATGTTCTTCTTTTTTTGTGGTACGCAGGCCTCTCACTGTCGTGGCCTCTCCCGCTGCCGATCACAGGCTCTGGACGCGCGGGCTCAGCGGCCATGGCTCACGGGCCCAACCGCTCCACGGCCTGTGGGATCCTCCCGGACCGGGGCATGAACCCGTGCCCCCTGCATCAGCAGGCGGACTCCCAACCACTGCACCACTATGGAAGCCCGGCAGGTCATATTCGTAATATTCACCTTTGGGGGGAAACTGAGGCCCAGAGACGTTGAATAGCTTGCCTAATGCCACACAGTAAGTAGGTGGCAAAAACCCAGGAGTAAAACCAGACCGTCTAGACTTTCATCACTTTGCTGTGTCACCTTATTATAAGTTGTGGTTAGGGAAGGGACTAAATTGGCAAGACTCTGAACTCAAAGGAGAAGGGAGAAATGAGACAATGAGTGATCCTAGAAACTAGAGAAGATTTAGGCTCAGAAATTTCTGATGATGAGACCCGGAAGATCAAGAACTTGGTTGGAATACTAACTTGGGGTAGTATCTGAATCCATTGAGAAATGGTTTTGTTTTGTGTAAAATTTAGAAAGGCCAGTTGGATGAAGATTAATGAAGAAAAAAGAAGGAAGGAAAAGGAAAAGGTGCCTTAAGTGAGACATAACCACTTCACTCTAAGTACTAGGGGTGTGGTCCTGTGGGAAAGGATGGAGCTCTCTCTACCAGGTTTGTCACCAGGATGAACAAGGAGAAACATGGCAAGCATTGTACTCGTTTTGATGATCCCTCAAAACCACGGCTTCAGTTTCCAAGAATGACCTACGGTAGCATAACTACTGTGTGTCAGACATGCCACTAAGTGTGTTTCCAGTCACACATTTTAATTGGAGAAAAGGATCAATAGTCTATCTACCTCAGATCACACAGAGGGTGGGGGAGCCCGTTTTTAAACCATCTGCCTCCAATGCCAGGTGCCAGGAGCCAGACTCAGCCTACAGGTCTCTTCTGCTCACCTGGAAGTGAAACCATGCGTCATGATTAGTGAAATCCTGTCTTCACTCATCAAGGTACCTTGAACACTTGCACGTCCTCCAAGTAGCATGTAGCATAAGCAAAACGATGTTTGCCCCGGTATTGTCCAGGAACTTGGAATCAGCTGTGCCTAGGTAGGCGGAGCTGGTTTAGAGTGGAGAGGACCACCGATCTTCCACCTGGGCAAGTGCCTTTTGGCCTTCTGCCATCAGAGGGCCAAAAACTCCAGCCTGAGAATGTGCTGAGCCCTGTAGCCTATTACACCAGCTCAGAACAATGAGGAGCACATCTTTGTCCAATCACCTTGCCTCAAGCTCCCCATGACCCATACTGCCCTGCTTCTTTATTCTTTATCCCACAGATACCCCAAGCCCCTTGCTTTCGGGAAGGAGGATTGGAGACCTATTTTCACGTCACTTCCTCGCATGGCTGCCCTGTGAATAAACCTCCTCTTTGCTGCAAACCTCAGCATCTCAGTGTTTTGGCTTGCTGCGCCTCAGACACAATGGTTGGGAGCAGTGGTAAAGGTCCCTTGCCTGTAAGGGAAGCTGGTAGGGCCTAGTAGTCACTTTGTGGATGTTTTCTCCTCCCGGGGGGCAGACGTCCTGCTCTTCCGGAAAGGGAGAAATGCAGGAGCTGGACCCTTGCCCTCAGCATCACCGTCACCTAGGAGCTTCTTAGCAGGACAGAATCCAGGCCCCACCCAGAACTACTGAATACCAGCCTGCATTTAACAAGATCCCCAAGGGAGGCACACCCATGTGAAATTTGGAGAGGCACCAAGCTGTCATCCTCTTCTCCGCAGCTAATGAAAACCAAGCAAAGATTCATCCCAAGCCTACTCTGCCTCAGTCAATTGGATATCATATGAGCTCATTTAATCCTCCCCAGAACCTGCAAATGAGACTGCACATGCCACGGAGCAACTAAGACCGTGCGCCACAACTACCGAGCCTGCGCTCTAGAGCCCGTGATCCAAAACTACTGAAGCCCACACACCTACACTCCATGCTCAGCAACAACGAGAAGCCACCCCAATGAGAAGCCTGTGCACTGCAACAAAGAGTAGCCCCCGCTCACTGCAACTAGAGAAAGCCCGCACACAGCAATGAAGAGCCTATGCAGCCAAAAATAAATAAATAAATAAACCTGTTAAAAAATAAAGCGTGTTTTAGTAACTTACTAAAAGGCACACAATCAGTCAATCTGAGCAAGAATTCAATCCCAAATCTGTCACACTGAAGTTTAAACTAGTACTTGAGATTAATAAAAACAGCACTAAATTAAAAGTTCAGAGATATTTTTTATTTCATACTCTTTCACTAACACCCTTTGGAGATAAATCATTTCATTTATATGGGCCTTCGTTTTTACAACTATAACAGTTGGAAGCTTGACTAGATGATCTGTATGTAGTTTTCCAATTCTAAAATGTTCCACTAATTTGGATTCCTACAATAATTGCTCTTGCAATACATGCATGCTGCCACCAAGTAGCAGTAGAGACTACTAGTTCCTTTTTTATCCCTAGTGGGGAGTGCATTTTGACATCAGACTTATCCGTCAATAGTACAACCTGTTAGTGTAACTATAAAATAACAGAATAATCTGGTATTCTCTCCTGCAAAGCAGAAGCTTTACATTGTGTCTGTGAGTCGTATCAGAATCACCGGTAGGTTTTGACACACAGAGGAAATCCAGAACCCACTGAATGAGAATCTTCAGAGACAGGACTTGGGCTTCTGGATTCTGGGGCTCCCATCATTTGTATATTTTATTTCATTTTATTTTTTGCCTATGTACAATATTAGTCACATCCTTTTGAATCTTTAAAAGTTTCTTTTTGTTTTAAATTTTAGAATATTCCATAATCTTCACCTACTTTTCATAAGGTGTTATCTGTTATGTTTATTCGATCTTGTGCTTCTCCTGGTTAAGACTTCATTATTTTTTTTTTTCGGGGCCCTGCCTCATGTCTTGGAGGATCTTATTTCCCTGACCTGGGATTGGACCCCAGGGCCCCAGCAGTGAAAGCGCCAAGTTCTAACCACTGGAAAACCAGGGAATTCCCAAAGCTTCGTTTAAAATGACTTCTTTTCCCACTCTAATTCATTCCTGGGATGAATTTCATGTTTGAACATTAAAGCAACCTGGCATTACCAAAATAAAGCTACTTTGATTCTGATATATGATTGTTTTACATACCATGGGTACAGTTTGTGCTTCTGTTTACACAGTTTGCATGCATTTTCAAAAGAGAAACTGGCCTGTGATTCTATTCTTGTAATATTCTTTATAGATTTTGTTTTGTTTTGTTTTTAAGATTCTATACATTATTTTTTATTTATTTATTTGTGGCTGCATTGGGTCTTCATTGTTGCACGCGAGCTTTCTGTAGTTGTGGTGAGCGGGGGGCTATTCTTTGTTGTGGTGAGTAGGCTTCTCCTTGCGGTGGCCTGTCTTGTTGTGGAGCACGGGTTCTAGGCATGCAGGCTTCAGTAGTTGCGGCACACGGGCTCAGCAGTTGTGGCCCGCAGGCTCCAGAGCGCAGGCTCAGCAGTTGTGGCACGTGGGCGTAGCTGCTCCACGGCATGTGGGATCTTCCCCCACAAGGGCTCGAACCCGTGTCCCCTGCATTGGGAGGTGGATTCTTAATCACTGCACCATCAGGGAAGCCCTTCTTTTTACTTTTGATCTGAAGCTTATGTTGGCCTTATAAATACTTTGAGCAATATATAGTTTTCTGTTTCCTGGAAGATTTTTATGTAAGATTACCAATACTTCTTCCCTAAATATTTGGAAGAAGTTACGTGGAAACCCATTTATCCCTGGAAATCATTTTCTGTAAAGGTACTTAACTATACAAACAACTTTTTGAGTAGATACAGGTGTTTTAGATATTTTTTCTTTGTTGGGTTAGTCTTGTTAGGTTGCATTTGTTAAGAATGTGTAATTTGGGATGAATTTTCAAATTTATAACTATAAAATTATCATAATTTTAACAGCTTTATTGGGATGTAATTTACATACCATAATTTCAACTCTTTTATGTATACAATTCAGTGGTTCTTAGTGTAACCACTAAAAGGCTTGTGGAACCATCACGACAATCCAATTGTAGATTTTTGTCCCCTCACAAAAAACCCATTACACATTAACAAGGTTTTTTCATTCTCCTCAACCCTCTCAGCCCTAGGCAACCAGTAAACGACTTCCTGTCTCTACAGATTGGCTATTCTGGGCACTTCATATAAATGGCACCATACAATATGTGATCTTTTGTGATTGGCTGCTTTAACTTTACATAATGCTTTCATGGTTCATTCATGTTGTAACATGGATCAATATTTCATTCCTTTTTAGAGCTGAATGCTATTCTATTGTACGGCTATTCCACATTTCGTTTCTTCATTTATCAGATTGACATTTGAATTATTTCCACCTTTTGTTTTTAGAAATATGTTTCCCTGAACATTCACGTACAAGCTTTTGTGCAGACATAAGTTTTCATTTCTCTTAGGTATATATTTAGTAATGGAACTGCTGGGTCATAGGGTAACTCGATGTTTAACACTTGCAGGAACTCTCAAGCTGTTTTGTAAAATGGCCGCGCCATTTTACATTCCCACCAGCAATGTATGTGGCTTTTAATCTCTTTTCTTACAGCCTAGCATGTCGTCTATGCTGGGAAACGTTTCACATGTAGTTGAGCAGGATGAGCCTTTTACTGTTCGGTTGAGTATTCTCTAGACATTTAGTAGGTCTTGTTAATTCATAGTCTTGTCCAAGTCTTCTATATCGTTGTTGATCTTCTGCCTAATTGTTCTATCCATTATTGACCGTGGAGTACTGAAGCCTCTACCTAATATTGTGCAATTATCTATTTCTTCCTTCAATTCTTCATGGGTGTTGGTATTTTCTTCTTCATGTACTTTGGTTTTATCTTATTCAGGGCAAATATGTTAAAAATTTTGGTATCTTCCCTTTTTTATCATAAAATGTCCCTTTTCATATCTAGTAACTCTTTTGTTTGTTTTAAAGTCTATATTTTCTGGTATTAGTATAGCCACTTCAGCATGCTTATGGTTGCTATTTGCATGCACCTCTTATGTTTCACTGAACTTTGTGAGAAGGCAGGGCCTGGGAGCTGCGGCCTCACACTCGGGCTCCAGAGGAAGATGTGTGTGACACACCTCAAACTGACCCAAAACACGGAGCAAAACCAGCCATCTAGAGGTCTAAAAGAGAGCCACTGCAGCTACTAGCCCATAGGTCCAAGGAAAATAAATTCTTGTTTATGTAACTGAGTTTTGGGGCGATTTCTTCCAAAGCATTATCACAGCAAGAGCTGACTAACACCACATCCTCCAAATCATTGTTATGTAAATGGCTGCCACCAGGCCTACATGTAAGGTAATTGTGTACTCAAAATGTGAGAATTCTTGAACTCTTGGTGCCTCTCCAACACAATGTACATGGCTAAATTTCCGCCAGTAAGTTCACTAATATACCACAAAGATCTCCCTAAACTTTTATTAAATGCAATGCAAAGTTCTTTCTTTTCATTTTCTGCTTTGGCATAGTTAAAATGCTTTTTATCCATGTAAATCGGCTCTTGCTCTTTGGCTTCTGTGGTTAGAGTCTTTTGAGCTCTTTGGCTTTTCAGCTCCTAGGCTGTAACGTTTGAATCAGCAAATGCCCCAAGGAGAAAAGCTGCAGCAAATGTCAAGCTTGCGTCCGTGTTTCCCTTCTCTCCACAACTTGGCCCACATGTCTTGGTGTCTCTCCAACATTCAGATGCCAGAGAACACATGTGTTCTTACTTTATCCAGGTTTTCTAAAATTTCTTTAGACTTCACCTGATCTTATGTTATTATTGAACTATCATCTCAATTACCACTAGGAAGAAAATTTACAATCTTTGAGAGAAAAGGGAACCCTGGTACACTGTTGGTAGGGATGTAAACTGGTGCAGCCACTGTGGAAAACAGTATGGAGGGTTCTCCAAAACCTAAAAGGAGAACTACTATATGACCTCGCAACTCCACTCTTAGGTATAAATCTGAAAAAAACAAAAACACGTGTTCTCAATAACATGTACTGGAAAAGATACATGCACCCCAATGTTCGCAGCATCCTTGTGTACAATTACCAAGATATGGAAGCAACCTAAGTGTCATCAAGAGATGAATAGATAAAGAAGATGTGGTACATATAACCAATGGCATACTACTCAGCCTTACAAAAGAACCAAATTTTGCCATTTGCAGCAACATAGATGGCCTTGGAGGGCATTGTGGTAAGTGAAATAAGTCAAACAGAAACAAATACTGTAGGATATCACCTATATATGGAATCTAAAAAATACAACTATCTAGCAAATATAACAAAACAGAAGGAGAGTTACAGATATAGAGAACAAACTAATGGTTGCCAGCGCAGAGGGGGAGGAGGGGGCAATACAGGGGTCGGGAAGTGAGAGATGTAAACTACTAGGTCCACAATAGGCTCAAGGATGTATTGTACAACACAGGGAATATAGGCAATATTTTGTAATAACTGTAAATGTAAAGTAACCTTTAAAAAGTATATAAACATGTTTTGAAAAGAAATCATACTGAAAATTGGAAACAATTTAAATATCCATCAACAGGAAAAAGCACATATAAATTATTGTATTTCCGTACATGGGAATCCTACATAGCGAGGAAAGTACGTGAACTAGACAGATCTTTACGTGTCAGCATGGATGAACCTAGCAAAGATAACACTAAATAAAGCAAGTAAGAAGACAAAATATAGAATACTATATGCGGTTTATGAATACTTAAAAATGTAGCATAAATAGAAAGACGTCCATGTCAGTGATGGAGACCAAGTTCAGAAGAGTGGTTACCCAGGGTCAGCTGGGGAGTGGCTGTGTTTGGGAAAGTGGTCACACCAGACTCTTCAACAGGAATGGAAATGTTTCAGTTCACACGCTGGCTGGAAGACAGAGGAGTGTCTGTGATGTTATAATGTGAGCATCTAGGGGATCTGATGCGCGGGAGATGGTAGAGGGTAGAGGCATCCAGAAGGTGGTGGTAGAAGAGGAACGTTGTACACAGAACGCCTAAGGCCTGACCAGAGGACAACCACTGTTCTAGAAACTGGACACAAATCCAACTTCTACGGCCAGCCCTAAAAGACAAACTGAGGCATATTTAAAATTTTAAGACTTTATGTGAGCAAAATTAGATTCAATTCAGGCACCACCAAAGTGGAAGCGGTGAGGAGCACTCCAGCCACAGGAGCTGCAGAGATGCTTATTTTAAAAGAGCAGAAGCAAAGCAAGGAAATGACTGATTTGCTATAGCTTTAAAGCCTAGTTGGTGGTTTGTGACTGGCTGTCCTCAGCGGTGTCCGTCACCCTGAGCCGCTGACGGGCTTAGATTTTCCTTGCTTTATGTAGGCGGCCGCATCACTAGAGCCACCACAGTCTAACGGCCCCCTGCAGGGTTAATTTACTAACACCAATTGTCTGAGTCATTCCTCTTACTCAGTCACTTCACTTCCTACGCCTCAGTTTCTCTTCTGTAAAGTGGACATTCAGTAGTAAATTCTCTGTGGAGGTGTCAGTGCAAAACAAAGTGATTATTAGTAACCATGATCATGTCCTGAATACACTGAACACGTCACTGTTTGCCAACCACCGTGTCAAGTCAGCAGAGACAACGGAAATTAACAGCTCTCCGCAAATATTCACACACCCGTGCACCAGGTAACGGACCACAGGTAGACGTTCACTCAGCCTTTCATGTGTCCCTCACGGAGTGCACGCTCTCTCCTAGGCGGGGTGATCACAGACACTTAGCGGCAGTTTAATGACTTTTTAAATGCGTTGATACAACCATGTCTCACTTTTGTTTGGATCAGTCAGCAAACACTTTTTGTAAACCCCATACTCTCCACACCTCCTACCTTTCGCGCCACCCTAGTCTCGAATCTCCTGCCCCTGCTCCTCAGGCTGGGTCCCCATGGGAGGCGGGGCTGCGTGCTGACACACTGAGGAGCGGGCGGAGGTCTTCGATCCCCGCCCACACAGCGCTGCCCACAGGTTTGAACCGCAGTGCAGAGAGCGAAGAGGTCTGAGCCAACATGAGCACGGCATCGAGGGGCCTGCCTAGCTGGGGCCAGTGGCCCTGTGTCTTCTGCCTGCAATGCGGGTCCTGCGCATGGTGCACCTGAGGGGCCGTGAGGCGAGCAGGGGCCACCAGGCAGGTGTGGACATCGTGTCCGCTGCCAGGGTCCCCGAGGCCATGCTGCGGCAATGATCACTTGCTGAATCTGAGCCGCGACAGTGCGGGAATATATAAGGGAAGTGCTGGAGAAAAACAGCAAGCAGGGAAGGGAGATGGAGATGGTTAGATGCTAGGAGGAGGCTGCTAGCTGAAACTAAGTGATCCCTGAGGACTTTCTGGGGAAGATAAAATTTAAGAGGGAGCAAGGAGCATATCTGGGAAGTGAATAGTACAGGTAGAGGGAACAGTCCGATGGAAAGTCAATGAGGCTAGAGTAGGCTGGAGTACCCAATGAGCAGAAAGGATGGCAGTGTGTGGAAAACAGAGCAAGCAAAGTGGAGAGGAGAACGAAACAGTCAGACACGAAACAGAGGTCCACATTTCTAGGGCTCTGGAGGCACTTTGAGGACTTTGATTCTTCTGTGAAGAAGCCATTGAAGAGATTTCAGTGACATGATCTGACTTATGTTTTAACAGGATCTCTCTGGATGCCATGTTGATTAGAGAGTGTAGGAGAGTAAGGACAAGCCCCAGAAGACCAAGAGTTGATTCAAAGAAGTGATTACTCAAACATGGTCCCCCTCCTCAGTGAGGACGCAGAGCAGGAATCGGCAAATCATGGCCACAAATCAAATCAGGCTCTCAGCCTGGACCTGTGGGACTGTGAGCTAATAATGGTTCTCACGTTTAGAAAGCTTGTTGAAGAAGAAAGAGGAGAAGCTACAGAAGCTGTATATGGCCCACAAAGCCTAAGATATTGAAAATCCAGAAAAGGCTTTCCAACACCTGGTGTAAAGCATGTGGCTCGTAGGAGGTGCTCAACAAAATTTGGAAGAGGAATACAAGTGTCAATTAGTTCCTGAAAACACTGTAAAGTGATAGGTGTCAAGAAACATTTATCCCTTCACCCTTAACCTTCACAAATGATGCCATTTCCATCGAGCTATTGAAAAATATATTCTGGCTTTCAAAACAATAAACCAGGGGCCATTTTATCACATAAGTAAGGTCATAAGCAACTGTCGAGTAAAGTTGAAATAGCAACAAATCAAATAATAACAAAAAACATTTTTATAGATTTTTAAGCCTTACAAAGCATTTTCATGTTCATTCTCTAATTTAATCCTCAAATCTACTCCATGAGGTAGTTATTATTTTCCCTTTAGAAATGACCACATATTCCAATCCTCAGTGATTGCCCACGAAAAGCTGAAATCTTGAGTGTCACATCTATTAATGCCAAGGTTGGGTTTTTTTCCCATGGGAACATTGGATGCTAAAATCCACAGGGATTTTCAGCTCAAGATGGCAGACAAGGAAACATATTCACTTTCTGTTCCTCCTGAAACCATATTTAAACAATACTGTAGAAATACCAAACTTAATCAACCAATCAAAGCCAAGACATTTTGGAAGTCATCCACCACAGAAAGATTTCAACACATTTCGAGAAGGCAAACAATGAAATGGAGGAGCCATGAATAAAATAATGAAGAAAAGACTAACCCTAAGTAAGGTCTGCACAAAGCCAGTCAGCTTTGGCTGAGCTCTGGTTGTAGTAAAGGGCAGAGGAAAGAAGAGGGGCTGAAAACAAGGAGACAAAAGTTATTTTAGGAAAAAAAGATCATTTAATGAGCTCCAGGGAACACTCAGCCTGCTGCCATACTAACTCATGAATTACAATGGATTTGTTGGTAAGCAAGATGAGAAAACAGGGAAGAAACCAAACAAACAAAAATCAAGACATTGTTTCTTACTGAACTCTCCTCAAATGAGATCGAGGAATTAGGGTTCAATGCCACAGCTGTAAATCATTTCTGCTCTTGGAGAGGTTAGAAAGGGCTTATAATATTTACCCTTTTCTTTCAGACATAATTTAGGTGTGAGCAAAAGCTTTTTGTGTCCTCCAACCCCAAAGTTTATTGGGGATGGAAGTCCAAATTTGCTGTGACATACCATAAAAAGAATCTCATGAGCAGAGGGTCCAACTAATTCTGGAATATATGAATTATGCCCAGTGTTATTTTCCATACACTTTGAACAAAACTATAGAAATACATTTTGACTGATCTATACGATTCTGGGTTCTGAAACTTCTACATGTCACCTGTGTGACACATAACACACAATGTCAGCCCCAGGAGAGAGAAAACACTCCAATGAAGCAAGCCAAAGACACAAGTTTTAAACAAGGTCAAGTGATGTGTAGACCATCAGCTTCCAGCTCCTGAATAACAACACATGTTTCCCTCGTCCTAGACACCCAAGAGTACGTCTCCTCTCTTGGGCATAAGAATCTCTCGAGTTACATATGTGTAATAAAGAGTGGACCCAGCTGGCATACTCACAATGACCAAATTGTGTTGATCGTACTTTAAACCAATACATCGCTCCACGCTGAAGTTGCAATAAAGGATATATTGGCTTTCTAGACATGAATGAGACGCCTTGCTGGATATACTCCAGGAAGGCCAGAGAAACTGGCTTCTAATCCATACGGAACAATTCACTGGTGAATTTCTTTCAGGATAGCCCATGATTTATCTAGACTATAATCTTTACATATCTGGATCCTTCAAACTAGACAAAGGGAAAATCCGGCCTTCAAGCCTCAGTTAGACATGTGGAATGGCAGCACCAATGGTAGCACCAGCTGACAACCGGTGGTCCCTGACCTGTATCTTCTGAGATTAGAACACAGTGCGGTGGATGACCAATTCATGTGTTGAACAGAAGAAGACCTCCCACAGGGCAGTGTAGCTGTTCGTTACGGGTATGGCACTTAGGGCTAAGTACCATAAGGACTACAAGAAAAAATGAAAAACAAGGAACACATGAAGCATATATGATAAGGGGGCACCACAGTCCAGAACACGAGCTCTGGAATCACACAGGCTTGCTTCGAATCCCGGCTAAGCCACTACCATCTGTATACCCTGAAGAACGGTGCAAGGTTTAAATGTTGTCTGACCAAATTTCAAAAAAGAAGTGAAGAAAGAACCTACCTGCCAGGAAGGGACATCGTGGGGTGCAGCATGCAGTCGGATCAGGGCTCTGCATCTCCTGCTCAGAAACCTTCGCCACCTGGCTCACGGTGATGCTGGCAGCTGAGCAGCCCTGGAGAAGGCGATCCTGTCTCCAGGCCTCGCAGAGAAGCTGGGGAGGTCCCCGGAGGAGGTGGCCCACACCCTGGCAAGCTCTGGGTGCCTCCTGCCCTCAGCTCTGAGCAGCCTCTGGCCTCTGGGCCCCGTAGTGGGGAAGGGCTGGCCGATACATACGCGCAGCTGAGGGGCCTGCAGAGCCGGTGCCCAGGCAGGGTGAGCTCTGAAGGAGAAGGCTTCCACAGTCCCCAACAGTCTCTGCATGGTGGCCCATCCCGTGCCAAACACCTGCCACCCACAGCGAGAAGACCCAGCCACTAGAAAGTCCAGAAGGGGCCACGCCTTTTGCCTCTGGGCTGGGGTTTCTCCACCAGCTTGTCTCGCATGTGCCCCCTGACTCACCCTCTGCCCCGCCCGCCCTTTCTCTGTGACACGTACAATGGACATGTCACAGAGGTAGGCGGAGCCGTCAGATATAAAAGGAGTGAGAAGCTCTCCCACTGTCACTCTCTGCTCTCAGATCAGGCACGCAGCAGCTCTGATATGGAACCCATGGACACCACACCTCCTTCCCACGCCATCATCTACCATTCTGCTCCTGTTTTCCCCAGCACCCCATTTACGCCTTTGCCGGGCATCGGTGCTTCAGCAGGCAGCACGTCTGACCCCGAACCTATGGACACCATGCCTCCTTCCCACGCCGTCATCTTCCGTTCTGCTCCTGTTTTCTCCAGCACCCCATTTACGCCTTTGCCGGGCATCGGTGCTTCAGCAGGCAGCACCTCAGACCCCGAACCTATGGACACCACACCTCCTTCCCACGCCGTCATCTTCCATTCTGCTCCTGCTTTCTCCAGCACCCGTTCACGGCTTTGGCGGTCACGGCGTTGACGGGCATCGGTGCTTCGGCAGGCAGCACGTCTCACACCAAAGCTACGGACACCTCACCTCCTTTACAGGCTGACAAGACCCAACAGATAGACCAACACTTCAAAGTTATGACAGAAAGTTGAGTAAGGTATACATTTGCAATTTCATTTATTATTATTAAAAAGCACAACTGTAGTGCTTAGACTATAACAAGTACTATTCTAAGTTCTTAACAAATATTAACCCACATATTCCTCATAATGGCAACCCTATAGGCAGGTAATGTTCTTCTTTTTTTGTGGTACGCAGGCCTCTCACTGTCGTGGCCTCTCCCGCTGCCGATCACAGGCTCTGGACGCGCGGGCTCAGCGGCCATGGCTCACGGGCCCAACCGCTCCACGGCCTGTGGGATCCTCCCGGACCGGGGCATGAACCCGTGCCCCCTGCATCAGCAGGCGGACTCCCAACCACTGCACCACTATGGAAGCCCGGCAGGTCATATTCGTAATATTCACCTTTGGGGGGAAACTGAGGCCCAGAGACGTTGAATAGCTTGCCTAATGCCACACAGTAAGTAGGTGGCAAAAACCCAGGAGTAAAACCAGACCGTCTAGACTTTCATCACTTTGCTGTGTCACCTTATTATAAGTTGTGGTTAGGGAAGGGACTAAATTGGCAAGACTCTGAACTCAAAGGAGAAGGGAGAAATGAGACAATGAGTGATCCTAGAAACTAGAGAAGATTTAGGCTCAGAAATTTCTGATGATGAGACCCGGAAGATCAAGAACTTGGTTGGAATACTAACTTGGGGTAGTATCTGAATCCATTGAGAAATGGTTTTGTTTTGTGTAAAATTTAGAAAGGCCAGTTGGATGAAGATTAATGAAGAAAAAAGAAGGAAGGAAAAGGAAAAGGTGCCTTAAGTGAGACATAACCACTTCACTCTAAGTACTAGGGGTGTGGTCCTGTGGGAAAGGATGGAGCTCTCTCTACCAGGTTTGTCACCAGGATGAACAAGGAGAAACATGGCAAGCATTGTACTCGTTTTGATGATCCCTCAAAACCACGGCTTCAGTTTCCAAGAATGACCTACGGTAGCATAACTACTGTGTGTCAGACATGCCACTAAGTGTGTTTCCAGTCACACATTTTAATTGGAGAAAAGGATCAATAGTCTATCTACCTCAGATCACACAGAGGGTGGGGGAGCCCGTTTTTAAACCATCTGCCTCCAATGCCAGGTGCCAGGAGCCAGACTCAGCCTACAGGTCTCTTCTGCTCACCTGGAAGTGAAACCATGCGTCATGATTAGTGAAATCCTGTCTTCACTCATCAAGGTACCTTGAACACTTGCACGTCCTCCAAGTAGCATGTAGCATAAGCAAAACGATGTTTGCCCCGGTATTGTCCAGGAACTTGGAATCAGCTGTGCCTAGGTAGGCGGAGCTGGTTTAGAGTGGAGAGGACCACCGATCTTCCACCTGGGCAAGTGCCTTTTGGCCTTCTGCCATCAGAGGGCCAAAAACTCCAGCCTGAGAATGTGCTGAGCCCTGTAGCCTATTACACCAGCTCAGAACAATGAGGAGCACATCTTTGTCCAATCACCTTGCCTCAAGCTCCCCATGACCCATACTGCCCTGCTTCTTTATTCTTTATCCCACAGATACCCCAAGCCCCTTGCTTTCGGGAAGGAGGATTGGAGACCTATTTTCACGTCACTTCCTCGCATGGCTGCCCTGTGAATAAACCTCCTCTTTGCTGCAAACCTCAGCATCTCAGTGTTTTGGCTTGCTGCGCCTCAGACACAATGGTTGGGAGCAGTGGTAAAGGTCCCTTGCCTGTAAGGGAAGCTGGTAGGGCCTAGTAGTCACTTTGTGGATGTTTTCTCCTCCCGGGGGGCAGACGTCCTGCTCTTCCGGAAAGGGAGAAATGCAGGAGCTGGACCCTTGCCCTCAGCATCACCGTCACCTAGGAGCTTCTTAGCAGGACAGAATCCAGGCCCCACCCAGAACTACTGAATACCAGCCTGCATTTAACAAGATCCCCAAGGGAGGCACACCCATGTGAAATTTGGAGAGGCACCAAGCTGTCATCCTCTTCTCCGCAGCTAATGAAAACCAAGCAAAGATTCATCCCAAGCCTACTCTGCCTCAGTCAATTGGATATCATATGAGCTCATTTAATCCTCCCCAGAACCTGCAAATGAGACTGCACATGCCACGGAGCAACTAAGACCGTGCGCCACAACTACCGAGCCTGCGCTCTAGAGCCCGTGATCCAAAACTACTGAAGCCCACACACCTACACTCCATGCTCAGCAACAACGAGAAGCCACCCCAATGAGAAGCCTGTGCACTGCAACAAAGAGTAGCCCCCGCTCACTGCAACTAGAGAAAGCCCGCACACAGCAATGAAGAGCCTATGCAGCCAAAAATAAATAAATAAATAAACCTGTTAAAAAATAAAGCGTGTTTTAGTAACTTACTAAAAGGCACACAATCAGTCAATCTGAGCAAGAATTCAATCCCAAATCTGTCACACTGAAGTTTAAACTAGTACTTGAGATTAATAAAAACAGCACTAAATTAAAAGTTCAGAGATATTTTTTATTTCATACTCTTTCACTAACACCCTTTGGAGATAAATCATTTCATTTATATGGGCCTTCGTTTTTACAACTATAACAGTTGGAAGCTTGACTAGATGATCTGTATGTAGTTTTCCAATTCTAAAATGTTCCACTAATTTGGATTCCTACAATAATTGCTCTTGCAATACATGCATGCTGCCACCAAGTAGCAGTAGAGACTACTAGTTCCTTTTTTATCCCTAGTGGGGAGTGCATTTTGACATCAGACTTATCCGTCAATAGTACAACCTGTTAGTGTAACTATAAAATAACAGAATAATCTGGTATTCTCTCCTGCAAAGCAGAAGCTTTACATTGTGTCTGTGAGTCGTATCAGAATCACCGGTAGGTTTTGACACACAGAGGAAATCCAGAACCCACTGAATGAGAATCTTCAGAGACAGGACTTGGGCTTCTGGATTCTGGGGCTCCCATCATTTGTATATTTTATTTCATTTTATTTTTTGCCTATGTACAATATTAGTCACATCCTTTTGAATCTTTAAAAGTTTCTTTTTGTTTTAAATTTTAGAATATTCCATAATCTTCACCTACTTTTCATAAGGTGTTATCTGTTATGTTTATTCGATCTTGTGCTTCTCCTGGTTAAGACTTCATTATTTTTTTTTTTCGGGGCCCTGCCTCATGTCTTGGAGGATCTTATTTCCCTGACCTGGGATTGGACCCCAGGGCCCCAGCAGTGAAAGCGCCAAGTTCTAACCACTGGAA
Organism: Mesoplodon mirus; assembly: GCF_964341445.2. NCBI lineage: Eukaryota > Metazoa > Chordata > Mammalia > Artiodactyla > Ziphiidae > Mesoplodon > Mesoplodon mirus. The sequence goes on from NW_028295696.1 coordinate 604,687, forward strand.
AACCAGGGAATTCCCAAAGCTTCGTTTAAAATGACTTCTTTTCCCACTCTAATTCATTCCTGGGATGAATTTCATGTTTGAACATTAAAGCAACCTGGCATTACCAAAATAAAGCTACTTTGATTCTGATATATGATTGTTTTACATACCATGGGTACAGTTTGTGCTTCTGTTTACACAGTTTGCATGCATTTTCAAAAGAGAAACTGGCCTGTGATTCTATTCTTGTAATATTCTTTATAGATTTTGTTTTGTTTTGTTTTTAAGATTCTATACATTATTTTTTATTTATTTATTTGTGGCTGCATTGGGTCTTCATTGTTGCACGCGAGCTTTCTGTAGTTGTGGTGAGCGGGGGGCTATTCTTTGTTGTGGTGAGTAGGCTTCTCCTTGCGGTGGCCTGTCTTGTTGTGGAGCACGGGTTCTAGGCATGCAGGCTTCAGTAGTTGCGGCACACGGGCTCAGCAGTTGTGGCCCGCAGGCTCCAGAGCGCAGGCTCAGCAGTTGTGGCACGTGGGCGTAGCTGCTCCACGGCATGTGGGATCTTCCCCCACAAGGGCTCGAACCCGTGTCCCCTGCATTGGGAGGTGGATTCTTAATCACTGCACCATCAGGGAAGCCCTTCTTTTTACTTTTGATCTGAAGCTTATGTTGGCCTTATAAATACTTTGAGCAATATATAGTTTTCTGTTTCCTGGAAGATTTTTATGTAAGATTACCAATACTTCTTCCCTAAATATTTGGAAGAAGTTACGTGGAAACCCATTTATCCCTGGAAATCATTTTCTGTAAAGGTACTTAACTATACAAACAACTTTTTGAGTAGATACAGGTGTTTTAGATATTTTTTCTTTGTTGGGTTAGTCTTGTTAGGTTGCATTTGTTAAGAATGTGTAATTTGGGATGAATTTTCAAATTTATAACTATAAAATTATCATAATTTTAACAGCTTTATTGGGATGTAATTTACATACCATAATTTCAACTCTTTTATGTATACAATTCAGTGGTTCTTAGTGTAACCACTAAAAGGCTTGTGGAACCATCACGACAATCCAATTGTAGATTTTTGTCCCCTCACAAAAAACCCATTACACATTAACAAGGTTTTTTCATTCTCCTCAACCCTCTCAGCCCTAGGCAACCAGTAAACGACTTCCTGTCTCTACAGATTGGCTATTCTGGGCACTTCATATAAATGGCACCATACAATATGTGATCTTTTGTGATTGGCTGCTTTAACTTTACATAATGCTTTCATGGTTCATTCATGTTGTAACATGGATCAATATTTCATTCCTTTTTAGAGCTGAATGCTATTCTATTGTACGGCTATTCCACATTTCGTTTCTTCATTTATCAGATTGACATTTGAATTATTTCCACCTTTTGTTTTTAGAAATATGTTTCCCTGAACATTCACGTACAAGCTTTTGTGCAGACATAAGTTTTCATTTCTCTTAGGTATATATTTAGTAATGGAACTGCTGGGTCATAGGGTAACTCGATGTTTAACACTTGCAGGAACTCTCAAGCTGTTTTGTAAAATGGCCGCGCCATTTTACATTCCCACCAGCAATGTATGTGGCTTTTAATCTCTTTTCTTACAGCCTAGCATGTCGTCTATGCTGGGAAACGTTTCACATGTAGTTGAGCAGGATGAGCCTTTTACTGTTCGGTTGAGTATTCTCTAGACATTTAGTAGGTCTTGTTAATTCATAGTCTTGTCCAAGTCTTCTATATCGTTGTTGATCTTCTGCCTAATTGTTCTATCCATTATTGACCGTGGAGTACTGAAGCCTCTACCTAATATTGTGCAATTATCTATTTCTTCCTTCAATTCTTCATGGGTGTTGGTATTTTCTTCTTCATGTACTTTGGTTTTATCTTATTCAGGGCAAATATGTTAAAAATTTTGGTATCTTCCCTTTTTTATCATAAAATGTCCCTTTTCATATCTAGTAACTCTTTTGTTTGTTTTAAAGTCTATATTTTCTGGTATTAGTATAGCCACTTCAGCATGCTTATGGTTGCTATTTGCATGCACCTCTTATGTTTCACTGAACTTTGTGAGAAGGCAGGGCCTGGGAGCTGCGGCCTCACACTCGGGCTCCAGAGGAAGATGTGTGTGACACACCTCAAACTGACCCAAAACACGGAGCAAAACCAGCCATCTAGAGGTCTAAAAGAGAGCCACTGCAGCTACTAGCCCATAGGTCCAAGGAAAATAAATTCTTGTTTATGTAACTGAGTTTTGGGGCGATTTCTTCCAAAGCATTATCACAGCAAGAGCTGACTAACACCACATCCTCCAAATCATTGTTATGTAAATGGCTGCCACCAGGCCTACATGTAAGGTAATTGTGTACTCAAAATGTGAGAATTCTTGAACTCTTGGTGCCTCTCCAACACAATGTACATGGCTAAATTTCCGCCAGTAAGTTCACTAATATACCACAAAGATCTCCCTAAACTTTTATTAAATGCAATGCAAAGTTCTTTCTTTTCATTTTCTGCTTTGGCATAGTTAAAATGCTTTTTATCCATGTAAATCGGCTCTTGCTCTTTGGCTTCTGTGGTTAGAGTCTTTTGAGCTCTTTGGCTTTTCAGCTCCTAGGCTGTAACGTTTGAATCAGCAAATGCCCCAAGGAGAAAAGCTGCAGCAAATGTCAAGCTTGCGTCCGTGTTTCCCTTCTCTCCACAACTTGGCCCACATGTCTTGGTGTCTCTCCAACATTCAGATGCCAGAGAACACATGTGTTCTTACTTTATCCAGGTTTTCTAAAATTTCTTTAGACTTCACCTGATCTTATGTTATTATTGAACTATCATCTCAATTACCACTAGGAAGAAAATTTACAATCTTTGAGAGAAAAGGGAACCCTGGTACACTGTTGGTAGGGATGTAAACTGGTGCAGCCACTGTGGAAAACAGTATGGAGGGTTCTCCAAAACCTAAAAGGAGAACTACTATATGACCTCGCAACTCCACTCTTAGGTATAAATCTGAAAAAAACAAAAACACGTGTTCTCAATAACATGTACTGGAAAAGATACATGCACCCCAATGTTCGCAGCATCCTTGTGTACAATTACCAAGATATGGAAGCAACCTAAGTGTCATCAAGAGATGAATAGATAAAGAAGATGTGGTACATATAACCAATGGCATACTACTCAGCCTTACAAAAGAACCAAATTTTGCCATTTGCAGCAACATAGATGGCCTTGGAGGGCATTGTGGTAAGTGAAATAAGTCAAACAGAAACAAATACTGTAGGATATCACCTATATATGGAATCTAAAAAATACAACTATCTAGCAAATATAACAAAACAGAAGGAGAGTTACAGATATAGAGAACAAACTAATGGTTGCCAGCGCAGAGGGGGAGGAGGGGGCAATACAGGGGTCGGGAAGTGAGAGATGTAAACTACTAGGTCCACAATAGGCTCAAGGATGTATTGTACAACACAGGGAATATAGGCAATATTTTGTAATAACTGTAAATGTAAAGTAACCTTTAAAAAGTATATAAACATGTTTTGAAAAGAAATCATACTGAAAATTGGAAACAATTTAAATATCCATCAACAGGAAAAAGCACATATAAATTATTGTATTTCCGTACATGGGAATCCTACATAGCGAGGAAAGTACGTGAACTAGACAGATCTTTACGTGTCAGCATGGATGAACCTAGCAAAGATAACACTAAATAAAGCAAGTAAGAAGACAAAATATAGAATACTATATGCGGTTTATGAATACTTAAAAATGTAGCATAAATAGAAAGACGTCCATGTCAGTGATGGAGACCAAGTTCAGAAGAGTGGTTACCCAGGGTCAGCTGGGGAGTGGCTGTGTTTGGGAAAGTGGTCACACCAGACTCTTCAACAGGAATGGAAATGTTTCAGTTCACACGCTGGCTGGAAGACAGAGGAGTGTCTGTGATGTTATAATGTGAGCATCTAGGGGATCTGATGCGCGGGAGATGGTAGAGGGTAGAGGCATCCAGAAGGTGGTGGTAGAAGAGGAACGTTGTACACAGAACGCCTAAGGCCTGACCAGAGGACAACCACTGTTCTAGAAACTGGACACAAATCCAACTTCTACGGCCAGCCCTAAAAGACAAACTGAGGCATATTTAAAATTTTAAGACTTTATGTGAGCAAAATTAGATTCAATTCAGGCACCACCAAAGTGGAAGCGGTGAGGAGCACTCCAGCCACAGGAGCTGCAGAGATGCTTATTTTAAAAGAGCAGAAGCAAAGCAAGGAAATGACTGATTTGCTATAGCTTTAAAGCCTAGTTGGTGGTTTGTGACTGGCTGTCCTCAGCGGTGTCCGTCACCCTGAGCCGCTGACGGGCTTAGATTTTCCTTGCTTTATGTAGGCGGCCGCATCACTAGAGCCACCACAGTCTAACGGCCCCCTGCAGGGTTAATTTACTAACACCAATTGTCTGAGTCATTCCTCTTACTCAGTCACTTCACTTCCTACGCCTCAGTTTCTCTTCTGTAAAGTGGACATTCAGTAGTAAATTCTCTGTGGAGGTGTCAGTGCAAAACAAAGTGATTATTAGTAACCATGATCATGTCCTGAATACACTGAACACGTCACTGTTTGCCAACCACCGTGTCAAGTCAGCAGAGACAACGGAAATTAACAGCTCTCCGCAAATATTCACACACCCGTGCACCAGGTAACGGACCACAGGTAGACGTTCACTCAGCCTTTCATGTGTCCCTCACGGAGTGCACGCTCTCTCCTAGGCGGGGTGATCACAGACACTTAGCGGCAGTTTAATGACTTTTTAAATGCGTTGATACAACCATGTCTCACTTTTGTTTGGATCAGTCAGCAAACACTTTTTGTAAACCCCATACTCTCCACACCTCCTACCTTTCGCGCCACCCTAGTCTCGAATCTCCTGCCCCTGCTCCTCAGGCTGGGTCCCCATGGGAGGCGGGGCTGCGTGCTGACACACTGAGGAGCGGGCGGAGGTCTTCGATCCCCGCCCACACAGCGCTGCCCACAGGTTTGAACCGCAGTGCAGAGAGCGAAGAGGTCTGAGCCAACATGAGCACGGCATCGAGGGGCCTGCCTAGCTGGGGCCAGTGGCCCTGTGTCTTCTGCCTGCAATGCGGGTCCTGCGCATGGTGCACCTGAGGGGCCGTGAGGCGAGCAGGGGCCACCAGGCAGGTGTGGACATCGTGTCCGCTGCCAGGGTCCCCGAGGCCATGCTGCGGCAATGATCACTTGCTGAATCTGAGCCGCGACAGTGCGGGAATATATAAGGGAAGTGCTGGAGAAAAACAGCAAGCAGGGAAGGGAGATGGAGATGGTTAGATGCTAGGAGGAGGCTGCTAGCTGAAACTAAGTGATCCCTGAGGACTTTCTGGGGAAGATAAAATTTAAGAGGGAGCAAGGAGCATATCTGGGAAGTGAATAGTACAGGTAGAGGGAACAGTCCGATGGAAAGTCAATGAGGCTAGAGTAGGCTGGAGTACCCAATGAGCAGAAAGGATGGCAGTGTGTGGAAAACAGAGCAAGCAAAGTGGAGAGGAGAACGAAACAGTCAGACACGAAACAGAGGTCCACATTTCTAGGGCTCTGGAGGCACTTTGAGGACTTTGATTCTTCTGTGAAGAAGCCATTGAAGAGATTTCAGTGACATGATCTGACTTATGTTTTAACAGGATCTCTCTGGATGCCATGTTGATTAGAGAGTGTAGGAGAGTAAGGACAAGCCCCAGAAGACCAAGAGTTGATTCAAAGAAGTGATTACTCAAACATGGTCCCCCTCCTCAGTGAGGACGCAGAGCAGGAATCGGCAAATCATGGCCACAAATCAAATCAGGCTCTCAGCCTGGATCTGTGGGACTGTGAGCTAATAATGGTTCTCACGTTTAGAAAGCTTGTTGAAGAAGAAAGAGGAGAAGCTACAGAAGCTGTATATGGCCCACAAAGCCTAAGATATTTAAAATCCAGAAAATGCTTTCCAACACCTGATGTAAAGCATGTGGCTCGTAGGAGGTGCTCAACAAAATTTGGAAGAGGAATACAAGTGTCAATTAGTTCCTGAAAACACTGTAAAGTGATAGGTGTCAAGAAACATTTATCCCTTCACCCTTAACCTTCACAAATGATGCCATTTCCATCGAGCTATTGAAAAATATATTCTGGCTTTCAAAACAATAAACCAGGGGCCATTTTATCACATAAGTAAGGTCATAAGCAACTGTCGAGTAAAGTTGAAATAGCAACAAATCAAATAATAACAAAAAACACTTTTATAGATTTTTAAGCCTTACAAAGCATTTTCATGTTCATTCTCTAATTTAATCCTCAAATCTACTCCATGAGGTAGTTATTATTTTCCCTTTAGAAATGACCACATATTCCAATCCTCAGTGATTGCCCACGAAAAGCTGAAATCTTGAGTGTCACATCTATTAATGCCAAGGTTGGGTTTTTTTCCCATGGGAACATTGGATGCTAAAATCCACAGGGATTTTCAGCTCAAGATGGCAGACAAGGAAACATATTCACTTTCTGTTCCTCCTGAAACCATATTTAAACAATACTGTAGAAATACCAAACTTAATCAACCAATCAAAGCCAAGACATTTTGGAAGTCATCCACCACAGAAAGATTTCAACACATTTCGAGAAGGCAAACAATGAAATGGAGGAGCCATGAATAAAATAATGAAGAAAAGACTAACCCTAAGTAAGGTCTGCACAAAGCCAGTCAGCTTTGGCTGAGCTCTGGTTGTAGTAAAGGGCAGAGGAAAGAAGAGGGGCTGAAAACAAGGAGACAAAAGTTATTTTAGGAAAAAAAGATCATTTAATGAGCTCCAGGGAACACTCAGCCTGCTGCCATACTAACTCATGAATTACAATGGATTGTTGGTAAGCAAGATGAGAAAACAGGGAAGAAACCAAACAAACAAAAATCAAGACATTGTTTCTTACTGAACTCTCCTCAAATGAGATCGAGGAATTAGGGTTCAATGCCACAGCTGTAAATCATTTCTGCTCTTGGAGAGGTTAGAAAGGGCTTATAATATTTACCCTTTTCTTTCAGACATAATTTAGGTGTGAGCAAAAGCTTTTTGTGTCCTCCAACCCCAAAGTTTATTGGGGATGGAAGTCCAAATTTGCTGTGACATACCATAAAAAGAATCTCATGAGCAGAGGGTCCAACTAATTCTGGAATATATGAATTATGCCCAGTGTTATTTTCCATACACTTTGAACAAAACTATAGAAATACATTTTGACTGATCTATACGATTCTGGGTTCTGAAACTTCTACATGTCACCTGTGTGACACATAACACACAATGTCAGCCCCAGGAGAGAGAAAACACTCCAATGAAGCAAGCCAAAGACACAAGTTTTAAACAAGGTCAAGTGATGTGTAGACCATCAGCTTCCAGCTCCTGAATAACAACACATGTTTCCCTCGTCCTAGACACCCAAGAGTACGTCTCCTCTCTTGGGCATAAGAATCTCTCGAGTTACATATGTGTAATAAAGAGTGGACCCAGCTGGCCTACTCACAATGACCAAATTGTGTTGATCGTACTTTAAACCAATACATCGCTCCACGCTGAAGTTGCAATAAAGGATATATTGGCTTTCTAGACATGAATGAGACGCCTTGCTGGATATACTCCAGGAAGGCCAGAGAAACTGGCTTCTAATCCATACGGAACAATTCACTGGTGAATTTATTTCAGGATAGCCCATGATTTATCTAGACTATAATCTTTACATATCTGGATCCTTCAAACTAGACAAAGGGAAAATCCGGCCTTCAAGCCTCAGTTAGACATGTGGAATGGCAGCAACAATGGTAGCACCAGCTGACAACTGGTGGTCCCTGACCTGTATCTTCTGAGATTAGAACACAGTGCGGTGGATGACCAATTCATGTGTTGAACAGAAGAAGACCTCCCACAGGGCAGTGTAGCTGTTCGTTACAGGTATGGCACTTAGGGCTAAGTACCATAAGGACTACAAGAAAAATTGAAAAACAAGGAACATATGAAGCATATATGATCAGGGGGCACCACAGTCCAGAACACGAGCTCTGCAATCACACAGGCTTGCTTCGAATCCCGGCTAAGCCACTACCATCTGTATACCCTGAAGAACAGTGCAAGGTTTAAATGTTGTCTGACCAAATTTCAAAAAAGAAGTGAAGAAAGAACCTACCTGCCAGGAAGGGACATCGTGGGGTGCAGCATGCAGTCAGATCAGGGCTCTGCATCTCCTGCTCAGAAACCTTCGCCACCTGGCTCACGGTGATGCTGGCAGCTGAGCAGCCCTGGAGAAGGCGATCCTGTCTCCAGGCCTCGCAGAGAAGCTGGGGAGGTCCCCGGAGGAGGTGGCCCACACCCTGGCAAGCTCTGGGTGCCTCCTGCCCTCAGCTCTGAGCAGCCTCTGGCCTCTGGGCCCCGTAGTGGGGAAGGGCTGGCCGATACATACGCGCAGATGAGGGGCCTGCAGAGCCGGTGCCCAGGCAGGGTGAGCTCTGAAGGAGAAGGCTTCCACAGTCCCCAACAGTCTCTGCATGGTGGCCCATCCCGTGCCAAACACCTGCCACCCACAGTGAGAAGACCCAGCCACTAGAAAGTCCAGAAGGGGCCCCGCCTTTTGCCTCTGGGCTGGGGTTTCTCCACCAGCTGGGCTCGCATGTGCCCCCTGACTCACCCCCTGCCCCGCCCGCCCTTTCTCTGTGACACGTACAATGGACATGTCACAGAGGTAGGCGGAGCCGTCAGATATAAAAGGAGTGAGAAGCTCTCCCACTGTCACTCTCTGCTCTCAGATCAGGCACGCAGCAGCTCTGATATGGAACCCATGGACACCACACCTCCTTCCCACGCCATCATCTACCATCCTGCTCCTGTTTTCCCCAGCACCCCATTTACGCCTTTGCCGCGCATCGGTGCTTCAGCAGGCAGCTCGTCTGACCCCGAACCTATGGAAACCACGCCTCCTTCCCACGCCGTCGTCTTCCGTTCTGCTCCTGTTTTCTCCAGCACCCCATTTATGGCTTTGCCGGGAATCGGTGCTTCAGCAGGCAGCACCTCAGACCCCGAACCTATGGACACCACACCTCCTTCCCACGCCGTCATCTTCCATTCTGCTCCTGCTTTCTCCAGCACCCGTTCACGGCTTTGGCGGTCACGGCGTTGACGGGCATCAGTGCTTCGGCAGGCAGCACGTCTCACACCAAATCTACGGACACCTCACCTCCTTTACAGGCTGACAAGACCCAACAGATAGACCAACACTTCAAAGTTATGACAGAAAGTTGAGTAAGGTATACATTTGCAATTTCATTTATTATTATTAAAAAGCACAACTGTAGTGCTTAGACTATAACAAGTACTATTCTAAGTTCTTACCAAATATTAACCCACATATTCCTCATAATGGCAACCCTATAGGCAGGTAATGTTCTTTTTTTTTTGTGGTACGCAGGCCTCTCACTGTCGTGGCCTCTCCCGCTGCCGATCACAGGCTCTGGACGTGCGGGCTCAGCGGCCATGGCTCACGGGCCCAACCGCTCCACGGCATGTGGGATCCTCCCGGTCCGGGGCATGAACCCATGCCCCCTGCATCAGCAGGCGGACTCCCAACCACTGCACCACTATGGAAGCCCGGCAGGTCATATTCGTAATATTCACCTTTGGGGGGAAACTGAGGCCCAGAGACGTTGAATAGCTTGCCTAATGCCACACAGTAAGTAGGTGGCAAAACCCAGGTGTAAAACCAGACCGTCTAGACTTTCATCACTTTGCTGTGTCACCTTATTATAAGTTGTGGTTAGGGAAGGGACTAAATTGGCAAGACTCTGAACTCAAAGGAGAAGGGAGAAATGAGAAAATGAGTGATCCTAGAAACTAGAGAAGATTTAGGCTCAGAAATTTCTGATGATGAGACCCGGAAGATCAAGAACTTGGTTGGAATACTAACTTGGGGTAGTATCTGAATCCATTGAGAAATGGTTTTGTTTTGTGTAAAATTTAGAAAGGCCAGTTGGATGAAGATTAATGAAGAAAAAAGAAGGAAGGAAAAGGAAAAGGTGCCTTAAGTGAGACATAACCACTTCACTCTAAGTACTAGGGGTGTGGTCCTGTGGGAAAGGATGGAGCTCTCTCTACCAGGTTTGTCACCAGGATGAACAAGGAGAAACATGGCAAGCATTGTACTCGTTTTGATGATCCCTCAAAACCACGGCTTCAGTTTCCAAGAATGACCTACGGTAGCATAACTACTGTGTGTCAGACATGCCACTAAGTGTGTTTCCAGTCACACATTTTAATTGGAGAAAAGGATCAATAGTCTATCTACCTCAGATCACACAGAGGGTGGGGGAGCCCGTTTTTAAACCATCTGCCTCCAATTCCAGGTGCCAGGAGCCAGACTCAGACTACACGTCTCTTCTGCTCACCTGGAAGTGAAACCATGCGTCATGATTAGTGAAATCCTGTCTTCACTCATCCAGGTACCTTGAACACTTGCACGTCCTCCAAGTAGCATGTAGCATAAGCAAAAAGATGTTTGCCCCGGTATCGTCCAGGAACTTGGAATCAGCTGTGCCTAGGTAGGCGGAGCTGGTTTAGAGTGGAGAGGACCACCGATCTTCCACCTGGGCAAGTGCCTTTTGGCCTTCTGCCATCAGAGGGCCAAAAACTCCAGCCTGAGAATGTGCTGAGCCCTGTAGCCTATTACACCAGCTCAGAACAATGAGGAGCACATCTTTGTCCAATCACCTTGCCTCAAGCTCCCCATGACCCATACTGCCCTGCTTCTTTATTCTTTATCCCACAGATACCCCAAGCCCCTTGCTTTCGGGAAGGAGGATTGGAGACCTATTTTCACGTCACTTCCTCGCATGGCTGCCCTGTGAATAAACCTCCTCTTTGCTGCAAACCTCAGCATCTCAGTGTTTTGGCTTGCTGCACCTCAGACACAATGGTTGGGAGCAGTGGTAAAGGTCCCTTGCCTGTAAGGGAAGCTGGTAGGGCCTAGTAGTCACTTTGTGGATGTTTTCTCCTCCCGGGGGGCAGACGTCCTGCTCTTCCAGAAAGGGAGAAATGCAGGAGCTGGACCCTTGCCCTCAGCATCACCGTCACCTAGGAGCTTCTTAGCAGGACAGAATCCAGGCCCCACCCAGAACTACTGAATACCAGCCTGCATTTAACAAGATCCCCAAGGGAGGCACACCCATGTGAAATTTGGAGAGGCACCAAGCTGTCATCCTCTTCGCCGCAGCTAATGAAAACCAAGCAAAGATTCATCCCAAGCCTACTCTGCCTCAGTCAATTGGATATCATATGAGCTCATTTAATCCTCCCCAGAACCTGCAAATGAGACTGCACATGCCACGGAGCAACTAAGACCGTGCGAAACAACTACTGAGCGTACACTCTAGAGCCCTTGAACCACAACTACTGAAGCTGAAGATCAGGAGCGTTCATACCTATGCCTCTTAAAAAGTCAGCTCTTTAGCTAAACATGAGCTCATGTTTAGCTAAATTTACACAATAATGAAGAAATCAGCTACAAGTGGAGACAATCAGAAAAAACAATCAATATCAGTATTAGATTCCCAAGCCCATCCATCTGATGTTGGAATAATCAGGTGCAAGGCAGAAAATATATGTAAAACTAGAATTGAAACAAGGAACAGGGATGTTTTAAAAGACTGGTAGGATCTTTAAAACATTTTTAAAGTACATGTCATTGATAAAGCTAAAAACTCGAAGGTTGTGTAATACAACAGATTAATCATGGAGAAGAGTGAAATTATGCTGTTTTGAAAAATATGGCCGATCAGATTTTCTGCCTAATTATATAAGAAGATTTACCTTAAGAAATACACATTATTTTAAAGACTTATTGGCTGTGAAATAAGTTAAGGGTATTTCAAATGGCTTGTCTGCAAAGAAAGGTGACATGTAGGGAAACACAGAAAGTCGAGGGGAAAATATGTCAATATATACATTGCTATATGGTGAACTAAGCCTTAGGCCAGCAACAGTGTGGAGGACCTGACCCTTAGATACTTACAAGTAAGCTGGAATCTTCAAAAAGTTCAAATCTTTATAATTAAAAAGATTTATTATAAGTAATAACCAAGTGTTTAATTGACATTAGACGATCAAAACAATAAACCCTGACAACATAGAAAAAATAATAAAGATATGAGCAAAACGTAATAAAACAGAAAACGTATAAAATTGAGGTGATTTAGTAAGTCAAAAGAATATTCTTTGAAATGATATAACAAACACACTTTGATTAAGCAAAACAAAAACATAAGTAAATAATCTACATAAAGAATCAGGACAATGTTATAGCAGAGAATATATGAAATGCCAGTAAATTTGAACATTTCTGTAAAGTGGACAATTTCCTAGCTCTTAAAGTTTGCCAAATCTGACACAAGATGAAATCATTTAAGGCCATCATGACTGCCCTTTGCATCCTCGGTAAGTCCTGGCCTCAGCATGCAGCTTCTGTCATCCATGGCAACCTGCGGAGAGGGGGCGGAGCTGCAGGAGGTTGGAACACTGCCCTCAGTGACGGTGTGGGTGTGACCATCTCTGCTGTGACTGAACAAAGGGCAGGGGAGCAGGGGGACCAATGTAGGGCCCTCAGAGCGCGGCAGGCCCTGTGGGGTGGCACAAGAATTGAGGTCTATGCCAAAGATCGCCTTCTTGGTCTGTGAGGCAACCCGGCCTCTCACCTTTCCACTCAGGTCGCCCTCCTACTTGATGTGTGTGTAGAACGTGTCCACGGAGTACACCTCGCTGCACAAGTAACCACAGGTCTGGGCGACGTAGCTTCCTGCAAGGTGACCGAAGGTCTCAGGCAGGCTTTCCCCACAGAAACATGTGGAGAGGCACCTGCCCAGGCCCCTGGCCGCTCAGTGCCCATGTCCCAGAGCGGGGGCCGCAAAGCAGCCCTGTCTGAGTCCCCTGCCCCTAGAGGGAGTTTTGGCCCAACACTTCTAGAAAACGGGGTCCATGCGGGCAATTCATTGGAGGGACACAAATATACCTTTGCCGACTTTCTGCTGAAACTCATGAGCGTTCACACCTAAGCCTCTTACAAGGTGAGGTGTTTAGATAAACATGAGCTCATGATCTAAATTAACACATTAATGAAAAAATCAGCTACAAGTGGAGATAATCAGCAAAAACAATCAATACCAGAATTAGATTCCCAAGGCCATGCATCAGACGTTGGAATAATCAGCTGCAAGGCAGAAAATATAAATAAAACTAGAACTGAAACAAGGAACAAGGATGTTTTAAAAGACTGGGAGGGTCTTTAAAACATTTTTAAATACATGTCATTGATAAAGCTAAAAACTCGATGGTTGTGTAATACAACCGATTAATCACGGAGAAGTGTGAAATTATGTTGTTTTGAAAAATATGGCAGATCAGATTTTCTGCCTAATTATATAAGAAGATTTATCTTAAAAAATACACATTATTTTAAACACTTATTGGCTGTAAAATAAGTGAAGGGTATTTCAAAGAGCTTGTCTGCAAAGAAAGTTGAGAAGTAGGAAAACACAGATAGTCAAGGGGAAAATATGTTAAAATATACATTGCTCTATGGTGAACTAAGCCTTAGGCCAGCAACAATGTGGAGGACCTTGCCCTTAGATAATTACAAGTAAGCTGGAATCTTCAAAATGTTCAACTCTTTATAATTAAAAAGATTTATTAAAGTTAATAACCAAGTGTTTTAACTGACATCAGAAGATCAAAACAATAAACCCAGAGAACACAGAAAAAATATAAATAAAGATATGAGCAGAACGTAAGAATTGTGAATGTGGGCACTGTCAGCATGGGGACTATCACCTCGCTGCACAGGTTACCATAGGTCTGGGCGTCGTAGCTTCCTGCCAGGTGACCGAAGGTCACCATGAGCACTGTCACCATGAGTACTATCACCCTGGGTATTGTCACCATGGACACTGTCACCGTGAGCACTACACCATGAGAATTGTGACTATGGGCACTGTCACCATGGGCACATTCACCATCGGCACTATCACCGTGAACACTGTCACCATGAGCACTGTCACTGTGTGCAGTTTCACCATACACACTATCACCGGAAGGACTATCACCGTAAGCAATGTCACCATGAGCAATGTCACCATGGGCACTGCCACCATTTCACACTGCCACCATGAGCAGTGTCACCATGGGCACTTTAATCATGATTACTCTCACAATGGGTAATATCATGATATGGGCACTGTCACCATGAGAACTGTCATAGTGTGGCATGTCTTGATGGGAACTGGCACAAAGGGCATTGTCACTATGAGCATTGTGACAATGAGCACTATCACTGTGAGAAATCTCACCATGCTGTCTCCATGGCACTGTCACCGTGAGAACTGTCACCATGGCCACTGTCACTGTCGTCACTGTCACCATGGGCACTGTCATTGTGGGCACTGCCTCCACGGGCACTGTCACAATGGGCATGGCCACCAAGTGTACTATCACCATGGGCACTATCACTGTGAGGAATGTCACCATGGGAACTATCATCATGAGCTGTATCACCATGGGCACTCTCACCATGAGAACCGTCACCATGGACACTGTCACCATGGGCATTATCACCATGAGCAATATCACCATGTGTACTGTCACCATGGGCACGGCCACTAAGTGCACTATAACTATGGGCACTATTACTGTGAGCGCTGTCACCATGGGCAGTTTAACCATGGGCACTATCACTGTGAGCACTGTCACCAGAGGCAATGTGACCGTGGGCACTGTCATCATGGGCACTGTCGTCATGGGCAGTGTCACTGTGGGCACTGTCAGCATGGGTCCTGCAACCTTGTGCCCTGTAACCATGAGGAATGTCATCATGGGTTGTTACCATGTGCACTTTAACCATGAGCACTCTCACCATGGGAACTGTCAACAT
Source organism: Mesoplodon mirus (assembly GCF_964341445.2). Taxonomy (NCBI): domain Eukaryota; kingdom Metazoa; phylum Chordata; class Mammalia; order Artiodactyla; family Ziphiidae; genus Mesoplodon; species Mesoplodon mirus. The sequence continues at coordinate 619,692 of NW_028295696.1, forward strand.
TTTTCACTGCCACCATGTGCACTACAAACATGTACACTGTCACCATGGGCACTATCACCGTGAGCTCTGTCACCAACAGTACTGTCAGCATGGGCATTTTCACCAAGGGCACAGCCACCATATGCACTCTTTCCATGGTCAATATCACTGTGAGCACTGTCACCATGGGATCTACCATCATGGGCACTGTCATCATGAGCACTTTCAACATGGGAACTCTCACCATGGGCAATTTCACCATGGGAACTATTAACGTGAGGACTATCACCATGGGCACTATCACTTTGTGCAGTATCACCATGGTCACTGTCACCATTGGCACTGTCACCGTGGTAGTGTCACCATGGACACTGTCATGATGAACATTGTCATCATAGGCACTGTCACCATGAGGAGTGTCACCATGCGCACTGTCAACATGGGCACTATCATCTTGAGCAGTATCACCATGTATACTGTCAACATGGGCCCAGTCACCAAGTGCACTATCACTATGCTCACAATTACCGTGAGCACTGTCACAATGGGCACCTTAACCACAGGCACTATCACCGTGAGAACTATCACCATCGGCACTATCACCGTGAGCACTGTCACATTAGGCACTATCACTGTGAGCACAGTTACCATGGGCAATGTCACCATGTGCACAGCTACCATCGGTACTCTCACCATGGGAACTGCCACCATGAGCACTGTCACCACAAGGACTGCCACCCAGGGCACTGCCACCATGAGCACTGTCACGGTGGGAACCTCGAATATGGGCACTGTAATCAGGAGCACTTTCACCATGGGAACTGTCACCATGGGAACTTTCACCATGGGCATTATCAATGTTAGGACAGCCACCATGGGCACTATCACCTTGAGCAGTATCACCATGGTCACTGTCACCATGAGCACTTACACCGTGGCATGGTCACCATGGGAACTGTCATGATGAGCACTGTCACCATAGACACTGTCACCATGAGAACAGTCACCATGCACACTACCACCATTGATAATCTCACCATGTGCACTGCCACCATCGGTACTCTCACCATGGGAGCTGTCACCATGAGCACTGTCACCATGAGCACTGCTTCCTAGGGCACTGCCACCATGAGCACTGTCACCATGAGAACTCCCACTATGAGAATTGCCACCAGAGGCATTTTCACCATCAGTACTGTCACCATGCGCAATGTCAGCATGGGCACTCTGATCTTGGGCACTGTCACCATGGGCACTGTCATTGTGGGCACTGCCACCGTGAGATCTGTTACCGTGAGCTCTGTCACCCTGGGTATTGTCACCATGGGCACTATCACCGTGAGAATTGTGAACATGGGCATTGTCATCATGGGGACTATCACCATGAGTACTATCACCCTGGGTATTGTTACCATGGGCACTGTCACCGTGAGCACTACACCTTGAGAATTGTGACTATGGGCATTGTCACCATGGGCACTTTCACCAAGGGCACTATCACCGTGAGCACTGTCAACAGGCGCACTATCACCATAAGGACTCTCACCTTAAGCAATGTCACCATGAGCAATGTCACCATGGTCTCTGTCATCATTTCACACTGCCACCATGTGCAGTATCACCATGGGCACTTTAACCATGAGTACTGTCACCATGGGTAAAATCACCATGGGCACTGTCACTGTGAGAACTGTCACGGTTCGGCATGTCTCAATGGCCACTGGCACAATGGGCCTTGTCTCTCTGAGCACTGTCACAATGGGCAATATCACCATGAGCTTTCTCACCATGGTAACTGTCACCATGGACACTGTCACTTTTGGTACTGTCCATGAGCACTGTCACTGTGGGCACTTCCACTGTGAGCATTATTACCATGAACACTGCTTCCGTTAGCACTATCATCATAAGTACTGTCACCATGGGAAATGTCACTATTGCCGTGACCACCATGGACACTCTCACGGTGTGCACTGTCACCAGGGGCACTGCCACCATGGGCAATGTCACCATGAGCACTGTCACTGTGAGAACTGTCAGAGTGCGGCATGTCTCGATGGGAGCTGGCACAAAGGGCATTGCCACTATGAGCATTGTGACAATGAGCACTATCCCTGTGAAAAATCTCACCATGCTAACTGTCTCCATGGCACTGTCACCTTGAGAACTATCACCATGGGCACTGTCACCGTCGTCACTCTCACCATCTGCACTGTCATTGTGGGCACTGCCACCTTGTCACTGTCACCATGGGCACTGTCACAATGGGTACGGCCACCAAGTGTACTATCACCATAGGCACTATCACTGTGAGGAATGTCACCATGGGCACTATTATCTTGAGCTGTATCACCAAGGGCACTCTCACCGTGAGAACTGTCACCATGGACACTGTCACCATGGGCACTATCACCGTGAGCAGTATCACCATGTGTACTGTCACCATGGGCACAGCCACTAAGGGCACTATAACTATGGGCACTATTACCGTGAGCACTGTCACCATGGCAAGTTTAACCATGGACACTATCACTCTGAGCACTGTCACCACAGGCAATGTCACCGTGGGCACTGTAACCATGGGCACTCTCATGGGCAGTGTCATTGTGAGCACTGTCACAATGGGTACTGCAACCTTGTGCACTGTAACCCTGAGGAATGTCAGCATGGGTTGTTACCGTGTGCACTGTAACCATGAGCACTGTCACCATGGGAACTGTCACCATTTTTCACGGCCACCATGTGCACTACAACCATATGCACTGTCACCATGGGCACTATCGCCGTGAGAACTGTCACCAACAGTACCGTCATCATTGGCAAAGTCACCAATGGCATGGCCACCATCTGCAATCTTACCATGGTCACTATCACTGTGAACACTGTCCCCAGTGGAACTACCAACATGGACACTGTCATCATGAGCACTTTCACCTTGCAAACTGTCACCATGGGTATTTTCACCATGGGCACTATCAAAGTGAAAACTGTCACCATGGGCACTGTCACCATGAGCATTGTCACCATAGGCACTGTCATCGTGAGAAATGTCACCATGCGCACAGTCACCAAGGGCATTATCACTTTGAGCAGTATCACCATGTGTACTGTCACCATGGGCACGGTCACCATGGGCACGGTCACCAAGTACACTATCACTATGCTCACTAGTACTGTGAGCACTGTCACCATGGGCAACTTAACCATGGGCAATATGACTGGGAGCATTATCAGCATCAGCACAACAGTCGTGATAACTGTCACCATGGGTCATATCATCGTGAGCACGGTTACCATGGGCACTGTCACCATGTGCACTGCCAAATCGGTACTCTCACCATGTTAAATGCTAGCATGAGCACTGGCACCATGAGAACTGTCACTATGAGAATTGCCACCATGGGCACTTTCTCCATGAGTACTGTCACCATGGGTATTTTCACCTTGGGCACTGTCACCGTAAGCAGCATTACCATGAGCACTTTCCCCTGGAGCACTGTCACCATGGACACTGTCACAATGCGGAATCTCACCATGAGCCCTGTCACCATGGGCAATGTCACCATGAGAAGTGTCACTATAGGCAGTGGCACTGTGGGCACTGTCACCATGGGCATTGCCACCATGTGCACTATCAACATGGCCACTGTCACCATGGGCACTTTATCATTGAGTACTGTCACCATGGGTAATATCACCATGGGCACTGTCACCGTAATAACTGTCACCATGGGCACTGTCACTTTTGACACTCTCCATGGGCACTGTCACTATGGGCCCTGCCACCATGAGCACTATCACCATGAGTACAGCACGTGTGAACACTATCACCATAAGCACTGTCATCATCGGCAGTGTCACCACCATGAGCACTGCTACAATAAGCACTGTCACTGTGGGCTCTTCCACCATGAGCACTGTCACCATGAGCACTGTCACAATGAGCAGTGTCTCCAGGGGCAATGTCATCATGGACACTGTCACAATGTGCACTATCACCGTGAGCAAGGTTACCATTGGCACTGTCACAATGTGCAGTGTCACCACTGGTACTGTTCCCATGGGAACTGCCACCAAGCGCACTGTCACCACGAGCACAGCCACCTTGGGACCTGCTATTAGGAGCACTGTCACTATGAGAAGTATCACTATGAGAACTGCCACTATGGGCATTGTCACCATGAGTACTGTCACCATGGGTATTGTCACCATTTGCACTGTCACCATGAGCACTATTACCGTGAGCACTACCACCGTGAGCACTGTCACCATGGACACTGGCACAAAGTGTACTGTCACCATGAGTCCTTTCACCATGGGCACTATCACCATGAGCACGCTCACTGTGGTCACTGTCACCATGGGCACTGTCACCATAAGCATTTTCACCATAGGCAATGTAACCAAGGGCACTGTCACCTGGGCACTATCAACTTGAGCAGTATCACCATGTGAACTGTCACCATGGGCACTATCACCATGAGAACTGTCAGCATGTGCACTGTCACTGTGGGCACTGGCACCGTAGGCACTGCCACCATGGGCAATGTCACCATGGGCATTATCACTGTGAGCACTGTCAATATGAGCATGTCACCATGGGCACTGTCAACATGGGTACTCTCTCCTAGGGCAATCACCGTGAGCATTGTCACAATGGACAATTTCACCATGAGTACTGTCACCAAAGGCACTATCAGCATGAACAATGTCACCGTGGGCACAGTCACCAGGGGCACTATCACCGTGGGTAATGTTATCATGGGCACTTTCCCCGTGAGCACTGTCAGCATGAGCACTGTCACCATTTTCACTGTCACCGTAAGCTCTCTCACCATTGCACTGTGATCGTGGGCACTGTCCCCATGCATCTATCACCATGGTCTTTGCCATCCTGAGCCGTGTCACTAGGGGCACTGCCTCCGTGAGCACTATCACCATGAGCAAAGCCACTGTAAACACTATTACCATAAGCATTGTCATCATCGGTACTGTCACTATGAGCACTGCCACAATGAGCACTGTCACCATGGGCACTTCCACCATGAGCACTGTCACAATGAGCAGTGTCTCCATGGGCAATGTCACCATGGGCACTCTCACCATGTGCACTATCACCGATAGCAAGGTTACCATAGACACTGTCACAGTGTGCAGTGTCACCATCGGTACTGTTCCCATGGAAACTGCCACCAAGAGCACTGTCACCATGAGCACTGTCACCACGAGCCCTGCCACCTTGGGCCCTGCTATTATGAGCACTGTCACCATGAGAACTGTCGCTATGAGAATTGCCACCATGGGTATTTTCAACATGAGTACTGTCACCATGTGTATTGTCAGCATTTGCACTGTCACCATGCGCACTATCACCATGAGCATCGTTACCATGGGCACTGTCACCATGTGCAGTGTCACCACCGGTACTCTCACCATGGGCGCTGCTACAATGAGCACTGTCACCAAGAGCACTGCCACCTTGGGCACTGCCACTATGAGCACTGTCACAATGAGAGCTGTTACTATGAGAACTGCCACCATGGGCACTTTCACCATGATTACTGTCACCGTGGGTATTGTCACCTTGGGCACTGTCACTGTGAGCAGTATCACCCTGAGCACTGTCACCATGGGCACAGCAACAGTGAGGAGCATCACCATGGGCACTATCACCATGACCACTCTCACCGTGGTCACTGTCACCATGAGCACTGTCACCATAGGAAATATCACCATGGGCACTTCCACCATGGGCACTGTCACTGTGAGCACTTTCACCACGGGTACTGTCACTGTGAGCACTTTCACCACGGGTACTGCAACCATGAGCACTGTCACCGTAAGCACTGTCAGCATGGGTTGTCAGCACTAGCACCATGAGCACTGTCACCATGTGTACTGTCATCATGGGCACTGTCACAAGGGCACGGCCACCACGTACACTGTTACCATGGTCACTATCACTGTGAGCACTGTCATAATGTGAACTACAAACATGGGCACTGTCATCATGAGCACTTTCACAATGAGAACTGTCACCATGTGCACTATCAACGTGAGGACTCTCACCATGTGCACTATCACCATGGGCACTCTGTACATGTAGACTATCACCTTGAGTACAGTCACCATGAGCACTGTCACCATAAGCAATGTCACCATGGTCACTTTCACCCTGAGAACTGTCACCACGGGGATTATCACAATTGGCACTGTCACCATGGGGTTGTCACCATGAGCACTATCGCCATGGGCAATGACTCCATGGGCACTTTCACCGTGATCACTGTCACTGTTGGCACTATCACCATCGGCACTGTCACCATGGGCACTGTCACAGTAAGCACTGTCACGGTGAGCAATGCCACAATGAGCACTGTCACTTATGGCACTGCCAACATGAGCAGTGTCACCATGAGCACTGTCACCATGGGCAGGACAACCTGGGTATTGTCACCATGGGCACTGTCACCATGAGCACTCTCAGCATGGGCATTGCAACCTAGGTACTGTGACCATGGGCACATGCACCGTGAGCATTGTTACCATGAGCTCTGTCACCCTGGGTATTGTCACCATGGACACTATCACCGTGAGAATTATGATCATGGACACTGTCAACATAGGCACTATCACCATGAGCACTGTCACCATGAGTAATGTCACCCTGGGTATTGTCACCATGGGCACTGTCACCGTGAGCACTACACCGTGAGAATTGTGATTATGGGCACTGTCACCAGGTGCAATACCACCATGGGCACTGTCACCATGTGCACTATCACTGTGAGCAAGGTTACCATGGGCAATGTCACAATGTGCAGAGTCACCTTCGGTACTGTTCACAGGGAAACTGCCACCAAGTGTACTATCACCATTAGCAATGGCACCACGCGCACTGCCACCTTGGGCATTGCTATTATGAGCACTGTCACCATGAGAACTGTCGCTATAACTGTCACCATGGGTATATTCACCATGAGTACTCTCACCATAGGTATTGTCACCATTTGCACTGCCAGCATGAGCACTATTACGGTGTGCACTATCACCATTACCACTTTCACCATGGGCACTGGCACAATTCGGACTCTCACAAAGAGCCCTGTTACCATGGACACTATCACCGTGAGCACTGTCACCATAGGCAATGTCACTGTGGGCACTTTCACTGTGGGCAGTGTCATCACGGGCAGTGTCACCGTGGGAAGTGTCACCATGGGCACTGTCACCATGGGCACTGCCACCATAGGCACTGTCACTGTGAGCAGTGTCACCATGGGTAATGCAACCATGAGCACTATCACCGTGAGCACTGTCAGCATGGGTTGTCACCATGTGCACTGTCACCAAGAGCACTGTCATGGTGGGCAGTGTCACCATGCACTCTATCTCCACAAGTACTATCATGTTAAGCAATGTCACCATGAGCAATGTCACCATTGGTACTGTCACTATTTTGACTGCCATTATGTGCACTATCAGCATAGGCACTGTCACCATGGGCACTTCATCATTGAGTACTCTTGAGTACATTGAGTTTATAATTATTATACATTCTAGATGGAATAATCATTTTATCATTTAAAAACGTCTTTGTCTCTAGTAAAAATTTTCGTCTTAAAACATTTTGTTTCTGATATTTTCTTAGCCACTCCAGTTTTCTTGTTGTTGTCTTGTTTTGTTGTGTTGTTACTGTTAAGGTATATCTATTCCAACCCTTTTACACTTCACCTATATATTTTCTTGACTCTGAAGCCTGCCACTTTCTTGTTAATGTTATATACATATATAACTGTATATTACATTCAAAAATTACATATATAATAACAAATTATGGCAGACTTTGAACTGGACCTTTTTTTTTCGGTACACGGGCCTCTCACTGTTGTGGCCTCTCCCGTTGCGGAGCACAGGCTCCGGACACGCAGGCTCAGCGGCCATGGCTCACAGACCTAGCTGCTCCATGGGATTTGGAATCTTCCCAGACCCGGGCACGAACCCGTGTCCTTTCCATCAGCAGGCAGACTCTCAACCACTGCACCACCAGGGAAGCCCTGAACTGGACCTTTAAATGAGTATGATTTAGACAGTAGAGCTTCCCTACCAAATGCAAATAACTCACTTGAACTCTCTTTTTTGTAAAGGACAGACCAATTCTTCCAAGGGGAATTCTTGAACTCATTAGATATGTGATATTCATTATAATTAGTTGCATTTAATACCACAGAAAGGACTTGATCAAAGGCTATTTTACTCTTTTCTCCCCATTGGATGATTAGCTAGGTTCATTTTTAAATGGAAGATATACTCTAGATATTTAAATGTAGGGCATCTCTTCCTTTCAAATCTCAGAAAGAAAGGTGTGCTTCAGTTTCCCTGCAGAAAGCTCTAGTATCTTGTCCCCCTTTTGAAAGAGGAATTAATCCTTCTTTCTCTATTGTTTTTAGTCTTCTTCCCTTCATCAGCAATGAGCCTCTTTATCATTTTTGTCAGCACAAAGAATAATTTTTCTCTTTCCAGGCCATTCAAAAATTATACACTATAAAGTAAATGGGAAGAGCTTTATTTATAAAAATAAAACAGCTATGGCATTAGTTCTTAAAGAGTATAAAATTTTGATCCCTCATTCCAACAAAAAATCTTGTTAGCATTTAGGGTTCAATGAGAGGCAATAAACAAAAATGTTTTGGTGACTCATTTGACATCTTTACTAATAGGTTTGAATTCATACTGGTGAATAGCAGACATATTTGTGTTAGGCAATTAAAATTAAATTATATCTAGACATCTTTTAAATTACCATATTAACATTAACAAGTAATCTTAGAACTCATCTTGAATGTAAAAGGTACTTTTATACTTTATAATGAAAAAATCAATAAAATGTGCCTTTATGCAGAGAAACTGTAATTATAATACCAATTAATGTTAACTGGTCACTTTTTTATTGAAGTAGAGTTGACATACAATATTATGTTAGTTTCAAGTGTTCAACATAGTGATCCAACATCTAAATACATTTGAATTGGTCACCATGATAAGTCTAGTAACCATATATCACCATACAAAATTATTACAGTATTACTGACTATATTCCTTACGCGGTAGATTGCATCCCCAAGACTTTTATTTTATAACTGGAGATTTGTACCACTTAATCCCCTTCACCTATTTCTCTCAATCCCTTATTCCCCTTCCCCTCTAGTTATCACCAGTTTGTTCTCTGTATCTACGAGTTTGTTTCTGTTTTGTTTTGTTCTATTTTTTAGATTTCACATATAAGTGAAATCATACAGTATTTGTTCTTCTCTGTCTGACTTATTTCACTTAGCGCACCTAGTACTCTAGGTCACTCCATGTTGTTGCAAGTGAAGATATTTCATTCTTTTTTAGGACTAAGTAATATTTCATTATATATATGTGTATATATATACCACATCTTCTTTATCCATTCATCTATTTATGGACACTAGTTTCTTCCATATTTTGGCTATTATAATTAATGCTCCAATGAACAGATGGGTGCATACATCCTTTCTTATTAGTGTTTTTGTTTTCTTTGGATAGATACTCAGAAGTTGAATTGTTGGATCATATGGTAATTCTATTTTTAACTTTTGGAGTAACCTCTGTACTGATTTCCATAGTGGCTGCACCAATTTACATTCCCACTAACAGTGCACAAGGGTTCCCTTTTTGATGATGGCCATTCGGACAGGTGTAAGGTAATATCTCACTGTGGTTTTGATTTGCATTTCGCAGATGATTAGTGATATTGAGCATCTTTTCATGTGTCTTTTGGTCATTTGTATGTATTCCCAAAGCAATGTAACCCCGATCAAAATACCAATGGTATTTTTCACAAAATTAGAACAAATAATCCTAAAATTTGTATAGAATCATCCAAACAAACAAACAAAACACCTCCAATAACCAAAGCTATATTGAGAAAGAAAAACAAAGCTGGTGGTATGACATGCACTGATCTCAGACTATACTACAAAGCTATAGTAATCAAAACAGTATGGTATTAGCATAACAACAGACATACAGGTCAGTGGAATAGAACAGAGAGCCCAGAAATGAACCCCCAGTTATGTGATCAATTAATCTACAACAAAGGAGGCAAGAACATACAATGAAATAAAGACAATAAATGGTGTTAGGAAAATTGGACAACTACTTGCAAAAGAGTGAAACTGAATTATTTCCTTATACCATACATAAAAATAAATTTAAAATGGATTGAAGACTCACATTTAAGACCTGAAACCATAAAACCCCTAGGAAAAATACATTGACATCGATCTTAGCAATATTTTGGGGGGTCTCTCTCCTCAGGCAAGGCCAGCAGAAGTAAAATTAAACAAGTGTGATTATGTCAAACTGAAAAGCTTTTGCAGAGAGGAGAAAACCATCACAAAATGAAAAGGTAACTTACTGAAAGATTTTTTCAAATGATATATCTGATAAGGAGTTAATATCCAAATTATCTAAAGAAATCATACAATTTAATATCAAAAACCCCCAAATATTCCAATTTAAAAATGGGCAGAGAACCTGAACTGGTCACTTTTTACAGTGTTTGATACAGTACTTAGATGCATTCTTTTTTCATTAGCCTTGAATATCAATACTCTTAACATCTCCGTTTATAAATGAAGAAATTAAGGAAAGAAGAGATAAATGACTTGTCTAAGGTACAAAGCTTATTACAAAAAAAGATTGTACTAAACCAGACCTCTGGATCAGATTCCTATACTTTAATCATTATGGCTTACTGCAGAAGATTAGAGACAGAATTTGACATTGAAAGCTTAGATTCCAGTTTTTAATGAGACTTCTTCACCATGCCTTTATGTCTAAGGGAAAAAATCTGGTCTGGACTGCCATTAATGGTAATACTGCTTTAGAGAAATGTTCTGGAGGGAAAGGATATTATTCAAATTTATTTTTTAATTTTTTTTTTTTTGGTTTGACTTTGTTTCTTAATTTTCTCATGCTAGGATGGGAGGGCAAACAAAACCTAAACTAAAAATACCAACTATACGTGTGTGTGTGTGAGTGTGCATGTACTTATAAGTATGAAAATACAACTTACAAGAAAAGGCAAGGCCAGAATCTATAAGGCTAAGGATTTTGACTTTATCTTAGATGCAAGAGACAGCAAATAAATGAAAAGATAGTTGTGTAGATACTAGGCTGTTCAAGTAGAGCAAAGGAGAAATGGTAGTGGCTAATATGGTGGCAATGAAGATGAAGAGAAACATTATGTGATGAGAAAGAGAGAGAGAGATGAGATTCCAGAGAACCTAATGATGCAGTCTATGCAGAAAGTGAAGCAAAGGAAGGAATTGAGGATCATTCCCAGGTTTTTGCACTGAGTAAGTTTTTGTGTGAATCATGGCACCATTCACTGAGGAAGAAAAGATTTGCAGGATGGGACAGTTTGGAAGAAGGAATAATTGAAGTTTCATTTTAGACATCTTAGTTGTAGAGACGTCAAGCAGTGCTCCTCATATTTCTCCAATGAAAAGAATCACCTGGGGATCTTATTGAACATATGGATTATCACCTTTTCTGCTAGAACTTCTGGTTTCGTAGTCTGAGTTGAACACAAAGTACTGGATTTTCTCACACTGCAGAAGAAAAAAACCACACTGAAGGAGGTGGGAAAGAGGTAACCTAAGTAACTTTGGAAAATAGTATTTTAATATACTGTAATTAACCATGAACAATATATACTGAAAGGCTAAAGACAAAAAGAAATGTACACATATATTGAACTCGTTAGTAAATATATTTTTCACACGTGTATAGGTTAATGATTTTTAAATATTTTATGTGTATTCCAGAATTTAGCAAATGACTAAATAGACTGCAAATGAGAATCAGGTTTCTAATTGTTAAAGAGTGACAAATAAGGAAAGGGTAAGGGAGGCTAGAATAAACCCTGTGGTGTTGGATTGGAATCAAGGTATCAATTTGAATTCATATATCAATTTGAAGTTATATATATATGTAGATAGATGATAGATAATGTGTGTGTGCACATGTGTGTGTGTATACACACACACCGAGATAGATAATATGAAAATAGAGATACTTGTATATTTTCATGTATTCGTATATATATTTTTAGCTCTCTCTGCTGAAAACACAATGAGGTAGCTTGGATAGTGATAAATCCACCTCATACCAAGATTCTGGTTTCTGAATACCATTATTAATACCAGGAACAAGAACTCCATGGAGAAATGACTGATTCAAGGCTGAGACAGAGGAAAGTAAAAGATGGGTCTGGAGCATTTTGTGGTGTCAGAAAGTAAGATATTACTCCAAAAATCGTATGGCCATGTAGGAAAAATATAGGAGACAGCTGGAAGGAGTACCAGTGACCAAATATGGAACACTTTGAGAAACAAAACTATTAATGATAGTAATAAATTTTAACCCATAGAATAAAATAAATATCCACAAGTTCACACTGATGTATGTATATATATGAACAAATAACCAGATAAATACATAAATGAACGAGAAGAACAGCTCTTTTTTATACTCAAATTATAGTTAATAAATGTAGAGGGAATGATGGGAATAGAAAATGAACAATCATCAAACACCACAGTAACTGGTGGAGTCAAAAATTATTGATGGATGCTAAAATTAGTATGGGAAAATTAAACAAGAAGCAGAATATTTGAACAATCTCAAATAATTACAAAGGGAAAAATAGTGATTTTGCAGCTATCATTATAACATTATATCATCAAAGTTAGCATCCCCAGTAGTGAGACACACAGATTTGTTTGTACCTCTAATATGTACTTAAAATGCCATAATATCTCTCCTGAAGTGTTCTTGTCAAGAAATACATATCCTCAGTCTAACCATGAGAAAATATCAAACAAACCCTATTTGAGAAAAATTCTACAAAATGACTGGCTAGGATTTTCCATTAGTTCAAGGTCATAACAGACAAAAAAAACACTGAGGAACTATCTTAGATTAGAGAAGAATGGGGAGATATGACAAGCAAATGCAATAAGCGATCCTAGATTTGAATCTGGACCACAAGACAATAGGCAATATTTGAATACACGTCTATAAATCGTTAGTAGCATTGTGACAATGTAAACTTTCTGCTTTCAATAATTATACTCTAGTAGTATAAAATGTTAACATTTGGGGAAGCTGAGTAAAGGGTATATGGTAACTCATACTGCTATGTTTGAAGTTTTTTGATAAATAAGATTTGATAACACAGTTTTATAAAAACTTAGTTTGGACATTTCTGAACCTCTTTTTTGTTTCCTTATGGAAGAAAGTTGCTTGTTTAGGGCTAATACTAATTCAATGGGGGTAAGATTTACACAGGACCAACCCTAACATTCATAGTGTGTGGCACAGGAAACAACTTTGAATGGCCATTCCAAGGAACAATATACTTAAGTGTATACAATGAGTAAAATGGATGAACTACACAAATTAATGAGTTGAAAAACCATAGAATCATAGAATTTTCTCACTGTAAAGGCTCTTACTTTCATAACTTTTCATAACTTTTCAGTTCCTATGGGTAAATACCAAAGAGCATGATTACTAGATCACTGTATGGTAAAAGTACGTTTATTTTGTAAGAAACTGCCAAGTATCCCACTAGCCACAAATGAGAATTCCAATTGTTCTGATTATCACCAACTTCGGTATTTCAGTTTTGGGATTTTAGCCATTTAAATAGGTGTGTAGTGGTATCTCATTATTGTTCTAATTCAAAATTCACTGATGACATCGAATGTGTAGCATATTTTCATATGCTTATTTCACATGTGTCTATTTTCTTTGTTTAACCATAGTAGGTTTGTTGTTTTTTTTAACCAAGGCCTGCTAACTCTTGTCCTCCTGTGTCTATTGATGTTGTCCTTTTTCTTTCTTTCTTCTTTTTTTGAACTTTTGATCATTTAGTCTTTTTCCTGGTATGTCCAATTATTTTTTATATTAAAATTGGGAAGATACCTCCACATTCTGGATGTTGTTATCTTTCTCCTGAAAAGATTTACTATGGCCCATGGCAGACAGTTACTATAGGGACTGGAAACCTTAGTCCATTCTCAGTTTGAGCTCATTCAAAGCTGTTTTTAAGTCTCTGTGAAGGGTGCTCTATTTCTGTCTTGGCCTTCCTCTACGGGTGCTGGTTGCCCTTTAGGATTACCATGTGAAAGTATGGATTCTCCCTATTCCCAACTACACTTGTATTTGTTAGGCTTTAAATGTAATGGTTCCCGCAGCCCTGTGAGACTACAGATACACTTAGCTTGTCATTCCGCTAGTTGGAGCTTTTAGCTTGAGCTGTTGCCCTTTGGCTTCTGTGGTTATAGTCTTTTGAACTACTTGGCTTTTCAGTTCCTAGGCTGTACGATTTGAATCAGCAAATGCCCAAAGGACAAAAGCTGCACCAAGTGTCAAGCTTGCATCAGTGTTTCCCTTCTCTCCACAACTTGGCCCACATGTCTTGGTGTCTCTCTAACATTCAGATGCCAGCGAACAGATGTTTTCTTACTTTATCCAGCTTTTCTAAAATTTCTTTAGACTTCACCTGACCTTATGTTATTATTGAACTATCATCTCAATTACCCCAGGAAGAAAATTTACAATTTTATGTTTTATTTTTTTTTATTTTCTATATTACCTCAGTTTCTGTAGAGACCTTTTACCTCACTGTTCGGTCTAGTTCCTGTGTTACCAGTGAGATGGAGATAAGGTGGAGGCTAAGAATACTGGGGGGAAAACACTGATGAATGATATGTCTCGTTCTTTTTGTTTTTTCCTCTCCTTATTTATTACTCTGGAAGCCTACACCTGCCTTTCTTCATTTGACCCAGTTGCCCAAATAAGAAACCCACTCTGGTAAAGACCTGACTTTACTCTCATCAATGTCTGCATGTTAGGATTAGCTAGATGATGAACACCATGCCAGAGTTCTTTGTGTGAGACTTTTGCAGACTTTTGTTAGCCCTTTAATTTGCCTCTTGCAAACACTGCTCAGATTGTTGAGGTTTTCTAAGATTCTGTAGGTCAAACCTCTCTACCTGCATACCAGATGAGACCTTCTCTCTTTCCTGACTTCACTTGTGAGAGGTTAGCCCTCGGTTCTTCTTTTTCCCCATCCAATCATAATTGTTCATGAATTCCAAAAGGCCCTCAAAGTATCTGTCAACCCCTTCTCTCTTCTCTTTTTCATCAACATTGTTAAATATTAACCATATATTTGCATACCTCTTTCTTACTTACAGTGGCATATTGGAAGGCTCAATCATTAAGTGTGAGCCCCACCAAACTAGGACTCATACAACACTCTCCTCCAGGCCAAAACTTTTGATATCCACTGAGTTTTTTTTATACTATCTTATATGTATCTAAATTTGTAATGATTTAGTTAATTCCTGAGTTATGTGACAATAAGAAATCAGTCAAATTAGCACTACAGAAGTGCAGCTTAGACCTAGGGACCAGAACCAAGGACCACAAAAACCTGTGAACCAATAAGTTTCACTTGTACTTCATGTTTAACAACTGCTGAGGGTGAATGGGAAGTGAGGGAAAAAGAGTTTAACTTCATATCACAGAAACTTGCACTAAAATGAAGAGGAAAATGACCCAGTTCCTGGTTCAAGTCACTGTAATCTGCTTCAATAAATAATAACAGCACACAAGGAAAACAAACACTATATGATAGGAACAATGGATAATTAATTACCAGATCAGGGAGGACAGATTACACTTGCTCTGGGATTTCATTAAAGAAGGATTCCAAAAAGTACTGGCTTCTTCTGAGAAGACTTCTCAGAACAGGTAGCATTTAAACTGAGTCTTGAACAAGTATATAGAGGGTAGGGAACAGGCCTTCCGGGCAGGGAACAGGCACAGTGTCAGGAATGGCACAAAGGCCTTATGGAATAGGGGACAAAACTGGCTGAACACAGGAGTGCTACGTGTTGGGGAATATGGGGGAAGGCTGGCTGAGGTTGGTTAAATGAAACATAATTAGACGGAAGGTAAAGTAGGTGGAAATACACATGGAAGACTGTGGAAAGCCCCTGAAGATGGAGGTCAGCATAATAATATGAAGAACTCAGTGGTACTTTGACACTGTATGAATGTCTAGGTTTAAAAAAATCAGGAAAACACAATAAAAGAATAAACTACTGATATAATGATATGTAACCAGAGGCCAGATACCAAAGAATACACACTGTGTGTTTCCATGTATGTCATATATGGTGATAGAGGTCAGCTTAGGTGTTGCCCTGGGAGAGTATGGAACAGAAAGAAGTAACAGAGAACCGTGTAGGGTGTTAGAAATATTTTATAATATCTTGATCTGGTGTTGGATACATGGGTGCATAGAGATGTAAAAATTCAGTTATTAGCAATGCAGTTAACCTAGTAGAGTTTTTTTAATGTATGCGTACATTAAAAAAACTCTAGTAGCTTCATTAGGCTGTCAGTTGTATGAAGTAAATTTTGGTCAAGGAATAGCCAAGGTAGTAATGCAGTAATAAGTTATAAATGTATTCACTGTGCTCTAGAATGTCACAATTGGAATACAAGAAATATGTGTAAGAAAAAAGACAAATATTCAATATTGATGGTTGGATGAGCTGAAAAAATTAGGTCACTCTACTTTCAATTTAAGAACTTGGCCAGTGTTTGGATACGTTTGAACAAAGAAACGAAAGAAATACAATTTTTATTACGCATATGCTATGTATCAATCCGTGACTTATATTTTGACACATATAAACATGGGAAATATTGCACCTTGTAACTGAGACAATGAAGATGAGGGAGGTAGCTGGTTTTAACACTACAGGCTTAGAAAATCATCAGCTCATAATCGTAGGAAGTCTTAAGTCAGAGGAAAAGAATCAAGAGGAAATAGTGGTAAGTGCCAGGAGCTTCTGGAAACTACATCAGATATGAAGACTCCAGGATTGTTGAGCTTTAGAAGAGTCCCAATGACTCAGGTAAAAACAGAGGGCTTAAAACTGAATCCTAGGAATATATGTATGCATATAGCTGATTCACTTTGTTATACAGCAGAAACTAACACAGCACTGAAAAGCAATTATACTCCAATAAAGATGTAAAAAAAAAAACAAAACAAAACAACAAAACTGACTCCTGCAAAGTAACAATTGTTAGGACAAACAGTAAAGAATTATAAGAAAAATAATCACATGCCTGTCCCAACAGAGAAATATCCTAAGCTCCATCTCACCATTTCTCCGATTGGCCTTTCACAAAATACAGTCCCATCAGCTGAATATAGGTTTGTCAAGTAACTGTGAGTAAGACTGAATTAAACAAAAATAAATCAATTCCTTCCTCCAAAACTTTTCAGAGTATATAATGTAACAAAGTAAAACTTGAATTTCACGTTAGGATGTAGAGTACGGCTCTTCCCAAATGCTTCTGTCTTGTAACTACATTAACATCATCTAAAACCAGTGTTCTGCAGGACAGAGATTGTGAAACACTGCTCTCATCATGTAAGATATCAAGTCCTTCTGAAAATCCATTCTTCCTTCTGCCCTTTCTCGTGTTGTCCCTGTCACCTGGAATGTCTGTCCTAAGCTCCACCTGCCAAAACCCTACCCATTTTTAGGATCCAAGAGATAATAAAAGGCTTACATTACTAAAAGGCAGAGAAAGAAATCCCTTCCTAGGGATCTACATTTCCTTCCTAGGGAAAAGAAAAATTGTAAAGTATATCACAATGACCTTAAATCTGTGAATATAACTATGCTGTGTTACTTTGAGTTCTGTAAAGGTCAATGTGCTACAATATACATGGATATGAATGTTTGATCTCTTACAAGTAGAACGTACTGATAACTTTCATCAAGAGCGAGGTTAATGATTAAGGGAGCCATTGTATTTGGCTCAGCCCTTATAACTAGGGAATATTAAAATTGGAAAGGTCCCTAGATATTAGCAAATCTATCCACCTCATATTCTAAGTATGGAAACTGAGACCTTCATAGATTGGATATTTATATTAACAAAGGAAAAGGATATAAGATATTGGCAGACCTACCATTTAGATTAAGAATTTTGAGATTTTTATAGAATACTAGGACATTATGTCCACTGATATTGAGACAATGTGTTTCTTAGTCATCATTTTCTATTGCACTGACCAAGCGAGGTGGCAGTCAGTAGTTGTACAAAGGGAAAAAGAGGGCTTCCCTGGTGGCGCAGTGGTTGAGAGTCTGCCTGCCGATGCAGGGGACACGGGTTCGTGCCCCGGTCCGGGAAGATCCCACATGCTGCGCAGCAGCTGGGCCCATGAGCCATGGCCGCTGAGCCTACGCATCCGGAGCCTGTGCTCCGCAACGGGAGAGGCCACAACAGTGAGAGGCCCACGTACCACAAAAAAAAAAAGAAAAAAAAAAGAAAAAAAAACAAAGGGAAAAAGAAAACTTTAGGAATTCCCAATTTATATACACAGGGAAATTCATCATTCATGTTATTTAAGCTAACTGGATGCAGTTTATCAGCTACATTGAGGAATGGTGAAGTGAAGTGTCTATACACTTAACATGTTGGTTTGTGTCATGACCTCCCTCTTGTTCAAGTGAGTTAATGGTTAGCACTCAACTAGGCACTTAAGAGTTCATTATAAATCTGGACTAAACTTTTATTTGTGGCATCTTTATTCTTCTTTGCTGCCCTTAGGCAGAATTAACCCTCTTCTGTTTGGTAAATTCAAGTATTAAACAGGGCTAAGGTTTCACAAGTTCTTTGACCTAAACATGGGGGTAAGGGAGACCAATGAGCTGGAGTACTTCTAGATTTAAGAATGGTCAGATAGAGGAAGAAGAGTCTTATGCCAGAGGTGAAAGAAGACTGATTATATTTACCTGTTTTTAAAAATTAAAACCCTTTTCAATGTTCTCAAGTGATCAGGAAGTACATGGGTATGCTAAGAAGTAAGGGAGTCAAGCAAGAATATTCTCTCAGAGTTTGTGGATGGCAATGAAGAGGAAAGGAAGATAGAGTCAATCCTAGAAAAGGTTTTGGTTGGCCATAATAATGAAGTCAAAAGGAAGAAGATGAAGACGAAGACGAAGAAGAAGAAAGGGGGGGTGGAGGGGGAGGGGGGAGGTGGGTAGGAGGAGGAGGAGGAGGAGGAGGAGGAAGAAGAATGACACACGCAATGGGAAAGAGAAAGCAAGAATAGAGAAGCGAAAGGGAGAGTAGAAAAATGAGACAAATTTGGAGAAGGAAATGAGGAAGAAAACTGGGTGAAAGAAGGAAGCACTGATGGTAGACCACTTGACACTCAAACATTAACACGATGCACATTTAAGATGTGCCATCAATGGCCATGGTCATTACCCTCAAATAGTTTACAGTATGTGTTTCAAAGACATTTATAAATTGAAAATGCCATTAAAATAAGTGCCAGTGTATAAGTGTTCATGGAATTATATGGGAGAATAAAAAGTCCCCCGTCAAAGAGCCTTCTGAGACATAGGAAAAAAAGGAGAAACCTAAAAAGCATAAGACTCTTCCTATTTTCATTTCCAATGATACATCCCAATCTTGATGATCAATCAGCGATTTAAATGTCAACCATAAACACAGTATTTTATGAGTTGCTATGCAGTATGCTATACTAGAGCAATAGAACAGAGAGGACCTCAAACCCTCTGTTCCCTCAAATTGAAAGGCACGCTTCCTGACCCCTCCAGACCACTACTGGACACAGGGAACACACACTAATGTTTCAGGACCCCAACCAGCAGTCACCTGCTTTGTGATTACTTCCATGACACACCCCCACTAACACCACTGACTTTCTTGCTCCTACGGGACATGACATATATTTCCTATTTTAACACATACCACAGTGCATTATGATTGCAGATAGATGTTCTAACAACTTAAAATAGAATGATGACTTTTTTGCTCTTTACATCTTGTTATTTCCCTACTCATAATACTTCTTGAAGAGAAACAATAAAAATATAAACAAACACAAAAAACAGACAATATACAAAACGTGTGCTTTGCACCTTAACACAAACTTAAGTAAAATTAGTTCTGACAGTATCCGGCATGACAAACTTCCATGGTACAAATGAGAATGGACCAAGGTTTGAGCAGGTACAGGAGACAATCCAGGCATGAACAACACCAAGGAAAGGTAGACAGACATGGTGTGTAGGAAATCACTAGACCAGTGTGATGGGAAGAGACTTAAACAAGACTGAAACTCACTTTCTAAACCTCCATCTCCAATTGGACAATTCGCAAGACACAGGTGTACCAAAGTGGCCAAATATTCAATCCCTTTAATGGGGAGGAACAGTTTAAAATTTTATTGCTTTAGTTTGCCCCAAAAGCAACTATCAAATGTTGGCAGGACACAATGAAGGCTTACCTTTGTTAACATAGTTAAGTCTCTCTCTCACACAACTAGCCCACTTGGCTCCACGTTCCTTAGCACACCCGATGCACTTACACAGCATTGATGAGCTTTAAACAACTGGAAGGTCACATCTTTATTTCTTATCGCAGGAACACAATATCTGGAAACTTTATTGCTATCAGAAGATAAAGCAAAATTATTGTAAAATTAGTCATTTAAACCATACATTTTATCACCATTAAAAAGCATCTGCTCTGTGCGAAGGATTAGAAATGACTCCTGTCCTTAAAGCCTCATTAAGGAGGAAGATCTAAAAACTCAAAATTTCAATGACATGAGATAAAGAACCATAACCTTTATGCACAGAGGTGCCTATGGAGGCCAAAAGATATATCTAAGTGACGGCTTCATGATAACCCTGAAGTACAATCAAGACAGATGAGGCTATTCAGAGTTGGAGTAGGAGGTGCATTAACTGCACAGGGAGCACCTGTGCAAAACACTCAAGCCTGACACCTGCTGGGCACTGTAAATACTGCAGGTGGGGATGACTAAAGACCAGGAGTCCAAGTGTGAGAAGAGACAGAAATAAAAATAGAGATGTTGGTCCAAGCAAGCCTGGGAGAGAGCATGGCTTGTATCCCACAGGTGATGAGACCTGGGGCTACCACTGGCTGAGTAAGGGTGCCTCCGCTGATTAGAAAAAGGCTCCCTGCTGCTGAAGGACCGACTAGATAAAGGGAGTGATCACAAAACGCTCCCCTTCCTCAGGGCCACAGAGCCCAGGAGGCTTGGCTGAGCACAGTTCAGATTACAGGCCTCTGTGCAGAGCACACGCTGGGCGGCTAGTATGCACTAACTCTGTGTGGGCAAGCCATTAGCAGCATTATTTTAGGCATATCTTGTCATGTTAGAAGATCACTCAACCCGAGTAGGCAGATGAACTTAGAGGCACTGAGACCAGGGGCCGCGAAACCACCCAGGAGTTTCTACCATAGTTGGGGCAAAATGTAATGTGGATGAAGAAGCAAATTTAGGAGGAGGCCAAAATTTACAAGCTAGACCCACTGGATGAAAGTCATAAAGAAAGTTCAGTGAAGGAATTCTGAAGAGAATGGGCTCTGCATTTTTCTTACAATCAATGTAAAACATTAGGCAAAATTAAGTACAGTGGCTTTTAAGGTCCCTTTCAGCTCTAATATCTTTTGATTTCTAACTTACTACTCTGGTTAATTAAAGTCCCTTCAGAGGTACAAAACAGTTCCTACACCTGAATGGGATGCAAAGAATAATCTGACTTCTCTTCACCAGGGGATGAGTTGAACTGTCCTTGCAGAAGACGTAACACATGGTGAGAACCCCAGATCCTAGAAAAGGGCCAGGCACACGATAAGTATTCAGCTTTTCAAAAACAAATGAACAATCATTTCCTCTCCTACATCTTCACACCCTTTCTCTGCTGGCTGCTTTCTTTCAGCTTATAAACTTCCTCAATATACCCACTTAAAAAGCCCTCAGACCTATGATTTTTTGGATCTTCTTGTGGGTAACCTAAGTCTCTCCCATGCCTTCAAACACCTCTCCTCCTCAAAAGCCCAGATCTGAACTTTGGGCCCAAACCTGTCTACCAGGCCCCTCTAAAGCACTGAAGATGAAGTAAGATCCTCTCACCACCCCCAATCCCTTCCTACTGTGCTCTGTATCCCACAAAAACACGCAGCTGTAAAGTGTCACCCACGCTTGCTGCCCTCCCTTTTCTAACTGGTCACCAGGCCTCACCCATTCTCTCTCAGATCTGCAAAATCCAGTCCAACCTTTTATAACTTAAGTGGGAACCTTAGATTACAATTCACCCTGCACCCAATCAAGTGCCTTGCACATGGAGGTCCGAGTGAGTCTCTAAACCACAAGTCCATCTCACTGTTCTTTAGGGTTTCCCACAGCCTTCAGGATAAACATCTAAACTTGTGACAGGACAAACAAGGCCCCCTTCTCTTGGGCCCCACTAAGTTTCCAGTATCAACTCTCATTTCTTTCCCAAACCATGAGTTCCAGTCCTATACCTTAGTTTTGCCATATTTTCTTATATTTCTCAAACTTTGACACACACTGCTCCTTCCTGCCACCCCAGGAGCTTCTACATATCCTTAGAAAGGATGGCACCTCCTCCAAGAAGCCTACCCTGAACTTTCCCTTCCAAGATTCTGTGCTCTGCAAAGGGGAAAGGTGGGGGGGGAGGGATACATTAGGAGTTTGGGATTAACATATACACACGACTCTATATAAAACAGATAATCAACAGGGACCTACTGCTTAGCACAGGGAACTCTAGTCCATATCCTGTAACAAACTGTACAGGAAAAGAATCTGAAAAAGAATGGATATATGAATAACTAAACCACTTTGCTGTACACCCGAAACTAACACAATATTGTACATCAAATTACCTCCAATATAAAATAATAATTAAATTAAAAAAAAAGATTCTATGCTCTGTAGCACCAGAACTCACTTCTTCCAGAGCACTGACTACTGTGCTTGTGTTTACCTGCCGCCCAGTAGAAGGGGAGATTACCTAGGGCAGAAGCATCATCTCCAGCAGCCCTTGGTTCTGACAACTCATTCAAGTGCCAGGCTACTTTACACACATAACCTGCTTAATTAATTCTAAGAACCCACAGAAAGAGTGGTTTTTAATGTCATCTTACAAGTGTGGGGATTGCAGTTCAAAAGTAACCTGCCCAGGCCACAGACAGCATAAGTCCTGGAATTAAAACCCTAAGCTGCCTTCACACCAGTGCTCTTTCCACTATATGATACGACTACTGAAAAACAGATTTTTTTTCCTGAACCCTATTTTAATGGAAAGGAAATGAAGCTGGGATATACCAATTTCCTAATCGCTTTGGCGTGTACCAGGCAAAGTCATTCAACAGAGCAGGTAACATCTGTGCAACAATTAACGATGCTCCAAACTGTCCTAAGTGTTCTACATTGTAGGGTCTACAAACATTAACACAGTGCGACCTTGTAACCTCCAGAGAGAGTGAGTCCTGTTCAGCCCATGCTACAGATGAGAACACTGAGACCTAGAAGCCTTAAGGCACTTGGCCGGGGTCACCGAGCCGGCAGGAGTCCTAGGCCGCACGCCCCATCCAGCGCACACACACCCGGGCACTGGGCACCGGTTCTAGTGCCCACCCTCCACCTTGCACCATCTAAAACCCCACTTCGCAGCACCCACATGAGAGCCCCTGGAAGCGGGAAGTACAAAGCTGTCTCAAACAGATGAACCAGTTTGCAGGGCAGAAGTTGAGACACAGATGTAGAGAACAAATGTATGGACACCAAGGGAGGAAAGCCACGGGGGGGTGGGGATGGTGGTGTGCTGAGCTGGGCGAGTCGGATTGACATGTATACACTGATGTGTATGAAATTGATGACTAATAAGAACATGCTGTATAAAAAAATAAAGTAAAATTCAAAAATCAAAAAAAGAAGAATACTCTCTACTGTCCTCCACGCCCCCTGGAACACTCACTGTAAATATCCAGGAGGTGCTTGCAGAATGAATGAATCAATGAACAAACAAGCTCACTCATTTCAAACGTGCAGTCACATGCGTACTCTGACCTTCTGAGAAGTTAAGCTTCTAGAAGGAGCCCATTTTCTTAATGTATTCAGCATCGAGTCATCACAAAATATGAACTCTTATAAAGTACTGCCCCCTCACTTCCCATGAGAGAGCAAAATTCCTCAGCAGGGAAATGGGAGGGTAGCAGACATTACCTGCAAACTTTAGGAAGGCTGCGGCTCACTGAGCACTTCACTAGGGCCCCTGACCGCCTGCCTGGTAGTAGGACAGACATACCAGGAATGGCTGCTGACCGGCAGAAAGAGCGCCTGGCCAGGAAGGCAGCACACCCCGCACCCTGCCAAGCGAGGTCCGGCCAGCAAGGGAAAGACGCTCTCCACTGCAGAACCGCCCACCACTAGAAAGCCAAGTCCTGCCAGGACCTGGACACACGAGGCCTTCCTTACAAGGGTTACAAATCTGTGGCCTTGCTCTGCCTCGAATAAAAGACAGTGATGGGGACAACGTGACCATCTCCAGATGAACTTCCAACTTCGTTTCAAGTGCCTGGGTGCTGGGTCACAGTGGATTTCTAAACTCTTCCAATATTCAAAAATAATCATTTCTAAGATGCAGGGGGGTTGTTAAACAGACACTTAGCACTGACCCCAGTCCCACTCCTGAGTATTTTCTCAAGTGAGGTAAAAACCCCAGTTCACATGGAAAACTGCCCTGGGATGTTTACAGCAGGTTTATTCCTGATCCCCTCAAAAGTGGAAACATCCCACAAGTCCTGCCACCTGCAGGCGAATGGACAAACGGAAAATGGAATACAACACAGCCAGAAAAAGGAGTGGCTTCTCATACCCACAACAACAGGGATGACGGACTTCCCTGGTGGTCCAGTGGTTAAGACTCCGCGCTCCCAATGCAGGGGGCCCGGGGTCCATCCCTGCTCAGGGAACTAGATCCCCCACGCCGCAACTAAAACATACTGCACGCGCCAATGAAGATCCCATGTGCCGCAACTAAGACCCAGCACAGCCAAGTAAATAACTAACTAAATAAATATTTAAAACAACAACAACAAAAAAACAAACCCGGGAGGAATCTCGCATAGGTTTTGCTGAGCCAAAGCAGCCAGAATCAAAAAGCTACATGCTGTTGTTCCACTTATCTGACTTTCTGGAAAAGCCAAAACCTTAGGGACAGAGAGGAGATTAGTGGCCAAGAGGCTAGAGGCACCCTGGCGCCAAAGGGCAGCAAATGGGATGACAGGATTGCTCTGCCGCCTGATGGCGATCAAAACTCCTACAACTGTGCACTACAAGTGAACTAGGCTTCACAGCTACTAAGGACACACAAATTATTACATTTTGAAAAATGCGCCGGCCAGCCAGCCCGTGCATGACAAGTGCAGTAATAGGGGCGGGGAGGCGAGGCAAGTGGATCAGCTGGAGTTCTGAAGGTTCTCCCCACTTTCAGTTTCCCTCCCCTGGCATGTCTCCCCGCCTGGCCCACTGCTGCTCAGGCCGCCTACCCGGGACACCCGGAGTTACCCAACCGGAAAAGCCAGAGCCCAGGCTCAGCCACGCCTCCAGGCACAGGAAGGGCAAAAATAGAAAGTGCCAGTGCGCAGTGGAGGGCTGGAAACCCTCGGACCTCAGATAACTGCGGAGAACCGGGCCTCGGCGTCAACATTGGCTCCCAGGCGGTCCCAGCGTCCCAACCCCGACCCCGGTCGCGACACAGTTTCCACAAAACTGATACACACGGAGCCCGCGCGAGGGGCGGGTCGCGCGGGCTTCCCCGCCAGGTCGCCTGGAGGCCAGTCCCCGGCAAGCTGAGCGCACGAAAGGGCGCCCCAAAGGCGCAGGCCCAAGGCGCACGCTGTGCTTTCCCTCCGGAAGGTGGGCTGCGGGGCCCAAGTGTAAACCCTGAGACAAGGTACACGCACACCACGCCGCCACAGGGGACGAGAGGCCGGGCGCCCACCTGGCCGGACACCCTGCATTTCTGGAATCACCGGACTTCTGTGTAAATTTCCCTTTGGCGTGTCATTTTCCAAAGGCCACTCAAGATCAGGGGACGGAACGCCTCCTCTCCAAGTGTCCTGCCAGCCCACCCACTCAAGATCAGAGGGACAAAATGCCTAACTAAAACAAAACAAAACAGAAACACAAAAAACTGGAGAGAGGGAGGAAAGAGTGCCCTCAAAAATAAAAAAAATACCTAAGCACGTTGACAGCGCTAAGAATAAACTACCAGGAAACAGAGTCCCTACATGTCAGATCCTAAAGTACAGAAGGGCAAGCCCGCCGGCAGTCCAGGCCAGGGGGGACCGGGGTCCCCAGCCCTGCAGAGCCAACCGCAGACCGGCTCAGGCGCCCCTCGGAAGCGCGGGGTCCCTGCGGCCGAGTCTGCGCCCCTGGCCGGCGCCGGCTCCCCTCTGCCCACCCTGCGCACGGGGGCTGGAAACGGCCGCGGAGAACCACGGCGTGGGGGGGGGAGGGGGGCTCCAAAGAAGGTCTGGCGACTTGAGTCGCTCCATTGCTTGGTGGGCTCAGAGCGCGCCATGGGGGAAGAGGGGCGGGGGTCCGGGAGGAGGGGACGGGTGGCACTTACGTAGACCTGCAGCGGCCACAGGCAGACGGCGGGCTCGGCCCCCACAAGCGACTCCAGCCTCAGCTCCAGCTTCTCCGCCATGTCTTCGCGTGCGGCCCCCGCCCCGTGCTAGTCTGGCGGTTGGGGGAGGGGCGCGGCGCCGCCGGCGGGGGCGGGGCAAACGGGCAGGCGGGCGGCTGAGGGGAGGGGGCCTGGCCTGGGCCTCAGCCGCCGCCGCCGCTGCGCTCCCGTCCGGCCCCCGGCTCCCTCTTTGTGGTCACAGGCCCCGGGCCTCCAGCGCTGCTGCGAATTCGGGCCGGTGTGAGGCGAGCACAGTGAGCCGGGGGCCGGGGCAAAACACTCACGGTACGCGCGGCCCACCCCGTGGACTCGCCCGCTCTCACGACGCACGCACGCACGCACGCACGCACGCACGCACGTCTTCGGCTGCCCCCGGCCACCCCCACCGGCCCGAAGTGGGGACCCGAGGAGAGCCCTCGGGGCCTGGGGTGGCGGGTTCGTCTCCCGCCCTTGACGTACCGTGACACACACACACACACCCTCCCCCCCCAATAAGAAGACTATATAATTCCTCATTAAATATGACAGCCGGAATCCCTGCTTCTGTTCACAAAAATGCCGTGTATTTAGCCTATGCTAGGCACCAGACCGCGGACGCTCAGTACTGGCAAAAAAGGAAATGCCCTGCCCTCATGGCACTGCCATTTTAATTGGAATAGTAGTGACAATGGTCAAGGGAGAAAATAAAGTGTCATCGTCGCCACGGGGATGGTTAATCTCATGTGCGCACTGCGTGGGGCCCCGGCAACCACAAACATTATTCCAGATGTGGCCAGGAAGGTATTTTTCGGAAGAGATTAACACTGCAATTGGTCCATTTTGCGTAAAGGAGATTGTCAATGCCACGGCGTGGGTGGGCCTCGTCCATCAGTTGAAGGACTGGAGAGAAAAATGAGGTTCCTTAGAAAGAGGGAACTGTTCCTCCAATGGCCTTGGGACATCAGCTCTTCCCTGTGTCTCCAGCCCAGAGTCCTGCCCTGACTTGCCTGCCTCACGGTCACGAGTCAACTCCTTAAAACAAAACTATATATGTAAAAATACTGAATATATACAAGCCTATTAATTTGTATATGTGTGTATACATATTATATATGTATACACGTTTATATGTGCGTGCGTTTGTAGTATATGTGTAAGTACTATATACAGTATACATACAAGCCTATATGTGTGTGTATATATTGTATGCATGTATGTATGTGTATATATATAGTATACATATTATAAATGTGAACATGCTGTATATATACACACACCATATATTGATATATGGTGTGTGTATATATACAGTATATGTACACTGTATGTATGTATGTATACAGTGTATATTTATATATAGGTGTGTATATATGTTGTATACCTGTATGTGTATACGTTGTATAGGTATTATATGTATATATGTATATACTATATATAGACACACTTGTGTATGTATTTATATGTGTATTTACATGCACATATTTACATATAGGTGTGTATGTGTGTGTATACATTGTGTATATATCTTATATCTATGATATATGTATATATACGATGAATTTATATATACAGTACATATATATTTTTATGCTACATGCTTTTCTATGTAGGTGTATATGTGTGTCTATATGTACATGTATGTATTGCATATATTATATATGTATGCATACTATATATATATACACACCTAAATATCTTTGTATGTGTGTATATATGTATGATATACATGTACCTAGGTGTCTATTGCATGTTATACGTATGTGTACATACTGTATATATATAAACTATGCATTTTATGTGTGTATGTATAGTGTATATGTATGTGTGTATTGTATATGTGTATATGTGTGTATACATACTGTATATATACAAACTGTGCATTTTATATGTGTATATATGTGTGTGTGTTGTATATACTATATGTGTATATGTCTGTATGCATACTGCATATATACACAGCTGTATATTTTTGTATGCATGTACATATGTACGTGTGTGTGTATATATCCACACATAAACCCTATGGATTCTGTTTGTCTGGAGAACCCTCACTGATACGGACACTTATGACAATTGAGCACCTGCCCTTTGCCAGCCAGGGAGCCAAACACTTGTCTTTTCGGTGTCTGCCTTAAGTGTCACAAGTCCCGGGAGGGAAGGTGATGCCGCTCCTACCAGTTGAGGTGCCTCAGGGTCAGAGAGGTGCACAGCGCGGGGGGCTGGAGCCTGGTGGAGCCCAGGTGGAGTTCTAGCAGCAGTACAGCCTAGCAGTCCCACTTCCCCGGGTGCTTCTCGCAAAGATGCCGAGGGAGAGACTGGGTCTGAAGGAGGGGATGAGGAAGCTTCCTTGGTTCCCAAGCCCAGACCAAGGCTGACTCATCAAGGGTGTTAGAGGTCAGGACTGTGGTTACCCTGGGGGTGGGGTTACACAGAGCCATTCCCATTCTGAAAAAGTATCCATTCTGCTCTTGTTTGTATGTTTACCCCCCTCCCCCAAATCTTTTACAAACAGATTCTCTTGGCTGCTGGGAGCACACACGGGGAAGTTGTGTGTGAGAGGGTGCAGTCCAGGGGACAGGGAGGATAAGACCCCCACCCTTAGGGCCAGGAGTGGCTCAGCTTTGTGAGCTAAGGATGGCCCACGAGGTCCCAGAGAGAAGAGTCCCTACTCCATCCCTGCTCCGTGCACCCCATTCCCAGCCTGAGAAGCCCAGAGCCACCCACACACACACACACCAGGGAGGAGAGCCAGTCACCCTGGCTCACGGGCTGCAGCTCCAAGACTCTTGGCACTAGGAGCTCAGCTTTCATGCCCTAGGACAGGGCCAGAGCTGTTGTCTCCGGAAACACTCTGTCTCTCGCCCGCCCTCCCTCCCTCCCTCCTCCGCCTCTTCCCCTCCCGCTCCAGCTGGCCTGCCCTCCACCCTGCATTTCTACACAGGATGGCTCACAGACAGCTGCTCCCCGTGTCCACCCACCACCATTCGATGGATGTCAAAGCAAGCCCTGGGGACTTCCCTGGAGGTCCAGCGGTTAAGACTCCGAGTTTCCACTGCAGGGGGCGCAGTTTCGATCCCTGGGCAGGGAAATATAATCCCACATGCCGCACGGCACGGCCAAAAAAATAAATGAATAAAAAATAAAGTGATAGTGATGAAACAGCCCTAGTGGTGCTAGGATGGGACGTACAGCTCTATGGTATAGAATAAAGGTCCAGAAACAGATATATGAGAACTTGATATGACAGAAAGTGGGGAAATTAAGGAGCTTTCAATAAATGGCATTAGAACAATTGCATATCCATGTGGGAAAAAGTAAATTAGGAAAAAAACAAGCAAGCCCTGGTCAGGTGTGACCTTGGGCCCAGGGCCATTGGCACACTTTGTCGTGTGGGATGTTCTTCCTTAGACTCCTCCCTCCCTCCTGTGCCACTTTCCCCGCCAGGTAAAGAACTCTGCCTGGTCAATAAGACCCTAGAGGTCCTTGGCCATTGTTATTGCAGTTGGAATTGTTACTGTGTTTACATAGGGTGACCAACACCCGCCCCCAGTTTGCCCAGGACCGCTCAGGTTTGAGCACTGGAACTGTGGGGAAACCCTCATTCCCGGGGAACCCCAGAAGGCTGGTCAGCCTATTTAGGACGGATCTCTCACTTGATCTCCCAACCCCCGAGAGCCAGAAAGGGAATCTCCCCCCTCCTTCCATTGTAACCTTCATTCATTCATCCACCCATCCCTTTATTCAACTCCTTTATTCAGCAAGTATTTATGAAGCATCTACTACACATCAGACACTCTTCTAGGTGCTGGGGACAGTAAACTGAGAAGGTGTGATTTATTACATAGGGATGATGTCTCGGAGACCACTGCAGGGCAGGGGAGCTGGGAAAGGGAAGGGGCGGTTCTAAATGCAGGCTCTGACGGGATTGGGGCAGACCTTGCCCTGGGACAGGCTGGTTGCTTCAACACAGCTGTCCTCACCCAGGGCCATCCTGCCCCCGCCTCACCCAGTTCTTTGGTCATGTCTGGGGAAAACCTGTGGTGGTCACAACTGGGTGGGAGGGGTCCCTGAAATCAAATGGGTGGGGCCAGGGATGCTGCTGAACCCCACACAGGGCCCAGGAGGGCCCCCCAGCAGAGGATGACCCACCCCAAATAACCCCAGTGCTGTGGGGGAGACCCTGCACTAATATTATTCAGACCCACTGGTGCCCCTAGATTCCTGCACAGGCAGGGACTCTAACTGGGTCATCTCTCTATCACGAGGTGACCTAGAGGGGGGCAGCCAGGAGGGCTGAGTATCGGGGGTGAAATGACAAATCTCTGTGCCCACTCTCCCTGCCGCACCCCAGGGTCGATGGCCTCTCTCTCCTCCCTGTGCAGGTAGCTTTTCCCTGAGCCATTTCTTCTTGTCAAGGTCCCTGTCACAGGTTGGGTTCCCCAAAGATGACATTGAGAGCAAGGATTGGAGTGCAGGTGGCTGATGTGAGACATGAAGACAACAGATACAGCTGCCATAGGGTCCCGCAATTCCACTCCTGGGCATAGATCCGGAGAAAACTCTAATTCAAAAATATACGTACACCCCTGGGATTTCCCTGGTGGTCCAGTGGTTAAGACTCCGTGCTTCCAGTGCAGGGAGCATAGGTTCCATCTCTGGCCAGGAAACTAAGATCCCACATGCCGTGTGACAAAAAAAAAAAGAGAAAGAAAGAGAGAAAGAAAGAAAAAGAAAGAAAGAAAGAAAGAAAAGATACATGCGCCCTAATGTTCATTGCAGCACTATTTACAATAGCCAAGATGTGGAAGCTACCTAAATGTTCACTGATGGATGAATGGATAAAGAAGATATGGTACATATATACAATGGAATATTATTCAGCCATAAAAAGAATGAAATAATGCTATTTGCAGCAACGTTGTGGATGGACCAAGAGATCATACTAAGCACTGTGAAGTGCCTGGGGCAGCCACTCAGAGCAAAGCGGCCACCAACCCTGCTGCAGCTGCCCGAACAGAGAGTGGAGGGCAAGGGGAAAATACGTTGGCTTCTCCCATCCCCCTGCCCTCCAACCTCTGGCCAATGTTTTCCACTGGCTGAACCTACCTGGAAAAGAGTTGGCAAGGAAATCTGGGCAATGGGGTTTGCAGGATCAGCCCTGTGACACGGAGCAGAGCAGTGGAAAGACAGGGAGACGGTCTGAGGCAAACAGGCAAATGGCAGCGCAGTACCCACTTCTCCCTACCTCTCCTGTGCCACTGAGTGGAACCATCTTCATGCGCGACCTTTCTCTTCCCTCATCTCCCACATCTACCCATCCATCCTCTAAGGAGCTCATCCATTCTTCTCTCTTCCTCACAGCCTCCGCCATCACTCACTATCATTACTGCAGCAAACACCGCTCTGCCTTCTCCTGTCTCCAGACTCCCTCTTCTAATCAGTCACTACACTCCAGCCAGAAGGATTTTTCTCAAATGCCTATCTTACGTCACTCTGCCGCTTCGAGTCCTACAATGGCTGGCCCGTTGTGCTTAGGATCCAGTCCACATTCCATGGCAGGACTTCATCACATCTCCAGTCTCCCCTCCCCTGACATACGCTTCCATCCTCCACACTTCCACATCCTGAACCTCAGGCCCCTGAATTTCCTGGGGCGGCTCTCAAGTCAGGGCCTTCACACGTGCTATTCGCTGTCTTCACAGAGCCATCCCCTATCCTGCACCTCTTCTGACTTAAGCCCTCTCACGTTGGCCTCAATGGCAGTACTTCTAGGAAGATGTCCCTGGTCTTCCTCACCTGTGTTCCCTTGCACCCAAGACTTTCCCCAGTGGTAGGGGTATCAGATTTAACAAATAAACCATGCAAGTTTAACTGGGTGTCCTGCATTTTATCTGCAACCCTACCTGATAGGCACTTGTTCCAGAGTATGACAATTGCATGTTGACATTTTAATTTCCCTACTAGGCTCCAAATCGCTTAAGGATAATGATCTTGTCAATACGATTCCCCATTTTGCTAACTAAGTAAGGTTGGATGAATGGATCAGTGACTTGTGGATGGGAGTTTTTACTTGAAATCGTATAGAACTAGACTTCAGCCCTAAACAGGAGAGATGCTTAAGAGACTCAAGGGAGGCTAATGACAATTACTCACCCAAGTGGAGGCTCCTAGGTTAGTTCTGGGCCAGCCTCTCAGGGTGTAAGAGAAGAACTTGGAGGTGGAAACTGTACACTAAAGGGAAATGACCAGAAGGTATGACTGCAAATGATTATGTAAAGCTTTCAGGCTGCACAAAGCTAACAGACTAACTTCAGCTGGTTTGGGGATTGCTCTGGCTCAGTTCTGAGTCCTGCACACAGCTGGAAAGTTTATGCTCCTGCTGCTGGGGTTAAAACAGTGGAAAAGGCCAGAAGGGTGATGCCAAGGATCATCGTACTCTTTTGACCTCGCAATGGTTTTCTAATAGAAAGCTGAAATCTTGCTATTTTCAGACCCGGTACCCAAGGGCAAGTACGTCACAAATATGAAAAAAGTGAGAAAGGTGGAAGAAAGGCAAATTAGAGCCCACCATCTAAAGAGGCAGCCTCTACTGGCTGCAGACAAACCTCCATGCTGCAATGCAGGCCCAAATTTTCTCCCCCTTCAAGAAAAGACAGGAATCAAGATGTTAATGCTTCATCTCATGAATTTTTTTAACATGCCCATTAAGTCAATAAGTATTAAATGGTTCAAAAAGAACACAACTATAAGTTTATTACTCCGTGCGGGCTTCCAACACTTTACATGGAATCAACATGTGTCTCCAGGCTGAGATTCCCCTCAACTTGCAAACCTCAGGCAGATGCTGATTCAAATCCCAGAAGCCTCTAGTTGAAAATCAATGTCTGAGATGCTCTGCGGAATCTAGGGAAGCATTTGCTAATTTGCTCTGGGGCGAAAACTTCTATCAATATCAATCAGGCATGAATGTAGATAATTTTCCCACGCTATCCATATAGTCATCTATATGTTTAGTCAACATTTATTGACTATCGCATGGGGAGGTTTGGTGGTCAGTAAACAGTGGAAAGAGGCCCAGAAATAAAGGGGGTACACTCAGGCTTGAAATCCACCAGGTACACGCCTCTGCTGCCATACCAGTTATTTATATACTTATCTACTACTTCCATCCTAGTTGGTTAACAGTCTCTGCCCCAGCCCTAGCCCTGTGGGCCTCAGACCCCAGCAGTGGGCCACTCATCTGTGGCCACCTACGGCAAGGTGGTGCTTTCCTGGAGTCATCCTCCTTTGGCCACTTGTAATTTGGCCCTCTTTAGGGTACCATACTAGTTATTCAATATTTTGAGCATCACACACCAACTCTCCAAAGAGAAAGTCAAGTGATAAAGGTTCCCCCAAATGCTCACGTGGCTTTTGTCTCTCCCTAACCTCTTTTCTTGATTAACTCCTGCGCAACCATTCAGATCTCAACTCAAGTGTCACTTCCCATTTCGCCGTCTGGACTGTGTCTCCCTGACATTTATTCTCGCAGCTCTGTTCTTTCACTTCGTATCTTGTATCCATTTGCTTATTTGTTTGTCTGCCTCCCTGATGAAGCTGTAAACTCCATAAGGGCAACAAAAAGCAGAACTTATTTAGCAAACTGCACAGGCTTCTATATGGTTTACGTGGGGTTGGCCACCTACCCAGCTCCAAAGATGGGTCCTGTTGTATTCCAGCCAGTTAGCATGTCCCTTCCTCCAGGTCCTACTCATTGGCACAGGAACGAGAACCTGATCTAAGGCAGCCCAAGCAGAGTGAGGCTGGACACTCTGGCGAGGAAAGCAGAGCTACAGACCCGTTCTGAAGAGGCAATGTCACCAATGTGGTTATCATGAAGCATGACACGAAGGAGGACAAAGACGCAGAGTCCCAGAAAGGTGGCTCCAAAGGATACACAACATGGGCCTCTCGAGTAAACCAGATCTGGGCTGGCCCTTGTGTTTGGACTGTTCAGTTACATCAACCAATATTTTTTTTCTTTTCTTTTTTTTTTTTTTTTTTTTTTTTTTTGCTTTAGCCAGTTGGGACCAAGGTTTCTATGTACTGTGACCAACAAAATCCTAACTGATATATCTTGTCCCTGTATCCACAAGAAACTTGCTCATGGAAGACACCATATCTTGAACAATATGCCATTGGGAGAACTGGAGATGGCTTAATGGGGGAGGTGACTGGGTAACATCAGCTGGAGCCTTAATTTGAACATAGTTCTTTAGAAAATATGTTAGACTGCCCAAGATTTAAATTCATCAGAAATTCAGGAGTATTTTCCCCGGTGTGTTTTACAGCAGAATTGTTCCTACCTGAGGTTATTAACCTGCTCACCTGTCATTTCCTAAGAACCCCTAAAGATTTCTGCTTCAGATCCTGGAGTTTCAGCCTACAGAACCTATGGTTTTAAACTGGGGGAAGGGAACAGGAAAGAATGATTCAGCCTCTAGCCGCTTTTTACTCTGCTGGATAAGATCATTAATTTTTTCCCCCAGAATGACCTGTGACTTCCTACATTTCTTACATTTCAACTTCAAGTTTCATTTCTCGGGATGCCTACAGCTTTTCACCTGGCTAGATGGAAGCCAAGATTTTACTTTTCTCTCGGGGGCTATTCTGCTGGGCTAGAGTCATTAGAAGCAACTTTAACTTCAGGTTATTATAAATATCACATCTTTTAAAGCATAATCAGGCTATGTGGTTCATGATCTGGTTCTTAGATTAAAGGTCTGTGTGGCCAAAGGGCTGTACTTCTACGACTACTGAGAAATAAACAACCTTGACTAGTCAGGGAAGGAAAAGTCTGCAAGTCGGTCCCCATAGCCTGATCAGGGGATTCTTTTCCTCCTTCCCTGATTCATCAGAAAGCACACTTGCTCATACTGTTCACATTCTCAAAATATGTTTGTTACTCTCAGAGCTCCTGGAATACATATCCTCCAACGGTTGCCTTTTGTCAATGAACTGTTCTGCACAGCTCCGCTGCTTATATTTTAGGATTTTTTTTCCTTTGGGAGAGAGAAGAGTGGCTTGTAAAACTACTAGTGGAAAATAAGCATTAAGAATCACTTCACCTTCTTCATCAAATAAATCCACCTGAATTACTGGTTCTATGAACCAGTATGTAATTCAAAAGT
Organism: Mesoplodon mirus; assembly: GCF_964341445.2. Lineage (NCBI taxonomy): Eukaryota > Metazoa > Chordata > Mammalia > Artiodactyla > Ziphiidae > Mesoplodon > Mesoplodon mirus. The sequence goes on from NW_028295696.1 coordinate 655,525, forward strand.
TTGATGAAGAACAGAATACTTTGAGTCTCAAAATATCTCTCCATAAATTACTTATTAACTACAAAGGGACAAATAATAACTTCACAGTGGAGAAAGTGCGGGGGCACCACCTTAACCAAGATGCTAATGAGACAGATGACCATCAAGGGGCTCCTGTAAGGATGCACAGAGAGACACACTGTCACCTCTGTGGAACCCCATCCAAAGCACAGAACATGAAAGAACCATGAGGAAACAGGACAAACCCAGAATGAGGATCATTCTACACAACAACCAGCCTATACTCGTCACAAACTCTCATAATATGAGGAACAAAGAGGCTGAAGAATTATTTCATACTTAGACCAAAGTGACATGAGAACTAAGTGCAATGCATGATTGTAGACTGGTTCCTGGCCTGAAAAATTTAGCCATTAAGGATGTTACTGGAATAACTGGCAAAATTTGAATATGGATGGTACATCAGTCAACAGTATCAATGTTAAATTTCTGACTTAGACTACTGTGCTGTGGTTTGGTAAGAAAATGTTGTTTCGCTTAGGAAGTAATCACTATTTCCAGGGAAAAGGGCAAAATGTGTCCTTACCCTTAAGGGGTTCAGGAGAAAAAAACATGTATATATGGAAAGACAGTGATTGCCAAAGCAAATAAAGCTAAATATTAATAGTTGGTGAATCTAGGTAAAGCATATACAAGAGTTCTTTGTACTAATCTTGCAACTTTCCTTTAAGTTTGAAATTATATCTATAACTATATAGATATATAAAAATCAACACACACAATTCAAAATAAAACGCATCAACCTAAAATCCAGCCTATTCTTCAGGTATTGTTGGCAATCTGAAGAGAAACAAAGGCTAGGATACCAAAAGGGATTGGGTCAGTAGATTCATTCATTAGGACCCTGAGTACATTTCTACTAACTTAAATTATGCTTTCATTTGAATCAAACATTTTGGACTGCCTTCAACTTAGTGCCAATTACTTATACATTTAAACACTCAAAGGATGAATTCCATACTTTTCCCCAAGTGAGGCACAAGGCTGTCAGTATTCTCGTGTGCTAACAAGGAAGCAAGGCCAATTTCTATAACCTAACTATAGGACTTCTGGGTACGTAAATTTTTTCTCATATGCCCAGTTCCCTATTTTCTTAGAAAATCCAATTTGCTCTGGGATTTCAAATACCACAGGCTCTTGTTTTTGTCACAACAAACGAACTATTTTATTCTGTAGATTCTTAAAAAGAAATTCAATGAATCTTTGCTCACTGCTAGCTTTTCTAGATCTCTCCCAATATCTCTTTGATCAAGCTTTTCCACCCACTCTGGAATAATCCAGGGGTAATTAGAACTTCTTACCTTCTTTAGCCCAAAAGGAGCCAATTCATCACAAGCTGTCATGGATTCTGATTCTAAATTACCAAGAGCCCCATTACTAACAGAGGCAGGGAATCTTCTTCCCAATTAAAGTGATTGATTTCTTTGCAGACGCAGTAGCATTTCACTTTTTAATTATGTTCATTCGGATCAAATGTGAGAAAATTCTTCCTCATTTTATTTTCCATCCAAAGAACACAATACAACCAACATTAATCCCAGAGTGATACAAGGCCAGACCTGCAAGGGCCTTAGGCAGAGCTGGACATCTATCAATGGGTCTTGTCCATTTTACAGGGTCTTAGTGGCTCCTTAAGCTCTAAAGGGGAGAAAAGGGACTAATTATTTGTTACATCACATACTCCACCTAAGGGCTGGCCAAACCTTCCAGCATCCGCTAAGTTGTGATGAGACAGCATTAGATGTTTAGATAAACATAGACTAGCGCCGAACAGAACAATTTTGTTTCTTGTGCAGGCAAAGAACAGAGCCACAGTGCTGGGGATAAAGCAGTGTGTGCAGGTAAACATAAGCAATGTGGGAACAAATCTGTTTTTTCTCACTTAGGTGGTATTAACATGGTTATGTGTTGTCAAATTTTGAAAGAGAAAAATAAACAAAAACAGTTTGGGAGAAGAAGGAGGACACTCCGGACGATCTGAAGGAACGTGAGGCCACCAAGGCTTACACAGATTTCCCAGGGCCTGAAAGACACCTGTCTGTCCACTTTGCTTTTAACCTTAAAGACTGGCCAGTTGTGGCTCCCGCAGCCTGTAGACACGGGGCCTGCATCCTTATCTCCCCTTCCCCACTCTCCACGTGGTCAGCAGACTGGCGTCCATTCACTCACTGGAGACATTCAAAGGTCAAGGTTTTCGTTCAATGAGTATCTTCCAGCGATCTGTGCTCCAGACAACAGTGACTACCCTTTGTCCTGGTATGAATGCAGTTGCTCGCTGTTTTCCAAACACTTTCACACATATGTAAAGAAGAGTCTGGGAGCCCTCCAAGATTTTAAATTTTAGTTAAAAATGAAATTATATAGTAAGCTTTTGAAAAATTAAAACATCCACGTATGTGAGATTGTACCTCTGCCTTTACTGCAGGCTGTTTGCAAAATTCAGGAAGCCCTGCCTTTCCATTCATTAAACACATAGTCGTTGAGCACCTCCTAAGGGCAAGGCAGGATGCCAGGTGATGGAGGTGGAGAAACAGGGCTTGTTCCTTGCTCCGATGGGGAAGGCACGTAAGCAGACACCCTCGGCACAGGAAAACACAGAATGGAGGTGCTGCGATGGGATAAAAGGGTCACGCTTATAAGAACAAAGGAAAAGCGCATCCTTCCAATGCAGGAGCCACAAAGAAGCTCAGGAGGTTGGCAGGCGTCTTGAAGGAACATCAGTCTTGCTGAGGGGGGGCAGAAACTCCAGGCTTACCCGACGTAGCACAGGCATATATGCTCGCCACATTCCAAGAACCAGAAACACAAGAAAGAAGAAGCCAGACCAGACACCACAAAGCTGTGACCGTTGGGCTCAGAAGTCTGGGATTTTAATGAACCAAGGAGGAGCATGAAGGGGAAGTGATGGTCCAACTGGCTGTGCTGGTAGGGGCAGGTGGGGGCAGATGAGGCTGCTGAAATGATCCACTGAGGGCTGACAGAGCTGGCTGTGGCAATGGGAATGGAAATAAGTGGAGATTCAAGAGATTTGGGGCCGGTACAAACCACAGGGACTTGGAACCATCATACGAATGGATGAGGAAGTAGGCAAAATAGACTCTGAGCACTATTATATGTGAACACTTGGATGGCGTCCATGGACTGGCCGGCTTTTGCTGTTGAAACATTTACTGTGTTTAAACAGTCACATCCTGCACTGAGCCCTTGTTTTAAGCTCTTCAAACATCCCTGAGATAAGTGGGGGAGTTATTTCAATCCTCCTTTTTACAGATGAGAGAACCATGACTGGCAAGGTTTAGCCCTAAGCAGGAAACCCAACTAACCCAACTAATTGGTGCAGAGCTGGGACAAAAGATCAGTGTAGTCCTCATTACACAATCCAGCGAAACACAAAGATGGCTCAAAACTGTCCTAGTGGCATGTTTCCAGCCTAAGTGGGACAAAGTTCATACAACTTTATATTGTGAGCTGTGTTGTAAGGTGGTTTGTTGATAATGTCCATTCCAAAAGCCAACGGAAAGCTACCAGTACGCTGAATCATTAAAAACATGGAGGTACAGGACTCAAGTCTTACACGGTTCTGAAAAAAATACCCTTCACAGATGCTATTTTTAGACTCAAGTTTTCCCAGCATAAAGTTTTTAAAAGAACAATCCATCTAAAAAGCATGTAAAGAAATTCATTGACAAAGGTTTAGATGTTTTAGGACTTTAATGTCCTTCACACGGTCAACATAAAACACTGACAATGGATGAACAATAGGGGAAAAGACTATTCAGCAAAGATCTTCCTTCTTCGGCATCACTGGTCAAACACCAGAAGGAGAACGATCACGTGAAGCAACAGTAAGGGAATTTAACACAGATTTTTAGTTTAACAGCATAACTGAAAAACAAAACCAACCAACCAACCAACCAACTGATCTTCTACCCACTGAAAGGAAAGGAAAAGTGAATCAGGGAGCTTCCAAATCTTGTGAAGCAGCTTAAAAAGGGAGAGGGGAGGGGGAAGGGGAGGCACATGACTGTTGAGAACCTAACACTCTAATGCACAAGGTCAAGGATCCTAACAAATTCTCAAAGTCTCAACATATACCAACAAGAACTGTATTATTAGAAATATAAAGGCACAGAGATATAAATGCATAGATATATAAACTATTTGGTAGTAAAAACAGACCTTGCTATATAAACATATAGTAAGTCACTTCTATCGCTTTATGAGAACAACCGTATAAAGAAAGAATCCAGAAGACCCCACTGCTGTCATCTTGCAAAGGATCAAAATTCAGCACCTAGAGGGCCCCACCCACCCTCCATGCTGTGTGTCTGTGTTTCTCTAAAAATAATAGCCTGCAACTGGCATATAATTAAACCCATAGGCAGCTTTGAATATGAGATCTAGGCAGAAAAAGTAGCAGCAAAGACAACAGTAGCTGGAATTTGGTAGAAAAGTAAGAGAAGACTTTTTAAAAGCTTCCAGTTCAAGTCAGAATTAAGGTTAAGTTTCAACAGCTTGGGATAGCTGTGGATGCTTTTCTGTTCTCTGAAAAAAGAAGAAAATCTATCATAAGTATGTTCATTCAAAAAAACTACTGTGTTTTTTAGCCATGCCCAGGTGACTTTCAATTTTGTACACTGTTCAAGGGCAGAGTGTATATTAGTTAGGATGTGCTCAGAGCTGGTGCATCTCCAAAAAATGCTTCATGAAGGCTGCCAGCTTCTGACATCTTCGATGGTGACAGCATTATACAGAGAGGCCTGAATGCCTCCCACAGACACAGAAGAACCAACGATGCAGCCATTAAGAACAGGAGCATCTGGTTGAGCATCAGGATGACCCTCCTTCCCGTCACCAGCTCCTGCGAGAGTCACGGCACCTGAGGCCATCGTGTCCAACCTCCCACCTGAAAGCCCCTGCAGGTGGCCAGGAGCGTCACACAGCTCAGTCATTAGAAAATTCCTTTCCAATGGCAGTGAAGGACCGTCATGCTCACAGGTAACCTAGGTTAGCTCAACTCTTCAATGAGCCTGCTGTGCAGGGGGCAGGGAGTGGGCAGCTATTCTCATGCGTGAAAACATACATCTTCCATGGAGCTCACAGAATTAACTACTCTCTCTGATGTTCAGGGGAGCAACAGTGTCTGTTCTTACACTGAACAGGCTTGTGCCAGCTGCACTAGAGAGGGGATGGCACCCTTTGTGCTGTCAGAGCAGAGATTTTCAAAGGAAATTTTGACCAAAGCTCCTAGAAGGTGCGCCCCCCCATGCTATCGGCCGTGGAATCCTGCTAAGGGGCCTGTAAGCAGCAGCAGGAGCACCCCCGTAACAAACGGTCTTTCCCAGCTAGTTACAATAACTGCTACTCCAGGATGGGCAGGCTCCTAGATGTGTCTCCTTCAGCGTCTGAAAACTAAACCAAGTCTCTGACAAGCTTCTGGATGGGACACGTACTCACCACCTATGCCCTTTCAGGGAGATCATACTGAGTTCAAGAGCTTTGTCGAGAAATCTTTTTTCTAAAGCATCATCTCCTTTGGTGTTGCCAATGCGGAATGGAATATTCATCTTGCTTCTATCCTGGGCCTGCACTGGACATCTGAAAAACATGTTTTTTCTTCCAGCTATTTTTCTGCAATGTGCAACTGCCATTAACAAAGCAACAGAAAAGGTTTAAAAACCATTTTCCAGATGCAAACAAGAGATTAAAAAAAAAGATCTGTGCCAGCACATTTATCATTTACTTAGGGAGATCACTCTTGCATATGGAACAGTGAGTTAACATTCTCTTATACGACTCATACTTAATTTCCAAGAGCCTCAGTTTCCTCATCTGAATATTAGCAATAATAATAATATCTCCATTTCATACTAGTTATGACAGTTCAGTGGTACAACATAGATGAAGCTTTCAACCCATGGCAGCCACACAGCGATGTGAATGACCCTTTCTCAACAAGGCTGCAGAGAAAAAAAATAAGTTGGTCCGAATAGTGGCGCTAAGATTTAAAAATAATGAGCAGCAGCTTTCAAAGCACTTAAAACACTGTATTGTCCCAAGCTGTGTGACCTTGAACAAGTTACTAAATCTCTCTGTTGTGCCTCTCTGATGTGAGGACTAAATGGCCACAAATTCTCTGCAGCCCTCCCAGCAAGAGGTGGGGTCTAGTGCTCCACACCTTTTGAATCTGGGCTGGCCTTGTGGACTTGCTTTGACCAAGAGACTGCAACAAGAGTGATGCTGTGCAACTTCCAAGCTGAGGCCTCAAGGGGCATGAGGCTTCTATACCTGCCCTCTTAAAACATCACTGCCATGGAAGCAAGCCCGAGCTAGCCTGCTGGAAATAACAGGCCCAGCCCACAGCCAGCACCAGCTGCCAGACAGATGAGGGGGGCCATTTAGACTCTAGGTGGATCACCAGATGACTTTGGTTGAATAAGTGATCTCAGATGAGACCAGCAGAAGAAACCACCCCACTGAGCCCAGCCCCACCTGCTGACTGAAAAGAATCCTGAGCAAAAGAAATGGCTGTGGTTTTCAGTCACAGTCTTGAAGTGTTCTATGATGCAAAAGTAGATAACTGATAGAATTTAGAACAGCATCTGGAACACATTCAATGCTATGTAAATATCGATTGAAGTCAACAGAGTTGTCTTGTCATTCTCCGCACCTTGCACAGGGATCATACAGACTCTCAAAAATGAATGAGTCAAGTTTCATCTAGGATACGTTAGTATTGGACTTCAGTTTCTGATTTGGAGAGTGAGCAAGCCAAAATTATCTTCTGCTGACAACCAAAGGAGACAAACAGAAGAAGAGCTGACATGCTATTCTGGATTACAAGGAAAATATGTCATAACTCTCTCCATTTTCTCAAGCACATCCTATTTTATTCTTCCACTTCTACAGGGTGGGATTCATTAAAAGTAAACAGCAAAGAAAAGCAGTGTGAGGAAGCCTCCATTAAAAGCTATGCTCAGCCCTCATGGCACACACATAATTCCTGTTAAAGTTAATAGGAGTCAAGTGCACGTCGACAGACAGAAGAGACGCAAGCAGGGAAACCAAGTATCTGGTAACAGGCTTTGAGCCCGAATTCCGGGCCCCCCTTTGCACAGGTAGTAGGTATCCTGGTTGACACTGACATTAAAAATGTAGTGTCTACCCTCTTTGATATTCTGCTGCCTCAGGCTCCCCAGGTGACAGTCCAATTATAGAGCTGGAGCAGCAAGAAGGACACGTGATTTAAGGGGAAAAAATATTAAAAGGGGGAAGAATTAAGAACCTGGATTTACAAAGAATCTGTCTTTACAGTCGTCCCCCACACATTTACCCATCCTACTGTGAACGTAGGTGGTATCCTGACAGCAACAATGTCATAACAACTAGAAATTGAAGATTAAATTTGCACGGTGCCTGAGAGTGTCCCTGCTGTGGGGCTGAGGGAAGGAAGAAAAAGATGAAGGGGAATCAGCTGCTCCCAACCTAGCAAGACGGCTGTGGAGGGAATTCAGATTCCACAGGATAAGCGCTGTGGAAGCACAGAGCTGAGCAAGTACCTCTGCCCAAGGGAAGGTTGAAGGTTTCAGCGGAAGGGAGGTGGGAAGGGTCAGGACAGGGGGAGACGAAGGAAAGGCACCTGGCAGACAGCTGTCTCTGCCAAGGCACGGGGGACCGCAGCAAGTTCTCTGCAGCACCTGGGGTGCTGGGTGCCTGGCTGGGGGCAGGACTGCAGACCGCAGAGGGCCCTGCAGACACGCTCTCCTGGGAACTGGATCCATCGGATCCTGGAGCACGAGGAGCAATCAGGTCTGCACAACAAGGAGTTCTGCGTTGTAGAAAAAGCACTAGGACACAGGGGCTGGAGGGTGGGGACACTGGGGGAGAGGCCTGCTAGAAAGTTCCCACAAAGAACTTTCTAGGTCAACAGAATTAGGGCTCGTGATCAAGACAGGGACACTGGGGAGTTTCAAGCATGGGCAGTAAGTGAAAATGCCAATAAGGACCCAACGGTCATATAAATGAGTATAACAGGCCCAACATGACAGACTCAGCACAAACCCCCTACGTTACCTGTTAACTGTGAGGGCCCGTTTTTTACTTCCACAGAGAAACAGTCTCCCTTTTGCTTGAAACATACGGCCCTCCCAGTCTGTTTCTCCCACTTTCAGAGACACGGGGACTATGAAATAAGACATCTGGATTTAAATCATCTTCCCATGTTCCAGTAAGGGCTCAAATTGTGTGTTTTAGGCCCTGTGAGCCACACCGAGCACTGCCGTGGGCTGTGCTGGGCCACCGCTCCCAGGAGTTATCACTCAATCCCACAGCAGGGGCAGGGCCTGTGGCCGAATGTGTTGGGGGCACGGAGAAGGAGCCAGGCTGACAGAGCGCTAGCAGGGGGCCGGGTGGGTGTAGAAGCAGCAGGTAATCCTGGGACTACAAAGCTTCCAGGACAGAGTCTGAGCAGCACTCCCCAGGGAGTCTAGGACGGAAGCGGATAAGGATGGTTGTGACTGGAAAAGTGGTGCCACAGTCAGTCACAGAAATTTAGGAAATCCTGAATTAACAGGGCTACACAGGTTTCTGGACTCAACTTCCTAGAGCGTCTCAAGAGCTCTGGTGAATCGTGAACTCCCAAGAGGATAATTCATACAGGAACAGAGTTTTCCCCAAATGCATGTGGCTGAAAAACCCACTGCATCTCTGGGATGAGTATTCTAGAATGCCCACTGAGAAACCCCTGGACTTCCCAAGGTACCAGAGGGGTGTGTGTGAGGGGAAAGGCACCACCTCAGCATGAAACAGCATCTCACAAAGGTGGTGACGGTTAGTAGGGCGCAAGAAAACCGCAGGCAGCTGGCAAGCGATGACAAGACGCTCGTTTCAGTGGTGTCTGCTCCAAAAGACAAACCAGAAACAAGAAGGGCGCGAAGAGTGCATCCTGAGGTGAGAGAAGCCCACAAAACAGTCACTAGGCCTCTCCTGACTGCCTAACTTTTAAATAAAAAATTAACTCTAAATTTGCACACGATTAGGAAAACTAGAGTAAAAATATAAAGATCTATTCCCTTCCATAGAGGTGGTTGCCAATAACAGTTTTTTGTGCATTTTCAGGATCAGATACACAAATGTGTATACGTGTATATATGCGTGTTTCCGTATGTACATATATACATAGTATTTACAAATACAAACACTGTAGGTTTCTAAGTGGAATCATAGAAATGTCCTTTTCTACACCTGCTCTTTTTCTTTTGACCTCATGACGTATCAGGTCATCTTCCCAGTTTGCTCACAGGCCTTCCCCGTTCTCCACACACACATTACTCCATACCACGGATGGATCCTAATTTCCTTCATCAGACCCCTCCTGAAGGACATCCGGGTTGTCTCTAGATTTTCCCCATTATGTAAGTATCCCTCATTGGACTTGCGGGTGCCTGATTTTATGCACACTTCTGTGCAAGGCAGAGTACTGGCAGAGGGCAGGTGCCTAGAAGTAAAAGTCTTTGGTCAAAGAGCAAGAGAGTTTTGAACTTTGATGGACGCTGCAAACCTCACTCCAAAATTGAACACATTTATTATACTTAACATAGGCAAAGTGTGTTTGTTCCCTCGTCTACACCAGATGTTATCAGTCTTTAGAATTTCTGCCCATCAGAGGGGAAGAAAATCCCATGGTTTTAATCTGCATTTCCTAAAGAAATTGGCCCCTCTTCAACTGTCTAGTAGCCAGCTGTGTTTCTTCCAAGTTGTTTGCTCATACAGGTAGAAACCACCCCCTGCCTTTTTAAAATTTGCTTATCCTTTTTCATTTATTTGTGGGTTCTTCTCTATATCAACAGTAACCTTTATATGTTAATACACTACCCAACTTTGGTGTCTGTCATTTTGTTTTGTTTACGTCTTGAACTGTAGAAAAGTTTTAAATTTTCATGGAATTAAATATCTTTTACTTTATGGCTTCTGAGTTTTATGGCTTACTTAGGAAGGCTTCTGTACTCCCTACACTTACACAGAAATTCTCTCCTGTATTTTATATTTGCTTCTTGCATTTAGTTGCCTTTGCATCTTTTCGACTGACTAGAATTTGTGTATGCTATGATGCAAATATCTAATTTCTGTTTAAATGAATTATCAATGCTTCAATCAATCAATTAGACAAAAAGTCAAGTTAGACTGTAAAATTGTCTAAGTTAAAAAAGAATTCTCAAGTAAACAAGGACCTGTTCCTGGACTTTTCCTCCGATCTCTGTTTCCCTCTGCCCGTGGCTTTATACGTTAATAGATCGTATGTTAACATTACATTTTATTAATGTTAACATATATGTTTAAAATGTTTCATCTATCCTTTTGCACTAACTTTTTCAGGAGAACACTGAACTGGCTTCTAGATATTTACTAATTTTTGTGACTATTGCAAATGGGATCTTTCCTTGTTTTTCAGTGTTATTTCTGGCTTATGGGAAAGTAACTGACTTCTACTAAGACACAACTGATGACAATTCTGAACATGATCATTTCTAGTTTTTCCACTGATTCCTGCATTTTGAAAAAACAGTCATTATCATCTGTGATTTTTGTTGTTTCCTTAGTAAAGGCTCTGGAAACAGCCCCCCCCACCAATCTCCCCATGTTCTTATCCTGCCTGATCCCACTTCCCCACTGCACCTGACCCTAACCTGTCTGCACTGCGGTAAAACACTGTCTGTTCACAGGGTTCTGATGACAATAAAAGGTATTCATACCTGTAAAGTGCCAAGGGCTCTGCCTACTTTATTTTATTTTGGGGTTGTCAACAGACACATCACATGCTTCCCTCTTTCCTAAGGCCTGGACCCCACATGGAAGGGAGAAAAGGTGACCTCGTATCTGGATATGGATTTTGTCACTTCAAGAGCTTTATCATATTAAAATTAATATCTAATAAATATTAAACACTATGTGTCAGGAACATCCTAGGTACGTTCCATAAGAACCACAAATAATATTAACAGCTCACCGTTAAGGAAGTAATTAACCGTTAAGGAATAACCATTAAAGCTGTTTTAATTTTAGCACACCAGAAAATATAAGGGGTATAAGTTCTAGTAGCATTAAAAAAAAGAAAGAGGGCTTCCATGGTGGCGCAGTTGTTGACAGTCCGCCTGCCGATGCAGGGGACACGGGTTCGTGCCCCGGTCCGGGAGGATCCCACATGCCGCGGAGCTGCTGGGCCCGTGAGCCATGGCCGCTGAGCCTGCGCGTCCGGAGCCTGTGCTCCACAACAGTGAGAGGCCCGCGTACCGCAAAAAAAAAAAAAAAAAGAAAAAAAGAGTTACCAATTCTAATAGTAGCTTTTCCTTTTCGACCACTTTCCAAAATTATAGTTCTCTTTTTCCGTCTAGAAGCTTTGGATGGTTCCTTCACCGATGGAGAAGTTATCCACTGGTACTGAGAGAGAAATGATAAATATGCCATTTAAGTTACAGGTAAATTAGGAGGGTTTGATCTTCATTAGAAATTAAGATATTTAAGTTAATAAAAGGTCTTCAATCTGCATTTCTGGGAAGCTAAATTAAAGCATCACACAACATTTTCAAAAACAGAAAAGCCATTTCATTTGACTAAAAACTTAGTTTTAAGATGGCAGAAAGTACCTTGATAATTTTCTTTTAAGAAGGAAAGAAAAACAAGCCATTAAAGAGAAATTCTTCTGAGAGAATTAAAACATGTTATATACCTCTGACTTGGCACTCCTTCCATTCTGGAAGGAGTTCTTTTTTGGTAACTGCTTTCAGCACAGAATGACTTAAAGTAAAATAAATTGAAATTAGAGTAATTATTTCCCAATGAGTGGCTATTTCCATTTAAAACCAAAAGCCAACTAATTATTGCTTTTCCCATAAAATTAAATATGAAATCTACATTATGTAATTATACACTTATTTCCCCCTTTGTGTATTCTAATTTCTTCCTCAAAAACCTAAGATGCCATCTTGCAGACTGCCCACAGTGGCTACTATTTTGGCAGCAGCAAAGGTCAGCTTTAAACATTTTGCATCTAAAGTGGCTTTAGATACCTTTGGATAGAAAGTACAGTCTGAGCAACATCCAGACGCTTAGATACCTAAAGGGCATCCAAGATAACAAACCAAAGTCCTGATATATTCCCTCAAAAGCTGCTCCTCCCATCAGCCCCCTTCTTCTAAATGATAGCACCCAGTTGCACACATAATCATCAACGACTTGTCTCCTTGTTACTATTTCCTTCATACCCCACATCTAATCTATCTGCAGGTCTTGATAGCTACACCCTCAAAACACAACCTGAATTCAACCACTTTTCACTTGCTCCAAACTTCCAACCTAACCTAGGCCATAAACATCTCTTATTTGGAGCACTGTGACAGTCTCCTAACTGGTCTCCCTGTTTCTCTTCTTTATCCTCCCAAGTCCATTCTCTATACCAGGTCACCTTATTGAGATACTATTTGGATCATGCCTTTTTCCAGTTCAAACCCCTCTACTCATTTAGAATAATCCACATCTTTACTCTGGCCTTCAAGACTTTACAAGAGCAGACCCCTGGCTAGCTCCTTGACCTCATGTCATACCACACTCTTCTTCACTCGGTACTCTGGCCATTTTGGCCTCCTTGCTTTTCCTTAAATACTCCACCCACCTACATGCCTGCATACTCATTGCCTCCTTGTCCTGGAATGTGCTTACTCCAGTTCTTCCACGGCTTGCTCCTCTCTTCATTCATGTCTCTGTTCAAATGCCACTTCTCCAGTGAAGCTGTCCCCTAACAAACCTATCCAATGGAGTCCTACCTGCTCTCCCTCGCTCTCCTTACTTTAAGATATTTTTGCACTTCCTACCCTCGAAAATTATATTACGTATCGGTTTACTCATTTCTATCTGAACTCCCTCACTCTCCTTACTTTAAGATATTTTTGCACTTCCTACTCTCTAAAATTATATTACTTATCTGTTTACTCATTTCTATCTGAACTCCTTCACTAGAATGTAAGCTCCACGAGGGCAAGACTTTTGTCTGTCTGGTTCACTGCTTTATCCTTAGTGCCTAAACCCATATCTGGCACACAGAAGATATTTAAAAAATTGCTTGTGATTCTGACAAATGAATAAAGTGCTCCTGGCAAGAATTCAGAGGTTGCACAGGAAAAAATGCTCTTGGTGGAAGTAGGCTTAGTATCTAGGTTCACCTCTATTCAGAGTCGAGATAAGAACAATTTACAAGTAAAATTCACTTTAATTAGTACATTATCTGCTAAAAATATAAGGGAAGTGCAACACTAGAAAAGTACAGTTGAAGCTTGAACAACATGGGTTTGAACCTCGCGGGTCCATTGACACACGCATAGTTTTCAATAAATATGTACTATCGTCCTACACGATCCAAGGTTGGTTGAATCCACAGATGTGGAACCACTGACTATAAACTTATACCCAGATTTTCAACTGCGTAGGGGTTGGCACCAATAACCCCACGTTGTTCAAGGGCCAACTGTGTGTGATGAGCAAAGTTAAACACATTAAATTTAAAAAAAACTGTCAATACGTGAACAAATTCTTTTTGTTTTGCTACGGGTTTATCAATTTCAAAAAAGTGACCACATACCAACAAGTGGATTTTTTCTTATATCCAGAACGAGCAGAGTTCTGTTGGTTTCAAGGGCCTTTAGTAAAGCCTTTGCTCCTTCACTGGTGAGGCCACACTGCTGCAGGTCAAGTGCTTTCGATGGAAGACAAAAGGTCACTTCCTAACTCTACAGATTTAACATATAGACAACTCTCATTTTCTCACATGTGGAAGAGTCCTGCACAAGACAAGTCATGGCAGGTTTGTAATTTTGGGTATGGAAAAAAACAGAAACGTATATGCACACACATAATGCATGATCCAGTTTAAATACCTCTTCTTGAATGTGCAATGATAACCCTGGCTTTAGTATCAATAAATCATCCAACATATTTTACAATTACAGAACTGAAGAATAACTGTATATAACGTATGAGCAAAAAGCATCACAAAATGAATCTCAGTTCATAATTAGCAAGGGCGGCAGAGGCATGTAAACCTCACAAGCAAAACCTGGTGGAGCTCAGAAATGCACTGCATTCTTTTGATCATGATCTTCAGCTCCAAATCACACTTGAAACTAGCTAAAAGGGGAAAACAAAATAGAAGAAATGTAATAACTGTTAGTTTTAGAGGAAAAAAGGACAAGTCTAAGAGGATACAAATAATAACAAATTCAAACAGTGTGTGAATAGAGAGTACATAGTAAAAACCTATCATGAAAGTATGATGGTCAAGAACTCTCTCCATAAAAAGTCAGACAAAAACCAGAAACACTGAACATGAATTCTAGTAGTTCTGGGGCTGAACAACCTACTCATTTAAACCAAAGGGATGATCACCAAAGCACAGGTATTAAAAAATATTACATGAAAGGAAACTACGATGAGTCTTTTTTTTAAGTGTTGTGTGGACCATCACATTAAAATAACTGGAGTCTTTCAACACCCCCATGACACATAGAAATAGCAAGTAAGACATACAGATCTGACAGGATATGATACAACCCTTACAAACTCTCACTACAGAAGAATGGACACAGGGTATAATTAACCAAATAGCCAAATTAATACAAACAGCCAGTAAACCTCACCAGTAAATCAAATGAATACAAAATAAAACAAAATGTAGTTATTTTCCTATCAGATGAAGCCAAGATTCTGTAAGAAAAGCCTTTAAATCATGTCTATACCCTTTTGATCCAACAACTCTCTTTCTAAGAATTTAACCAAAAGAAATAGTCAGAGATATAGGTAAGGATATATATCAGAGTACTATTTGTAACTGAAAAACTGGACAAAGCTTATATACAAGCATGGATAAGCTACGTGCACTGTGGCATATTCATATAATGAAATACTGAACAATCACAAAAAATGATGCAGGAGATGCAAATTTACTGACTTGCTAAAATGCTCATACTAAATTAATTGAGAAAAGTTATAAAATTTGGAGTAATCCCACTTGCATAGAAAATGGAGAGGTACTCATTTTTGTAGTTTTACATTTTTCTACAAGTGCTACAAGCCACTGTTTGTGAGAGGCAGGCTTCACATCTACTGTTGGGGTGGACTATAAATTGGCATAGCATTTCTGGGTGGTAATTTGGCCATGTGTATCAAAAGTCTTAAAAATATGTCACACTTAGTCATTCCACTTGTAGTACCTTATTCTACAGAAGTAATCCCGATGGACACAGAGATGTATATACAACGTATTCACATTGTTTCTGACAGGGAAAAGCAAACTGTCTAAATCGAATTGCAAAGAATTGATTAAACTATGGGACATCAATACGACACAATACTACATGGTACATCATTAAGTGAAAAAAGCAGGAATATGAAATAGCAAGTATACTACAATTCTATTTTTGTAATCCCTAAGTGTACAAATATATTTGTAGAAAAAAAAAAGACTGAAAGTATATACACCAAAATGAACAGTGATTATGTCTGGGTATTAAAATTATAGGTAATTGTTCTCTTGTTTCTCTGTATTTTCTATAAAGGATATATGCAACTTTCAGAGAAAGTTTAAAAGCAAAATAAAAGCTATCAGTAAAATGAGGCTTTAAAAACATTCTATCACAATAGTATCATGCCAAAAGCTAAGCATATTTCATATTAAAAATTCAATAGTTTCAATTTTAGAATTTACCTCTAAGCCATAAATCCTCACTAAGAGATTCTGCCAAAGCACTTGCACCCAGGTCACCAATGAGCGTGGTGCAGTTCAGAGTGATGCGCCTCAAACCAGCCATACAGTCAAGATCAGGTCTCCTGGAACAAAGACTCTCAGCCCAGGTTTCTTCATGCTTTCTGGTAGTCTGATATGTCAAAGATGTAATGGGATGAAATTAAGATGCCTGAATAAGGAAACAGGGTGTGCCTACTGAGTATGGCTTATTATGTCAGAGATTTACACACACACACATATCAAGCATATATGCCAGGAGCATCAACCTGAGAAATTCAACAGTCACTTCTGGTTTACGAGTCCAGTGACCCAGATTCTACTCGGTCAGTGATTAGATTCTAGCCACTGGATAGACTGTTTCTGAACACTTATGTAAAGTTGGACAACTCAATTACAGTCTATGAATTATTTTCCTTATCTTCTAAGTCAGGGAATTGGTTCTAAATTCTATCATTGCTGAGGCTCTAAATTTCATCATTCTGTCCTCCAGTGGTCTCCAAACACCTGACTGGGCAAACCATAAGAAAACTTTTTAATATGCATCTTATTTACTAACAAATTATATACACAAAGTTCCATACATATAATTTATGTACATGATAAACTACACAGATTTTTTAAAATAATACAAAGGTAAAAATGTTCTAATATTTTCTTTTCCTAACTCCTAAGGCATTATTTTATTTTACTTATTTTTTATAAATAGTTATTTATTTGTTTGTTTGGCTGTGCCAGGTCTTTAGTTGCAGCAAGCCGGATATTTTAGTTGTGGCATGTGGGCTCTTAGTTATGGCAGGCACGTGGGATCTAGTTCCTCGAGCAGGGATCGAACCCAAGCCCCCTGTATTGGGAGCACATAGTGTTAACTGCTGGACCGCCAGGGACGTCTCAAGCATTATTTTAAAAACTATATTTACAAAATGTATATCTCACATGATACCTAGGGTATGCACACAAGCTTTAGAGGCCTGGACTATGCACAGCCAGTTTGATGTGCCTTGGAAAAATAATGGTTTGACATTTAAGCAAAAGTACTGTCTTAAAGACATTCAGTTCTTTATATTCATAAAGTAAATTTTGGTAACAGGGAACACTGACTGTAAATGAAAAAAGTCTTATTACATTCTTGAAAAAATAAAAGACTCAAAATGCCTTTGTTACTCTAAAAGGAAAATCATTAGTGTCATTTTTCTATTAACAATAACTTATCAAAGCTCCAAGGAGAAACAACAGCAATCCCTTACACAGTGCTTAGTATGTGCCAGGCACTATTTATACAAATGAGTGCATTTACACCTCATAATGAGGCATAGAGGTTAAGTGATTTGCCCATGGTCACTAGCTATGAAATGGGAGAAAGGGAATTTGAACCTAGGCCACTTGGCTTCGGCACCCAAGTTCTTGACTGTTTTCTACCTCAGGGGTCAATGGACTTGCCCTGTATAGGCTCAAAGAATTTTTCAATTTTTAAAATCTAAATTTAAACATTTCCAGATTTGTGGGCTATACAGTTTCTGTTGCAACTACTCTGCCCCACTGGCGTAGGGTGAAAGTAGCCATAACTACCATGTAAACAATGGGTGCGACTATGTTCCAAAAAAACTTCCTTTACAAAACCAGGCAACGGGCTGCATCTGGCCTACCAGCCAGAGTTTACCTATCCCTGAGCTGCATCATCAAACTATTAAAAAGCCTTCATATCAAATTATTAAATAACTTTAGGCCTAAATACAGTCATAATAACCACTGTAAAGTTTTAAGGTATTATTTTAAAAACTGTATTTACAAATTGCTGATGTACTGATTTTTATTAGTTTAAAAACTACAGCAGCTAATAAACGATTCATTTAAGTCTTGAAGACTATAACGACATAGTTTCTTCACAGTATTACAATAAATGTTTTCAGTAAAAAAAATACATAAAAGTATTATTAGGTATTATATATTAAATCTCTTATTTCTAAAATTAAGTGGACTATTTTTATTAAATGGTAGAATCCCAAACTGAAAAGTGGTCATATTCTTTCAGCAAAATGAAAGATGCACTCACATGTATCAAAAGACAAAAATTAGGGCTTCCCTGGTGGCGCAGTGGTTGAGAGTCCGCCTGCCGATGCAAGGGACACGGGTTCGTGCCCCGGTCCGGGAAGATCCCACATGCCACGGAGGGGCTAGGCCCGTGAGCCATGGCCGCTGAGCCTGTGCGTCCGGAGCCTGTGCTCCACGACGGGAGAGGCCACAACAGTACTGCAAAAAAAAAAAAAAGACAAAAATTAACTGCCCTCTGTATCAATATATTAATGTGTTTCAATCACATATGTTTTCATGAAAGTTTAAACATAAAATCACCTTTAAGATCTAGGCCATGTGATCTGCTCCCTGCCATGTCAGAATACACCCCGTGAAGTTTACTTAACTTGTCTTAAGTGTGATAGAATTCTTTATACCTTGACAAATAACTAAAAGGAAAAAAAAACCCACATACACAATAAGATGAAGAGCCTATATATTTGTCAATCTTGACTTATTTGCTTTTCTTGAGTCAATTGGAGGTTTATAGCCACATTCTCAAAATCATTAACTACAATCTTCCCAAACAGGTAATTGATGAACAGATGCATTCTAAAACTTGTCAGTAACAAAGTGCTATTCCAGTTTACAGCAACAGTTTAATTCTATTTAGATACTAAAACTGAATACACTGAATACTGCAAACTTTATTCCCAACCACTCAGCAAAGTACTACATACCTTTTCAGATATAGGAAAAAAAAGAAAAAAAGAAAAAGCATAAGATTCTTCCTATTTTCATTTCCAAAGATACATCCCAATCTTAATGATCAATCAGTGATTTAAATGTCAACTATAAACCCAGTATTTTATTAGCTGCTATGCAGTATACTATACTAGAGCAATAGAAGAGAGAGGACCTCAAACCCTCTGTTCCCTCAAATTGAAAAGCAGGCTTCCTGACCCCTCCAGACCACTACTGGACACAGGGAAGGCACACTAATGTTTCAGGACCCCAACCAACAGTCACCTGCTTTGTGATTACTTCCATGACACACACCAACACCACTGAGTTTGCTGCTCCTACGGGACGTTACATGTATTTACTATTTTAACACATAACACAGTGCGTCATAATTATGATTGCAGATAGATGTTCTAACAATTTAAAGAGAATGATGACTTTTTTGCTCTTTACATCTTGCTATTTCCCTTCCCATAATAATTCTTGAAGAGAAACCATAAATATATAGACAAACACAAAACACAGAAAATATACAAAATGTGTGGTTTGTGGCTTAACACAAAGTTAAGTAAAATTAGTTCTGACAGTATCCAGAATGACAAAATTTCATGGTACAAATGAGAATGGACCAAGGTTTGAGCAGGTACAGGAGACAATCCAGGCATGACCAACACCAAGAAAAGGTAGACAGGAAGTAACATGGTGTGTAGGAAATCACGAGACCAGTCTGATGGGAAGAGACATAAACAAGACTGAAACTCACTTTCTAAACCTCCATCTCCAATTGGACAATTCTCAAGACACAGGTGCACCAAAGTGGCCAATTTATTCAATCCCTTTAATATGGAGGAAGAGTTTAAAATTTTACTGGTTTAATTTGCCCCAAAAGCAACTATCAAATGTTGGCAGGACACAATGAAGGCTTACCTTTGTTAACATAGTTAAGCCTCTCTCTCTCACAACTAGCCCACTTAGCTCCACGTTCCTTAGCGCACCCGATGAACTTACACAGCGTTTAAGAGCTTTACACAATTGGAAGGTCACATCTTTATTTCTTTTCGCAGGAACACGACTTCTGTAAACTTTATTTCTGCCAGAAGCTAAAGCAAAATTATTGTAAAATAAGTGATTTAAAACACACATTTTATCATCATTAAAAAGCATTAAAAAAAAGCATCTGCTCTGTGCTAAGGATTAGAAACGACTCCTGCCCTTAAAGCCTTCATTAAGGAGGGACATGTGTAAACTCAAAATTTCAATCACATGAGATAAAGAAACATAACCTTTATGCACAGAGGCTCCTTTGGAGACAGAATGTTATATCCAAGTGATGGCTTCATGATAACCCTGAAGCAGAATCTAGAAAGATGAGGCTATGCAGAGTTGGAGTAGGAGGTGCATTAACTGCAGAGGGAACATCTGTGAAAAGACACTCAAGCCTGACTCCTGCTGGGCACTGTAAATACTGCAGGTGGGGATGACTAAAGGCCAGGGGTCCAAGTGTGAGAAGAGACAGAAATGAAAGAGACGTTGGCCCAAGCAAGCCTGGGAGAAAGCATGGCTTGTATCCCACAGGTGGTGAGACCTGGGGCTACCACTGGCTGAGTAAGGGTGCCTCCGCTGATTAGAAAAAGGCTCCCCGCTGCTGAAGGACCGACTAGATAAAGGGAGTGATCACAAAAAGCTCCCCTTCCTCAGGGCAAAGAGCCCTATGAGGCTTGGCCGCACACAGTTCAGACTACACGCCTCCGTGCAGAGCACACGCTGGGTGGCTACTATGCAGTAACTCTGTGTGGGCAAGCCATTAGCAGCATTATTTTAAGCACATCTTTTTATGTTAGAATATCACTTAACCCGAGCAGGCGGATAAAATTAGAGGAACTGAATCCAGGGGCCGTGAACCACCCAGGAGTTTCTGCCATAGTCTGGGCCAAATGTAATATGGATGAAGAAGCAAATTTAGGAGGAGGCCAAAATTTACACGACAGACCCACTGGATGCAAGACATAAAGAAAGTTCAGTGAAGGAACTCTGAAGAGAATGGGCTCTACAATAAATTTTTCTTACATTCAATGTAAAATATTAGGCAAAATTAAGTACAGTGGCCTTTAAGGTCCCTTCCAGCTCTAATTTCTTTTGATTTCTAACTTATTACTCTGGTTAAGTAAAGTCCCTTCAGAGGTACAGAACAGTTCTTATACCTGAATGGGATGCAAAGAATAATCTGACTTCTCTTCACCAGGGGATGAGTTGAACTATCCTTGCAGAAGAGATAACAGATGGTGTGAACCCCAGATCCTAGAAAAGGTCCAGGCACACGATGAGTATTCAGTTTTTGAAAACAAATGAACAATCATTTCCTCTCCTACATCTTCACACCCTTACTCTGCTGGTTACTTTCTCACAGCTTATAAACATCCTCAAATATACCCACTTAAAAATCTCTCAGACCTATGATTCTTTGGATCTTCTTGTGGGTAACCTAAGTCTCTACCATGCCTTCAAACACCTGTCCTCCCAAAAAGCCCAGATCTGTACCTTGGGTCCAGACCCGTCTACCAGGCCCCTTTAAAGCACTGAAGATCAAGCAAGATCCTCTCGCCACCCAGTCCCTTTCTACTGTGCTCTGTATCTCTCAAAAAGTTGCAGCTGTAAACTGTGACCCACGCTTGCTGCCCTCCCTTTTCTAACTGGTCACCAGGCCTCACCCATTCTCTCTCAGATCTGCAAAATCCAGTCCAACCTTTTATAACTTAAGTGGGAACCTTAGATTACAATTCACCCTGCACCCAATCAAGTGCCTTGCACATGGAGGTCCGAGTGAGTCTCTAAACCACAAGTCTATCTCACTGTTCTTTAGGGTTTCCCACAGCCCTCAGGATAAACATCTAAACTTCTGACAGGACAAACAAGGCCCCCTTCTCTTGGGCCCCACTAAGTTTCCAGTATCAACTCTCATTTCTTTCCCAAACCCTGAGTTCCAGTCCTATACCTTAGTTTTGCCATATTTTCTTATATTTCTCAAACTTTGACACACACTGCTCCCTCCTGCCACCCCAGGAGCTTCTACATATCCTTAGAAAGGATGGCACCTCCTCCAAGAAGCCTACCCTGAACTTTCCCTTCCAAGATTCTGTGCTCTGCAAAGGGGAAAGGTGGGGGGGAAAGGATACATTAGGAGTTTGGGATTAACATATACACACGACTCTATATAAAACAGATAATCCACAAGGACCTACTGCATAGCACAGGGAACTCTACTCCATATCCTGTAACAAACTGTACAGGAAAAGAATCTGAAAAAGAATGGATATATGAATAACTAAACCACTTTGCTGTACACCTGAAACTAACACAATATTGTACATCAAATTACCTCCAATATAAAATAATAATTAAATTAAAAAAAAAGATTCTATGCTCTGTAGCACCAGAACTCACTTCTTCCAGAGCACTGACTACTGTGCTTGTGTTTACCTGCCGCCCAGTAGAAGGATAGATTACCTAGGGCAGAAGCATCGTCTCCAGCAGCCCTTGGTTCTGACAACTCATTCAAGTGCCAGGCTACTTTACACACATAACCTGCTTAATTAATTCTAAGAACCCACAGAAAGAGTGGCTTTTAATGTCATCTTACAAGTGTGGGGATTGCAGTTCAAAAGTAACCTGCCCAGGCCACAGACAGCATAAGCCCTGGAATTCAAACCCTAAGCTGCCTTCACACCAGTGCTCTTTCCACTATATGATACGACTATTGAAAAAAAAATATTTTTCCTGAACCCTGTTTGAATGGAAAGGAAATGAAGCTGGGATATATCCATTTCCTAATCGCTTTGGTGTGTACCAGGCAAAGTCATTCAACAGACCAGATAACATCTGTGCAACAATTAACGATGCTCCAAACTGTGCTAAGTGTTCTACTTTGTAGAGTCTAGAAGCATTAACCCAGTGCATCCTTGTAACCACCACAGAGACTGGGACCTGTTAAGCCCACGCTACAGATGAGAACACTGAGACCTAGAAGCCTTAAGGCACTCGGCCGGGGTCACCGAGATGGCAGGAGTCCTAGGCCGCATGCCCCGTCTAGTGCATGCACACCCGGGCACTGGGCACTGATTCTAGTGCCCACCCTCCACCTTGCACCATCGAAAACCCCGCTTCTCAGCGCCAACACGACGGGCCCTGGAAGCGGGAAGTACAAACCGGTCTCGACAAGCCGTGGCTGGAAGAAGATCTGGATACAGATCAGGGGCAGCGGGTGCTCAGGAGCGGCACCCAGTGCACCCCGCGGAGGCGGTCGGCCTTAAGTCCAGCGGGGCGTCCCGCAGGGAAGCGCGCATGGAGGGCAGAGGCACCAAGTCCTGCAGCGCGCACAGGTCCTCAGAGCGCAGAAAGAAGTCGGCCGCACTGTCCCGGCGCAGCTTCACCGAGTGATGATGGCCCGAGCACGGCCTCGGGGACGCTGGCTGCGGACACGATGGCCACACCCGCCTGGGGTCCCCGGCCCCTCGGGCGCCCACCGCCCGGCGGCTGCGGCTGGACCGGCGTCGCAGCCAGAAGACATAGGGAAACGGGCCCCAGCTACGCCAACACCCCCATGCCACGCTCTGGAGACCCCACATGGCCTGGTGTTGGCGCAGGCATCTATGCCCTCCACGCCGCGGGGCTGGGGTTTATGTCAGCGGGCGGGACCGTTGGGGCGGGGCTCGAGGACGTCTGCACGCTCGCCGTGCGTCCGCACACAGCCCTATCTCTCATGGTGACGCGGCCTGAAGAGTAGGGGCTTGAGCTCTGAGACTAAGGCAGCGCGAAACCTACGAGGTGTGGAGACTTTGGGGTTTCCAAAAAGCGTTTGCTGACTCATCCAAACAAAACTGAGACCTGGTTGTATCAACGCATTTTAAAAGTAAACTCCCGTAAGTGTCTGTGCTCCCCCCACCCAGGAGAGAGCGTGCACTCCATGAGGGACACACGAAAGGCTGAGTGAACGTCTGCCTGTGGTCTTTTATCTGGTGCACAGGTGTGTGAATTTATGTGGAGAGCTCTTAATTTCTGTAGTTTCTGCTAACTTGACACGGTAGTTGGCAAATGGTGACGTGTTCCATGCATTCAGGACATGATCGTGGTTACTAATAATCACTTTGTTTGGTACAGACAGCTCCACAGAGAATTTACTACTGAATATCCACTTTCCAGAAGAGAAACTGAGGCGTAGGAAGTGAAGTGACTGAGTAAGGGTAAGGACTCAGACAACTGGTGTTAGTAAATTAACCCTGCAGGGGGCCGTTAGACTGTGGTGGCTCTAGTGATGTGGCCGCCTACGTAAAGCAAGGAAAATCTAAGCCTGTCAATGCCCCAGGGTGGCGAACACTGCTGAGGACAGCCAGTCACAAACCACCAACTAGGCTTTAAAGCTATAGCAAATCAGTCATTTCCTTGCTTTGCTTCTGCTCTTTTAAAATAAACATCTCTGCAGCTCCTGTGGCTGGAGTGCTCCTCACCGCTTCCGCTTTGGTGGTGCCTGAATTGAATCTATTTTTGCTCACGTAAAGTCTTATTTTAAATATGCCTCAGTTTGTCTTTTAACATTGGTCATAGAAGTTGGATTTGTGTCCAGTGTCTAGAACAGTGGTCGTCCTCTGGTCAGGCCTTAGGCGTTATGCATACAACGTTCCTCTTCTACCACCACCTTCTGGATGCCTCCACCCACTACCAGCTCCCGCGTATCAGATCCCCTAGATGTGGTCAGCAATGGCTTTCACATGCAGCATGCTCACATTATAATATCGCAGACACTCCTCCGTCCTCCAGCCAGCGTGTGAACTGAAACATTACCATTCCTGTTGAAGAGCCTGCTGTGACCACTTTCCCAAACACAACCACTCCCCAGCTGACCCTGGGTAACCACTCTTCTGAACTTGGTCTCCATCACTGCATGGATGTCTTTCTATTTAGGCTACATTTTTAAGTATTCATAAACCGCATATAGTATTCTATATTTTGTCTTCTTACTTGCTTTATTTAGTGTTATCTTTGCTAGGTTCATCCATGCTGACACGTAAAGATCTGTCTAGTTCACGTACTTTCCTCGCTATGTAGGATTCCCATGTACGGAAATACAATAATTTATATGTGCATTTTCCTGTTGATGGACATTTAAATTGTTTCCAATTTTCAATATGATTTCTGTTTTAAAAAGTTTTTATATACTTTCTAAAGGTCACTTTACATTTACTGTTATTACAAAATATTGGCTATATTCCCTGTGTTGTACAATACATCTTTGAGCCTATCGTACACCCAGTAGTTTACATCTCTCACTTCCCCACCCCGTATTGCCCCCTCCTCCCCCTTCCGCACTGGCAACCGTTAGTTTGTTCTCTATATCTGTGTCTCCCCTTCTTTTGTTATATTCGGTAGATTGCTGTATTTTTTTAGATTCCATATATAGGTGATATCCTACAGTGTTTGATTTTGTTTGACTTATTTCACTTACCACAATGTCCTCCAAGTCCATCTATGTTGCCCCAAATGGCAACATTTCTTTCTTTTTTAAGACTGAGTAATATGCCATTGGTTATATGTACCGCACCTTCTTTATCCATTCATCAGTTGATGACACTTAGGTTGCTTCCATATCTTGGTAATTGTAAATACTGATGCTCCGAACATTGGGGTGCACGTATCTTTTCAAATACATGTCTTTGAAAACACGTGTTTTTGTTCTTTTTGGATTTATACCCAGGAGTGGAGTTGCAAGGTCATATGGTAGTTCTATTTTTAATTTTTGAGAACCCTCCATACTGTTGTCCACAGTGGCTGCACCAGTTTACATTCCTACCAACAGTGTACCAGGGTTCCGTTTTCTCTAAAAATTGTAAATTTTCTTCCTGGGGGTAATTGAGAAGATAGTTGAATAATAACATAAGATCAGGCGAAGTCTAAAGAAATTTTAGAAAAGCTGGATAGAGTAGGAAAACTTCTGTTCGCTGGCGTCTGAATGTTAGAGAGACACCAAGACATGTGGGCCAAGTTGTGGAGAGAAGGGAAACACGGACGCAAGCTTGACACTTGGTGCAGCTTTTCTCCTTGGGGCATTTGCTGATTCAAATGTTACAGCCTAGGAGCTGAAAAGCCAAAGAGTTCAAAAGACTCTAACCACAGAAGCCAAACGGCAAGAACCGTTTTACATTGATAAACAGCATTTTAACTATGTAGAAGCAGACAATGAAAAGAAAGAACTTTGCATTACATTTCATAAAAGTTTAGAGAGACCTTTGTGGTATATTAGTGAACTTATTTGTGGAAATTTAGCCATGTACATTGTGTTGGAGAGGCACCAAGAGTTCAAGAATTCTCACAATTTGAGTACACAGTTGCCTTAAATGTAGGCATGGTGGCATCCATTTACATAACAATGATTTGGAGGATGTTGTGTTAGTCAGCTCTTGCTGTGATAATGCTTTGGAACAAATCACACCAAAGTCAGTTACATAAACAAGAATTTATTTCTCTTGGACCTATGGGCTAGCTGCAGTGGCTCTCTTTTAGACCTCTAGATGGCTAGTTTTGCTCCGTGTTTTGGGTCAGTTTGAGGTCTGTCACACACCTCTTCGTCTGGAGCCCAACTGTGAGGCCGCAGCTCCCAGGCCCTGTCTTCTCTAAAAGTTCACTGAAACATAAGAGGTGAGCCCAACCGCACAAGCCCTTTTAAGGCCTCTTCTGCTCATTTAAGGCCAACATGTCTGCTCATACTTCAGTGGCCAAAACATGTCACAGATCTAAGCTGTATTTAGAATACGTGTATTTGTTTAAAGTTGGGTGCTCTCAGAGTAGAATATTGCATTTTGGACAGTGTTAGCTTAGCATTTCCATTGGCATTTGCAAACGTGATAAACGTCGTGTGCACTTTTTCACCTTTGAGAACTTTTTGAAATTGTGGGACAATTTCTATGGGAAAAGAGGAAGGTACATTTTAGAACTCAACTCTAGTTATAGCAGTGTTGGGAGAAGAATTAATGAGATAAGGTCAATACAAATGAAAGATTTAGGATTCGCATATTCATAATTAACATTAGCATTCTTCAGACCATTCCTGGAGAATTGTGATGCGTGCTTTACGTGATTTTATCCTAAATCATTATAATCTGACCAAGCCACTTCAGTAAAACATACATCATACAGTACATCGCATTTTAGTTTTTCCTACCACTGCACAACTTCTCATCAGGCACGAAAGCCTACATATGGTGTGGTTCCATTTATGCCAGATGTCCAGCAGTGGCAGATCCATACACATGGCAAATATTATACATTAGTGGTTGCCAGGGGTTTGGAACAGAGGGAAATAGGGAATGACTCCTTAAAATGGGTGTAGGTTTCCTCTTGGGGTGATGAAAATGTTTTTCAGCTGGACAGCGGTGATAGTTGCACAACATTGTGACAGTACTAAATTCCACTGAATGGTACAGTGAATTGTAAAATGATCAAAATGGTGAATTTTGTGTTCTGTTCATTTTACTACAGTAAGAAGGAGAAAGAATTAGGGAAAGACTTAGTTTGGGAAAGTAAGGTGAACTGGTCAAGAAAAAGACAGCTCTACTGTTCAGTTTTCTCTCAGCTCTCCCAGTGCATTAATCCTCAGCAAGAAGTAGCCTGAACTTGTAGATGATAGTCATTCAACACAGTCCAGGGAAAAGTAAATAAAATAAAAGCCAACTCTTCTTCTTTAGCACATCTATGAAAGTTTAACTTCCTGCTCAGCCACATGGACATTCATGAAGACGTTTCACTTCAGGTGTCCTCTACTTCAGTACTTTACTCACAGCTCATTCACACATGTAGGCAACAGCATTCCTTAATTCGATGGAATCTGCAGTGCTGGTTGTGATCAGTCTCATGAAAAGAAAAGGGAAAGAGGAAAAAGCCTCCACATTGACTTGGTGGTCTTGACAAAATGGATGCAGAAGACAGCTTGAGTGTCAAACTGGAAACATATTTTCCTTTTCCTTTTCTTTTTATCTTTCCTATCAGGTCTTCTTCCCACTTCCCACCCCCTTCTTTCAAACAGGAGAGACACTAATTAGCTGCTTTTTTTTTGTTTGTGCTAAAACAACTATTGTTTTGGGTTTCTTGTTGTTCGGTGAACATTTTTGTTTTTACTGCCAAATGAGCTTCGGTGGTTGGTGTAGGGGGTCTCTTGGGAACTTAACTTTTTCCAGTTTAAGTGGGAAAGCTTTTTTGTTTGAATGGGCTTTTACTGGGTGCTTCAAGGTTTGCTCTTGGCTCTTTGATGGGGGACTGGATAGCACTGTGTTTCCTTTGAGGTTCCGATAAATAAAGGATCCTATGTCCTCCTGGGCACTTTTGGTTGATTTTGCTGTGTGTCCTCTCTAATAGCCAGATGCAGATTCCAGGAAAATGACATATAAATGAATATAAGTAATCTAATATTTTTAGAATTTGCTTTGGCCATACTCCTTGTCTTATTCTACTTGTAGCAGATGGCTTTAAAGAGCATTAGCTATGTATATATTAAATACAACATAAATATACCAATATTAAATATTATATTGATAAATAAATTTAATATACTAATATTTATATTAATGTATAACAATTATGTATTATATTAATATATATTTTTGCCTAGCATATATTATATACAAAATATATGGGTAATGAAATGTATTTATATGGTTAATATGTTCATAATATTAATTGTAAATTAATTTTTAAATTAATTGATCCTGTAAAATTGATTATAAAACAATTATATCATAATATATAAATTATAAATATATATATTTATATATATTATAAATATATAATTATTATCTGATATAATACACTATAGTTAATATATTCTATATAACACAATATGTAATGTATTAGTATAAGACAATTATATTATGTAATATAAATATAATACATCTATAAAACTATATATATATTTTAATTATACATTACACATACAAGTATGTATAGCTATTTATAATTTTATTTACATAGGAATCTGTTCATCCTAACAATTGATGTAAAAATATGCAATATTTTCAATCAAATGGGCCTTAACCTCACTACCTACACATAACTACTTTTATAATCGTGAGCCCTGTCTAACTCATGCTTCCATATCTCTCAACCTGCTTTTCTACACATGCACATAGACGACACACTTTTATACACGATATATATGTATACTACCAGTTTTCAGTTCAATGTATATAACTATATAATATATATAATTATATTCCTGTGTATGTATACAAATATAAATCAAAGGTATGTGTATAGGTATGTATTTCATACGTTTATATAACTATATCATACAAATAATGTATGTGTATATAAATACATGACTATATACATACATACACAGAAATATACTTATTTAAACAAAAGGGACCTAAATAAACATAGTTCTCTAAGAATAAAACTAGTTATGTCTCACTGTTTCAATAAGAGTTTATAGTTTTCTACTGTATGTGCTTCTATAATTGTTATGAACAATTCCCATTTGTTGAATGTTAAGTTGTTTTAATTTTTTGCCATTATTAATGAAGCTCTAAAGAATACGGTGGGCAAGATTACTTGAAAAACTCTCCTGAAGGAAAACGGTTAGGTATGCTAGGTTAAATGTACACAACTTATTTTTAAGTGTGTGGTTGATTTTTGAAGTATGCAGTAGAAATTTCCAGGACCCATGAAAGAAGGGTGGTACATGTGTGAGAGTTATAGCTATATTAGGAGTGGATTGAAGATCTTGATAGCTTAGAACAGAAGCTGGAAATCCTGTTTTTATGGAGCCAAGTGGCAAATATTTTAGGCTTTGTAGACCAAAGAGCAAAATTGAGGATATTATTTAGGTACTTAGGTAACCATTTAAAATGTTACCAGTTAAAATGTGAAAATTATTCATAGCTCACAGGCCATAGAAATAGGCATCTGTCTGGATTTGTAATACAGGCCATAGTTTAATGACACACCTGACATAGAGACTTGTTTATAAATGGCCATAACCACGTGAGAGGCAGGAGGTAAGACTCCATCCCTACTAGATGGGAAGTTAGAACTAAACCTATCTATCCCTAGTTTCACTTTCAATGAAAGGGTGTGCCAGGAGAAAAAAATATCTGCTGGCAAAGGGAGACTAAGACCAAATTCTCTTGGCCTCTGCTCTGGGTAGGAAACAGGTAGGAAATCTTGAGAATTCTGAACCCCAGATCTGTGTTCCCAGTGTTTGGGTTGCAAATTTATGTGCGGTCTTGCAAACAGAAGCTAAGAAATTAACTTAAAATGCTCCCAAATCGGTGGTATTCCAAACACAAAACTAAACCCTTTCTGGAGAGGTAGACCTTCAACACAGGCCTATAGCATTCCCACAGGTAAAGTTTAGCTAAACATGAGCTCATGATCTAAATTTACACAATAATGAAGAAATCAGCTAGAAGTGGAGAGAATCAGCAAAAAACAATCAATACCAGAATTATATTCCCAAGGCCATCCATCAGATGTTGGAATAATCAGGTGCAAGGCAGAAAATATACATAAAACTAGAACTGAAACAAGGAACAAGGATGTTTTAAAAGACTGGGTAGGATCTTTAACACATTTTTCAAGTACATGTCATTGATAAAGCTAAAAACTCGAAGGTTGTGTAATACAGCAGATTAATCATGGAGAAGTGTGAATTTATGCTGTTTTTAAAAATATGGCAGGTCAGATTTTCTGCCTAATTATATAAGTAGATTTATCTTTAAAAAATACACATTATTTTAAAGACTTATTGGCTGTAAAATAAGTTAAGGTTATTTCAAAGGGCTTCTCTCCAAAGAAAAGTGAGAAGTAGCAAAACACAGAAAGTCGAGGGGAAAAAATGTCAATATATACATTGCGGTAGGGTGAACTAAGCCTTAGGCTAGCAACAGTGTGGACGAGCTGACTCTTTGATACTTACAACTAATCTGGAATCTTCAAAAAGTTCAACTATTTATAACTAAAAAGATTTCTTAAAATTAATAACCAAGTGTTTTAATTGACATCAGAAGAGTAAAACAATAAACCCTGAGAACATAGAAAAATAGATAATAAATATATGAGCAGAACTTAATAAAACAGAAAAAAGTATAAAATTGAGGTGATTTAGTATGTCAAAAGAATATTCTTTGAAAAGATTTAAAAAACACACTTTGATTAAGCAAAACAAAAACATAAGTAAATAATATACAGAAAGAATCAGGACAATGTTAGAGCAGAGAATATATGAAATGCCCGTAAATTTGAACATTTCTGTAAAGTGGACAATTTCCTAGCTCCTAAAGTTTACCAAAACTGACACAAGAGGAAATTTATAGCTGGAGCTCTTTCACCAGTAAAGGAATTATGTCAATAGTTTACAGTCTTTCACCAAGAAAATACCAGACCCAGCCAGATCATTTGGGAGGTGAATTCTGTGGAACTTCTATTAAACAGATAACATCAATATGAACAAAGAAAAAGTTCTAGAGATAGCGAAGGAAGAATTCTCCTTTATTCATCTCATGAAGTCTATAAAATCCTAATACTGAAAATAGATTAGGACTGTAAGGAAAAAGAAATTTACAGGTCAAATTTACTTGTAAATATAAAAGCAAAAATGTTAAACTATGATATTAGCTACCCAAGTTCACTAGAGTAAGAAAAAGCATGAGCAAGTTAGGTAATCCAATGAATGAAAAGGTAGTTTAATGTCAAGGATATATATCAATAGATTGAAAACACCACATTTTATTTCTTTCATCTGTCTCTTTTAAAAATGATAAGTACTTATATTGATCTCTCTTGTACTAGGCACTGTGCTAAGTCACTTACATATTTACTCCTTTAAACCTTCTATCATCCCTGCAGGAAAGTTCTATTTTGCTTCCATTTCTTAGCTAAGACTCTAACCCCCAGGAAAGTGAAGCAACATTTGTAAGTTTTTGTGGATGGTCAGTGATGGGACCAGTACAGGAACATCCAAAGTCTGTGCTTGGGAACAGTGCCCCATGTTGACACTCACATTGCAGATGAAAGGAAAGGAACCATGCACTTACCATATAGATTAAGTCTCACATTACAGGTTAAAGGAAAGGAACCATGCACTTACATTATAGATTAATACCCCCATAACAGGTTAAAGGAAAAAGAAACATGTGCTTCCTCAAAAGTTGTAAAGAAAGCATATCCATTTCTTAATATATTTCCCAATTTCTTTTGCTTGTTTTCTGACCTTTGTAGTGCATTTTGCCATGAGGCAAATTTTATTTCTTATATAATTAAATGTATCCTTTTTTCTTTGTATCTGAGAAAGGTATTCCTCATGAATACTTTATTTCATGTCTCCCAGGTTTCTGATACTTTTACAGTTTCATTATTTTTTAACTTTTAACTACTTGCTGTATCTAGAATTTACTAATGATAGCCATATTTTCCCACTTTTGTTGAATAATTTTTGCTACTGATCCAAAATGTGAATTTTATTTTAAACTCAATTCCTTTATGCTCTTGCATCTAATTTTAAGATGCTTCCTATTCCACTGGTTGTTTGCCTATCTAAAACAAAATGCTACCTTAGTTATAATGTAATTATAATATAATAAATGTAATTAGTAAACATAATACGATATATAATAAATAGCATATATAAAATAACAAAATATAATTTACCATATAACAAGGTCCAAGGAGAGCAATACTATACAATCACTTGAAATATCCCGCAAAAGATAGTTTATAAAATTCAATATTCATTTGTAATTTAAAAGAAAGAGTAAAATAGGGATTGATGAATGCTTCCAAAATAAGAAGAAATTATATGTCTACAAGAGAAAGAGGTAAATGATAAACTTTAGTAACACTGGCAATAAATGCAGGACAAGATGAGGATGCCTGATATAATGTTAAAGAAAAAGTATTATGTAACATTGTTTTTGCAGGACTGATGAGGTCAGTGAAAAGAGAATCTCATAGAAAAGAGTATCTCGTTCTTCTTAATGTCTGTACACTTGTCCATTGCATGAACATAACAGCTTATTTAGCCAATATGTTACTGATCTGCATCTGGATTTCTAGGTTTTCATGGAATTTTTTATTATGCACAATTGTTTCAAACACTAGGACTTCCTCTTATGTTTATATCTTTTGAAAGAAACAATATCTCCACAGATGATTTATCTGTGCTGGCTGCTAGCTGACTTTGGGTACTTCTCAGTTCTTCTCTTTACCTTCCTTGTCAATATGAAAACGGAAGGCAAGAAGGTCTCCTGTTTAGAGACTGTCAAGATAGATCTTGGTGATAAAGTCTTGGTGGTAAAGGCTAAAAGTATCAACCCAGAACAAACGTTTTTCCAGCTGTAACTATGTGTGATTCCCTTGGCTTGAATCCATAGAGGATGTCAGACAAGACTGTAGAATCTGCCGTCAAAGTGCTTCCAGTAGGATGAGCTAAGTCAAGTATGGTGGCATATGTAATTCAAGACAAAATATAATGTCTCCTTTTCTCTCCTAGCAAAACTTGGTGGAGTGAATGTAGAAGTCACTGTATGCTTTGAATTAAAGGAACACAATAAATCTTGTTTTGGAAGGTAAGTGTTCTGGTCTCTTTGTGGAGATGAATTGGAAATTGTCTAGAAGAAGGAAAATGAGGTTAACCAAAGTTAAACTCATAAATAATTGGGCATTAATTAAATATCTGTGGTTTTGTTTGTCTTTGATCATAATTTCTCCCAACTTATAGACCTCTTTGATACTTGATGAGTCCTTGTCAAAGATGCACTTAACAATGGTTATCACTTGTGTATTGGGTTTTGCCTGGGCCCTGAAGAAACTATCCTAAATTACCAGCTATGATTGTCACTTGATTTCCTCACAGAGAACAATCAGAACTCCTTGTCTTAAGTGGCTTGGAATGTGAAACTAGTTAGTCTCTTAGATATTGTTAGAGGACCCTACAGAGCCCATTGGTGAAAGTTTGGAAAACATGGGCCTTCTTAAAATTGATTCTTGTAGTGCTATAGGAAAGATCACTGAACCAAAAGGATAACGGTGTTTCTGGTTCTGTTGTTAGCGTTCTCCATGGAAACATTGCTGAAGCTTCTGGACTCAATTTCCTTCCCCATGTGTGAATGTCACTGAAAATATCCAACTCCATTCTATCCCCATATAACTTCAGGAACTAAGCAAAATGAAGACTCAAAATTCATTTCAAATAGTGAAATGAATATATAATGTAGAATGGAACTGGGAAAATACCTGGTTTAAATTCTGGAAAGTACCAACTATACAATTCTGGATAAGTTGCTTACTCTTGCTTAGTCTAATTTAATGCCCATCTCACAGGATGTTATGATGATTAATTTAATATCTTTGTATAACACACAGTGTTATGTAATTTCTTCTTGTTTTTCTTGAGTAAATACATATCCTTAAGCAACTCACTGTAAACAATAGTTACTTACTTGCTTAAATTACTCTTATCTTCTATTATCACCTGAACTGTGTCCTGCTCAAGTTAATATGTGGAAGTCTTAACCCCCAATACCTCGTAATCTGATTGTATTTGGACATAAGGCCCTTAAATAGGTAACTGAGGTCAAATGAGGTCAAATGGGTGGGCTCTAATTCAATATGACTGGTGTCCGTATAAAAAGAAAATATTAGGACACAGACATGCACAGAGAGAAGACCATGTGAAGACCAAAGGAAAACATGGCATCTACAAACCAAGAAGAGATACCTCAGAAGAAATCAATCCTGTTGACACCTTATCTCAGATTTCTAGCCTCTACACCCGTGAGTGAGTAAATTTCTGTTGTTTAACCTCCTCAGTCTCTGGGACTTTGTCATGGCAGCTCTAGGAAACTAATATAACTTTTTATGGCCTCCTTGTCTCAAGTTGAAAGTTCAATATTTGGCATCATAGCTAAGAAACAAAAATATCATCTACATTCCTTGTTGTAGTCTTTCTTCCCCATTCTCATTGCTAGTAATTTCCATATTTGGGTCTGTTTTCTGTATCTTGTAAACAGAGCGTTACGCTCACTTCTTGTCTTACTGCTAAGATACAATAAATGTGCAGATACTGAATAGATTTTGGAGAAGTGCAACATATAGTTGGTGCATGTGTGATAAGTGTGTATTCATATAATTTATACTTTTTCTCTTTTTTCTTCCTTTGGTGTGAGCTAAGATTCTCTGCTTTTGTGACTAGTGCTCCTGAATACTAATCCCTGAATTTAATTCACCAAAAATTGTCAAAAATAATAATCATATGGGGAAAGAGAGAGTGATAGAGGGAGAAGAACAAACAATCAGGCAAGGGCAGTACTGTGAATTATTAGGGTCTTATTAATAAGATTATGTTAGTCTAGAGGAAATGACCGTAAGTACCATCAGTGAGCCCAGTTGGTCTTTACTGAGTGCTAGACACATCCCTGAGTTCTGTTCTTAGTCTCCAACTGTATGATGACTACTGTCTGGAAGTATTATCTGAACAACTAAAGTCACTTAATGGAAAAGGAATATGTCTTTAGAGAAGCAACAGTAATTTTTCTATCTGATTAAAAAGCAATGTTGACTGTCTGGAAACCTCAGTCATATTTGTAAGCAGAAAAGCATTGGCTATTCAAAGTGGATGATGTAAAGAGATGAGCAGAAACTTTGGCGATAGGTATACCTGGATTTAATTCTCACTTCTACCACTTGGCAGCTGGATAGCCTTAGGCAAGTTTCATACCTCCCTGAAATTCACTTAATTCAGTCTGTAAAATGGCATAATAACTTATTATAGCATCCTTTTAGGAATTTTAAATCAGTTATTGAAATAAAAGTACACACTATATAGACAAGTATGGATTCCTCAATAGGTGTTTGACCTTTCATTTCTCCAGTATCCCACCGCCATCAAATAAAGAAAAATACTTTTTAAAATTTACGAATATTTCATTATTCCAAAGTTAAAGCCCTAAAAATAAAAATAATCAACTGGCCTACGATCATACCATTAGAAGAACAAAAAAATAGGTGTTCATGAGAGTTCCAAATGAGAATACAAATTTTCATTAGGCACCTGTTTATGTATGCTATTCTACACTTTAAAATAAATAATTAAATTTGAAAGACTTATTTCCTCACTTTTAAGACTTTATTAGTTTACAAATTACATATCGACCTATGCTAAATATTATACCGACCCATGCTAATGAATTCAGTACAGAAAACAAAAAAACACTGCACTCAAGCAAACTACATATATATGTGTGTGTGTGTATATATATATATATATAACTTAAAAGCATTTATATCCTAGCATGTCCCATAAAGCATTGTGGTAACTCACCGGAATACATACAATCAAATATAATGGCAAAAGCACTTAATATAAATAGGGCCAAGGAAACATAGACAGAAGATGAAGAAAAGATGAGGGAAATGTGAACAGGAGGAAGTGTAGTTAATCGAGTTGTATGTTTTGACCTTAAGATTCTCTGTGTGGGGACTTCCCTGGTGGCACAGTGGTTGGGAATCCGCCTGCCAGTGCAGGGGACATGGATTCAAGCCCTGGTCCCCACGGAGCAAATAAGCCCATGTGCCACAACTACTGAGCCTGTGCTCTTGGGCCCATGAGCCACAAATACTGAAGCCCGCGTGCCATAACTACTGAAGCCCCAGCGCCTAGAGCCCGTGCTCCGCAACAACAGAAGCCACAGCAATGAAGAGCCCACACACCACCACGAAGAGTAGCCCCCGCTCGCCCCAACTAGAGACAGCCTGTGTGCAGCAACAAAGACCCAACACGGCCAAAAATAAATAATAAATAAATTTATTTTTTTTAAAAAAGATTCTCTGTGGATAAAACAACATGTAAATAACTGGTTACAAAGCCACATTATTTGAAGGTGCCAGACGGCACATTAACAGTCTGACACAAAGGGACAGCACAGGAAAACTATTCAAAGATAGAGATTTTTAAATATTTGCAGTTTGAAACCTTTTAGAGCACGTATAATGAGCTCGACACACATTTCAACACTCAACATGTTAATCACATGTTCAAAGTATGTCTCAAAGTCATTGGAAATAGCTGTTGTCTCTGTCCCTGATATCCAAAACTGATCTGTGATGTGTAAAACTCAGGAGGTATTGATATCCACTTTTTGGCATCTGAACAGGAAACAAAGTTGTTTCGCAATGATAGTAAAGAATGAAGTAAATGCAAAAGGATACAAAAGACAAAGTACTGAGGGAATGTATTAACAGAACGAGTCAAACTAAATTCTGGTGAACTGGGGCCTACGATTGTACACACTCCATGGAAATACCCCAGCCTAAATACTGGCATAGGAGGAAGGGTACTGCGAAGCCCATCACAGTATAATCCTTTAAAATGTCCCTTTCAAGGTTGGCTCCACTCAACACTGAGTATAGGAAACCTTCCCATCAGGCAGAAACACTGGCTGCCCAATGATTGACCAAGAAATTAACACACTAATGAATAAATGATGCTAATTTATTTTTATCCCTGACAATGGGAAACAGCACACACTCTGTGTCAATGGTATGTCCTCTTTCCCACTTTTCTAAGTGGGAAATTATGTTTTTCCCTTCATTGCTTTATATCATGTGTGGCAGGCATGATGGGAAATGGCTATCAATGGTTCTGTTATTGATTTCTACCTTCATTTCACTGTGGCTAAAGAGGATACTTTGTATGATTTCAATTTCTTAAAAATGTATTGGTACTTGTATTGTGGCCTAACATATGGTCTTTCCTTGAGAGTGTTCCATGTGTACTTGAGAAAAATGTGTATCCTGCTGTTGTTGAGTGGAGTGATCTATATACGGCTATTAGGTTTAGTTGGTTAAATGTGTTATTCAGTCCCCCTACCTCTCTACTGATCTTCTGTCTAGATGTGTTTTCCATTATTGAAAGCAAGGTATTGATCTCCAACTATTATTTTAGAACTATCTATTTCTTCCTTCAATTCTGTCAATGTTTGCTTCACATATTTGGGGGTTGTTTGGTACATATATGTTTATAGGTGTTCTATCTTCTTGATAGATTGAACTTGTTATCAACATATAGTGGCCTCCTTTTCCTCTTGTGATAGTTTTTGATGTAAAGTTTATTTTGTGTGATAGTAACATAGCCATCCCAGATCTATCTTCCTTCCTTCCTTCCTTCCTTTCTTTTTCTGTCTCTCTTTCCTTCTTTTTTGTTACTATTTGCATGGGATATTTTATTCTATGCTTTATCTTTCAAGCAGCTTGTGTCTTTTGAAATCAAGTGAGTTTTTTTGCGGACAGCATATACTTGGATTATGGTTGTTTTTAAAGTCCATTCTGCCAATGTTTATCTTTTTATTGGAGAGCTTAATCCACTTACTTTTTCAAAAATTACTGATGAGGAAGAACTTAATTCTGTCTATTTCCTGCTTGTTTTCTGTATGTCTTATGCATTTTTTGCCCCTCATTTACTCCATTACTGACTTCTGTGCTTAGCCGATTTTCTTGTGGTGAACTCTTGATTCCCTTTTCATTTCTTTTTGCATATAGTCTATTGATATTTTCTTTGTGGTTATCAAGAAGATGACATTTACCATTCTAAAGTTAAAACAATATAATTTCAATTGAAACCAACTTCAGTAGCACACAAAAACTCTGTTCCTCTACAGTTCCGTTCCTCCTCTTTACATTATTATTGTCACAAATTACACCTTTATACTTTGTGAGCCCAATAACATGGATTTATGATTATTTTATACATTTGTTTTTTCAATCATGTAAGAAATAAAAAGTAGAGCTACAAGCCAATAACACAATACTGGCTTTAGTATTTGCCCATGTATTTATCTTTACTGGAGATTTCTATTTCTTTCTACAGCTTTGAGATGCTGTCTAGTATCCTTTCATTTCAACCTGAAGGTTCAATTTAGCATTTCTCATAGGGCAGTGGTAGGAAGTTGTAAAATAAATGCCCTCAGCCTTTGTTCATCTGGGAATGCGTTAATTTCTCCCTACATTTTGAAACCAGTTTGGCCAAATATAGAATTCTTGGTGGACAATTTTTTTTCTTTCAGCATTTTAAATATGTCTGGCCTCTTGCTTCCGTGGTTTCATATAGGAAATTAGCTCTAATCTTTTTGAGGATCCCTGCTTTGTAACAAATTTCTTTTTCCTTTCTCCTTTGGGAGAAAAGATTCTTTCTGTGTCGTTTGGCATCTGAGAGTTTGATTATACTGGTTTTTGCTGTGGGGTTCTTTGAGTTTCTCTTAGTCCTGAAATCAGCCAAAGATTTATAGCAACCAAACACATAGTGAACCAGGGAAGAGGCAATTTGAAAATGGCAGGAAAGCTTTGTGGCATTTTTACTTGCCCTTGCCCCATCCACTGTTAGTGTAGTGATGGTGTTAACGTGGTGGAGTCTTAATGCAGTGATAGTCTTAAAGTAGCAGCAGACCATTCCTAGTATGGGACCCTCAATCCTGCTTCAGGAGGGAGCAGAGGAGACCGTACTCTCAGATTATTATGTGTATCTGTTCTAACCTGTCTGGGAGCTACCTGAAGGACTGACACAAGATGCTTATCTCTGTCTTAGCTAACTTGGAACACAGTCTGGAAAAGCAGTGGTCAATGCTCAAAAAAAGTGCAAGGTGAACTAACAAAGCACAGATGGCTGGGGCAGAAGACTGTGCATTGAAATACAATAGACCACAGAAGATGCAGGAGCCAAAGTTGGGAGAGATTCTTTGGGAAATTAGAACCTACAAAAAGTACACATGTGTCCAGAGAAATTAGGAAAGCCACATGCATACTCGAGATAAGATGCATGTTCTGAAAACACCAGAGGAGTCTCTAAGCTTTTACCATGGGCTGAGCCCTGAACTCAATGCAGGTCAGCTAAATGTTGAAGGAGTGATCCAGCAGTCTGCACAATGGGCAGAGGTGTGTGGTTTTGGGTGTGCATGTGGATGTGCTTGTGTGTATTTATTTTTGTTTGTTTTAGGTGCAGGAATTCAAGGAAATCTCTGTCAAAACATTAGCTAAACATGAACTAAAGGAACAGAGACTTCAGTGCGTACATACGATAAGGAAAACAGTCATTGCAAAAATAGTTTGGAAAGGTCCCTAAACAAACAGACTACTACAGCCTCCAACAATCAAAAGCCCAGGAAACCCTGGGAAAGTGGGAGAATCTGATTTCCATAGATACCACATTATAATATTTGAAAGACAAATTTTCAACCAAAAAAAATCACAAGGTATACAAAGACATGGAAAAGTATGGTCCATTTAAGAAAACAAATTAATTGATGAAATCATCCCTAAAGAAGCCCACACATTTCTCCACCGCATATTCTGGCCTCCTTTGTCATAGATTCATTGACCATAAGTGCATGGGTTTATTTCTGGGCTCTCTATTCTGTTCCAGTGATCGATGTTTTTGTGCCAGTACCATACTGTTTTGATTACTGTAGATTTGTAGCACAGTCTGAAGCCAGGGAGCATGATTCCTCCAGTTGTGT
Organism: Mesoplodon mirus; assembly: GCF_964341445.2. Lineage (NCBI taxonomy): Eukaryota > Metazoa > Chordata > Mammalia > Artiodactyla > Ziphiidae > Mesoplodon > Mesoplodon mirus. Next base: position 695,674 of record NW_028295696.1, read on the forward strand.
TCTTCTTTCTCAAGACTGTTTTAACTATTCAGGATCTTTTGTGTTTCCATACAAACTTTAAAATTATTTGTTCTAGGTCTGTGGAAAATGCCCTTGGTATGTTGATACAGACTGCATTGAAGCCGTTGATTTCCTTGGGTATGATGGTCACTTTAACAATATTAATTCTTCCAATCCGTGACCATGGTATATCTTTCCAGCTGTTTGTGTCATCTTTAATTTCTTGTATCAGTGTCATATAGTTCCCTGGGTACAGGTCTTTTACCTCCTTAGGCAGATTTATTCTTCTGTATTTTATTCTTTTTTACGCGATTGTAAATGGGATTGTTTCCTTAATTTCTCTTTCTGATAGTTCACTCTTAGTGTATAGAAATACGGTAGATTTCTAGATATAAATTTTGTATCCTGCAAATTTACCAAGTTCATTTTTGAGCTCTAATAATTTTTGGATGGTGTCTTTCAGATTTTCTATGTATCATGCCATCTGCAAACAGTGACAGTTTTACTTTTTCCTTTCCATTTTGGAGTCCTTTTATTTATTGACTTTTCTTGTCTGATTGCTGTGGCTAGGACTTCCAAAAGCACCTTCAATAAAAGTGGTGAGAGTGGGCATCCTTGTCTTGTTCGTGAACTTAGGGGAAATGCTTTCAGCTTTTCACCATTGAGTATGTTAGCTATGAGCTTGTCGTATATGGCCTTTATTATGTTGAGGTATGTTGCCTCTATGCCCACTTTCTGGAGAGTTTTTACCATGAATGGATATTGAATTTTTTTCAAAAGCTTTTTCTTCATCTATTGAGATGATCATATGGTTTTTAGTCTTCTATTTGTTACTGTGATGATAAGAGACCTAAGAGAGCTACAGAGGCTAAGTGACCTTTCCTTCCCTGAATGGGTAGGTATCCTTGTTCTGCCTTCTAATTGAGTTAGTATCTGCGTAAAGAACTGCCAGGTGTCATTTAGTTCACAATACACTGTTGTGGCAATATAGAAATGAATTTGCCTAAATCATTTGGCTTTTCTAAATTATAGTAAATGAATATACTGAATGAATAATTCAACTTAAGGAAATGTTCTTAAAAATATATTAATGTAGGCACTTCAGCGGAGAATTGAAAACAAAACAAATAATTCAGGTAAAATTAAAGTACACTCAGTTGTATCCAGTTTCCTCTTGTAAATCTCTCTTTTTCATTTGAGTGGACAGTCACTGGAGAATATCTGACTTGGGGCTAAGGAAATCTAAGCCTTCTTGGCCACACTGTATTCCCTTATGTCATTTAATAAAGACACCAGTTGGGTTTCTGAAAAATAGTGGGAAAAATCAATGCCTCACATCCAAAGGGCAGCTCTTGAAAATATGTGGATTGTCGTAGTCATTTTGCTCTTCTGGCCTCAGAAGTTCTAATCTTAACCTTAGCCCCTCATGCAGAGAGACTTTTGAAACCAATTCGCACATTACTCATTATGTGACTGTTGAATAAGAGAAACCCAGCTCTTTTCCTGTGCTTTCAACCAGTTATCTTCTTCAAAACTTTGTTTGGATTGTTATACCTTAATCTTGCCTGGCAAGGGACTTATGGGAAGGTTGTTATTGTTTGAAAGTTTGGTGCCAGTATCTGCAAAGAAAGAAGAAAGTAAAGAAGGAAAGGTGTGTTTATCAAACATCCTAATAGTGAAGGTGTGTGAAAGCAACTTTTGAAAAAGTGAATCTGTCAGAGTTTAGCCATATTATTACATTTTATTTTATTCATTGAACATAAATAATTATCAGTGAATCCTTTCTAGATTTTCTAGTTTCCCAAAGTTCCCTGTATTCACATTCTAAGGTGAAAAATGGTATTTTAAGTCACTGCTCTCCACCTTATATTATTTATAATCACTCCTCATGACCTCTTCCTTCAAAGAAACGTGATCCTGAGAAGTGTCCTTTGTTTGTCTTTGTGGAATAAGTGATGGGGATGCATCCTGGAGACCTGTGAGATGTTTAAATTGTGGCCTAATGAAACTAGGATGGAGAGTTCTGGAAAGATCTGGAAAGATGGCTGGTAGAGTGTGGCCAGATGTGGGAGAAGAGATGCGTACAGAGAGAGGGAGAGGAAATTTTCAGAGGGAGATAAACAAATAATTCAATAAGTTTTGTTGTGTGGTGTGGGATGCAAGCCTTTCTCTCCCCCTTTCCTTCACAATCTCTTTGTTAAAGACTGTGTTTTTCATTAGTTTTACTAAGATAGGATTTGCCGTTTTCTTTGGATACTGAGAATGGACCCATGGAAACAGTTACATTTGGGTTATCTCTGACTATCTTTAATGAAGAACATAAATATTGGCCACACTATCTATGCACATGCTATCACCATGCCTTTTTTGTTCTCTGTTCATATATCTAAGTCCTCTTCTTTGAGGTCAATCTCAAACCTCACCTGAAATGTACATTTATTGATAGATTCAACCCATAATGAACTGTCCCTTCTTTGTGCTCCTTAGGCTCTGGTTATTTATAAAAACTCATTTTTGAACTTAGACACTGTCCAATATGATATATTAGTTATTTCATCAGCATATGTTATATCCTCAACACAGTTATAAGCTTTTGTGGGGCTGGGATCATACATTCTGTAATTTTTCTCAGTACTTACACTTACTTTGATAGAAAGCACATTCATTCATCTAAACATCATTTATTGAGTGTTAATTAAATGTCTCAACTCAGTCAATATTGTTTGAATGAATGCATGTATGAATGACGGAGTATGCAATAGGTAGCCTAATGTACCACCCGATGTGAAAAAACCAAAAACATAAACACAAAAGCAAGCCGAAAAGTGGCCCAGGACTTTCTGTAAAATATCCTGCTTTTGTTGGATGAGGCCATGAAAATCAAAATGCTCCTGAAAGGTCTTAAGAGCTGACCAAGAATAGTAAACAATTGAAATTCTCTCAGGCTTATTCAACCCTATCACTGGACACATTTATACCTCTCAGGAATGTTATTAAAAGAAGAGATTAATAAAGCTTTTATAGATGAGTTGATAAATCTCTAAATATTTAAATCTTCATTTCCTCCTAGGTTTCTCTAGTTTGGGTTTCCAAAAGATTTCAAGAAACCACAAGATAATTAAAAAATTAGACATTATCTTTCTTACCTTCATGTTTTTTGATGTTAAACACATTTTATTTTCTCCATAGTGCTGCCCAATTTCCACCAGTACAGTTCTTAAGTGAATTTTGCTATGGATGGTGGGATATATAAGATGTAAATGAATTGTTTGTATATGTTTTAGAATTCTTCAAAAGGGCCTGGCCATGGAAATGCATTGAATCTTACTTAAATAAGTAAAGTAACTTCCTCAGAATTATTATTTTATTCTGGTTAGGATACTCTCTGCCCTGGTTTGTTAAAATTTCCCTCTAGAGTGGTTTTAATTTTGTTTCTGATAGGGTCCTAGGATTTATTGCC